>NC_065578.1:10762696-11362696 GCF_024542745.1 Macaca thibetana thibetana
GGATGAAAGAGGACGGTCAGGAGAGAGAGCAGAAAAAGAAGATAAAGCCTTTGGAACTCATTTTCATTGCACCTACACCACAGCCAGAGTAATCGAAATGGAAGGAAAAAAAAAATCACCCACAGTCCTGACTCTCAACAAATCATGCTGTGACATATCTACTTGTGATGAGAGGCCTTCGGCAGAGAGCACAGTCAGTGGCTCCTGGGACACAGAACAGGGACGGGGTTCCAGGGCCACTCCCAGGGTTCCTAGGCTCACTGCCGACTCCACCAGATGAACCAGAATAGAAGCTGAGCCCACTTGAGGCTTAAGTCCCTGCCTGGTACGTGGTTCACACCTGTAATCTCAACACTTTGGGAGGCCGAGATAGGCGGATCACTTGAGGTCAGGAGTTCAAGATTAGTCTGGCCAATATAGTGAAATCCCATTTCTACTAAAATTACAAAAATTAGCCAGGCATGGTGGTGCAGACCTCCCAGATACTCTAGAGGCTGAGGTGGGAGGATCGCTTGAATCTGGGAGGCAGAGGTTGCAGTGAGCCATGATCACGCCATTGGACTCCAGCCTGGTCAACAGAGTAAGACCCTATCTCAAAAAACAAAAACAACTTAGGTCCCATCTGGAAAATGGAACAGAGTAGCCAGGGCTACTGGGGAGTGGGGTTAGAGGGAGGCAAAGTGGGGAGTGGTTAGAAGCGAAGGCTTTGATACCAGGCAGCTGGGAGTGGACCTCATGCCCACCCTTTCCCGGCTGTGTGAACATAGGCAAATAACTTCACCTCTTAAGCCTCAGTTTCAGCCTCTGCAAAATGGGCAGACACTCATCTCACAGTGTTGTTGTGGAGATTAAGTAATATAATACTTACATATTTCTACTTACATATTTAGATATATGTAAATATACATTTATATATTACATATATATCATTTTGCATATACAGTAAGCCCTCTGTCAATAACCGCTATGACTACTGCCACTATTATTCTATAGAAGGAAATAACAAGTGAAGAGGTAAAGAAAATCAAGAATGAAAACTCTTTTATTCTCCTGTGCTTGACTGAGATTTTTGAACCCAATAGACAGAGGAGGGAACGCCTTTAGAATGTATCATTCAAAGCACAAGAAATGGTTGTTTTCCAACCAAACTCCCCAGAAAAGCATTCTAAGAAATCTCACATACATATATTTGCTTTAATCAAAATCCAGCTAACGTGATTATCAAGCCCCCAGGGCTGCTCCTGGTTCATTTTCCCTCTGCAGGGCTTCCCAGGCAGAATTCCCACCTCAGAGCCCAAAATCCTGCCAAGTGGGGAACCAACAGCTCAGAAAATTGCAAGAATCCTGTGATTTAAAGAAATGCACAGCATGGAAGCTAAGTAAGCTCCGGAATTCTCTCTGCCTCCCACTTCTTCCCCAGGTGCCGTACTCGAAGGAGCACAGTCGTGTGTCAGGAAGCAGGAGGTGCAGCGCGTAGCAGCACAGGCTCTGGGTCAGGTTCCCTGGGTCCAAAGCCCAGCCTCCTTCCCTCCTGGAGGTGACCCTGAGCCAATATTTTGACCCCTTCAAGCCTCAGTTTCCCCATCTGTAAATGGGGGTCATCAGAGTTTTTGCTTCCCAAGCTGCTGGTGGTGATGAAGGAGATGGCGTGTGCAAATCACACAGCAAGACACTCTCACAGGGAATGTCCCATGCACCCTCTGAGCCCACAGACACTGTATTAGTCTGTCTTCACACTGCTGTAAAGACATAGGCGAGAACGGGTAATTTATCAAGAAAAGAGGTTTAATTGACTCACAGTTCTGCATGGCTGAGGAGGCCTCAGGAAACTTACAATCATGGCGGAAGGAGAAGGGGAGGCAAGGCACCTTCTTCACAGGGCGGCAGGAAGGAGAAGTGCTGAGTGAAGCGGCAAGAGCCTCTCATGAAAGCCTGAGATCTCGTGAAAACTCACTCACTATCACGAGAACAGCATGGGGGAAACACCCCCGTGATTCAGTTACCTCCACCTGGCCTCTCTCTTGACACGCACAGATTATGGGGATTGTGGTGATTACAATTCAAGATGAGATTTGGGTTGGGACACAAAGCCTAACCATATCACTCACCCTCCCTGCACGGCCAATGGCTTCCCGCTGCGAGCCTCTGTGGGTCCTTGGCCAGAGACCTCACTGCAACAGGCCTTTCAGCACTCTCGTTGGTGGAATGAAGAAGGGTTGGAGGATATATACCCAGCCTCTTTGCTCCTCACCTGGGCAACATGAAGTCTGCTCTATCAAATCTCCCAGCAGTCCCCAGGAGAGGGAGCCCTAGTTACCCACAACAGTCATCTGCCCATCAACACCACCTCTATTGGCTTCCTTCCCTCATCCTCTCCAACTTCATTTCTTCCAACCCTTCCTTCCATTTCCCAGGAAAACCCAGTATTCCTGGGATCACCTCCCAAGTAAACTATTTGCAGGCTTGTCTCATCTCTGGGCCTGCTCCTGAGGAAAACAACAGTTTTGTGCTCAATGTCAGCTATTAATAAAAATAAGAATACTGGAAAAAAATGCAGTAACCTCTTGAGTCTGAGATCCCAGCAGAGCATCTAGTTTATGTCCAGTCCAAAGCTCAAGAGAAGCCAGGCATGGTGGTGCACCCCCATGGTCCCAGCTACTCAGGAGGCTGAGGCAGGAGGATCACTTGAGCCCAGGGCTCTGAGGGCAGCCTGGGCAACAGAGTGAGACCCCATCTCTAAAAAATAAAAATAACGCTCAAGCAGTGAAGGTGACAATTAAGGATTACCTACAGAGACTAGAAAATACTTTTTTTGTTGTTTGGTTCTTGTTTTCTAAAGATCTCTAGAAGCAGAAATGATTTGGCCAGACCCTGTTGGAGGTGGAAACAAAACCTGTTTTAGAGTGAACCAAAGCATCCCCTGAAGGTATTGTATTGCTGCAGATCTTTCTAACGAGATGTGTAGTAAACTTTTCCTCAATCTGCAGGTGGATGTGCTTCCTAAGAAGTACCATCTTGTCCTGTTCCAGGTCTGTCTTGTGCTCCCAGGAAACTGCAGGAAGGCACATTAAAGCTGATTCTTTAAGCCAAGGCTTTCTCTTTGGTTCTCGTTGGTGAAATCTTGACTGTACTGAAAGTGAACAGTTTTCCCTTAAGGTCAAGTTCTGAGGATGACCCCTCCACATCTGGCTGCAGATCGTAACTAGATGTGTTGTTTCTCATTTGATTATTTATCACATATTCATTTGGGGTCAAGGACAGGAGAGACAGTTATCGAGGTAGGAGGCAGAGCTCGGACGTCAGACCAAATTGAGGACTAGCTGAAACAGGGCCAAGGTAGAAACAGCTTTCCATAAGACACGCCCACCCATGTGCCATGTCAGTTTACCATTGCCATGGCAACACCTGGGAGTTACCACCTTTCTCCACGGCAATGACCCAATGACCCAAAAGTTACTAGCCCTTCCGTAGAATTTTCTGCATAAACCACCCCTTAATCTGCATACAATTAGAAGTGGGTATAAGTATGACTGCAAAACTGCCCTGAGTTGCTCCTCTCTGCCTATGGGGTAGCCCTGCTCTGTGGGAGCAGTCATAGAGCTATAACACTGCCTCGTCGATAAAGCTGTTTTCTACCACTGGCTTGCTCTTGAATTCTTTCCTGAGCAAAGCCAAGAACCCTTGTGGGCTAAGCCCCACTTTGGGGCTTTGCCTGCATTATTATGAAGGCTCTTAAAGTGGGTGTCTGGCAGAAGGAGATTTTAGAGGTTAGTTTCATTCAAATGTACTAGGGAATGTTGGGGAGGGGGAAAAGGTGGCTGGACAGACAGCTGGGGGCACAGACATTTGGAGGCCAAGTGAGGAAGAGGAAACCTGTGCCAACCAAGAGGGTGGAAGAATTACCAGTGAAGTCAAAGGAGGAGGACATCAAAGTGGTGGAGATGGGGTGGGGAAATTTTTCACTATCAAATTGGAAAAAGTTCTAATAACAATCCGCAGTGTTGTTGAAGACATAAGGTAAGGAAATAAGCACTTTTTTTTGAGACAGGGTCTCGCTCTGTCACCCAGGCTGGAGTGCAGTGGCGTGATCTCGGCTCACTGCAACATCCGCCTCCCGGGTTCAAGCAATTCTTCTGCCTCAGCTTCCCAAGTAGCTGGGACTACAGGCACGTGCCACCATGCCTGGCTAATTTTTGTATCTTTAGTAGAGATGGGGTTTCACCATATTGGTCAGGCTGGTCTCAAACTCCTGACCTCGCAATCTGCCTGCCAAAGTGCTGGGATTACAGGTATGAGTCACTGTGCCGGCCGAAATAAACACTTTCTAACACGACTGGTGGGAATATAATTTGACGTAACTTTTTGGAGGGCAATTTAGTAATGCATATCCAAAGTCTTTAAAACAGCCTTTTTGAGCAATTTTACAATATGTATACCCTTTTTTAGCAATTCTACTCTCAGTCATTTATTGTTAGATTTTACTTCTTTTTTGTAATTTTGTGTCTAATGGGGAAAATTGGGTATAATGTAAATATTAATACATTCTAAAAAATACCAACAATAAGCATTTGGTTAAATAAATTATGAGTTTTAAAAATCCAGACTGTGAAATATCAGGAAGGTGTTAAAATTGATGGTGAGAATGTTTGTAGACATAAGAAAAGATTCAACAATATATCAAATAGAAAAGCAACTCATGTAAT
The DNA here is from genome assembly GCF_024542745.1 of Macaca thibetana thibetana. Classification (NCBI taxonomy): domain Eukaryota; kingdom Metazoa; phylum Chordata; class Mammalia; order Primates; family Cercopithecidae; genus Macaca; species Macaca thibetana. The sequence goes on from NC_065578.1 coordinate 10,767,400, forward strand.
CATATGTTGAGTAGGATCTCAAATTTATTTGTGGTCATTAATATATATTTATTATAGTCTATGAGAATTAAAACACAGTATCAAAGAGGATCTTCTTGGGCACAGATGCACAGATGGTGAGGGTGTCTGTGGGGTGGGGCATCAGCATCCAAGGGGTCCCTAGGGCCACCTTCACATCATGCCCACCCTGATTGTGCCAGTGTCTCCCAACTCTCTTCTAACACACCTTCCTTATTGCAGAGATTGGGAAACCCAGAGCAAAAACACTATATTTCCCAGGCTCCCTTGCAGCTCAGTAGCCTCGGTAATCTTGCAATTTAAAAAAATACTGCTATGGACTGAATTTTATCCTCCCAAAATTCATATATTAAAATCCTAACCCCCAATGTGATGGTATTGGAAATGAGGCCTTTGGGAGGTTCAGATAAGGCCATGAGCAGGGGACCCTCAAGATGGGATTAGTGCCCTTATAATAAAAGACACCAGAGACAAAGGGAGAAGGTGGCTGTCTGCAAGCCAGGCAGGGAGCCCTCACCAGGAACCAAATCAGTAGCCACCTTGATCTTGGACTTCCCAGCCTCCAGAATTGTGAAAGATAAATGTCTGTTGTTTAAACCACCCTCTCTATGGTAGTCCAAGTAAACTAATACAAATACCATGTCTGCGTTTTATGTGGCAAGTCAGTCTTCTGATGTCTTATTATCTTCCACTACTTAAAGGTAAAATTCTTTTCTAAATGCTGCAACCTCCTCCTTTTACATGGGGCTAGGCTACTTTGGCTATTTCTGTCTGATTGCTCACAGCCCCACTTACAGAGGTTCCAGTGACTTGGAGTTGAGTGGCAGGGTTCAGGGCTCCAATTTTGCTGGTGTAAATGGTGGCAGCTGCGTCCTAATTCAGCAGCAGGTTCAGGGCAGTGTGATTGGGAGTCCATAGCTGTAAGAGCAGCCTCCTGATTTCACAAGTAGCTTCCTGACCACAGAAGAGACAACCTCCCTGTTGGTGGCCAGTTCTGCCGTGTGACTGTAGGGATCGATCCTGAAAGCTCAAATGGAAGTTTGGGCCTTTAGCCCTCAGTGATTCTGTAGATCACTGAAGACCTTGCAAAATAGCCCTTCTCTGCTCTAAAATTGACCCTAGTGTCCTTGTCTTGTTTCCCTGGCATGCGGGAAGTGAAGTTGGGATCACTCTTCTTCTCTGCTCTGTTTTTATTGCACAAAATTCAAACCCAGCTTCCTTTGGGACTTGCCCTCTTCATCCTCAAAAATCCCAACAGTGACTATTCCTGTCTCTGGGCTCCAGCCATAATTAACCCTATTGCAAAGCGAGCCCTCTACCTGACCAGGATGGGTTGGCTACAAGGAGGGATGGGTCTGGCGAGGAGGTGCAGCAAAAGTCACAAAGATCCTATTTGAAAAATCTAGAACACCAGCCTGGTGGCTTGAGCTTGTAGTCCAAGCTACTTAGGAGGCTGAGGCGGCAGGAATTTGAGACCAGCTTGGGCAACATAGTGAGATAGGGAGACCCCCAGATCACCATATCTGAGTTTTTCTGATATTTAGAAATGGTCATGTATTACTAATACACAAAAGAAGTTTCTGAAGTAAAGATTTAATACGTGAAGGTGAGACAAGGGACAGCTGTGCCAGCTACAGAATAAACTCTAGGCATCCACTCCCTGAAAAAGAGGTGGTTGGGTTTGGCCATTGGGTCCTTGGTGAGTCCTCCAGGTATGTGCTGTTCCATACCACGGTCACTTGGCCACATGTGGCTACTGAGCACTTAAAATGTGGCTAGTTCATATAGAGATGTGCTGTAAATGCAAAATACACATCGGATTTTAAAGACTTGGTACAAAAAAAAGAATGTGAAATATCTCATTAATAATGTTTATGCTGATTACATGTTACATGTTGAAATGATGATAGTTTGGCTATATTGGGTTAAATGAAATATGTTATTAAAATTCATTTCACCTGTTCCTTTTCCAGTTTTGAACATGTCTACTAGAAAACGTTAAATTCTATATGTGGCTCATATCCTATTTCTACCATCTGTGCTACCTGAGAGCATCCCAGGGACCGGCGAGGGACAAGAGCCCCAGCTTAAGATCAGGAAATGAATATCTCAGCAGACAAAGATGGGGTGGAGGGGGAGTTTTTTTCAGAAAATTGGTAGTTTTTGGTAGAAAAAAAAAGGTAGTTTTTTTCAGAAAATTGACAGTAAATTCATAAAAGAACATGGACAAATAGCTAGAAGAGGAGAGAGGATCCAAGAGGAGGAAATCTAAGAATACTACCTGAAAATTTGAGCCCAAGAGAGGGGAGAGCAAATATATTTGAGAGGAAGATTATATTGAGCCAGTCCCAAAATGGGGGATGGAAGATGGGGGCGGACATTAAAATTCCTACCGAGGAAGAACATTTATGGGCATTATTCTCTTAACTGAAAAGGCAGTCTAAAACAGTACAATGCAAAACAACATGTTATGTGTTGGAATAGACCCTTAGAAAAAGGCTGAGAGTAAATTGCCAAAAGCATTAGCAGTCTGTGCGCGGTAGGATTACTATATTCCCCCGTGTGGATTTTTCTGTGTCTGTCTTCCAACTCCCCTTCACTGTGCAGGTATTGATCATGTAATTAGGAAAACAAATAAAAATTTTTAAGACTCCAAGAGGCCCAAGAACCTTCTGCATTGGAGAAGAGCACACAGAAAGCAATTGTTCCACGTCCCTGGGGGTCACCCCAGACCCCACCCTAGGCTTATGGAATCTGAATCTTGGGGTAGGGGCTCCCCATTGGCTTTGAAGGAAGCCCGTTTGGGAAGCTGGCTCAGAGCTTTCTGGCAGCACAGCACATCAGCCTGCCTGGAGTACAATAAGGCTTTGTAATATAGACACGGGCTTTGGGTCCATCATTCTCTTAGATCAATGTTCCCTCCTGGGTTGCTGGCTCAGCAGCCAGTTCTTGGGCAGCAGCTGAAATGCCTGGGAGGGTTGCTGGGATTAAATCCAATCCTGAGAAACCGACAGCCCCTCAACCAGGGCTGAGGCTGAAAGAACAGGGTCCACGACCACCTTGCCAGAGATCGAAGGTGCCTCAGAACTGCCTATTGCATTCAAATCCTTATGACCTCTGGCCTTTAATCCCCCGCTTCTTGGCAGGGACTTACTTGGTTGCCATGTCCTATGCTGAGTTCAGGATGAAATGAGTCTACAGAAAATCTAGGAAGCACTGAAGATGTGACTAGTGCTGGGGAGACAGTGGACATGCCCCACCCCATTTAATCTTCACGCCGTCCCTGTAGATGACATCTATTACCATCCCATCTTACAGATGAGGAAACTGAGACTCAGAGAGTTAATTGCCCAAGGAAATTAAGGCCCCAGGCTGATAACTAAGCAACAAAGTTAAGCTTGAACCTAAGTGTGTTCACTGCACAGCCTTCCCTGAGCCTTCTTATTTACCTGCCTCGGCCATTGGTGTACACCTTTGAGAGTCACATGGACGCAGGGTTTGGACAGGAGGGAAGAATAGAATGTGGTCTGTGTGCCTCTTTCCATCCCCCATGAGAAAGATGGGGAGAGCCTGGGGTGGCCTCTTAAAGGGAGAGGCTCAAGGGAGGTCCTTTTAAGGAAAGGTCTCCTGAGAGGGGCTCAGAAGTTACCGTGCTCAATACAGCATCATTTTTAACTTGTTGGAACTCACCAGACGAATTACAAAATAAAGCCCCCAACGACAGAATAATGAGTAATTCACTTGAAATGTAAAATAAATAGATAACTCTCCAGTGAGAAGGCAGAATAAATGGTATTTGGATGACATTTGGTGATTAAATTAAACAGTAATGAACCCGTGAATAATGTGCCCTGGGATGGCCCAGGAGGGCTAGTTTATTCCCCAAAGCGTGGGATTTCGAGCCCCAGCTGTTCTCAGTTCTCAAGTTTAGGAGCCTCAATGTGGGTCATGAACTCCAGGGGTCGGAGGTGGGTAACCGGCCCACCCACCCCACCAGAGGCTCAGGCTGGAGAGCAGGAACAGCCTTGTGCTTTGGAGAGTCAAGCCCAGGTCTGTCAGTGCTGGAGAACCCTCGAGATCATCTAGTCGATTTTCCTCATTTTGTACCTTGGGAAATTGAGTTCCAGAAAGGTCAAGAGAGTTGCCCAAGGGTGACCATCAGAGCCAAGACTGAGACCCAGGTCTTCTGACTCCCAACACAGAGGCCTGGCTGCTAAATCGCATCTCCTCTTTACCCCTGGAGCAGCTGGTCTCCAGAGATGACCCCTTAGTGAACCACACCTCTGATATTCACACCTTTTGTGGTCTCCTCCCCTTATCAGGACAGGGGGAGCCTGAGACATGCTTTTGGCCAACAGGATGTGATGGAAGTGATGCTGTGTGACTTTCAAGGCTAGGACACAAGGAACGTTGTCACTTCTACCTAGGAATCTTGGAACCCTAGCTCTGGGAAAAGCCAGTCTCCATGTAAGACGTCCAACTATCCTCCATGCTGTGAGGAAGCCCAAGCTAGCAGAGATTCCTGGGAGGCCCCCAGCTGTTCTAGTTATCTCAAAAGAGGAGCTGGACATGCACATAATATAGCTGTCTTGGATCTCCACTCTCCTGAGTTTTCAGATGGTTCAGCCCCAGCCACCATCTGGCTATCAGCACATGAGAGATCCTGGTACGGTTTGGATCTATGCTCCTACCAAATCTCATGTTGAATTGTAATTCCCAGTGTTGGAGGTGGGGCCTGATGGGTAATTGGATCATGGGGGTGGAGTTCTCATGAATGGTTTAACATCATCTTCCTGGGTCCTACTCTCATGATAGTGAGTTCTTATAAGATAAAGTTGTTTAAAAAATGTATAGCACCTTCCCTGCCTCTCTCTCTTTCGCCTGCTCCAGCCATGTAAGACATACCTGCTTCCCCCTTCACCTCCCGCCATGATTGTAGGTTTCCTGAGGCCTCCCCAGAAGCTGAGCAGATGCCAGCATCATGCTTTCTGTACAGCCAGCAGAATTGTGTGTCAATTAAACCTCTTTTCTTTATAAATTACCCAGTCTTAGATATTTCTTCATAGTAATGCAAGAACGGACTAATACAGACCCCAAGAGAGATCCACCCTGTTGAGTCTAATCAGCCCACAGAAATGTGAGAGTCAATAACAAATTGTTGCTGTAAACTACTAAGTTTTGGGCTGGTTTATTACACAGGAATCGGTCATCAGAATACAACTGAGTTTCTAAAGAAGGAAAGTTACAGCAGTTGGAGACCAGGGTCCTCAGGTCCCTCCTTCCAAGTTGTTGGTTAAACTTAAACTCTAGATCTTCCATGAGAACCATCACTCCAAGGTCCAAGGGAGGCTGTCAGAGGTCCTGGGGAACCTAACCCTTTTGTTTGTTTATTTTATTATTATTATTTTTTTTTTTTTTTTTTTTTTTTTTGAGACGGAGTCTCACTCTGTCACCCGGGCTGGAGTGCAGTGGCCGGATCTCAGCTCACTGCAAGCTCCGCCTCCCGGGTTCACGCCATTCTCCTGCCTCAGCCTCCCGAGTAGCTGGGACTACAGGCGCCCGCCACCTCGCCCGGCTAGCTTTTTTTGTATTTTTTAGTAGAGACGGGGTTTCACCGTGTTAGCCAGGATGGTCTCGATCTCCTGACCTTGTGATCCGCCCGTCTCAGCCTCCCAAAGTGCTGGGATTACAGGCTTGAGCCACCGCGCCCGGCTTATTTTATTATTATTAGGTATATTTTTTTGAGATGGAGTTTCATTCTTGTTACCCAGGCTGGAGTACAATGGTGCAATCTCAGCTCACTGCAACGTCTGCTTCCCAGGTTCAAGTGATTCCCCTGCCTCAGCCTCCCAAGTAGCTGGGATTACGGGTGCACGGCACCACAACCAGTTTTTTTTTTGTTGTTGTTTGTTTTTTGTTTTTTGTTTTTTTTTTTGTAGGGATGGGATTTCTCCATATTGGTCAGGCTGGTCTCAAACTCCTGACCTCAGGTGATCCGCCCACCTCGGCCTCCCAAAGTGCTGGGATTACAGAAGTGAGCCACCACGCCCAGCCTGGTTTGTTTATTTATTCAACAAATGTGAATTAAGTTCTGCCACATGAGCAGTTAAGACAAAACTGTTAGAGAAACAGAAACTGGTTTTGCTCTCCTGGGACTGACAGTTCCACAGGAGAAACAAACACCAATCAACTGACTCTGAGGGTCAAGTTACAGGGAAGGGAAAGGGGTGCAGCCCTCCTCGCACACACACACAAACACACATCCACCCGACCCTGCTTATCATCAAGGAGGTGATGTACAAGAAGTCACCCAGAGTGCCTTACCTAAGGCCCCTTTGGGGCAAGAGTATTAAATCAGAAAACTGCTCATAAATTACTCACCACAAGTGGGGGTGCATCCTGCCCAATAAATGGTGGTTAGACATTTGTTTATTTACAGTGGCTCATGCTTGTAATCCCAGTGACTCAGGAAGCTGAGGTGGGAGAATCACTTGAAGCCAGGAGTTCTAGACCAGCCTGGGCAACATAGCAAAACCCTGTTTAAAAAAAAAAAAAAAAATTAAAACTTAACTGGCCTGGTGGTGTGCACCTGTAGTCTCAGCTACTCAAGAGGCTAAGGCAGGAGGATTGCTTGAGCCAGGGAGTTCAAGGCTGCGGTGAGCTGTGATCACGCCACTGCACTCCAGCCTGGAAGACAGAACAAGACTCCAACTCTAAATAAGTAAATAAGCAAATAAATGGAGGCTGTTATTTTTATTTTATTAGCATTATTATTAATGAAAGAGGAGTTGCTTTCAAAGCTTCTTCTATTTCTTTCCAAATTCATGGAATCTTTACTGTGAATCTTCTTGCTGCCTGTTTTGTGAGCTGGTGCAAACTGGATGCTGTCAAAGCCCTTGAAATGTAATGTCTCAAATTTCCCTCCTCTCAGTTTTCTTCCAATGATGTTTGGTCCAGTCTTCTTAGGCCCACCAGTGGCTCCAGCACCCATGGCTTAGGGGACACGATAAGCTGAGAGGAGGGATGTGACTGGGAGTTAATGGGGGGGACGGGAAAGGTCAGCTTCCAAGCCAAGGAGAACTGGTGGACATCTCTCAGCTGAGCCGGCACCGACATACCAGGCAGGTGAGTAGCCCATTTTGAAAGTGGATGCCCCAGTCCCAATGCAGGCTGCCCTGCTAACGCCGCACAGAGCACCCAAACTGAACAAAATAAATGATATTGTTTTAAGCCACTACGATTTGGGGTGATTTGTCATGCAAGCAATATAATGGGGACACAGGCCCTGGAGATCTCCCCACCACCCCACCTAAATTCTCACAAAAAGTTGCAGAGTTCCTAAAATAATAAAAGCTATCATTTATTGAACTGTTACTATATGTCAAACACTGTGCCATGTGTTTTGTGTGCATTTTCTAACTTAATCCTCCCAAGAACCCCATTAGGTAGAAGGTATTATCATCCCCACCTTACAGGAGAGGAAACAGACTGTAAGTTCTGTAATCCATCCACTGCTGATGAGGGGGGACGCAGGACCTAAATCCAGGACCTCCTGACTTGACTCGGGGGCCTGCCCCTTGGCAGCTGCCCCACCCAACCCCCAATACAGATTAAAAAAAAAAAAAAAAAAACGGGGCAGATCCTCCGAGACCTTCCCAATTTCATACCATTGCATTTTTTTTTCAATAAAGGCAAGTTTAAATTTTAAACTTATTTAACTTTACACTTAAAATGTTTTCCATAAATCGGTATCAAATACTGTAGCAGCCAGCCTGGAAGTTCTCTGGAGGTAGGCTGCATTTGAATCCTGGCTGTGTTACTCACTAGCTGTGTGATGTTAACCTCCCTGTGCCTCAGTTTCCCCATCTGTACAATGGCGATGATCAGTGCCTATCGCACAGGTTGTGGTGGAATGAAATGAATTTGTAGCACCTGCAAAGCTCTTGGAACTGGCACGTTAGCAATTATTCAACAAATGTTAGATAGTTTCCATTTGTTCCCAGGGGAACGTGGTCTTAGCATAGGCAGGATGGGCTGGTGGAATCTGTTACCAGCACTTCCTTTCCATCATTCAAAGACCAGGCTGCCAGTCATGGCTCTTCCCTGTCAGGCTGTGCCATCCTGGGTGCCTCATCTGTCTGAGCCTCAGACCCTTCCCAGGTGGGTCGTGAGTGTCACCACTGGCCTCCCTCCCAGGGTGTGAGAAACTGCTGAGAACTACAAACTGTGGAGAGTCACAGCAGCGGGAGGCTCTGCTCCTGGCCTCCTAGCCTCCTGGGTTGAGGCTAAGCAACTTAAGAGTCTGAGGAGGTGAAAGGGAGGGGCAGGTGGAGGAAGGAACAGGAAAGGGGCGGGCAGAAGACAGAGTCCCTGGGGGAGCTCCCTGGACTCCCACAGGCATCTGAAATTCCAAATTCCTTTTCTTGCCCCACACTTCTGCATGCAGAACGGGCCTTGCCAGCTCTGGGCTTCCAGAGCAGGGGTATTGCGGGAGAGTGAGGGGTTTTGTAGGAGAGTGAGGGGTTTTGTGGGAGAGTGAGGGGTTTTGTGGGAGAGTGAAGGGTTTTGTGGGAGAGTGAGGGGTGGGAGAGTGAGGGGTTCTGTGGGAGAGTGAGGGGTTTTGTAGGAGAGTGAGGGGTATTGCGGGAGAGTGAGGGGTTTTGTGGGAGAGTGAAGGGTTTTGTGGGAGAGTGAGGGGTGGGAGAGTGAGGGGTTCTGTGGGAGAGTGGGGGGTTTTGTAGGAGAGTGAGGGGTTTTATAGGAGAGTGAGGAGTTTTGTGGGAGAGTGAAGGGTTTTGTGGGAGAGTGAGGGGTTTTGCGGGAGAGTGAGGGGTTCTGTGGGAGAGTGAGGGGTGGGAGAGTGAGGGGTTCTGTGGGAGAGTGAGGGGTTTTGTGGGAGAGTGAGGGGTTTTGTGGGAGAGTGAGGGGTTTTGCGGGAGAGTAAGGGGCGGGAGAGTGGGGGGGGGTTCTGCGGGAGAGTGGGGGGTTCTGCGGGAGAGTGGGGGGTTTTGCGGGAGAGTGGGGGGTTCTGTGGGAGAGTGGGGGGTTCTGTGGGAGAGTGAGGGGTTTTGCGGGAGAGTGGGGGGTTTTGCGGGAGAGTGGGGGGTTCTGTGGGAGAGTGAGGGGTTCTGTGGGAGAGTGGGGGGTTCTGTGGGAGAGTGGGGGGTTTTGTGGGAGTGTGAGGGGTTCTGTGGGAGAGTGAGGGGTTTTACGGGAGAGTGAGGGGTTCTGTAGGAGAGTGAGGGGTTTTGTGGGAGAGTGAGGGGTTTTGTGGGAGAGTGGGGGGTTTGTGGGAGAGTGAGGGGTGGGAGAGTGAGGGGTTTTGTGGAATAGTGGGGGGTGGGAGAGTGAGGGGTTCTGTGGGAGAGTGAGGGGTTTTGTGGGAGAGTGAGGGGTTTTGTGGAAGAGTAGGGAGTTTTGTGGGAGAGTGGGGGGTTTGTGGGAGAGTGAGGGGTTTTGTGGGAGAGTGGGGGTTTTGTGGGAGAGTGAGGGGTTTTGTGGGAGAGTGAGGGATTTTGTGGGAAAGTGAGGGGTTTTGTGGGAGAGTGAAGGGTTTTGTGGGAGAGTGAGGGGTTCTGTGGGAGAGTGGGGGGTTTGTGGGAGAGTGAGGGGTGGGAGAGTGAGGGGTTTTGTGGGAGAGTGGGGGGTTCTGTGGGAGAGTGAGGGGTTTTTGTGGGAGAGTGGGGGGTTTTATGGGAAAGTGAGGGGTTTTGTGGGAGAGTGAGGGGTTTTATAGGAGAGTGAGGGGTTTTGAAGGAGAGTGAGGGGTTTTGTAGGAGAGTGAGGGGTTTTATAGGAGAGTGAGAGGATTTGGTTTAGCTCCACACAATCCCTAGAGCCCACGCTTCTCCCCGTGCATAGTTTGCCCAGTTCTGGGGGGAAGCAGCCTATCTGCATCTGGAAGACCAGCGCCAGGAGACCCTGAAAGCAACAGCCACCTCCAGAGGCGGCCCAAGGAGAAGCAGTGGTCATGGCCTCCGGTGAGTGACAGGGCTCTGAGCTCAGTCACAGGCCGAACAAGCAGGGTGGTCAGCCAGGTGAGAGTTCAAATCCCACCTCTGACTCTTCCTAAGTATGTGACCTTGGGAAAGCCACCAACCTCTGCAAGCCTCAGTTTCCACCTCTGTAAAATGGGATTAGTAACAGTCCATCACGATATGGTAGGAGAAGCGTCAGCTTTATTATTACTGCTGTGGTTGCTGCTGTTAGCATAGTTCTTCTAAAGGGAAGGCGGCCCTGTCTCTGGTTGTGACTCTCGTCGCTTAGAAGCCAGCAACTCCAGTGACTTGTGTGCAGCTTCCCCGAGGATTTCTGGCCTGCGCAGGGTGGAGGGGAGGCCAACTGCAGAGGGAGAGCCAGAGGACGGAGGCACCTGGACAGGTGTGGCCAGGAGGAAATGGAGACATGGGTTTGCACAGCATTTTCAAAGGGTCACAGTTACCAGGAAACAAAACAACTGTTTCTTCTGGAAAGTTGGGAGGCCCTTGTCCCCCACCCTTTCCACAGGCATCCCTCCTTGTGTCCCTTCTGGCCCAACATCTGATCCAAGTCCCTCCAGCCAAATCCAGCTTTGGAAAACAGGCTGGGGGCGGGGACCCAGGCCTCTGCCTCAGCCCTCCCGCCTCCCTGCAGTCTTCTCCACTGAGACACGGAGCTGATGGCAGCCTCAGTTTTCCCAAAATGCCCCTTGGTGGTTGCTGGGGAAGGGAGAGGAGCCAAGAGTGGAGAGTGTGAAGCCTCTGACTTTAGATCTGCCTCCACTTTCTGAAGTTGACATTGCAAAATTCGGGGTGCTGCTCCTGTGCCCCGCCCCCTCTAGGCGGGAAAGTCGTGCAGCTAAAATAACATAATCAGGTCAAAAGCTTTCTAGAGTAGAGGCGTTCCAGCACTCAGGCGGTGTAGTCAGAGGTGCCTCCCGTGATTGTGGATAACAGCCGCATCAAGACGGGTGCGCTATTACAAGGCACCATCATCAAGGAACTTTGTGTCTCTGAGCTTAACTCGCGCCCCACCCCCAATGACAGGACGGGCCCTGGGGAGGCTGAGTCCTGCCTGCCTCTCCTGTTCTCTTTCCCTACAAGAGGCTCTTGACCTCTTTACTCAGTGGCTCTTCTTGAACCTAGAAATTATGGAAAAAGGAAAAATGCTCCTGCTAGTGAATTTTCAAACCTCCATCTCTAACCGCTTAGTCAAGGGAATGTACTTGGCCTGACAGTGAGAAATAGGAAGACCCTCACTTACCCCCATCAGCCCACACATGTGTCTGGCCTGAGCAGCACACGGACAGACATCTTCGTCCCGGCCCCAGGGCCTTTGCACATGCTGTTCCTGCTGCCAAGACAACCACAGTGCTGACGCCTCACGCAAGTCTCCATTCAAATGTCCTCTCTTTAAGGAAGCTCCTCTAACCTCCTGTCAAGGAGCATCCCTAGGCCTCTTTATCTCCTTATCTTGCTTAATTTTTGTTCCTAGTTCTTGTCATTGTTCTTCATTATATTATGTATTTGTTGGCTTGCTTCTGGCCTGCCTCACCCACTGAAATCTAAGTTGCAGGAACATTGTCTCACTCACAGTCGTATTTCCAGCCCCTAAAGCAGAACCAGGCACAGAGTAAGTGCTCAGCAAACACTTTTAAATGGATAAGTGAAATCAATATTTATGCCTTTATTCATTCCTGAACTATTTATTGAGTGGCTTCTGCCCCACAGCCCAGGAGGTATAACAATAATAAGCCCCCGTCCTGCCCTCAGGGGGCTCACAGTCCAATGGGAAGCACAGGAGTGAGCAGGGGAGCACGAGCATGACACCAGGCAGTGAGGTCCTGTGTACCCAGCGATGCTCACACCTGCAGCCTTGCCATCTCTCTTCAGCTCCAGGCTCAGATTTGCAGATGCCTGCTTGAAATGCTCACCACAATGGGAATTCAAAACAGGAATTTCAATTTCCTTCTGCACCCACTCCTCCCTCCCTGTTCCCCATCTCAGCTGCTCAGGCATCATCCTGATCCCTCTCTTTGTCCCAAGGGGGAATGGACAGAATCTCACTCTGTCGCCCAGGCTGGAGTACAGTGGCACTATCTTGGCTCACTGCAACCTCTGCCTCCTGGGTTCAAGCAATTCTCCTGCCTCAGCCTCCTGAGTAGCTGGGACTATAGGCATGTGCCACCACACCAGACTAATTTTTGTATTTTTAGTAGAGATAGGGTTTTGCCATGTTGGCCAGGCTGGTCTCAAATTCCTGACCTCAAGTGATCTGCCTGCCTCATCTCCCAAAATGCTGGGACTACAGGCATGAGCCATCATGCCCAGCCAGACGTGGGAATCTTAATGCACTCCCTGAGAAGGGGCTGAAGAATGAGAAGAGGAAGTAGATTCACACAAGAAGAGCTGGCAGCTTCAGCAGATTCTGAGCAAGCAGTGGGGAGGCCTAAAGAGAAGGGCTGTGGCCAGGCACAGTGGCTGAGGCAGGAGGATAGCTTGAGGCCAGGAGTTCGAGACCAGCCTGGGCAACAAAGACAGACTTCATCTCAAAAAGAGAGAGAAAGAAAGAGAGAGAGAGAGAAAAGGTGGGTCAGATAGGCCAAGGGGAGCAGACCCTGTGCCTTGGGGAACCTACCCAGATGGTCCTTGCAGAGGGAGATGTGGAGGGAGCCACAGAAACAGGACTCCCGTAACACGGCCTCCTGGGAGTACATCCCTTTCCCCTCTTCAGACAGGTCTGAAATGCCACCCAGGACCACAGCTGGGGCCTGAGCCCAAGCCACCATCTCTGCCTGACCGCTTCGCAGGGACAGCTCCACCAAACCCTGGGCCATCGACCTGCCTGCCCCTCTGGCTCTTCCAACAGCCTCTGCCAATCAATGGCACTGAATCCTGTCAATAAGCAAGGCCAGGGGTCTAAGGTGGAGAAATAATCACAGTCTTGTTGCTGCCAACATTGCAGGGACAGATTTTCATTAATCCGACGGGCCTCTTCTGGAGCCTCTCCACGTGACCTCTGTGCACAGGCCTCTGGCTCCTCATCCCTCCTTGTCCCCAGCTCCCTGCTTGCAAGAGCGGAACTGGTGAGCACACTGGGCTGGTGTCAGGGCCGGGCCTGGAGCCTCCAGGGGCTGATAGTCCTGCAGGAAACAGTCCCGGGGAAGGCAGCTGAGCCCTCTCTGCCAGCATCAGGCCCAGTTCCGGGGAACCAGGGGGCCCAGAGGGGAAGGGTGGCCGTCCAGGGATGGAGTCTCAGGAGGATTCTGGGGTCCCATGGTGTTGAAGGCCAAAGTGTCAGTAGGGGCAACATCACCTAGTGGTTGGGGGCTCGGGCCCTGGAGACCCTGGCCTGCCTTCAAATCCCTGCTCTGCTACTTTCAAGCTGCGTGGCCTTAGGCTAGTGGCCTGAGCCTCAGCTTCCTCACCTATAAAATGGGAACAATAACACTGCCTATCCTCAGAGGGCTGTGGTGAGGGTTAAATAAGACAGTGCAGGTCAAAAGCTCAGCACGGTGTTTGGCACCTAGTAAGTGCTCAAGAAATCTCGGTGTTCGTTTGATTTCATCTTTGAATTAGTTTCGGAATGAGGCAGAGGGCCACACATTTCCTTGGGGAATAATCTCCATCCAATTTCATTTCCTTCCAGATTGTCTGACTCAGGGGAGACTGTGCTCAGCATTGTCTAGAATGTTCTTCGATGTCAGCTGGTCAAAGCTAAAACACATTTTTGCTCCCTGCAACCTCTTACCCAGAAAAGGTATGGTCAGGCGCCGAGGTGCCCAGGCCCCCCGCCCTGGAAGCTCCACCCCTTAGCAACCCCACCCTAGGGAGCAGGGCCTTCACCCAGCAAAGGAGCCAATCAGGAGACTCCTGGCAACATTCAGGGCTCCACTCTTTGATCAGAGTCGGGAGGGGACTGAGGGGGGCATGGGGGCGACATGGAACCAGAGCTGAGCCAGTTACCAGCAGCAGCAGGTGCCACTGCAAGCCTGGGCTTCTGGGGCTTCCTGGGGGAGGGAGGGGTGGCATTTGTAACTGGAGGGTGGTATGTGTAACTGCTGGCACCAGGAGCTATGCTCTTGTTTGCTCTCCAGATGGAGTGGCTCCTGTGTGCCAAATCACAGATGTAATTGCATCTCTCCTGGATGGGCAGGTGGGTGCCTCCTGCAGAGAAGGTCCAGGTCTCAGAAAATGGAAGCCAGGGAGCTGCTGCCACCCCTCAGGGTGGGTACAGGGCACCACTGCTCCATTTTGCAGATGAGAAAACAGACTCAGAGAGGTTGAATGCCTTGCCCAAGGTCACACATTCATTAAGGATGTGTGAAGCCCAGGTTTCTGGCTCCAAGTCCAGACCTCTCTCAGGTGTAGGGAAGTGATGGAGAGACAGTCTCTTGGGGAAATGATTAGAGGTCACCTGCTTTTTGGCCACCACAGGGGCTGGGTCCCTTGGTCTCCCCAGTGGAAGGCCCTGCAGTGGGAAGTGGAAACAGACGTGGGAGGTGAGATGACATGGTGGGAACCAGGGGATCAGGATGGGTCTCTGGCCTTGCTTTGATCCTAGCTCCCTGTGTGACCTTGGACAGATCCCTTCCCCTCTCTGGGCCTCATTCTTTTCAGCTGTAAAATGAAGAGGTTTCCATCTTCAAGCTGCCCTTTCTTGCTCTCAGACTTAAAGGGATGATCCAATCCTCTCAGTTGTCAAGTGAAGGAATTAAGGCTCAGAGAGGGTTAGTGTCTCACCCAAGGTCACACAGCTCTTCATGGAAGAACCAGACAAAGATCTGACGCTGGACTGGAGATGGCCCACCAGTCCAGTCACAGGCATCCTTTCTTGGACCAGTTCCAAGACACCTCTGTCCAGCTGAGCCAGGCCAAACCCAACCTTTGAGACTCTCCCAAGACCTCACGTTGCCCCAGTCAAGCTCATGGCTTTAATCCCAATATTGTCTATGCAGCTTGGTTCCAAAGAGTTTTTTTTAATGAGGAGATGGCAGAGGGACCACTATAACGGAATCAAAGGGGCAGGAGGGGCTGCGGCCGGCTCCTTCCCGGCTTCTTCCTGGCTCCTCCTCTGAGCCCCTCTCTCAGCCATGGTGAGGGGTCCCTGGCAGTGAAGGTACCAGAAAGGCTCTGACTGAGACTTCACCAAAGCCAACGGCGGGCCCTAGACCTGGGCCAGGCCCAACACAAAAGGACTTTTAAAGCCCTCCCCAGTATCAAAGCAAACAATGTCCAGTAACAGCCCACACGCAATAGAACATATTTGCCAACAATTTTTAAAAGGTTTTTATGATTCAGCTTTTGGAATTGTCTGGCTACCAGGCACTGATTTAATTGGCAGTTGGCTGTGCTTTCTCATCCGTTCTCTTGTCTACTTGGGAATTCTTACCAAGTGAGAAAATGTAGCTGACAAATTGCTTTCACGCATAATGACACATTTATGAATACCCAATGTGGTAATTAATGCAGTTGACCTAATGTTACATTTTGTAGACATTTAACATTTATTAATTTCGATTTCACAGTTTTCTTTTCCCATTTGGTAGCCAATGAATATTTTAAGGTCTCAGGTATTGTTGCAGGATCTTTAAAAGCTCATACACCCAAAGTCCTAGAATGACCTGGAATAAGGAACTTCTCTGGGCCTCAGCTTCCCCGTCCTGCTCTCCAGCCCCAGGAAGGACTCTTTGGAACCACACTTGATCAGTCCAAGGCCAAGGCCAACAGGAGCTGCCAGCAATGCCCACAATGGAGAGAGGCTCAGAACCACACGAAGACGGAAACAAAAACCTTCCTCTCACCCATCAAGAACGAAGCAATAAAAAATGTTATTTTGCCAGTCGGTTGAATTTCATTTGTGTGGTTTGGAGTGTATTTCCTAGTTAATGAACCTGCCACATTTATGACCATCCTTTTTCAATTCAATAGAGAGGAATGGGGAAAAGAAACGGGGAAAAGCTGCAATATTTCCCCCACGCAGCTGGCAGCTGACAGCTGCAGGTCTGCACAGCTGTGGACCCAAGAGCCCGGTCAAGGACAAGCCTGCCAGGAAAGCGTTTGCACCTACAGCATAAGTGTTCTGGGCTTGCTCGGGGAGAATACTCAGCAGATGGGTGTGTGCTCCCCTGCAGGTATCTTGACTGGGTAAAGGTGACTGGGACTGCCTTCCTCTACCAGGCAGGCTCCGAGGTTAACAATTGACCAGAGTCTTCTACCTAGTTGAGTAGGTTTGGGAGAAAAGGCCAGAGAGACAGGGACCCACTCGTGGGAAGAGGAGAGGAAGGGAAACCCCTGGCAGATGTGCTCATTCATGAGGAGGCATAGGGTTGGGTCCTGAATTTTCCATGGCGGGGAGGACCAGCGGTTCTAGCCACACACACACACTTCCCTCTCCTTCCCCCAACCCAGTACTGCTCTCTGGGCTATTTAAGAGGCCGGGCGGGTTGTGCATGGTGGCTCATACCTGTAATCCTAGCACTTTGGGAGGCCAAGGCTGGAGGATCGCTTCAGCCCAGGTGTTCTAGACCTGGCTGGACAACATGGTCAGACCCCATCTTTACAAAATAAAAATTAAAAAATTAGCCAAGCATGGTGGGCCAGACCTGTGGTCCCAGAATTTTGGGAGGCAGAAGTGTGAGGACCGTTTGAGCCCAAGAGGTCAAAGCTGCAATGATCTGTGTTTGTGTCACTGCACTCCAGCCTGGGTGACAGAGTGAGACCCTGTCTCAAAATAAATAAATAAATAAATAAATAAGGCTGGGCCAGCTTCCAGGGAGGAACCCAAGACCCCACCCTCCGGGGAGGAAGGCCTCGGCTGGGGAGCCCACCAGCACCCAAGCTGGAGACATTTCTACCCACACTGGCCACGGACTACAAAGGCAGCAACTGGGGTGACTTTGCAAGGCCAGCACGGGCACGGGCTTTGGCAAGGAAGCACCTGTCCAAGCTGGAGGAATCTCTTTTCCTTTCTGAGCTCTGCCTCCATGGCTCCCGCCCCTCTCTGGCCTTCACTGCAGGCCTGGCTGAACTACACAGGAGTGGGTTGTGTCTTCCTCCACTCATTCACACACACTTCGCATCTGCTATGTACAGACACTGGGCAAGACACTGGGTGGAAGGGAGATGGCCGCGAACAAGGTAAACAACAGCCCCGGTGCCACTGGAATTCACAACCCTCCTGGAGAAACAGACAAGTACAGCAGTCACAAGGGAATAAGCCACGCTCTGACGGGGGAAATTCAGAACCGGGGATGCCTCCCCAGATGGATGCTTAGGGAAGACTTTCCTGGAAGAGGGGCAGCTCAGCTGGGAAGGAAGGAGGGGATTCCCAGAGGGAGCCTGGAGCCAGGATGGTCCATTCAGCTCCACCAGAATCAGAGCCCCGAGGCTCATCTCCAGCAGCAGCCGCAGCACCCACATGGCCACTGGGGATGAGGAGGGGCGCCCATCTCCAGCAGCAGCAGCAGCACCCACATGGCCACTGGGGATCAGGAGCGGCACCCATCTCCAGAAGCAGCAGCAGCACCCACATGGTCACTGGGGATCAGGAGGGGCACCCGCGGAGTGGGTCTAAGTCCCAGTTTCAGGCTTCCAGGGCCTCAAATCTTCCACTTGCCAGAGCAGCATGAGAAACTGAAAACAGCCCTGCCTGGCCCTCCCAGGGGATTTGCATTTTAAGAGGGATCTGAGCCTGGAACAGAAAGACCCACTCCCTGTGTCAGCCCCTGCTCCTCATCCTCCAGCCCAGCCAGCCTCCGCCCCAGGCGCCCTCTCCCTTCCCACCTCTAGTCTCCAGCCCCAGCCCCAGGCACACATCTTATGGGGAGACCCACACCGGGGCTCCTGTTTCCCTGATTAGCCTGGGGAACACTGAGTCTTAAACAACAAGTCGCACTCTTGGCTGGGTTCGGCCCTGAGCTCGGTGTCCCCACCCTGTGATGGGGGAAGGAGGAACTCCAGGCCCTCCAGGGCCCAGCTTTCCCAGAGGATGGTGGTAGGGAGGGGAATCGGGAAAGGATAAATAATGGATTACTACATCCTCCAACCTGGTAAGACATTCACATTTCAAGAGGGGTGTCTAGAGACAGTGCCTTAACCCTTAGGAGAAGGGTCAGAAGTGAAGTCGAGGAAACTGAGGACCAGAGAGCTTGGGGAACCAGCCACAGTTGGGTTGCAGAACTAGTAGGCATCCCTGCCCTGGCCTACATCCAGCTCTGCCTGGTTCAAAAGTTTGTGCAGCTAACCACTAGACCGTCAGGCCACAAAACACCCAAACGCCTGCCTAACAAGGTCAAGCAGGTCAGGAAGTGAGCGAGTGTGAGTGGTAGGCACCACCAGGAACTGGCACGCACAGATGCTGTCTACGGAGACAACCAAAGTCCAACTGCTGTCAATGGCTGCCCTGTGGAAATGCAGGCCCTGTGTTATGAGACCAGCTGATTTTTCCAGAAAGCGGGAATTCAGATTTTTATATGAAATACTCTGGTTTGTAAAAGCTATCTAATGAAAATGCATTTAATTAGGTGCTGTGTAGGTCAAATAAGATATACCTACCACCAGTCCGCATAAATTCATTCAATAAATATTTAATGAGCACCTATTATGTGACAGGTAGGGTGACCAAATAGTCCCCATGTGCTCAAGACTATCCTAGTTTTAAGACTGAAAGTCTCAGTCAGGCACAGTGGTTCACACCCGTAATCCCAGCACTTTGGGAGGCCGAGGCAGGCAGATCACCTGAGGTCAGGAGTTCGAGACCAGCCTGACCAAAATGGTGAAACCCCATCTCTACTAAAAATACAAAAAATTAGCCAGGTGTGGTGGCACCTGCCTATGGCCCCAGCTACTCAGGAGGCTGAGGCAAGAGAATCGTTTGAACCTGGTAGGTGGAGGTTACAGTGAGCCAAGATGTACCACTGCATTCCAGCCTGGGTGACACAGTGAGACTCTGTCTCAAAAACAAAAAAAAAACGAAAGTCTCACATCCTGGGAACCACCTCAGTTCCTCAGCAGCAAGGTACTGTGTTAAGCTTTGGTGCTATGGCGGGGTGGGGGTGTAAAGAATGAGACAAAGTCCCCACCTTCGAGAAGCTTATGCAGTGGCAAACACATACCCCAGGTAAGGCACATAAAATAATGCCGGGCAAAGGATACATTCAACAATGACTTGGGGAGCACGATGGCCCCTTTGGCCAGTGCAATCAAGGAGGACCATTCTGAGGAGGTGACATTTATTTAATATGAATTCTGAATAAGAATACAGTCAAGAAAATCTCTGCAGTAACAAAAATACTCTGGCGAAAATATGAAAAGATGTTTGCACGAGTTTATTGCAGCTCTATCCGTAAAAGCAAGACTGGAGGCCGGGCGCGGTGGCTCAAGCCTGTAATCCCAGCACTTTGGGAGGCTGAGACGGGCAGATCACGAGGTCAGGAGATAGAGACCATCCTGGCTAACCCGGTGAAACCCCGTCTCTACTAAAAAAATACAAAAAACTAGCCGGGCGAGGTGGCGGGCGCCTGTAGTCCCAGGCTGAGGCAGGAGAATGGCATAAACCCAGGAGGCGGAGCTTGCAGTGAGCTGAGATACGGCCACTGCACTCCAGCCTGGGCAACAGAGCGAGACTCCGTCTCAAAAAAAAAAAAAAAAAAAAAAGCAAGACTGGAAAAAACCCAAGTATGATTAATAAGGGCGTGGTTGAATAAGCGATAGCACAGCTCCATGAAGGAGGAGAGCTATGCAGCTGTAGACAAGAGTGAGGGAATCTGTGTAAACTGCTGTGCAGGGACAGAGTCTCACTTTGTCACCCAGGCTGGAGCGCAGTGGTGGGATCATAGCACTAACCTCTAACTCCTGGGCTGCAGTGATTCTCTGGGCTCAGCCTCCCAAGTAGCTGGGACTACAGGTGTGCACCACCACATCTGGCTAACTTTTTCTTTTTCTTTCTTCTTCTTTTTTTTTTTTTGAGATGGAGTTTCACTCTTGTTGCCCAGGCTGTAGTGCAATGGTACGATCTCGGCTCACTGCAACCTATGCCTCCCAGATTCAAGCAATTCTCCTGCCTCAGCCTCCCTAATAGCTGCGATTACAGGCATGTACCACCACGCCTGGCTAATTTTTGTGTATTTTTAGTAGAGACGGGGTTCCACCCTGTTGGCCAGGCTGGTCTTGAACTCCTGACCTCAGGTGATCCACCTGCCTTGGCCTCCCAAAGTGCTGGGATTACAGGTGTGAGGCACTGTGCCTGGCCATAATTTTTTCATTTTCTGTAGAAACAGTGTCTCACTTTGTTGCCAGGCTGCTCTCAAATTCCTGGACTCAAGTGATCCTCCCATCAGCCTCCCAAAGTGCTGGGATTACAAGTGTGAGCCACCGGGCCCAGCTGTGCTTATATTTTTAAAAAGTAAGCGTAGGAAGGGCACAGTTCAAGTCTTTGATCACATCAGGCCTGCTAACATCCCACTGGCCCAAACAAGCCCAAAGTCAATGGACAAGGATGTACTTTATGCTCACTGGGTAGCCCCAGCCTGTGTGGACATTTACACAGATCAATGAAGAATGGACTCAGTCTACCATAAAGAAAGGGTGCTGGATTAGGACAAGGTTTCTCAGGGTTTCTCAACCTTGGAGATAGTGACATCTGGGCTGGGCAACTGCTGGGGGTGTGGGAGTACCCTGTGTATCATAGGATGTTTGGGAGCATCTCTGGTCTCTGCCCAACAGATGCCAGTAGCATCTCCCTAGACCAAAAATGTCTCCAGTCATGGCCAAATCTCTCTTGGGGGCAAAACCACCCCCATTGGACCACTGGATCCAATACCACCATTATACATGCCCTTATGAGTTAAAGCATCTATGCTATGCTTATCAGTGGCTGGCTAAACTCAAAAAAAGAGATAGCAGGTCATTATTAACCTCTCAAAGAAAGCATACTGCATTACCTTTAATGTATGCTTGCTAAATATCTCACCTGACTGTGATCAAGCCTCTAGACCTAACTGCCATTTTGCAAGAGGAAGGGACAGGAGAACATATTAAATGACACATTGAAGATACAATCAGCAAAGTCCTACTCTAAAGTAGATGGGACTCAGTTTCTTCACCACCTCAATTGCAAGGACAGAGAGAGAGAAAGAAAAATATGATGGGTTAACTTACAGAACAAACAAGGCAGAAGCAAAAAATAAAAGAATACTTTAGCTGCATTAAAAAGCCACCTAATTCTGGAGACGGGCAGGAACCCACAGCATTCCATGTAAAAGTTCCATAAAAATAAATTGAAACCTTGCATTTAAAAAATGTATGGGCCGATGGGGAAAATTGGAACACTGACTAGATTTGGATGATATTAACAGAACAAGGTTTATTTCTTCGGTTTGATAAAAGCAAGGTGGTTATGTTTTGAGGAAGAGTATTTTTTTAGAGATAAAGCTAAAATATCAACAGAATAAATGACAAGATGTCTGGTTTTTGCTTCAACATGATGCATCGGGGAGAAGGGTTCATTATTTGATAGTGTTTCTACTGTCTCTGAAAGTTTTCCGTAATAAAAAGTAAAAGCAAACAAACAAAATAGGATGGGAGTGACCGTTCCAGACACAGGCTTCAGAGGCCACTGCCAAGGTCCTGAAGCTTCTGTGAGTCTGACCACCTCGAGGGTAAGCCAGGCCACAGCTGCTGAAACCCAGGGGATGACCGGGAGAAAGGCAGACTGAGCTCAGACACAGGAGGGGTCTGCTCTGCAGAGCCTTGGGGCCAGCAGAGGGGTGTGGGGTTTGCTCTCATTGCCAGAGGATCCATTATAGAGTTGTGGGAAGGGACATGGTAGGACCTGATCCTGCCTTTAAAAGAGCCTTTTGGCTAGGCACGGTGTCTCAAGCCTGCAATCCCAGCACTTTGGGAGGTTGAGGTGGGAGGGTCGTTTGAGCCCAGGAATTTGAGATCAGCCTGTGCAACATAACAAGACCCCATCTCTATAAAAATTTTAAAAATTGGCCAGGTGCGGTGGAGCATGCCTGTAGTCTCAGCTAGGCAGGAGGATGACTTTCGTCCAAGAGTCCAAGGCTGGAGAGAGCTATGATTGTGCCACTGCACACTGCACTCTATCTAGCCTAGGTGACAGGGCAACACCCTGTCTCAAAACAAAACAAACAAAACAAAAAAGAACCTTTTGATTAATGGCATGTGGTATGTCCATGCAATGAAATAGCACTCAGCCATCAAAACGAATGAAGTTCTGATGCACGTTGCAATATGGGCAAACCCTGGAAGCACCATGATAGATGAAAGCAGCTGGTCACTCAAGGCCACATCGTGTGTGACTCCACTTAAATGAAATACTCAGAATTGGCAAATCCATGGAGACAGCAGCTCAATGGTTGCCAAGGGCTGGGAGAGGGGAGAATGGGACCAAGTGCTAATCGTACAGGGCTTCTTTCTGGGGGGATGGAAATGTTCCGGAATTAGATAGCAGTGATGATTGTGCAACATAGTGACTATACTAAAAATGGCTGAAGTGTTCCCTTTAAAATGGTGAATTTTAGGCAGGGTGTGGTGGCTCACGCCCGTAATCCCAGCACTTTGGGAAGCCAAAGTGGGTGGATCACCTGAGGTCAGGAGTTTGAGACCAGCCTGACTAACATGGTGAAATCTTGTCTCTGCTAAAAATATAAAAATTAGCTGAGTGTGGTGGCGTGCGCCTGTAGTCCCAACTACTTGGGAGGCTGAGACAGGAGAATTGCTTGAACCCAGGAGGTGGAAGTTGCAGTGAGCTGAGATAGAGCTATTGCACTCCAGCCTGGGCGACAAAGCAAGACTCCATCTCCAAAAAAAAAAAAAGTCAATTTTATGTTACAGAATTATGTTTCAATAAAAACATTTTTTTAGGCCAGGCTCACACTTGTATTTCCAGTACTTTGGGAGGCTGAGGTGGGTGGTGGATCACTTGAGGTCAGGAGTTCAAGACCAGCCTGGCCAACATAATGAAACCCCGTCTCTACTAAAAATACAAAAATTAGACTGGCATGGTGCTGGGCACCTGTAATCCCAGCTACTCAGGAGGTTTAGGCAGGAGAATCACTTGAACCTGGGTGGTGGAGTTTACAGTGAGCCGAGATCGTGGGCAAAAGAGCGAGACTCCGTCTCAGAAAAACAAAACAAAACAAAACCAAAAAAAAGCTTTTTTTTTTTTTTTTTTTTAAGTGGATGGAGGGGAAAGGATCCTTTTGACTGCTCCATGGAGAGTCAGCAACTAACTAGCCAGGAGCCTGGAATCATGAAGCACAACAGGAAGTGCTGTGGTGCTGGTGCAAAAGACCAGGCGGCGGTGATGGGAGGCGCCCAGTTAGCTCCCCGACGGGGCTTCGTGGGAAGGAGGGAAAGAAGGAACAGGGAGGACTCCAGACCTGAGCCTGTGGGTGGAAGATACCACTACTGGTCAAGGGGGAGCAGACCAGGCTTGGGCCGGAACAGCTTCTGTTTCACGTTCGTTAGATTCCAGGTGTTCGGGTGGTCATTAGGGCGGTTCTCCTCAAGGCTCTTGTAAGCTAGAGGGACGTGCGAGTGGGGTGGGGGAGGCATTCGATTGCTGGTCCCAGAGGTGCTGGAACGCCCTGCACCAGGGTGGCCAACAGCATTCAAGGTAGTGGCTGCCCCACCAGCCTGAGTCCTGGATGGAGAAGATACAGCAAAGCCCCCTGTGGCTCAGGACAGCTGTGGGGGTGAGGAACATGCCTTTGTTGCTGAGAGCCCCTGCAGTCTCAACGGGGTGTGGTTGTTGTCACAGCCTGGCCTGCCCCACCCTCACTCACAGGAAGCATCAGAGACACTCCACTAGCTTCCCCCGGCTTCCCTCGCCCTGGGGCCAAGGCAAGCATCTGGCGTAGAGCTGAGGCAGGGGAGAGACGTTCTTGGAGCCAACATACATGTGTTTAGCCTGGATCCTCTGTGCCTGAGCGACTCAGGGCTGGGTACATAGGAGAGGCCCAAAAAGTGTGGCCTGCGGTCAAGCGGGGGTACCAGAGCAGACTCGGGGAAAGGGGGTTGAAATTAGGTGGAAAAGTTAAAGCAATTTGAGGAAAAGCAAATATCAGGGCTTCATCAAGTGCTAAATTGAATACAACTTCCACAGAGGGTTGACAGCAGTGGACACAGCCAGTCCAAGTGAGTGAACAGCAGGGTGGCCTGGGTCCTCTGGAAGGTAACACTGTGTGTTTCAGGGCACAGGAAATGCAGCAGCATTGGGCAAAGGCACTGGCGGGAGGACCCGAGGGACCCAGGAGGGGAGCAGGACGCCCCTGGAAGAGCTACCCAGGTTCTCTGGGGTCTTCCGTGAGCCTGGTCCCTGCAGGGAGCCCCAGGAAGATGAATCCATTGTTCTACTGTTTTCACCCCTGTGCCTCCTCATCTTTGGGGTAAGACTTTGGCTCTATAAGACCCCCGTCACAATGCACACTTCCTACCCAGAGGAAAAGTGTGCAGGCAATAGATTAGCCGCCCCCCAATACCCCCGAGAGACCGGAACCCTGAAGAACCTGGGGTGACAGGCACCACTGTGAGGAGCATGATGCCACCAGAGACCAAACATAAGCCTGTGCCTCCAGCCCAAAGAGAACCTGTGTTCTTAGCACCAGCCCCTCCGCTCTCCCACTCCTACCCCTCACTCCCACCCTCCCCATCACTCCCACCCTCCCCTCCCACCGCTGTTTGAAGTCAGTCACACACAAGTCAAACTCACTCTGAGAATCACACTGTGACTTATATCCTCTCATGACCCACCCTTGAGGCTCTGCTTTCGGGAAATCAGTCAGGCCCCTGACGCAGCAGCTCTGAAGACCAGGGAGGGAGGAGGCACCTGGCCGGTCATCGGGCATTTAACACCAGCGCTTGGCACAGGGATGGTCTGGGAGGCTCTGCGCTCCTGAGGAACAGAAGAAACCCAATCCTAGCCCCGTGCTCTGACCCTCCTGTGGAAATTGTTGCCAAGAGAAAATCTCAACCCATCACTTCCTAGCTGTAAGATGCTCGGCAAATCAATTCATCTTTCTGAAGCTCAGTGTTTCTATCTAAAAAATGGGAATTAAAAAATATATAGAAGCACCTAAAGAGGAGAATCCATGTCAAGTGTTTGGAATACTGCCTGGCACATCGTGAGTCTTCATTACATGCTGTTGTTGTTGCTGTTGTTATTATAATTATTATTAATGTCTAAGAGAAGCTGGCCTCTCCTCTCGCCAGACTCTGCCAGGATAACTTCATAGCAGCTCCTCGCTAGAGCAAGCTGACTGTTTGGAAACAGACAGGGACAGGTTCAATCCCAGCGCCACTATCACTAATTAAATGACCTTGGGAAAGTTGCTTAAATTCTCCAGGCCTCAGTTCCCCACTTATGAAATCAGCATAGTAACAGTACCCATCTTCCAGAATTACCTGGCTCAAAGGAAATGTCCACTGTTGATTAAATGAATAAAGAAATGAAGGCTGGTGTGCCCGTCAGGGGCTTTTGGTCACAAGCCACAAAAGCCCAACCAAGCTAGTTCAAGGGAAAGGGCATCTAGCAGCTCTGGTAATGGAAAAGGCCAGGCGTGATAGCACTGGCTTCAGACACAGCTGAATCCGGGGACTAAAGCATATCCTTTGACCTCTTAGTGCTCTCTCTGCCTCTGTCTCTTCGGCACACAGCTTCTTCCACGTGGCAGGGGCAGGGTGAGGCCACAGACAGCTCCCGCTCACATCATCCCAGCTAATGGCTTCACAGGAAAGAGAGAAGCAAAATCCCAGAGAAGTCTGATTGGCCCAGCCTGGATCTCATGGCTGTGTAAGTAGGGAGGGCTGCAGGGATGCAACGGTCCCCACAGCCAAATGGAGTGGAGGGGGGGATGTCTCTCTAGAGAAGGGGGTTCTGTTACCAGAAGGGGAAGAAGTGAGCCTGGGCAGGTACAAATGGTATGGCTATGTCAGGGGTTCCCAGCAGAGGGCCTGGGCAGCTAGCCAGGGTGGGGCCACAGCCTGTGAGCACAGAGGAGGGAGAAGAAGAGAGGGGAAGGAAGTAGAGGGGAAATAAGGGAAAGGGGTAGGGCCTGGACCACCAGGGCTAAACCTGAGTTTAGCATCTATATGGGCTCCCAAAACACACACATCCACTGTGTCACAACCACCCTGTTTGTGTGAGGCCAACCCTAGGATAGCCCCAAACCCTCCTGCCAAGAGGTAACCCATGCCCCTTGCCACAGCAATTGGTTTAGGTAAACCAGGTCTGAGCTGATCAGTCTGTGTCATTCCTCTGGCCATAGGCATTGGCTCTGAAGTAGGGGGGCCAGTCAGCCCTTCTTTGGGCTCTTCTTTTGCTGGGATTCTGGAACACAGACATCCCTCTCTTCTTGGACTAGGGGGTGTGGCTGGAACTATGCAGCCCTTTTGCCACAATGAGGGAAGCCCTCTTTTCATCAAAATTGACATCAGGAATAGAAAAGACTGGAGAGATGGGAAAATAATTGGGCCTTGTTGATACCATTAAGCTGCTGAGTCAAATAACCCTGGAGGCTGCCTTAGCCCTGCACTGCCAGTGACACATGCTGATAAAGCCCTGGCATGGTTTAAGCCACTTCGAGCTGAGTTTTTCTATTACATTTCTGCAGGGGCAGCGGAAAAGCTGAGGGAACTGGAGAGCAGCTGCTGTCCTCCCCCTTCACACGTCTGTGCTGCCTCATGCCAAAGGGAGCCAGTGGCTAAAGTGGGCCTGTATTGGCCAGGCCCTGCAGAGAAACAGAACCCATAGGTTGTGTGTGCATGTATAGGTAGGTAGGGAGACAAGGAAGGGGGAGAGAGAGATTCGAGAAATTGGCCCACATGATTACAGAGGCTGGCAAGTCCAAAATTTGCAGGTGGGGTGATACGGTTTGGCTGTGTCGCCATCCAAATCTCATCTTGAATTATAGCTCCCATAATTCCCACGTGTCATGGGAGGGACCCCATGGGAGGTAATTGAATCATGGAGCTGGGTCTTTCCCATGCTGTTCTCATGACAGTGAATAAGTCTCAGGAGATCTGATGGTTTTATAAAAGGGAGTTCCCTGCACAAGTTCCCTCTTGCCTGCTGCCATGGAAGACGTGCCTTTGCTCCTTTGCCTTCCAACGGGATTGTGAGGCCTCCCCAGCCTCGTGGAACTGTGAGTCCATTAAACCTCTTTTTCTTTATAAACAACCCAGTCTCTAGTATGTTTTTATTAGTAGTGTGAGAACAGAGGAATACAGTGGGCCAGTAGGTTGGAGACCCAGAGAGAAACTGATGTTGCAGCTCAAGTCCCAAGGTTTCTGTTGCAGAATTACCCCTTCCTCAAGGGAGGTCAGTTTTTGATCTTATTCAGGCCTTCAACTGATTGGATGAGGCCCACCCACATTATGGAGGGCCATCTGCTTTCCTCAAAATCCACTGATTCGAATTTTAAGCTCATCCAAAAACACCTCCTCACAAGAATATCCAGAATAAGGTTTGACCACATATCTGGGCACCATGGCCCAGTCAGGGTGACACATCAAATTAACCATCACTGGGTCCCCAGATGCATCTCATTCAACCCCCTCATGCAGATGAAGAAGCAGAGGTCCAGAGAAGCCCAGTGGTCTGTCCATGGTCATAGAGCAATGTAGCAGCAGAACCTCACTGCCTCCATCCTGACTCCCAGATCGGGGGTCTCTGGACAGTCCCCTTTCTCCTGTATGGCTCATGGAAACCCAGGGACCAGAGGAGACAGACCAGAACAGAAACCACAGGTGACACGCCTGAGTCATTGGCCTGAGAGAACAAATTCAGGTTGGCATGCAACTTGCATATCTTTTCATGTTGTTCCCTAAAGTTCAAAATATACAGAAATTCCCCAGTTCTGCTTCTTTTCTTATGACCTCCTGGTTTCAGCTACATCTGTTTGGAAGGACCCCAGAGAGCACTGGTTCTCTGGGTAGATCACCTGCCCCCTGCCCTCTCCTGATGCTGGCCCTGGGACTGCAAGGGCCACCAGGCCAGGAAGCCCTTTCTTTGACCTGATCCAGGTTCTCCACAGTGTTGATACACCACTGCCCACGTGGGTGTCGCTTTCAGGTGGTGCACGCGTGGACATTTTTTATTTTAATAGTCATGTATTCATTTTTATGTTCCTCTGAATTTATGACTGGGGATGCTGGTTTCCCATTTATGGTGGTGATATAAAGTTTCCCTTTAAATGAAATTTCAGTTTTTTAAAAGTGAGTCAATGAAAATAAAAATAGTAAGTAAATAATAGAACAGGCAGTATGTCAATATGGCCAAAACAGAGATGGAATGACTGAGGGTTTTAGGAATGCTGGACTGATGGAAATGTCTCCTGCTTCTGTGTCAGCCCAATTCCGCTTGACCTGTCGTCAGTGGAGGGGTCTTACGTGTTGGAAAGAAGTGCCTCACTAGCTTTGAGACACCTGACCGAGGCACCGTGGTGTGCCCAGCCACCTTGCCCCGGAACCCTGTAGTCCCAGGAAAAGGGTCCAGCACCAGTTCTTGGGACCCGGGATCTATCAACAGAGTATCTCGCCAGAACCCTCTTCCTCCCATGCCTCCCAGAAGAGGAGTTGTGGTTCCCAAACTCGACCACCCACCAACATGGAAACAAGCCATTTCTGCACGCATAAAAGCCTGCAAGGTAATTAATATCCCCACCATTTAACTCAACTATAATACTCTCACCGTTAATAAGCTAGCTAAGAGCTCCGCTTGAAATTAATAACTTGCAAATGACCCAAGAGCCCTGGTTTCATACCTTCTTTTTTTAAACAACAAAAAAACCACACAGAATTTAAATAGAAAAGCAATTTTCATTTATGAGCCAGTATCATTATTCATAACTGGAGAATTGTAAGGAGTAAAAGTCTCTTCCACTTAATTAGAATCTTGAACATCACAGGAAAAGACGGGAGTCCATTTCTAGCACCGGGGATGAGAAGACAAGAAGCACAAATCAAAAGGAAAAACATTCCCCCAAGTAGCTGCAGGTCCACCCAGCCATGCGAGGAGCAGGACCTGGCAACTGTGCATGGAATCCAGCCCTCGCAATCACGTCGGGGCTGAGGCTGGCAGGGGAGAAATATGCAGAGATGCCAGTGTGTCATATCCGTGTCCTCAAGACAGAAGTGATAACGTCTAATCTTAAACTACAAGGGAAGAGGGAAGGGAGAGAGCAGAGACAGTGAATGGAGAAGCAGAGGCGAGATTAGAGGCTCAGGGAGGAAGAGACAGGATTTGAGGCAGGAGGGAAGGAAGAGGAAAGAACGGTGTGCTTTCTCCCACGCTGACGGCCCAGCCCTGTGGCCCAGTCTGGCCCCACCCTCGTCTAGCCGCCAGACACTTGGCATATGGGATCTCATTTTTAGCCTCATAGTAATAACCTACAAGCCTCACAAAATAATCCATATTTCAGCCAGGCACAGTGGCTCACGCCTGTCATCCCAACACTTGGGGAGGCTGAGGCTGGGGGATCGCTTGAGCCCAGGAGTTCGAGACCAGCCTGGGAAACATGGCAAAACCTCATCTCTACTAAAAATACAAAAAGTTAGGTGGGCATGGTGGTGCATGACTAATTTATAGTCCCAGCTACTTGGGAGGCTGAGGTGGGAGGATTGCTTGAACCTGGGAGGTGGAGGTTGCAGTGAGCCAAGATCACACCATTGCACTCCAGCCTACACAATACAGTGAGACCCCTATCTCAAAATAATAACAATAACCATCATCATCATCCATGTTTTAGTAAAGCTGAGAAGATAAGGCTCAGATAAGTTGATGAACTTGCCCTGGGGTTGCCCAGTCAGTAAGTGACAGAGCTGGAAAGCAAACCAAGTTTCTTTGACTGCATGCCAGGCAGAGTACCTCGGCCACCAGTCTCTTTCATTTGCACAGCAGATTCTGCTGTGCTCCTTCTCCCGCTGCCCTCTGCTCCCTCAGCATCCTGGTGAAGTAGACATCACAGTCACACACCACAGAATTGGAAGCTGAGGCTCAGATTAGCCAAAGGCAAGTCCTAGCCAAGGCCAAGGGCTGGAACTTGAACTCACGCCTTGAGACCAAAGGCCAGAGCTTGCCTCACTCCAGGGCACAAACATCAGGAAAGCTGATGGTTCACCCAAAACATACCAAATTCTGCTGATCCCCAGGAGGAGGCATCTGCCTGGGGACTTGCAGGTCGCCTGCCCCAGTGGTTCCCCACCAGACCCCAAGGATACTCTGTCTGTCACCCACAGCTGCCTGGAGGGTCCAGAACCCACCTCCACCCAGCCCCTGGAAAGTGTGTCAGTAACGCCATTGACATACCTAACCCAGTTCAACTCTATAAATAATAACACCAACAATAGCTGTCCTTTTTAAAGGGCTTCTCGCGGGCGGGGCACCATGCTAAGCCTTCACCTGGAGTAACCCAGTAGACTCACTGGACTGAAGTAGATGCTGTTCTCCTCCTTTTAGAAGAGAGAAAACTGAGGCACGGGGAGGTCAGGCAACAAGGTCACATGGCTGGTCAGCAGCTCAGCCTCCACGGCCTGCCCATAACCCCAAGCAGGTACAGTCCTCACTAATACAAACAGCAGCAACAACTGCTAAGTGCCCACTGAGGACCCCCTGAGGAAGGTGCTATTAGCATTCCCCACTTTATAGGAGAAGTAACTGGGGCACAGAAGGGAGTGGCTTGCCCAGGGTCACACCATCGAGGGCAGAGCTGGGATTTGAATCCAAAAAGAGCAGCCCCGGGACCGTGCTTTGAGCTGCCTCTGCTCATGCAGTGGCACAGGAGGGCCCCAGGGCATCCTGTGGTTCTCTCCAGCTGTCCAACAGAAGCGTTTCTGCCCCATTCTCCCCTCCTTTCCAGAGCTCTTGGTTTGCTACTCAGCCGGCCTGATTAGCTGGGGGCCTGCCCTCTGGCACCTGCAGGCTGAGCCCCTCCTCCATCAAAGCTGCCTTCTCCTCGCCCTCACCGTGCCCCTCTGTGTGGCCCTCTCTCCTGCGGTGCCCTCTCTGTGGACTAAAGCAGATTCAGAAGGTCCAAGCTACAAACCCACTGGCCAGGTGGGAAGACAGAGGCCCCAAAGAGGATGACCTGACTTGCCCAAGGCCACACCCTGCTCCCCTCCCCGCTAGACTCAAGCAGCCTTCCCCACAGCCTCCAGTCCCCATCCCAAGCCAGCACCCACATCTCTTCCCCAAATCTCATCCCAACAACGGCATGGAGTGAGACCTCCTGCTGATGTTCCAGGAAGAGCTCTCGGCTCCGAGATGCTCCACCAGCTGGCAGGGCCAGGTCCCCATAGGGGCCACCTGCTATGTGAGGACACAGGGCAATCACCAGAGACAGGCTCTTGTGCCAGTCTGGCTCAGCAGGTACTGTCTCTTGCCAACTGTATGCAGGACACACCCTGTTAGCTTTAGGCTAGCAAAGCCAACAAGTCCAGATGCCTCAAAGAGCCAATTCGTTCATTATCCCTTTCGAGGGACCAGATTTCTTAGGCAGTGGTTCCTAAGCACCAGGTTGTAAACCAGCTACAACGGAATCACTCCTCAAAAATAATAGCTTCCTGGGTCCCGCTCCCAAGAGAGTGTGATCCAGCTGGTCTTGGGGAGGGCCCAGGAATCTGTATTTTAATAGCCCTGTTCCCACCCACATCATCCTGGCAAGCAGGCTTTGGAACCTCTCTTTGCTCAGAGCAAGCACTTGTCTCACAGAGGGTCAGATTTGGAGGCAGTTTAAAGATCTTCTAGTCTAGCCCACCCATTGTCCAGACGGGAACACTGAGGCTTAGGGGGCTTGTCCTGGGTCACAGAGTGACTCGTGACAGTGCTATGACCCAAACCCCAGTGTCCCAACTCCTAGACCAGGAAGCTTGCCCTTCTGTTAAGACATTTTGGGAAGACGGCAAGAAAGTCCTTCCGGCTCAGGGCAGGAAGTCATGCTTGGCACAGAGCAAGATCTTTTATGGAAAACTGGTTGATGGGAATGAAGAACATTGAAGTGGGGGCAGATACTGCCTGTTTCTGCCTGTCTCTTCCCCATTCCATAAGGTCCTGGTAGGGCTTAGTCACAATGCTCTACACAACATAGTCACAGGAACACACACACACTCATACACACACAGACACACACACACACACACACACACACACAGAGTTCTTGGGTGTGAGATCAGGCCAGGCTGCCCAGAATTCTAATTCCCCTGATCACACTGATTGGCTCAAGAATGAACACCATGGGCTGGGCATGGTGGCTCATGCCTGTAATCCCAGCACTTTGGGAGGCCGAGACAGGAGGATCATCTGAGGTCAGGAGTTCGAGACCAGCCTGGCCAACACAGTGAAACCTCATCTCTACTAAAAATACAAAAATTAGCTGGGCATGGTAGCATGCGGCTGTAATCCCAGCTGCTCAGGAGGCTGAGGCAGGAGAATCGCTTGAACCTGGGAGGCAGAGGTTGCAGTGAGCTGAGATTGTACCACTGCAATCCACGCTGGGCTACAGAGCAAGACTCTGTCTCAAAAAAAAAAAAGAAAAAAGAAAAGAAAAGAAAACACCTAACCCAAGAAGGTCAATCAGAGATTTGACACCTGAACCCAGCAAGGAAGATCTCTCTTCTTTTTGGGTAATGAGTTATAGGGGTTTGGGGCTACCATTAGCCTTCTTCCATAACACATGGAGAAAGGCTTTGTGAGAACACCTGAAGGGACGCAGACTCCAGATATGCAAAATAGATGATGTCCTGACAATAGCATCTGGGCTCCTGGATCTAGCCTTTCCTGAAACTGGAAAACCCTGAGCACCCAGTTACACGAGCCAATAAACTCACTTTTTGACTTAAGCTTGTTTAAGGTGGGGGTTTTGTCACTTCCAACCGAAAGAGTGCTGACTAGGGTCCTGGGATACACCTGTTTGGGGGCAGAAAGTGGGTGGCAGAACATTTCATTGCCCTCAGCCCCTGTGACTGTCTAGGGAGACCCTTGTCCCTAAGGAAGGCATGAGATCTCGGGAGAAGCCACCTGAAGATCACAGGGGCATGTCCTGGACCGAGAGTCAAAACACCTGGGCTCTTTCACTCCCAAGCCGTGTGACCTTCAACCAGCCAAGCAACACCTCTGTATCAACCATGCCTTTTATTTTCTGTATTCTGATACTTTGACATCCGGGGCTTTGTGATCCTGGAGGGTTAAGAGCTGGTAAATTCTTAGAGACAGTAACCAATTTGCCCATGAGCCCATTTCCTTTGAAAATGCAAACCAACCAATCCAGAGTCTATACCCGCAACTACCTCCTTTATTGGTTCTCACACTTGGGACCACTATCCACCTGCCCTGGTCACTCCAGGGTCACCTGCCAGACAACTAGGGGCAGCCCTTGTGGTCCAGAATGCGCTGAAATTATTCAAAATAGCCAACCCTAAGCCGGCTTGCTCTGCCTCATTTGTTCCTTCTCATGGAAACCACAATAAATGCTCTTGCCCACAATTTCCCCCTCCCTCTACGTCCTGACTGCCCCTATGTGCCCCCTCGTGGCTAGACAAGCCTGCTCCTCTTGGGATCTGTGAGTGTAACAAGCTGTCTTTTTTTTCTTTTCTTTTTTTTTTTTTTTTTTTTTTTTTTTTTTTTGAGGCGGAGTTTCTCTCCTGTCACCCAGGCTGGAGTGCAGTGGTGCAATCTCGGCTCACTGCAACCTCTGCCTCCTGGGTTCAAGCGATTCTCCTGCCTCAGCCTCCCGAGTAGCTGGGATTACAGGCGCACGCCACCACACCCCGCTAATTTTTGTATTTTTAGTAGAGACAGGGTTTCACCATGTTGGCTAGGCTGGTCTCAAACTCCTGACCTGACGTGATCTGCCCGCCTCGGCCTCCCAAAGTGCTGGGATTACAGGTGTGAGCCACTGTGCCTGGCCACAGCTGTCTTTTCTTTTTTTTTTTCTTTTTTTTTTTTTTGAGATGGAGTCTTGCTTTGTCACCCAGGCTGGAGTGCAGTGGCGCGATCTCCACTCACTGCAAGCTCCGCTTCCCGGGTTCACACCATTCTCCTGCCTCAACCTCCCGTGTAGCTGGGACTACAGGCGCCCGCCACCATTCCCGGCTCATTTTTTTTAATGTATTTTTGGTAGAGATGGGGTTTCACCGTGTTAGCCAGGATGGTCTCAATCTCCTGACCTCGTGATCTGCCCATCTCGGCCTCCCAAAGTGCTGGGATTACAAGCGTGAGCCACCGCGCCCGGCCACAGCTGTCTTTTCAATGGCAGTTGTCTCCTAATCCATTGACTTCACCATATCTGGAATCAGACGTGATTGTGTAAAAAGCCTTGAAATTACAGAGGGCTCTGCAGATGAGACAGGGTGCATTCAAACCCTCTTGTCACTTGCAACCAAAAGAGTGCTGACTTCAAAGACAGTCCTTCTAGAACACTACCATTAGATTGCCTTTGGAGCAGGTAGGGCTGGAATTATCACCTCACTCTTCAGGTGGGTAAACTGAGGCACAGCAAGGTAAACACCTTGCCCTAGGAGATGCAGCTGGTTTTCCAAAGATCCAGAACTGGAAATCAAGAACAGGAGAAGGTATAATCCAGGCCAGCCAGGGTTAACCAAGGAGTGTGTCTTGGAGGAGGTAGACAGGCACACGCCACACACATGCACACCATGTATGCACACACACTCATGTATGTCTCTTTCTGCCAGCCCTGGCTGAATTAAGAATGCATGTGCTGTAGAGGACTGGCTAGACAATTTTCCTGTCACTCCCGCTCCTAATTTCTCCCTCCTCGTCCTTGGACACAACTGGGAATCTCTTTAAGGTTCACAATTGAGCCCCTTCAACTGGCATTGTTTCCACGCCTCACCACGTGACTCCGCCTCTCCCCAAGCTTGTCAGTGGCCGCTCTCTCAGCCCAGCGAAGCCTGACAAATCCTTCCTGCAAACGTGCATGTCTCGGGCTCAGAATAACCTACCAAAAGAAAACAAAACCCCCTATGAAGTGAGTCCAGGTGACTCAAAGCGTTCTGTTGGCAGCAGCATTTCTGGCGTCTGCTTTTTCTCTGGATCACAAACATTTTCATCTGCTGGAGCCATTCAAGCCAAACCCACAGGCAGTCAGGGAAGCCCATGGCCCTGGACACCCCAAACAACTGCACTGCAATGATTAGATGCTCCCCATCTTCCTGCCAGGAGTGTGTTGGGGACAGGGGAAGGAAGACATCTGGTCTTTT
This sequence comes from Macaca thibetana thibetana, assembly GCF_024542745.1. Taxonomy (NCBI): domain Eukaryota; kingdom Metazoa; phylum Chordata; class Mammalia; order Primates; family Cercopithecidae; genus Macaca; species Macaca thibetana. The sequence goes on from NC_065578.1 coordinate 10,802,634, forward strand.
GTGCAGATAGAGAAGAACAACAATCGTCGTCATTATCAGTACAAAGTCATTGCCACTCACTATATGCCAGCCATTGTTCTATTAATAGGCACTTCGTATTTCTTAGCTTATTTAGTCCTCACACCAAGTCAATAAGACAATTATTAATACTGTGCCCATTTTACAGATGGGGACACTTGCAAAGACTGAGCCCACCTGACAACTCACGATCGGCACCCTTACATGGTAATGATCAGTGGAGCAGAGAAACGGCTGCCCCTTTAGGTGGGACGTGCTGTTCCAATTTGCCACAGTCCCCTCCAGTCCCTGTTATATTACACCCTGTCTGCCTCACTCATTTAAGTCACTTGCTCTGCACCTAGGTTGCACACTGCTCACCCAGCACAGCCACACGCTGCAGTCCTAATTGTCACTCACTAGGCATCTCCACACGTCCTGCACAGTACAGCCACCAACTGCAGGAAGGGCTGCAACATCCTGCCACTCCTGGGCACCAGTGAGCCTCTCCTTCTCCACTCTGCACCTCCCTACCCTCCCGCCACCACCCCTCCAGCAACCAGGAGGCCACCAGGACTGGCAGGAAAGGTCCCCTGAGTAGGGGAAATCTTGCTTGGCCATAATTAAACTCCACTGCTGTGCAGGCTGCAGACAAAAGGGAACCCATAATGGGATTAGAATTGTAATAAATTAAAATCATAAATTCAATAAATGCCTTCTCAGCCTCCCTCTGGAAATGGTCGGCCCGCAGCAGCTGGCTTTGGTAGGCATAACGGAGGGGCCGTGGGAAGACAGCTCAGTGCAGACAGCCAAGCTGCAGTTTCAGCTGCTGGTCCCAGCTGACTGGGGCCAGGTCAGGGACCCTTCTCCAGAGCAGACTCCCCCAAAGGCAGGCCATGACCGCTGGTGGTGCTTCAGAACCCGCCATGGCTCCCTATCACCCCACCGTTTAATCCAAGCTTAGCTCTTCACCAACTTCCTGCCTTAGGATTTGCTGACACATGCTCTGCCACCCATCATTTGGGCATCCATTAAATGGCCATTGGCCTCAAATGTACAGCGTGGTAGAAGGGACGAATTTGACATGGAAGGTTCTGAGTTTGAATCCCAGCGCCAGCACATGCGAGCAGTGGGACCAGGGATGGGTACATCCATTCAGGAGCACTCTCCCTCCCTCCCACCCTGAGAACACCATTCACCCACCCTTGTACTCATCCTCTCATTTTGCCTGTATTTATTGAGTGCCTACTGTGTGCTGGACTCTGTGCCAATCAGTGGGGAAAATAGCAGCAAGATAGGCAAGGTCATGGGGCTGGTGTTCCAGCAGGGGACACAGCAACAGGCAAGTTCATGAATCATGAGTTATCACTGCAGAGGGGCCACAAAGCAGAAATCCAGGAGACCAGCGATGAGGAAGGGGGAGCCACAAAGCAGAAATCCAGGAGACCAACCATGGGGAAGTCCAGGAGACCAACCGTGGGGAAGGGGGAACATGAAGGGAGAAGATTTCTTTTTTTTTTTTTTTGATACGGAGTTTTGCTCTTGTCCCCCAGGCTGGAGTGCAGTGGCGCAATCTCGACTCACTGCAACCTCCTCCTCCCGGGTTCAAGCAATTCTCCTGCCTCAGCCTCCTGAGTAGCTGGGATTACAGGCGCCCACCACCACACCCAGCTAATTTTTGTATTTTTGGTAGAGACAGGGTTTCATCATGTTGGCCAGGCTGGTCCCAAACTCCTGACCTCACATGATCTGCCCGCCTCGGCCTCCCAAAGTGTTGGGATTATGGGTGTGAGCCACTGTGCCTAGTGGGAGAGATTTCTGTGGAGCACTAAAGCTTGAGCTGAAGTCTGAGGGTTAAGCCAAGAGAATGGAGGAGACATGAAGCACTCTCAACACAGAGGAGAACATGTGCAAGGGCCCTGGGGTGGCAGCAAGCAGAGGATCCCAGGTTGTGGTTTGTGGGTTTTTTGAGACGAGGTCTCACTCTACCCAGGCTGGAGTGCTGTTGCACGATCACAGCTCACTGCAGCCTCAACCTCGCAGGCTCAAGAGATCCTCCCACCTCAGCCTCCTGAGTAGCTGGGACTACAAGCATGCACTGCCACACCTGGCTAGATTTTTTTTAAACTTTTTGTAGATTGGGGTCTCAGTATATCGTCCAGGCTGGTCTTGAGCTCCTGAGCTCAAGTGACCCTCTTGCCTCAGCCTCCCAAAGTGCTGGGATTATAGGCATGAGCCACCACACCCCACTGGAATTTTTTCAAAGAATGTAAAATTAGGCATGAAAGTTCATGCTTATTTAGAAAGAAAAAGTGTTACAAATACAAATACATTTTGAAATATATTTTCATTATCTGCTCAACACACTTTTTTTTTCTTACATTTTTGGCTGCATATTCTTTTTGGATTCCCCCTTCAACTGTCAAGATTTTGTAATATCATTTTCTAGAGAGAAGACAGATCATTCCTCCAGCATGGCTGAGTGAAATGTACACATACAAATTAGCCAGGTGTGATGGCACACTCCTGTGATCCCAGCTATTAATATTACACTTGGGAGGCTGAGGTAGGAGATCATTTGGGCCTGAGAGATCAAGGCTGCAGTGAGCCATGACTGTGCCACTGCACTCCAGCCTGGGCAACAAAGCGAGATCCTGTCTCAAAAAGAGAAAAAATATATATACATACATTCATATACACACACATATGTGCATATGTGTATATATACATACATATGTAATAAATATATCTTGTTATGTAAGATGCACAAAACGTGTCTTCACACACACACTCACAGACAAACACACACACACACATTTATTGTCTGCAGAGCTGCGACTGTGCCTTACTGTGGCTGGCAGAATAATAGCCCCCCAAAACTGTCTGTGCCCCAGTCCCCGGAACCTGTGACTACAGTAGGTTACATGGCAGAGGGAGTTGAAGCTACTCATCGGCTGACTTTAAAATAGGGAGATTATCCTGGATGAGCCAGGCAGGCCCAAAGTCATCATAAGAGTCCTTAAAAGTGGAAGAGGGTGGCCGGGCCTGGTGGCCCACGCCTGTAATCCCAGCACTTTGGGAGGCCAAGGCGGGCAGATCACTTGAGGCCAGGAGTTCCAGCCTGGCCAATGTAGCAAAACCCCATCTCTAAAAAAATTAGCTGGGCATGAATGGCTCACACCTGTAATCCCAGCTACTCAGGAGGCTGAGGCATAAGAATCGCTTGAACCTGGGAGGCGGAGGATGCAGTGAGCCGAGATCATGCCACTGCACTCCAGCCTGGGCAACAGAGCAGGACTCTATCTCAAAAAAACAAACAAACAAAAAAGTGGAAGAAGGAGAGAGAAGAGGGAGAATCAGAGACAGAGCAGTGTGAGAAGGACCCAGTTCAACATAGATGAGGGTTGGGGCCACACACCAAGGAATGCAGGCAGCCTCTGGAAGCTGGAAAAGGCATGGACGTGAATTTCCCTTTAAAGCCTCCAGAAGGGAATGCAGCCAGGCTGACCCCTTGATTTTGGCCCAGGGAGACCCACTTTGGACTTCTGACCTGCAGAGCTGTGAATTAATCCATTTGTGTTGCCGAAGCTACTGCGTTTGTGGTCGTTTGTTACGGCGGCAGTCAGAAACGAACGCACTTCCAAATGCAGGCATTCCGATCAATCCCGTTTCATCTGATCACTCTGCGGAGGTGGGAAGTCTGAGTGGACAGAGACAATGGTATGGTCGGTCTTCATGGACTGCAGTTCACGTCATCTACATCTGCAAATTTTACAAACACACATGACCGTTAGGACATAATGCCAGGGCCCCTCTCAGGGCCTCGGAAGGGATCTGTGCAATAGAAGGCCCCAAGCCCCGAGAACCATCAGTATTTAGCAACTCCCCATTTGTCTCATTCAAATAACTCAAAGCAGATGCGGTGTTGGGGCCACAGAGAGCCTGGAAAAGGAGCTGGTGCCAGTCCAGCCAGGGCTTCGTGGCTCGAAGCAGGGACCTGACCTCGTCCTATTCCCCAGTGGTGCCAGCATCAGAGCCCAGTGGCTGCCAGATGGTGGACGGGCTGGAGGAGAAGGGGTGGGCGCCGGGCAGATCCCTGCAGGAGTGCCCTCCAGGACGTGGTGGAGGAGATGTTGGGGTCGGGGTGAGGGTGAGGAAGGGAAGCAAGGGAACTGCTTAGCAGGGAGCAGCCACAAGAGTCTCTGCCAGGTGGGAGGTGGGCTTGGGGAAGAGCAATGTCAGAGCTGACTCTGAGACTCTGGCTGAGAGTTGGGAAGATCCCAAGGGGTGGGGTGGGTGGGGCTGTGATGGAGAAGAGGTCACCCCTGTGCTCACCTCCCCTTCCCACCTCCAGCCTGCAGGACAGAAAAAAGCAAGTCTTTCCTCACTTCCCTGCACCTGCCGAACCACCACGTTGAGACAACACCAGACCAAGGACCCCTCCTCACCCAGTATTACTAGTAAGGCTGAGAGCCTCAGCTCAGGAGGGGGTCTGCAAAAAACAGACACAAACAGAAACACACACGGTTCTTTCCTCTTCAACTAGGCTCTCTGGGATTCTCGGGCTCCTACAGGACCCCACCCATTCCCAAGCCCTGTGCTCTCCCCCGACTCTGCAGGCCCCCCCACCCCTAGCCCTCTGGGGGTCTCCATCCCTCCCATCCCAATGCCCAAGCCAAGCCCAGAGTCGTTGTGAGCACTTATTAAGCCACTAATTAATTGAATTTTTCCCCCTCATTGCATGCTGTTAATTAGTTTCTTGTAGTAACAGAGACTATTATTCTTGGAAGTAATAACTTGGTCCGGGAGGCAGTTTTAATGCTACTTATAATTACCAGAGGAGGCAGAGTCTTGGGCTTACGTGGGCGGGGCTAATCCAGGACAAGAAAGGAGGAAAGTCAACATGGTTCTTTCTTGTCTAAAAGATGCCTTTTATTTTGCCTTACTATTGTCCTGTGGAAAGCATTTTTTTATTTTTTTTATTTTTAGAAGGAGTGTCGCTCTTATGCCCAGGCTAGAATGAAGTGGAGTGATCTCAGCTCACTGCAACCTCTGTCCCCCACGTTCAAGTGATTCTCCTGCCTCAGCCTCATGAGTAGCTGAGATTACAGGCATTCGCCACCACGCCTGGCTAGTTTTTGTGTTTTTAAGAGAGACAGGGTTTTGCCATGTTGGTCAGGCTGGTCTTGAACTCCTGACCTCAGGTGATCCACCCATCTCGGCCTCCTAAAGTGCTGGGATTACAGGCATGAGCCACTGTACCCAGCCAGAAAGCATCATTTTTATGACATCAAAAGTAAGTTTTTTTTTTTTTAAGACGGGAAAGCTTTAGAGTGACTGGGAAATTGTCCCTGGGAGAATGGAGCTACAGAAGGCTGGGGTAGGGCCTAATGGGGAGTGGATGCCATTTCCTTCTGCAGCTTCTGTTCCAGGCTGTCCTTTCTGTCCTCTCCCTGTGGCCCCATGGCCAGTAAGCACCAAAACCAGTGTGCAGAATCAGGGCTCTGACTCCAAGTTCGGAGACCTAACCCTGACCTCAGACCCCCTCATCCGGCATCTGATGAGCAGGTGCATTAGGGGGAAATCAGCCAGGGGTAAAGTCTTCCCAGATCAAACACCAGGAAGCCACAGGGAGGAGAGGATCAACAAGAAGTATCAGAAGTTGCAAATTGCCTGTAATCCCAGCACTTTGGGGAGCCAAGGTAGGCAGATCACCTGAGGTCAGGAGTTCGAGACTTGCCTGGGCAACATGACAAAACCCCATCTCTACCAAAAATACAAAAATTAGCCAGGCATGGTGGCACACACCTGTAATCCCAGCTACTCAGGAGGCTGAAGCACAAGAATCACTTGAACCCAGGAGGTGGAGGTTGTGGTGAGCTGAGATCACACCACTGCATGCCAGCCTGGGTGACACAGTGAGACTCCGTCTCAAAAAAAAAAGAACTAAGCCTCTCTTGCCTCAGCTTCCCACTCATGGAGGCTGTAGTCTAGTGAAAGAAATAGACAAAGAAGTAAGTCAACAGAAAATAAACTAAAGAGAACTGTGAGGCAGAGAAACATACCATAGATAGGATGGTCAGGGTCTCCTTGAGGGGATGATGTTCAAACTGAGATCAGAAGGATGAGGGAAGGGAAAAAAAAAAAAAAAAAGACACCAGCATAGAAAAAATGTATCCTAGAGGACACATATGTGTTTATCTCTTTGGCAGGGCACCAAACCCGACTGTTAAAGCAACCTGTGATGTTAAAAAGTGGCCACGCAGGGGCTGAAAACTCTCTCCGATGGAAATTCATGTTACTATTCCTCAGTTGTTCCACAACAAGCAACCACTTCCCAGCAGCAGGGACATCTTTTGCTTCTCCACTGTGACAGCCATCCTCTGCTGCTTCTCCAGAGAAGAGTGTCAGTCAAAGCATCTGGGTGCAGTGGTGCAAAGCTGGTCCATGCTGAGATAGCTCTGCAAAGAGGAAACGCCCTGATTGACAGCACCTGCCCATTCCCATGGTGTAAATACTCCCACTGTGGTCAATTTCACACCACCAACCTGAAGTCATCGAAGGCCAAGTTTGGAAGAGAGGCATACTGCTATAGCCCACTACAGCACACCGCAAGCGGTGGCGTGACCCCGGGCATGTCTCCTCCTCTGTACAATGGGGGTTAAATGGGATAATGTAAGTAGTCATGGGGAAGGGCCTGATAAGAGTTGGGGTTGAAAAAGTAAGCGTTTCCTTCTCCCACTCAGGGAAAGCAGAGGAGTCCTGGGACAATGTTGGGAAATATCACTGAAGCAGTAAGGGACTGAATTATCTTGCTCAACCATCTGGGCCGATGTGGGATGATGTGGGGACGGGGTGGGAGAGGGGGCAGGACAAGGAACGTAGAGATCTATTCCCGCCCCCAGCCAGAGCTCAGAGCAGTCTTGCCTCCTGGGTGGGAGTAGAAAGATGGAAAAGGAAACACCACTTATGCTCCCAAGGACAGGACCGGGCTTGGCTGGTTCACCCCTCTATGCCCAGCTCCCAGCCCAGTGCACAGCAGGAAGCAGCAGATGTTCAACAAATGTTTCCCAGATGAATGAAGGAATGAATGAATCATGGAGCTCTCCCCAAACAGAGGGTGACTGCCTCCTCCCCTCTCTCAGTTTCCCCAGCGCGCCACCCCTGACAGGCAGCCTGAATCGTGGGCTGGGCTCTGGAATGGATTGCCAGGCAAGCTGCCCCCTGGGACCCTGGAAAGTCTCTCCAGGCCTGCAGACGGGCCTGCGGGGCTGTGTGAAAGCAGGTTAGAGACAGCCCCGTGATTCATGGCAGCAAATGCCTGGGAAATAAATACCACGCTGCCCTAGCCCTTCGCATCTCAGCCTCTAATATCCTTTCTGAGGGAAGAGACCTGATTATTCAGGGCCCGTGGTGACAGCTAACGAGTAAATCAGTGCCCTGGAGATTGCTCCCTGGGGAAATTGGCTGTGGTTTCTGGTGATGGCCACTTTGCAGGGACTGTATGGCAGGAGAAGGAGGGGTCACACTGGTGCAGGAGTAAGGGCAGGGGTGCGTATAGAGAGAGACTCCTTCCCCATCGTCCTGCTTCCCGTGAAGCTCACCTGATGGGGAGTGCCCCTCACTCCACCCCAGGGTGGTCATTACGGATAGGAATGTCTCTTGCTTCCACCTCAGCCCTGTGCTGTCAGGAGCCTTCCTGGGACAGTGCCAGCTCGCAGGTGAAACAGACAGAGGCACAATTCAAAGCGGGCATCGTATGGTCTTCTGGGCACAAGTCCTCCAGAGCCTGCCTCCCAGGCCCTAAATCCTGGACCCAAATCCACCCCCGTAGGCTGGGGTGCATGGGAACCAAATTCACCAATAACAGTTTTCTGAGGTCACATCCCCATTCCCAGGTGAACACCTAATTCTTTCGTTTGCCTGTTTATCTTTAGACTGGGTCTCCCTCTGTCATAGACTGGAGTGCAGCAGCACGAACTCGGCTCACTGCCACCTCAACCTCCTGGGGTCGAGCAATCCTCCCACCTCAGCCTCCCAAGTAGCTGGGACCACAGGCGTGTACCTCCACGCTCAGCTAATTCTTAAAAAATTTTTTGTAGAGATGGGGTTGAACCGTGTTGCCCAGGCTAGTCTCAAACTCCTGTGTTCAAGCGATCATCCCGCCTTGGTCTCCCAAAGTGCTAAGATTATAGGCATGAGCCACCATGCTCGGCCTCCTAATTCTTTTATGTGCCTGGCACATATTAGCCCCTCAATAAATACTTGCTGAATGAATAGATGAATAAATAAAGGCAGGAAGAAATGGCTACAAACCGAACAGGCACGGACGTGCATTTTTCATCTGTTTCTCTGGCTCGTTATGTTCCTAATCTTTCCAAGGATGCACCAGCACTTTTCATCACGGCAGCAATATGATTCACTGGGTCACACTAATTTCTAGTCTCTTGCTTCAAGCAGTGCTTGGGCTTGGGGTTTTTTTTTCTTCCTCCAACTGTCAAGATGACACTACCCTGAAATCCTCTTCCTAGCTCCAGATGGTGGGCATCACATGGAAGCTGACCCTGTGCCTGCTGACCTCCAGGACAGTAGAAAGTCTTTCTGCATCCCCAGCAGGCCCCACAGGACAGCCCTCATGGTCAGAACTCCAGAGGCTGGGGTGGGCAAGGGGACACTCTGCGGGCAGGGAGGCCTTCTTTGTTGCCTTAAAACCTCACAGAAGAGTGAAGCTCAGGGGACTGGTGCCTACAGGGCTTTGCACAGAAAGTAAACATGAACTTGGTAAGAGTTAAGGGCCCAGTTCTAAGCTCTCCCCAAGGTCAGCAGGATACAGCAGCACCAATCCTGCTGCCTGCCACTCCGGCAAGTCTTTCTCCTAATTATATCTGAATTATGCAAATCAATACCAACGTCGATATACGATTTCCTCTAACAAGTCGAGAACATGCAAGAAGTGAAGACCTGGGGAGATAGAAACCACCTAATTAGGAGCGAGTTTCTGTGTTTTTCTCTTGGCTGAGGGAATAAATGACTGCACGACAACCCCAGAGAAGACCAGGTCAAGGATGGAGCAGGAGAGAGGGTGGAAAGAACACAAAGATGGGCTGTGGGCAGGGGGCTGGGAGATTGGGGCTATGCTGAGAGCATGATGGGTGCAGCATCAGACGCAAAAATATGATCTTGGCAACTTTCTTTCCACTAAGCAGTTAACAATGCCCCAACACTGGAAGTTAGGGGCCCAGCAACACTGAGTAGGCACAGACTGTTACCCAGGACATGGGCTTGGAGAGAGAGAGAGAGAAAGAGGAAGGAAGGAAGGAAGGAAGGAAGGAAGGAAGGAAGGAAGGAAGGAAGGAAGGAAGGAGGGAGGGAGGGAGGGAGGGAGGGAGGGAGGGAGGGAGGGAGGGAGGGAAGGGAGGGAAGGAAGGGAGGGAGGGGAGGGGAGGGAGAAAGAAAGAGAGAGAGAAAGAAAGAAGAAAGGAAGAAAGAAAAGGAAAGAGAGAGAGAAAGAAGAAAGAAAGAAAAAAAGAAAGAAAGAGGAAGGAAGGAATGGAGAGAAAGAAAGAAAGAAAGAAAGAAGAAAGAAGAAAGCAAGAGAAAGAAAGAAGAAAGGAAAAAAAGAAAGAAGAAAGAAAGGAAGGAAGGAAGAGAAAGAAAGAGGGAGGAAGGGGAAGGGAAGGGAAGGGGAGGGAGGGAAGGAAGGAGGGAAGAAGAAAGGAAGGAAGAAAGGAAGGAAGGAAGGAAGGAAAAAGGAAATATAGGCCGAGTGTAGTGGCTCACACTTGTAATCTCAGCACTTTGGGAGGCTGAGGTGGGAAGATCACCTTAGGTCAGGAGTTTAAGACCAGCCTGGGCAATATGGCGAAACCTTGTCAAAAATTTGCCGGGCATGGTGGTGGATGCCTGTAATCCCAGCTACTCAAGAGGCTGAGGCAGGAGAATTGCTTGAACCTGGGAGGCAGAGGTTGCAGTGAGCCAAGATCACTTCATTGCACTCCAGCCTGGGTGACAGAGGGACACTCCATCTCAAAAAAAAAAAAAAAAAAAGAAGGAAGGGAGGGAGGGAGGAAGAAAAGAAGGAAGGAAGGAGGGAAGGAAGGAAGGAAGGAAGGAAGGAAGGAAGGGAGAAGGAAGGAAGGAAAAGGAAGTTACAGCTCTCACATGCTGGGCCTTTGCTGGGTGCCTCTACTAAGCACTGCACCTCCGCGATCTCATTTAATCCTCAACACTCTGAGTTAGGTATGATTAGGACCCCACTTTAGAGATGAAGACAGTGAGGTCAGGAGGTGAAACGTTTGCTACTTACATAGGCTTTAAGTAGCAAAGCTGGGGCGCCAACCACGATATCCAACTGCACCTCACTGCCCCATTAAGTGCAATTGGGGGATTACAGACAGAGCACAGAGCTGGCAGGGAGTTGTCTATGGTGGACGGGGGGAAAAGGGGATAAAGACCCCCCCTTTAAGCTCTGGGGGCCTTGGCAAAGGGATCTCCCCTCTTGAAAGCCTCTAGTGCATGAAAGAAGCACCAGGGCCTGAGGTCCAGAAACAGGAAGTTCATTTGGGTGGGGGTTAGCCTAGCTCCCTTTGGATCACTTTGTTATGGCATCTCCTCTCTGGGATAGAACACACCCGATGAGCCCTTTATGTGTTAAATGAACAAATATTCTCCAAGCAGAGGGCCCTGAATGTGGCATTATAGCATAGTGGTTAAGAAGTTGGCCTCTGGAGACAGGCTGCCTCCATCCAAGTCCCAGCACCGTCACTGGTAGCCATTTGGCTTGTGACAAGTCACCCTCCATGCCTCAGTTTTTTCATCTCAAAAAATGGGACTAGGCTGGTTGTGGTGGCTCATGCTTGTAATCCCAGCACTTTGGGGGGCTGAGGCAGGTGGATTACTTGAGGTCAGGAATTCAAGACCAGCCTGACCAACACAGCAAAACCTTGTCTCTACTAAAAATACAAAAATTATAACCAGGCATGGTGGTGCATGCCTGTAATCCCAGCTACTCGGGAGGCTGAGGCAGGAGAATCTCTTGAACCCAGGAGGAGGAGGTTGCAGTGAGCCAAGATCTCACCATCGCTCTCCAGCCTAGGTGACAGAGTGAGACTCCATTTTTTTTTTTCTTTTTGAGACAGAGTCTCACTCTGCTGCCCAGGCTGGAGTGCAGTGGCACTATCCCGGCTTACTGCAACCTCCACCTCCTGAGTTCAAGTGATCCTCCTACCTCAGACTCCCGAGTAGCTGAGATTACAGGTGCATGTCACCAGGCCCAGCTAATTTTTGTATTTTTAGTAAGGATGAGGTTTTGCCATGTTGACTAGGCTGGTCTCGAACTCCTGACCTCAAGAGATCCACCCACCTTGGCTTCCCAAAGTGCTGGGATTACAGGCGTGAGTCACCATGCCTGGCCAAGACTCCATTTAAAAAAAGGGGGAGGACTAATGTTAAGTCTCATGTACGGTTCATGAAAAAACTATTTTGATGGGACTAATGACAGTGCCTGATACAGCAGTAGGTGCTCAATAAATGTTATCTATTGTCATTGTTCAGGGCAGAGCACTGGGTCTCAGAAGAACAAGGCACTATCATTGTCCTTAAGGGGCTCACAGCATACAGAGACTGGCGAATAGACAATCCCATGGTAAGTCAGCTATGAAGGTGAGCAAGGGGCCATGGGAGACAAGGAAACTTAACCTGGCCTGGATCAGTGCTTTGGGGAGGCATAGGCTACTCACGGAAGGCTTCCTGGAAATGGTGACACAAGGGCTGAATCATAAATGATACATTGTGTTCACCGGGTGGGTAAGAAAAGCAATGGCTGTCCAGGCTGAGGGCTCAGCTTGTGCAAAGGCCTGGAGGCATTCAGGATGTCAGGAGCAGCCAGTGGCAGGCACCAAACCTAGAGAGGGAGGCAGGGCCTTGCCTTCCAAAGGCCTTGAGTGCCAGACTAAGAGGTTAGGATTTCATTCCAGAAGTGCCAGGGAGACCCTGAAGTGAGACAGGATAAGCATCACCCTTTGGAATGGTTGCCCTGAAGCTGAGTGGAGGATGGCACAGAGGCGTGGAGGGGGCGAGGCAGGAGGCGGAGTCCCAGAGCCCAAGCCCTTAGCTCCCAGCTCCCAGCCATACTCCCTCTGTGAGGGCAGTGGTGGGAGCCAGAGCTCAGCAGGACCAGAGAAGTTATTAATCGCTTCACGACACTGCAGGCCATGGTCCATTTGCTGCTTTTCCCGGTCTGTTTTGAAACTGTGAAATGAGCCCCAGTCTTCAAGGCGCCTATAATAACCATCCCAATTCTGACATTTAAATTACAGATGGCATTTTCAATTAAACAGGCACTCTCAGCAGGTTTAATTTAGCTATCAGTTCTGGTCTGTTCTTTAAGTGCTTAAAAAAAAAGGCCAGTGGATTCTAGGTCTCCTTCCAGGAGGAGGGAGGAGGGAGGGTCTTTGAGATGTGACACCACCTCTCATCTTCTAGCTCCCATGGGGACTCACACAGCCTCCTGTAAACAGTCACACTCCACTGAATTCACCCTCATGCACACCCAGAAGCACTACAAAACCACACACAAATGCAAATCCAGCCTTCCAACCACAAATGCCCGCAGCTCTGGGGCCATGGTTGCCACAAGTGTTTGAAGGCTGTACCTCTCCCATTTGATCAGAGAGACAGTAAGATGTCTGGAGCCAGATGAACTTGGACAGAAGTTCATGCTCTACCGCTAACTAGCCGTGTGACCTGGGCAGCCTATTCAGCCTTGCTGAGCCTCCGTTCTCTCTGCTGTAAAATAAGAATAAAGAGGAAGCCAAGGTGGGCTAATGTATTAAAGTGTCCATCACCAGTGCTGGCCGATAGAAGTGCTAATAATCCTTGTGCCTCCCCCTCTCTCCTTCCCCGAGGGCAGGGACTGGGTCGCCCTGGCCACATGAGGCTCTTTCATTCAGGATCCCCACTCCTCACTGCTCAGGTCTCTGGGTCTCAGAGGCTGGCAGGGCGCTGTCCGCGGTGCTGAAGCGCCTCTCTCGGTCCGGGGTCCACATGGTTTCCCTTCCACCCTCTAGCCTGGTTGGCATGCTCTGAAAATTCTCCCCACCCTAAGGCAACTGCTGCAGGTGATCTGAATGGCACAGGACCATATCTTTCCCTAAAGTTCTGCTTCCCCACATCCCAAAGTGACTAAAACCCAGGACTGGGGCGCAAAGTCATTCAAAGGAAAAGCATCACCGGTCCCCAACTTCCAGCCCCTGTGGACACAGGAAACCCCCTGCTTCAGCTAGGCAGAAGTGCAGCTGCTGGACTCTGGCAAGTTTTGTCTGCGGGGTCTGTTGTGCCAGGTATAGCCCTGCTCTTCTTTTGGGTTCTGGACAGGGTATGAATGGGCTGTCTTCTCTGGCCACAGTGTGTGCTGACTTCCAGTATTTGAGGGAGATGCTGGCTTTGGAGAAACCTCATGTGACTGCATAGTGCGTATTCGCATGGACTGCCTGTCCCTTCACCACCAGACCAACATTTTCTCAGGTGGAATCAGCACTGATGGGGGAGAGGACAGGGATTATCACCTTGACATTTTAGTCTGGCTCATCAAGGCCCAGAGAAAACCAGCAAACCACCCAGGGGGTCAGGTCAGGCCTAGAGCTCCAGTCTACCCTCAAAGCTAACTGACTGGGTGAATGCTCTCCCAAAGACATTAGAAATTGAGGGATAGGGTCAGGCTGAAGCCCAGAATCTGGTGAAAACAGTATCTCCCAGTCTGTAAGTTTGCAGCGGCACATGCCTATAGTCCCAGCTATTCAGGAGGCTGAGGCAGGTGAATCACTTGAACCTGGGAGGCAGAAGTTGCAGTGAACAGAGATAGCACCACTGCACACCAGCCTGGGTGACAGAGGAAGACTCTGTATAAAAGAAAAAAAAAAGGCAATTGCAATATCATGACATGACTTTATATCAGGGGAAAATAAAACAGATACACAGTGTTCTCACAGTAGGGGTTATAGAGATAACAAGGCTTGGCAAGATCATCTTGGCCATTGGGGATCTTTCCTATGTGAGGAGAGCGGGGATAACACAGAGTAAGCAGTGCATCTGTGGGGTGAGCCAGTGAGCACTCCTCAGCTCGAGGCACAGAGCCCCCCATTGCACCCTCCCCGGCCCCCCACTCCTCTCTCCCTGGCCAGACCTCCAGCCCCTCTAGAACCAGAACCTGGACCAGACATAGCTGCCTCCCTCCCTGGAAACTCCCTTGGCCCCAGCTCATTAGTGCTGAAAAACCGGCCCAAATCCATGGGGAGGTTTTTCAGCTAAAATAGCTCCCTCTTGGGCTAGTCTTTTCTTCTCTTCTCCACATCATTAGTGAAATTGCAGGCTCTGCAGCTCCCAGGATGTGTGGGGTGAGGAATGCCCCCCATTCCCTGGGGACTCCTGGCCAGGCAGAGGGCTGATGCCTGACACCTGGCCTGGAGATGGGAGCAGAGGCAGTGGGAGGCCATGACGGAGGCAAAGGAAGTCCAGGGAGGGCCCCTCACACCCTGCCCAGGAGGACGTGGCAGCCCCCTTAGTGGAAACAGAAGGAGTCACTGTCAGCAGAGTCATGGCTGGCTGAGCAGTTGCCCTGTGGCAAGCACCATGATGAATTCTTCCATGTCGAGACCTGTGAGGGGTGGGGTTCTGTGTTAGGTTTTTGACCCAGCACCATCTGCACTCTTCCGTCAGCCACATGGTTCTTACTGGGTGACTCCACCCCGAGCCTTGCCCACCAGGGCACCCTCTAGCCACAGCAACTAGCTCAGAGGTGGGCGCATGAACCCATTGAACTTGATGCTGGAAGGACATAGGCCTGGGGAGCACCCGACCCCTTCTGGAGTGAGCCTCCCTGGGATGAAGCCACACAGAGCTGAGAGACAGAGAAAAGCCGAGTTCTGAATACACTGTTGGGGCCTCTGGATCCAGCTGTACCTGAAAGGACACTGCCAGAAATCCACACGGAGCTTCTCATTCATGTGAGCCAAAACCTTTGCTTTTGGATTAAAACACCTGGAATTGCATTTCTGCCCTTTGTATCTGATAGAGAAGCAAACGCTACAAGGACTGTAGTTAACGCTGTTTTCTGGGTCAGGAAACAGAGGCCTAGAGAGGTGAAGCTACTTGCCCCAGGTGATACAGCCATGGACATGGAGAACCAGTGCTCCAGAGAAGAAAGCTCCCAGCTCCAACTTGCTCAACCTGGGGTTCCCTGGGAAGGCGAGGAACATTTTCAGCAGGACCCAGAGGACAGGGACATAAAGGTAACAGGTTGCTATGGTTACCAGCTCACTGTGTGGCCTCAGACAAGCAACCTCACTTCTCTGAGCCTCAGGCTGGGAGAAAAACATCTCATCCCTGCAGAGTGCTGGGGGTCCCTGGGGCAGGAAGCATGGCTACCTCCTGCCCCCTGGACCCAGAGGACTGTAACTGGGTGGGGGCTTCTTCAGCCCCAACTAACATAAGCCCCAGTGGCTGTCAGACACACCCCACCAGCACACACGCTCCACTTGGTTTTAAATGTCTCTCAAAGACCAAATTCAATTTAGTAGAACTCCGCCAGCTCTGCAGTGCAGAATTCATCGGATGAGGTGCCTGCTTTTCGGGGAATAATTCCTTTTTCCTGTGTCGGAGAGGAAAGTAATTGATCCAAGGGGTTGATGCCTCCTCCCTCCTGCTCTCCCTCCCCGGGACGGTCTGATTCCAAATGCAGACCCGAGACTGTTAGGTGAAAGTCGCGGCAATAAATAGGAGTGGGGGCTTCTGCCTTAATATATTGGATTATTCCACTTGGTGGTGACGAAAAATAAGATTTAATTCCCCGAGAAATGCCAACCGAGAAAATCATTTTCCCTGCCGGCTTCCCCTTTCCTTTTTTTTTTTTTTTTTCCGTTTTCTTTTTTTCAAAGACATCTTTGTCTTTCTGCAGCTTTGAGGGCCTCTCTACAACCTACCCCACTGGAGACCTCCCCACACACTGCCCACAGCGTCTGGGGGCCTGTTCTTCTGTCCTAGAACATATTCAGGACCCTTTGCTCCCACCCCTCTCAATCATGGGTCCCTGAGGACAGAGATTTCTATTCAAATCCAGATGCCACTACAGTGGTTAGCACATTGATAAATTATGACAATAAGCCCTGGGAAAAGGCCAGTAAGTACTGCAGCTCCCAGTGACAGCCCAGGAAGCTACAAGCTGGCTAGCGAAGTAATTCACCCTCCTATCATCACTTGGGTCAAGAATCCATGGACCGCCTCCTCCAGGAAGCCTTCTCTGATCAAGGTCTATGTTAGATGTCTCTCCTCTAAAATTCAGTAGGCTTCCCCTCACAGCCCTTTTACTGTTATTAGACTATAGTTGCCAGACTTGTCCATTTTACTGAACAAACTTGTATGCAGCAACTTTTATGTGCAGGCCTTGATCTAAGTGTCTTACCTATATTAATTCATTTGATTCTCATAACAATCCTATCAGGTAAGTAACAAAATCATCCCCATTTTACAGATGTGGAAACTGAGGCACTGACTAGTCACACACCCGGGGAGGGTCAGAACTGGGAACTCCGATCCTTTTCTCTCTTTAGTCTGTGAGCTCCTAGAGGACAAGAACCTCATTGGTTCACTGTTGTATCCTCAAAGCATAACAAGGTGCTGGCACACAGAAGGTGCCAGCTTAGGTTTAGAGTCAGAAACATGGCCGGGCACAGGGGCTCACGCCTGTAATCCCAACACTTTGGGAGGCCAAGGCAGGCGGATTACTTGAGGTCAGGAGTTCTAGACCATCCTGGCTAACACAGTGAAACCCCGTCTCTACTAAAAAATACAAAAAACTAGCTGGGCGAGGTGGCGGGCGCCTGTAGTCCCAGCTACTCGGGAGGCTGAGGCAGGAGAATGGCGTAAACCCGGGAGGCGGAGCTTGCAGTGAGCCGAGATCCGGCCATTGCACTCCAGCCTGGGCGGCAGAGCGAGACTCCGTCTCAAAAAAAAAAAAAAAAGCTTAAGTGGTAAATCCTTTCACATATGAACCAAAGATCGATTCCTGAGGCTGAGCCTAAGTGTGTGATTTGTGGAACACAGAAGATTCCACCAGTTCCAACTGAACCCAGAAGCCCATCGCCTCCACCACGATTCCTGTTCAACGCACAGGACTAGAATCCCTCCGCAAGAATCACTTCGCCCAGGAAAACCTGCAGGTGGTGGCGGGGGGGTGCAGGGAGAGGCAGCTGTGGAGGGGATTCCATCCATGCAAAGCCCTTGCTGTGTGACCTGGGGCGAGAATGCATGTCTCTGGGCCTCAGTTTCATCTCAGCCTCTGAAATGGGAATAATAGCATATAGATGTGCTTGGAGGATTCAATAAAACCATACACAAGTGATGTTTTGAACACACCTATCACATGGTGAGTGCTCAGCATGTGTGAGATAGCATAGATTGTAAAATTGGACTTTGAGGATACTTTTGCCATGCTCGGAAAATAAAAAAAAAATAAAAAAGAAATTTTAAAAAACCTCATCAATCCGAGTAAATGAAGCAAACTCTTAGATCTGGATGGGAGGGTAGAGTTTTCTTCACAGTGGTAGTAAGATGGGTGAGTTGCCAAGAATTACCAAGAAGAATTTCACAAATCACACACAATCCATTTACTTCTGGGAGTTATCAGGATGTGGGAGAGTCTGAAACGGAACTTACTGGACCAGAAATAGCATTTGATGAGCGTTTCATTCATCCGGCCAGCACGCACTGAATGCCTTCCATGTGCATGAAGCAACGTGCAGATGGGGAAAGCGTTCAAGCTTTGGGGGCCACTGCGACAGAAACCCTGTCCCAGTGAAATCTGCAGCCTGTAGCTTGTGACCTCGACCAAGGGCCCCACCTCTCTGAGCCTCGGCTTCCTCTTCAATAAATTGTGATGACAAAAATAAAGCCTCCCGAGGAGGTTGCTGTAGGCAGTCAATGAGATAATGCAGCAGCAGATCAACAAATGTTGGTTTCCTCACCTTTCAGCAACGGCCAGCAGCAGTCAGGCTGTTCCATTCAGCTTTACCGTCTTGTTCCAAGAATCTAGTGGGTGCAGGGAACCAGAGGCACATTAGTGCCTGGGAGCATCAGACCAGGTTGGCAGGTGAGGATCGTAGGCTCCATTTGAGGACAAGGGGCAAAGCCAGGTGAAGCTCAAGTGTTTCTGTTGTATTTTATTTTATCTATTCTATTCTATTCTATTCTATTCTATTCTATTCTATTCTATTCTAGAAAATCTCATTGTCACCCAGGCTGGAGTGCAGTGGCGCGATCTCTGCTCACTGCAACCTCCGTCTCCCAGGTTCAAGCGATTCTCATGCCTCAGCCTCCCAAGTAGCTGGGACTACAGGCATGTGCCACCAGGCCCACCTAATTGTTTTGTATTTTTTGGTAGAGACGGGGTTTCACCATGTTGCCTAGGCTGGTCGGGAACTCCTGGCTTCAAGCCATCCACCCGCCTTGGCCTCCCAAAGTGCTGGGATTACAGGCATGAGCCACCGTGCCCGGCCATGTTTCTGACTCTAAACCTAAGCTGTTAACCCTGGACAAATGGCCTCCCTGATTCCTAGGAGAGGAAGGGAGGGAAAAAAGCAGAGTGGGGAGGAGGCCAGAGACCCCTGAATGCAGCTTCATTCATCACAGGTGACTGCAGAAAGGCAGGGGAAGGTCCCAGAGGGCCTAGGATGGACATGGTCAGGTGGTCAGGAACTTCCACAGAGCTCCCCTCCATGACTTAGAAACATCACCTCTGTGGTGATTCCAAGCTCTTCACACCCTCCTCCTTGGCACCAGCCCCCTCCTTCATCCAGGCAGTTCTCCCTAACATCTACCTGCAATATTTCCTGCTGCATGACCAGCAGACCCCAGTGGCTGCACTAGCGAATGGCCCCCAGCCCTGTTCCATCCTGTCTGCAGAGCTCCTAGCAAGCAGCGCCGAGCTCCTAGCAAGCAGCGCCTAGCTCCGGGTGGTAATCCTACTGACAATTAATTGGCTTTTGTTGGAGGAGAATGAATACCATCTCATCTTAATCTTCTTCATTATTCTCCTTGTCCAGCACAGTCAACACAAGATTAGGTTTCATGTACAGTGGGGGGAAATAGTGAAGTCATTAAGCACCAGGAGCCCAGGAATGGATCTGCCTGGGTGTTCTGTGTTCGCTGCAGGCTTGGGACCTGAAACAAGGCCCGGGGCTCTGCTGAGGTGGGGATGGACTTGGCGGGGGCTCTAGACTCCCAGACTCACTGGGGGCTAGATCCCAGGATACCACCGGCCCTCCCTAGTTGGGAGGGGCCCAGCTCTGGAGGGGATTCCAGCCATCCAAAGCCCTTGCTATGTGGCCTGGGGTGAGACCCAGGGGCCTCCCAGGCCTTGGAGACCTAGCCTCCTAAATGTTTCTCATAGAGCCTCTGGGGTCAGAGCAGCTCCAAATCCCAGCCCCTGAGGACCCAGGCTCAGCCCCAAGCAATGGAAAGAGACCAGGATTTGGATTCAAATTCGACTTTTCCTCCGTAGAGAAATGGGCAGGACAGACCCAGCTTGGGGCCAGCCTTGACAATGCTGACACCTAGTGGTACTTGGAGGAACTGGCCCTTCTCTCCCTCTGTGTGCACAACTGAATACACTGTGTCCACAACTGAATACACTGTGCACACAAAAATCCAGATGTTTAAGGTAAAGAAATCAGAGGCCAGGTGCAGTGGTTCACGCCTGTAATCCCAACACTTTGGGAGGCCGAGGCGGGCGGATCACAAGGTCAAGAATTCTAGACCAGCCTGACCAACATGGTGAAACCCCATCTCTCCTAAAAATGCAAAAATTAGCTGGGCGTGGTGGCGGGCGCCTGTAGTCCCAGCTACTCAGGAGGCTGAGGCAGGAGACTCGTTTGAACCCGGGAGGCAGAGGCAACGAGCCAAGATCGCGCCACTGTACTCCAGCTTGGCAATAGAGCGAGACTCCGTCTCAAAAAAAGAAAAGAAAAAGAAATCAGAAAGGGGAAGAGGGACTTTTCCATTACAAAACTGTTAAACAGAAGTTTCCGCTGAGAAATCTAAGAGGAAATTCATTTTACCTTCCCTGACCCCTTAGCCAAAATAGCACCCAAACATCTAGCATCCCTCCTTCTGCCTGGGGTAATGGTACGCACAGACACTCCGGAGCCCAGTGTCCTCATCATCTCCAACTCTTTCTGCTCTTCCTCCTGGAAGCCCCCAGCTTCTGTCCTTGCTCTGTCCCCCAGCATTGGCCCCTTCTGACTCTGTACCCCAGCAAAGTCGTTAAAACTTAAGCTGGTGAGGCAGGAGAATCGCTTGAACCTGGGAGGTGGAGGTTTCAGTGAACTGAGATTGCACCACTGCTCTCCAGCTTGAACGACAGAGCGAGACTCCACCTCAAAAAAAAAAAACACAACCCACAACTCCCCTCTTTCCCTCCTGCCGACTGAAAATGTTTGCTTGGCTCTGTGAAAATAATGTTAATTAAAAGTCTATATACACATATAAAATGTCAATTTAAAGAAAAAAAAGACTTAAGCTGGAAAGCCAGCTTCAACTCCTTATTCATTGCGTGACCGTGGCAAGCTACCGAGCATCTCTGAGTCTTAGCTCTTTTGTCTATAACTTGGGAACATCTATATCTACCAGAGAGGGCCACTGCGCAGATTAAATGAGCCTGTGCACTTAGCACATGAACTGGCGCTCTAGGTCCTCAGCAAATGCCTGTCATTGCCATCATTGCTGCCATCAGCATCATCACCATCATCATCATCCTGATCATCCTGCTACTCTTGGGAAATTAGGTTTCATCAACAAGATTGTCAGCAGCTGATGTCTAAACCCCCATCCCTAGCTCCTGCTGAACAGAGCAAAGGTTTTTCCTTAACGGAAACGATATCATATCTGCTTCCTACAGCATTTATATCCTATAGGGCAGAGCACATAGTAGGTCCTCAGGAAACTCTCTGGGTCACCCACCTACATCTCCAAGCTCACGTCAGATCACCTCCTCACTTGCTCACTGCCCTAGCCATGCTGGCTGCCTTTCTAACCTGTGAATAAGCTCATTCCCACCTCGGAGCCTTTGGCTGCCTCTGCAATGCTCTTTCCCCAGAGCCCTGTGGCTGGTTTCTTGTTATCACGTGATTCAAGTGTCATTTCCAGGCAGGTGCCGTGACTCACGCCTGCAATCCCAGCACTTTGGGAGGCAGAGGCGGGTGGATCACTTGAGGCCAGGAGTTAAAGACCAGCCTGACAGAACTTGTTTCTATTTAGGAAAAAAAAAATTAGCTGGGCATGGTGGTGTATGCCTGTAATCCCAGTTACTCGGGAGGCCAAGACACAAGAATCGCTTGAATCTGGAAAGTGGAGGTTGCGGTAAGCTGAGATAGCACCACTGCATTCCAGGCTGCGCAACAGAGTGAGACTCCGTCTCCAAAAAAAAAATCACTTCCTCAGAGAAGTCCTCCCTGATCACCCCAATCAAAATAGCACTCCTTCCCTCCTTCTCTATACTGCAGAGGTCAAGTGTCTAAGTGGCTAAGTAGAATTCCAGTTCCAGCCTGGTGTGGTGGCTCATGCCTGTAACCCTAGTGCTGTGGGAGGCTGAGTCAGGTGGATCACTTGAGGTCAGGAGTTTGAAACCAGTCTGGCGAACCTGGTGAAACTCCGTCTCTACTAAAAATACAAAAAAAAAAAAGTTAGCCAGGCATGGTGGCGGACGCCTGTAATCCCAGCTACTTGGGAGGCTGAGGCAGGAGAATCACTTGAACCAAGGAGGCAGAGGTTGCAGTGAGCAGAGATCACACCTCTGCAATCCAGCCTGGGCGACAAAGCAAGACTCTGTATCAAAAAAAAAAAGAATTCCAGTTCCATCACTTCTTAGCAGTGTGGCCCGAGGCAAGTTGCTTAATCTCTCTGTGCTTCAATTTTCTTTTTTTCTTTGTCTTTTTTTTTTTTCTTTTTTTCTTTTTTTCTTTTTTTTTTGAGACTGAGTTTGGCTCTTCTGGCCCAGGCTGGAGTCCAGTGGTGCAATCTCAGCTCACTGTAACCTCTGCCTCCTGGGTTCAAGCAATTCTCCTGCCTCAGCCTCCCAAGTAGCTGGGATTACAGGTGCACACCATCACACTCAAATAATTTTTGTGTATTTTTAGTAGAGACGGGGTTTCACCATGTTGGTCAGGCTGGTCTCAAACTCTTGACCTCCAGTGATCCACCCACCTCGGCCTCCCAAAGTGCTGGGATTCCAGGCATGAACCACTGCGCCGGGCCCAATTTTCTCATCTGTAAAAATGGAAGTAATCATAGTTTCCACTTCGTGAGGTTATTATGACAAATTAATATATATAAAGCTTTTAGAGTAGTGTCTGGCTTATTGATGAAGTGCTATCTCATGTGGGTAATTATCTTGTTCACTCATTTAGTTGCTTGTGTTACGTTTCTCCATCTAGACTGTACATTCCAAGAGACCAGAGACTTTGTTTGTTTTGTCCCTACCTTACATATAGTAGGTCCATCTTCATAAATATCAAATGATTAGGAAGAACTGGCTGGGCACGGTGGCTCACGTCTGTAATCCCAGCACTTTGGGAGGCCGAGGCAGGAGGATTGCTTGAGGCCAGGAGTTTGAGACCTGCCTGACCAATATGGCAAGACCCCATCTCCACAAAAAATAAAAATTAGCCTGATGTGGTGGCACATGCCTGCAATCCCAGCTACTCAGGAGGCTGAGGGGGAAGGATTGCTTGAGCCCAGAAAATTGAGGCTGCAGTGAGCCATGATCATACCACTGCACTCCAGCCTGTATGATAGAGTGAGACCCTGTCTCTGAATGTGTATTTTTTTTTTTTTTAATTTTTAAATAAAAAATAGGATCTTAGGAGACATGAAAGCCCTATCTGCTGTCTCTGGCTTCAACTGGCCCCACTGTCCCAGAGACAGCCCTGGGGTGCCCCCTGCTGGATGCCACACAGGTTTTTCCTTACAGGCAGCTGGTATCTGCCATCCTGTAATGTTTACACGTGGGTCCAGCTCTGTCCTCCAGGGTAGGGGAGAAATGCTAACAGGAGCTAAGAACACTCACTTAGGAGCCAGATGTGCCTGGACAGGAGCTTCTGCTTCTCCAGTTACTCTGTATCACTTGCCAGGAAACCGTAAAAGGGATGGCCATGCACTCTCCCGTCCCACCTCTGACTGGACTGTGGGGTGGTGTAATAGGAAGTGCCCTATGCCCAGGGAGCCTTCTGGCCCGCCTCACACAGCCCTTTGAAGGCTGAGCAGCAGTTGTCTTATCTTCTTAACCTAAACACCACTGGTGTATCTGATGTCCCTCTACTGACAGGGAGAGTGAGTCTGAGGCCCCTCTGGTCTCCTCTGAGGGCCCCATGCCCTGGGGAGAGACCACAGCAGGCTCAGGGCCTCTGGGCTTCCGGGCAGGGCTTCTGGCTCCTTCCTCAGGCTCTTGGCTGCAGGTGGCCTTCTGGTTTTGCACCTACCTCCCACCCCTCCCCCTGCCTCCCTGGCTGCCCTGCTTCCCCTGTCCCTGGTCGGTCCGTTGTGAGCCCAGAGGCCTCTCCTGCCTCACTCCATGCCTGTTCCCGCCCTTGGCTTTGGTTTCTGGCCACAGACACTGCACCTCCTGTAACTGCATCAGCAGCCCAGGGCCCCACACTCTCTATGGGCCTCTTTCCTGAATGTTCCATGGGCGCCTGAAAACTCAGGGGCGCCCCCCTCCACCTACAGCACCTTCCGCACCCCCCACATTCCAATGCTGACCTCCAGTACTCACGGGTACCCCTACCTGACCTCCTGGCCCCTCACGCCCACGACCTGTCTCCATCTTCAGTTTCCTCCCATAGCCTACTGCGGGCTCCAGTCCTTTCTCCACTCACCCCATCCTCTATTAACCTGGCTCCCCACATGCCCACCCTTAGTCTCCCACCCCTAAGCATGGGAGTTCATGGGGTGAGCCTGTTCCTCCATAGCCCTTCATCAAGCTGGACCCCGAGGGCAAAGCATCAGTTCCTTTGTCTGATTGGCAGCTCCGGTGAACATGGACTGTGCCTTCCCCACCAGACTGAAATCCCCTAAACAGGACAGAGGGCGTCCTTGTGGAAGAGGCTACGCCTCTCCCTCGAAACTGAGAGTTTTCTGAAGTCAAAGTTTTGTCTCCCTTGTCAGACTGAGGATGTCCCCAGAGCAGGGGCTGCATCTCCACCACTGCACTGGAGGGCCCAGGACACTGGCTTCCCCTCCCCTGGGGTCCTACCCTTCATGTGGCCAGGCTTCTGATTCTTCCTGCGAACGAGTCTCTTATTCCCCGCTGTAACTTCAGGGCCCCCACATATGACCTGGCCTGGGGTTGGGGCTCTGGGAATTGTAAGTAAATGAACGAGTGAAGGAATGAACAATTGCAGGCAGGCCCCAGCTTGACCCCTGCAATCCCACCAGACCAGAAGGTAGCATCAGGGTTCAGAACCAAAGCAAAGCTGGAGGCTCTCAGTGATTTTATTGGTCTCCATTTCAGGAGAGAAGGGCAGAGGGTTCCAGGCTCTTCAAATGCCCGCCCCCAGGACCAGCAGCTGACAGTCTCTGGAAGGGGCTGGGGTGGCCGGAAGGAGCGTGCCGGAGCACAGAGTCTGGCACACTGCCCTCCCCACCTCCCTTCCCCCAGGCCAATGGCTGGGCCAACCTCTGGGCCAGGCTTGGAAAAGGGCCAATGAGACCAGATGCTAATGACTCCAGAGGGTGGGCATGAACTAAGAGAAACTCCAAACCAACCCTTTTTGTGCTTCCCCATCCCCACCTCCCATCCCCCACCCCAGGCCCCTCAACTCTATCCCTGGGCCCAAGAGAACTGGTACCGTAGACCCTAGCACAGTCCACACCCACCCCAGTTGCCAATCAGACAAAGGAACTGACACCTTGCCCTAGGGGCCCAGCTTGATGAAGGGCTGTGGAGGCTTGGGGAAGGTGAGGACACTATGGACTAAGTTAAGGCCTATCTACTCCCAGCCTCTACCCTTCCAAGCATCTGAGGGAGGGTAGAAGCAGGGCCACTCAGGGCTCTACCCACATGCTGCTATTGGTCACCTGGGCCCTGAGAACTGGTACACCCCCAACCCCACTCTGCCTTTAGTAAAGGATGGGGGATCATAGCAAGGCCTAGGATAATCACTGGACCAGGAAAGGCCTGGAGGGCAGCCCCCCCAACATGCCCTTTTCTGGCCTCTGGGCAGCTTGGGTGTCGGTCAGGCGCCAGGCTCAGCTCACCCTTCCTTGGTCTCACAATCCCAGCTTTGTCCTGCCTGGCAGGGCCAGGCCCAGCTGGCTCCATACTGGCCCAAGGGCCGCTGGAAACCAGAGCAACTGGAGCCCTACCAAGTATTTTTCCAGGCTATGCCGGGGGCCCTCGGGAGACAGAAAAGGATGGGAAGGGAGCAGCGTTCATCCATTTGTTCATTCATTCCTTCCTTGGACAAATAATATTTATTGAGAGCCCACTTTGTGGCAGGCAATGTGCTAGATGCAAGGGGTTCAGCAGTGGGTCCAGTCCAAGCCCACGCCCTCACGGATCTACGTTCTAGAAGCCGGCTACCTAAGCAAACCTATGCCAACAAAACTTCTCTCTCCCTGCTCAGGGGCTGGGCTCGGAGCAAGGGATGGGAGGAGGATGTGTGGCTTGGGGAAGGCAAGGACGCTATGAACTAAGTTAAGGCCTATCTACCCCCGGCCTTTGCCCCTCCAGGCAGCTGGGGGTGGGTGGAGGCAGGGCCGGGCCGCTCAGGGTTCTACCCACACGCTGCTGTTGGTCACCCGAGCCCCGAACCAGCCCTTCCAGTAGACGGAGTCCTGCCCCCCGTGCTCGAAGCGGACGAAGCGGACGCCCGGCCCGTAGTCGGTGAAGGTGTGGGAGATCTGGGGGCGGAGGTAAGAAGAGTCAGCCTCAGAGGTCCAGAGGCCTCCCCTGCCGCCCCACCCCAGCACACCGACCGACCTGCAGCTCCCCCATTCGGTTTCTCGGCAGTATTCAGAGTTCTCTCCACCACCCGGTGACCATCTCAGCCCTGCCCAGCCCAGGCGCGCCGCGGGCGGGGTCTCCTTAAGTCACGCCCCTGACGTCCAGGCCCCACCCCTCCGCCCTGGGTCCCCCAGGCTCACCTCCATCCAGCCCCCGCCGTCACTGTCTTGGGGCACTGCCACCTGCCCGCTGCTGAACTCAGCCAGCACGTCCTCGTGCTCGGACAGTAGCTTCACGGTGAGCTCGTACAGGCAACCAGCGTCGCTGCGGCCCGAGTACCTGCTCAGAGGGAGGGAGGGAGGTGGGGGGCGGGGGTTGGGGTGGGGTGGGGGCATGGCCTCAGCCCTGCTGAACACGTCCTGGGGACAGGGATTTCCACAAAAGTCCTCCTGTGCGCCCAACATCCCTGTCGGCCAGCACTGCCAGTGCTCCGAGTTTACAGATAAGGGAAACAAGGCCAGCAAGAGAAAGTGACAGTCCAAGAACGAAACACAAGGACTACATTCCAGGTTGGCCGGACCCCAGCTTGGGGCCAAAGCCAGTCCACAGAGTGGCCTTTGGTTTGGACCGCAGACTGATTTTGAAATATATACATTACATACATACAAACATATATATGTGCATATATTTGCCAACAATTAAAACTCAGGAGGGGAGGTGGGTTTCCAGGTTCTCCTGAATACTCCGAAGCTGTCTACTTTGCAGACCCGTGGCCCACGTGGCCTCAACCCCTGCAGTGGGGAGGCAGCATCCCTGCGGGGGGGGGGGGGTCCCCAGCTGGCTCACCCCTCTGCCTTACCCCACTCCTCCCAGCCCCATGCCACCCCAGGGCCCTCTCACCAGTCCTTCACCACGATGGCCGGCTGAGTCGTGTCCAGCAGCTCCTCCCAGTAGCCCTCAGCCTGCAGGTCAATGATCTGCGCTTTGCGACACCACCTGGGAGAACTGGAGTTAGAACAGAGCGGACGCTCCCCCTTCCCCCCTCCTCCACCCCCTTCTCCTTACTCGAAGGAGGAGGCGAAGTACTTCTTGACGCTCTCGTCGTGGGTGAACTCCACCCCACTGTCTCCAGGCAGCTCCTCCACCCTCCAGCCGTCCCCGCCATGCTCCACGTCACACCAGCCCTCCAAGTCCTCTGTAGGGACACGACAGCCCCACCCTGGTCACTCAGTCCCTGCTAAGGCTGTGGCAGGGCTGGCTCTTGCCACTATGTGGAGGTGGGCAGGGCAAAGGTGGCACTTGGTGTCTGGGTGGGCAGATGATGAATGAGAGAGTGAACCAGTGGGCACTTTCTAAATCTGCCTCCTGGCAGGTATGTCCCCCATCCCGCCCTGCTCCAGCTGGCTGAGGGTGGGAGGAGCCGGGAGACCCCAGGACGCAGGTGGCCAGCGAGGTACAGTAATAGACAGCCTTGGGGCTACCCATTGCTGGCACTGAGCCAGGCGCTTCCATTTCTCCCTCAAAGCCAGCCGGCGCCATTTCGGCCCATTTCGCAGCAGGGGAAGCTGAGCTCGCCCGGCGAGGGCTTCTCACCTTCCCCGCATGGGTTGCGCAGAAGGTTGCGGCGCCGCTTGCTCAAGAAGTAGAACTGCTGCCAGTGGTCGCGCTCCTCCTCCGCGCCGCCCTCGGGCACCAGCCCCTCCTGCTGGCACTTGAGCAGCCACAGCGGGGCGCCGTCCACCAGCTCCTTCCAGCGCAGGCACACCAGGCGGCAGGCCTGCACCAGCTCGGCGGCCGGGAGTGCGGCTAGCACGCGCAGCAGCAGCGGCTCGGGCAGCTCGTCCAGGTACGCGGCGGCCACCGCCTCCTCCTCCTCCTCCTCTTGGTCCTCCGGCCGCTCCTCCTCAGCGCTCGCCTCGTCCGGCTGCTCCTCCGGGCTTGCCTCCTCGGGCTGCCCCACGCTTTCTGCAGGCAGGGGTGGGTGGGGGGTTGTGATTCCCCCACCCTGTACCCCTCCAGACCCCAGGACTGCAATGTGCCCATATCCTCCCCCACCCACCTTGGGACAATCCACAGCTGGGGTCGGAGATTCTGTAACTACAGACTGGTGCCCAAGGAAGAAGGCCACAGGGCCAGGGACCAACCCTGGATCAGCCCCTAAGTCCAAAGAGGTGCCTCAGAGGCCTGTTTCCTCTGCTGGACCAGTAAAGCCCAGGCCTGGGCAGATGGCAGCAAGGATCATATTTTTATTATTAATGACATCCATCTATAGCACTGTACAATGCTTCACACCGGAACTTCTTTCATCCTCCCAACCACCCTCTGAGATCCCTGCTCTCCTCACCTCCTCAGGAAGCCTTCCGGGATTTCCCCCTATGACACCTTCTCACAGCCCTTCCTAGCTTTTGTCTTGTGGTGTGATCCTATGATAAACGCCTGTCTCTGGACCATACGGAGCTTCACGAGGGCCAGAACATGGTCTGGAAAACACAGCTTCATGTCCTGTGCCTGGCATCTAGCACTTTCCCTGGTCTGTTGTCAGGAACTCATGTTTTGGGGGTACTCGGCAAGTGTTAGCCACTGTCCAAAGCATTTCAACTTCATTTACTCTTTAAATCCTCATACCATTTCTTTGAGGTTGCTCTTATTGCTGTCTTTATTTCATTGATGAGGAAACTGAGGCACAGAGAGGTGAAACAGCCCAGGATCACACAGCTAATCAGTGGTTGGAGCCTGGATTTGAACCCAGACAGCCTGGCTCCAGAGCCATCTTAAACCACCACAGCCTCCACAAACTAATTCACTGAATTAGTAGGCAGTGTTAGGATTCTGACTTTTTTTTTTTTTTTTTTTTTTTTTTTTTTGAGATGGAATCTCGCTTGCTCTGTCACTACACTCCAGGCTGGAGTGCAGTGGCATGATCTCGGCTCACTGCGACCTCTGCCTCCTGGGTAGCTGGAAGCTGAGAAGCGAGTCTTCTGCCTCAGTTTCCCAAGTAGCTGGGATTACACGCATGTGCCACCACACCTGGCTAAATTTTGTATTTTTAGTAGAGATGGGGTTTCGCCATGTTGGCCTGGCTGGTCTCAAACTCCTGACCTCAGGTGATCCACCCACCTAGGCCTCCCAAAGTGCTAGGATTAAAGGCATCAGCCGCCACGCCCGGCTGACTTTTATTTTTAAAGATAGGATCTCACTCTGTTGCCCAGGCTGGCCTCAACTCCTGTACTCAAGCAATCCTCCTGCCTCGGCCTCCTAAAGTGCTGGGATTACAGTCATGCTCCACTGCACCAAGGCCAGGATTTTGACTTTGCAGGTGCAAATATTCAGGCTCAGGGATTAAGTGACTTGTTGAAGGACACACTGCCAGTATTTAGGGAAGGGGACATGGGACCTGGAGCCTTCAGGGGCTGGAGAACAGAGCCCAGAAACCCAGCTGTCCCCAGCTATTGTGTGATTTGGGGATGAGGAGGGACTTATTTAAATAAACCATAACAAGCAAGGAGATGACATAGGGCCTTGGGGAAGGAAACTCTCTACCTCCTTTTCCCATCCTTGGCCCTCAGTTTTCTCATCTGTAAATGGGAGTAATCATTGTGCTAGGCCATACAAACAGGACAGATGTCCAAATCCCCTGACGAGGGGGACAAGAGCATTCTGAATTGTAAGGAGGCAGGCAGATGTCACCGCAGCAGCCGGACTGTCTCTTGGATCCCAGTTGGCTTCAGCGGGGCCGTCACAGCCTTGAGTAAGTGGACACCGAGTGCCCCAGATGCCTGGATGAGGGAGGAGTGAGGAGGAGACAGGGCCACTCTGGGTGATCAGGAAGACTACAGCTCTCAGACCTACGATGGGGAGCTCCCATGGGCTAGGCCCTGGAGAGTCAAGGCGGTGGTGGGAACAGGCCAGGCACTGGGGAAGGGGACAGGTGGCAGGGCCCAGACCCAAGTCTCCAGGCCCACCAGCCCTTAACCTCCTCACATGCAGCTTCTCCTCCCTGCCCAACACACAATCGGGCCCTTGAGAGCTTTCGCAGAGCCCAGAGCACACAGCGAGTCCTCAGTCAATCTTACTGAGTGAACCACATTGAACACAGCACTTCTCCTTCCTTATTAGCATTTTTTTTGGCCACATCTTTATGATGTGGGGATTTACACCTGCCCCTTCGGCAAAGAGGAAACTGAGGCCAAAAGGGGCTTAACAGCTTCTCCCAGACCACATCGCAGAACAGCAGGAAGACAGAGGAAAATGCCAAGCCCTGAAGCCACATCGCCTGCCCAGGCAGATGCCCACAGCTCTCTGGGGAGCTGGGCCCAGTGTCCTCACCTCTCCAGCCCTCCCCTCCGGCCCTGGCCCCATCGGACACCTGATGCTCCCCGAAAGGTGCACCTCACCCAGTCCCCTCTTCTGGCCCCGGGGCCTGGCACTCAAGGCCCCAGATCCAATTACAGCTCCCCCCACCCTCTCTCTTACACACACAACTCCCCACATTGTTGTCGGCAGAAAGTTATCTGGCCCCTGGAAGCTGCCT
This sequence comes from Macaca thibetana thibetana, assembly GCF_024542745.1. Taxonomy (NCBI): domain Eukaryota; kingdom Metazoa; phylum Chordata; class Mammalia; order Primates; family Cercopithecidae; genus Macaca; species Macaca thibetana. Next base: position 10,833,152 of record NC_065578.1, read on the forward strand.
GCCTGCGAGGCTGATTCACTCACCTGGAGTGGGCCCCAGAGTCCAGGGAATAGCTGAGCCCTGGGAAAAAGCAGGAGCCAGTTCTGGAGCCCTAGAGAGGGTGTGGCCAGAAGGCCGTGGATTGGGAGCAAGGGCTGCAGGAGCTGGGATTTTCAGGGCTGGAGGTGGGGGGAATGGGGGGTGGGGGGGGCCAGAGCTTTCATCAGTCTGTTTGCCACCGCATACCCCAAGCAATGCCCACCCCGAGCTGGACCTGATGAGGAAAGAGTGAGGGCTGTCTGCAGGCAGGTCTTGTTTCCATCCTGACTCAGCAGGCAACCCCTGCAGGCCCCGCAGGGAGTTGGGCGATTGGGGGTGAGGGGTCTTGGGTGCCAGAGAGGATGACTGGGCAGCCTGGGAAGGCTCTGAGCACCAGCCAAAGCTGCCCCCAATGCTCCCTCACCGCTGGCCCGGTCCCCACTGGGCATCTCACCACGCCGGGGAGGGGAGGGGCCGCCCCTCCAGACAAGGGAGCTCAGGAGGAAGGCAGGGATAGGTGAGGCCAGGCCAGGGACCCCAAGGAACCCACGGGGATCCAGGCGGCCCAAGGCCCTGAGCTGGAAGAGCTGATGAAAGAAAAGGCTCGCAGCCTCCGTCCCAGACGCATCCCAGGCGCCCGCCAGACAGACCCTCAGGAAGCTGGGAGGCGGGAATGTGGGGGTCCTCTCGTGCTACTTCCTGGCTAAATGGGACCCAGGAGTCCTCTCTCCCTGCCGGTCGCCTCTCAAGGCCTCCCGCCAGACCAAGATAGCAGAGAGATGTGCTCTTTGGAGACCGCCTCTAGGACTTCGCTGGCGTGAAAGTTTGCCGCGCCAGGTCTCCGGGCCCCCTCGCTCTCTGACTCCGCTCTGTGCAGCGCTCGCCCGCCGACCCCATCTGCCCTCCCCGCCGCAGCGAGCGGTCCAGGCGGCGGCTACCTGGGTCACCGTCTCCGTCCATCGCTGCGGAGGGCGGTCGCGAGAGGAGGAGGAGCCGGAGCGCTGCGGGCTGCGCGAGTCCCGGGGCGGCGAGTACCGGCGCTGTCCGCGTCTGTGTCGGTCCCGGCGGCCGCGCCTCTTAAAGGCCCCCGACCCGACCCGCCCCGCCCCGCCTCTGGCCCCGCGCCGGGCCGCCCCAAGTCCCAGCAATTGGCTCGAGGCCTGGGGCTGCGGGTTCCTCAGCGGACCCAGGAGGCTGGGAAAGGTCAGGAGGTGTTTTCGTTTAATTGGGGAGGGGTCCGATTTGGGGCATCTCCCAGCTCGCTCCTGGGGGACTGCTGGGAGGAGGCGGCGAGGGGAGGCAGGGAGAGGCTGGGTCAGGCCGAGGGTGCGGGGCGGGTGGCCCAAGCGTAGTCGGGGGATAGGAGGCGCCTTCCGCCCCACCCCCAACACCAGGTAATTTTCCTACGACGCGGCGGGGGGCGCGTCCCTGGCCCAGCGCTGCGCGGGGCGGGGCCCTGGGCGCGGGGGCGGGGCGCTGGGCGCGGGGGCGGGGCCTCACTTCCCCGGCAAGCGCAGGTCCAGGCGGTGCAGCTTGGGCGGCCCAGCGGATCGTGCCGCTGCAGCCGAGCGCAGGTGACCGGCAGGAGGGGGCGCGGGGGGCGCCGGGGAGGGGGCGCGGCTGGGCGGGGGCTGCCGGGAAGGCTCCTGGGTTCCCGGTCGCGCCGCAGTTGCCGAGGGAGGCCCGGCACCGACCAGGCCCAGGCCGCCGGGCCTGAACTGGCTGCGCGGCGCGGCCGCGAACGACAGCTGGGGTCGCCATCGATGTGCAGGGGTCGGAGCCCAGACTTTGGGGGACATTTTAAAGCACAGCGTGGGAAGGGGAGGCTGCAGGCGCGCTGGCAGACTTGGGGTGGAGGAGCCCAGCCGCTGGGCTGGGGGTGGGGGTAGGGAGTAGGGAGATAGGAAGGGCCCTTCCCTGTCGCCCACCCTCTTGCCACTCCCAGCTAGGCAGGAGGTCATGTCCTCTGAGATCCTGAGAAGGTGGCTGCAGCCCTTTGGACCTCCGGGGGAGGCAGTAATAATTAGCCTCCTCCTCCCATCATGTTCCGAGGATAGGAGAAAGGATGGTGACGACACTGGAGGCCTGGGGTGCTCTGCCGGGCTGCGCATAGACTGTCTGGCTTACTGAAAAAGGCTGGCCCTGGAATCAAAGAAGATCCCGGCTCCTTCCCCCTCTGCCCTTATTTTTGACCTTGGGCAGTGCCTTCCACGTTTGTTGTGAGAAGCCAGAGAAAAAAAATCAGAGCTCACCTTTTATTAAAGTACCTGATATGCCCTAAGCTCCTTGGACCGCCCCAGTGACCCCTGGAGGTAAGGTACCCATTTACAGAGAGGGAAACTGAGGCTGGGAGAGGCACTATGACTCTCCCGAGATAAATGACAGAGCAGGGATGAGGCCTGCAGCATAGCTTTTCAACAGCCACAGGAGGGTATCCAGAAGCCACTAGCCATGGCTGTGGGGAACATCAACGAGCTGCCCGAGAACATCCTGCTGGAGCTGTTCACGCATGTGCCCGCCCGCCAGCTGCTGCTGAACTGCCGCCTGGTCTGCAGCCTCTGGCGGGACCTCATCGACCTGGTGACCCTCTGGAAGCGCAAGTGCCTGCGAGAGGGCTTCATCACCGAGGACTGGGACCAGCCCGTGGCCGACTGGAAGATCTTCTACTTCCTACGGAGCCTGCACAGGAACCTCCTGCACAACCCATGCGCTGAAGGTGGGGTACAGGCCGGGTCTGGCATGCCGCCAGTACACACAGTTGTGACACCAGGAAAATGTATTGAGCACTTAGTATGAGCCACGTGCTTTGGATGGTTTAACACCTTTTCTCCTCTCACAGTAACCCGAAGAGGTAGCTACTGATAGTACACACATTTTTCAGATGGGCAAACTGAGGCCAAGAGTGGTGTTTCTTATTGTTACTCTACTCTTTTTTTTTTTTTTTTTTTTTTTTTTTTTTGAGACAGAGTTTCACTCTGTCACCCAGGCTGGAATACAGTGGCGCAATCGTGGCTCACTGTAACCTCCACCTCCCAGGTTCAGCCTCCCAAATAGCTGGGATTACAGGCATGCGCCACCATACCTGGCTAATTTTTTTTTTTTTTTGGATGGAATCTCGCTCTGTTGCCCAAGCTGGAGTGCAATGGTGCGATCCTGGCTCACTGCAACCTCCACCTCCCGGGTTCAAGGGATTCTCCTGCCTCAGCCTCCCGAGTAGCTGGGACTACAGGTGGGAATACAGGTGCCCGCCACCATGCCCAGCTAATTTTTTGTATTTTTAATAGAGACACGGTTTCACCATGTCTCTATTAAAATACAGGCTGGTTGTTAAACCAGCCTGTATTTGGCCAGGCTGGTGTTAAACTCCTGGCTTCAAGTGATCCGCCTGCCTTGGCCTCCCAAAGTGCTGGGATTACACGCATGAGCCACCACGCCCGGCCTCTTATTCTACTCTTTTTTTTTTTTTTTTTTTTTTTTTTTTTGAGACAGAGTCTTGCTCTGCCACCCAGGCTGGAGTGCAGTGGCCGGATCTCAGCTCACTGCAATCTCCGCCTCCCGGGTTCACGCCATTCTCCTGCCTCAGCCTCCCGAGTAGCTGGGACTACAGGCGCCCACCACCTCGCCCGGCTAGTTTTTTGTATTTTTTAGTAGAGACGGGGTTTCACCGTGTCAGCCAGGATGGTCTCGATCTCCTGACCTTGTGATCCGCCTGTCTCGGCCTCCCAAAGTGCTGGGATTACAGGCTTGAGCCACCGCGCCCGGCCTCTTATTCTACTCTTAAGATTATTTCCCCAGTGACCTTTCCTAGGAAAGGGAATGTTGGCCAACTGAGACTAATTCTGCTTAAGACACAAGGCAAGGAAGTCAGAGCCATGTTTTGTTGGCCTAGTTTCTAGGCTCCAGGGTTGGGCCTACTGACATGGTCCCAGAGGGCCAAAGGAGTTTTGCTTGTGGAGGAATGGGAGATCCGGTCTTCTTCCCAGGATGTTACAACAACAGGTAAAGCAAGGTTTCTACTGATCCTTGCTTGCTGTGTTGTTGGGTAGACACTGGGATGGCATGGGAACCTCGTTTTCCACAATTTGACCAAATTCTGGAGCAAAATGATAATAAAACAACTCCTCCCAGCTGTCCATGAGCCAAATCTGGCTGAGGCATTAAGAATTGTTTTTATGTTTTTATTTATTTATTTATTTTTGAGACAGAGTTTCACTCTTGTTGCCCAGGCTGGAGTGCAATGGCACAATCTCAGCTCACCGCAACCTCCGCCTCCTGGGTTCAAGTGATTCTCCTGCCTCAGCCTCTCAAGTAGCTGAGATTACAGTCATGCGCCACCACATCCAGCTAATTTTGTATTTTTAGTGGAGATGGGGTTTCTCCATGTTGGTCAGGCTGGTCTCGAACTCCCAACTTCAGGTGATCCACCCGCCTCGGCCTCCCAAAGTGCTGGGATTACAGGTGTGAGCCACTGTGCTTGGCCTGTTTTTACATTTTTAAAGGATTATAAAAAAAAAAAAAAGAGAGAAGAAACAACAACCAAAAAAACCATACAATAGAGATAGTTTGTGGCCCACAAGTCCTAAAATATTTTGGCACTTTGCCAAAAAAGCTTCCCAGCCCCTGTTCTTACTCCAGTTTACAGAGGAGACAACTGAGGCTCAGAGAGGGAAAGCAACTGGCCTGAGGTCACACAGCTGAGTACTGGTAGAGCTGGGACTAGACCCAGGTCTGTCTGGCCCACATCAGAGCGTTCTCCATCACAGAAGGCATCTGGGCCAGGAGCAGTGGCTCATACCTGTAATCCCAGCACTTTGGGAGGCCAAGGTGGGTGGATCATCTGAGGTCAGAAGATCAAGACCAGCCTGGCCAACATGGTGAAACCCTGCCTCTACAAAAAAATACAAAAATTAGCCAGGTATGGTGGCATGCGACTGTAATCCCAGCTATTCAGGAGGCTGAGGCAGGACAATCACTGGAACCCAGGAGGCGGAGGTTACAGTGAGCCGAGATCGCACCATTGCACTCCAGCCTGGGTGATGAGCGAAACTCTGTCTCAAAAAACAAACAACAACAAAAAAAGTTTTTATGTTTTTGAAGGGTTATAGGAAAAGAAACAACAACAAACAAAAAACTATACAATAGAGATAGTATGTGGGCCACAAGTCCTAAAATATTTTGGCACTTTGCCAAAAAAGCTTCTCAGGCCCTGTTCTTACTCCAGTTTACAGAGGAGTCAACCAGGGGTCAGAGAGGGAAAGCAACTGGCCCAAGGTCACACAGCCGAGTGCTGGTAGAGCTGGGACTAGACCCAGGTCTGTCTGGCCCACATCAGAGCATTCTCCATCACAGAAGAGGTCTGGTCATTCACATCACCATGTGTCTCAGGGCCCCCAGGGAAGTCACCTCCCTGTGCCTGCAACACAGGAAGCACCTAATACGCGGCGGCCATTGTGATCTGCAGTGTCCCACAGCACAGGGCTTGAGGGCAGCCGCCAAGATGCGGGCAGAGGAGTTGGGAGGAAGGGGCACTTGGGAGAAGGTGGCCACTGAGGGGCTTCCCTTCAGTGTGAACTCTGCTTTTCCATCAGAGGGGTTCGAGTTCTGGAGCCTGGATGTGAATGGAGGCGATGAGTGGAAGGTGGAGGATCTCTCTCGAGACCAGAGGAAGGAATTCCCCAATGACCAGGTCAAGAAATACTTCGTGACTTCATATTAGTAAGATCCGGGGACTTGGGGTAGGGGAAAGCCCAAATCAATTTACCCTGGGGTCCCTCCCACCCTGGAAAGGGGCAGTCCTAGCCCCTCACTGCCCTAGTGGTGAGCCCCAGCCCCTCCCACCCTTCTGCCTGCCCCCAGCACCTGCCTCAAGTCCCAGGTGGTGGACCTCAAGGCCGAAGGGTATTGGGAGGAGCTGATGGATACCACACGGCCGGACATCGAGGTCAAGGACTGGTGAGTGCCTGGGGCAAGGGTCTGGGGGGGGGCATGCCAATCAGGCGCCCCACCCCTGCCCTGCCCCCAATCTCCGAGGCCCTGATGGGCCCTCCCTCTCCCTGCAGGTTCGCAGCCAGGCCAGATTGCGGGTCCAAGTACCAGCTGTGCGTTCAGCTCCTGTCGTCCGCGCACGCGCCTCTGGGGACCTTCCAGCCAGACCCGGCAACCATCCAGCAGAAGAGCGATGCCAAGTGGAGGGAGGTGCGTGGGCCTGGGAGGCAGGGGCAGAGGCAGATTGTCCAAGGCTGAGGCTGCGGTCAGATGGGGTCTAGGTTCAGATCCAAGCTCTGCACCTTCTCACCTGTGCTTCCAATGCTCTGAGCTTCACTCACTGCTTCTGTAAAATGGGTATATAGTGCTTCCGTCATAGAGCTCTGAAAGAAATCAGTGAAATGATGCTGGCAAGGCCAGGGCCAAAAAATATTCCAAAAGGTTGGCAGGGCTCTTTGGCTCACACCTATAATCCCAGCACTTTGGGAGGCCCAGACAGGCAGATCACCTGAGGTTGGGAGTTCGAGACTAGCCTGACCAACATGGAGAAACCCTGTCTTTACCAAAAATATAAAATTACCCAGGTGTGGTGGCGCATGCCAGCTACTCAGGAGGCTGAGGCAGAAGAATCGCTTGAATCCAGGAAGTGGAGGTTGCAGTGAGCCAAGATCGCACCATTGCACTCCAGCCTGGGCAACAAGAGGAAAACTCCGTCTTAAAAAAAAAAAAAAGAAAAAAGAAAAAAAGAAAAAAAAATTCCAAAAGGTTGACTGTTTGACTGTTACTAATTACTAGTATTGATTATTACTGTTTTCTAGACTGGGGTCAGCAAATATTTGTTTGTTTGTTTGTTTTAATTTACTTACATATTTTTGGGGACAGGGTCTCTGTCACCCAGGCTGGCGGATTCATAGCTCACTGCAGACTCAAATTCTTAGGCTCAAGCCATCCTCCTGCCTCAGCCTCCTGAGCAGCTGGGAGTACAGGTGCGCACCACCACTAATTTAAACAAATTTTTTTTCTTTTTTTTTTGTAGAGATAAGAGTTTTGCTTTGTTGCCCAGGCTGGTCTTGCACTCGTGGCTTCAAGTCATCCTCCTGCCTCAGCCTCCCAAAGTGCTGGAACTACAGGCATGAGCCACTGTGCCCAGCCCTAGCAAATGTTTTCTTAAAATGGCAGACATGAATATTTTAGGCTTTGCAGGTCACACTGTCTCTGTCACAATTACTCAACTCTCTAACTCTGCTGTTGTTGTGTGAAAACAGCTCTAGACAATATGTAAACGAATGGACATGGCTGTGTTCCAGTAAAACTTTATTTATAAAAACAGGCAGTGGGCCTGCAGGTCATCGTTTGCCAACCCCAGCCCTGTCTGATAGAACTTTCTGTAGTGATAGAAATGGTCTGTGTCTACACTATCCATAAAGTAGTCAGTAGCTACATGTGACCACTGAACAGTTAGTAAGATCCAGTTTCTAGTACAGCTGAGTACCTGAATTTTTTTCATCTAATTTTAATTTTTTTTTTTTTTTTTTTGAGATGGAGTCTCACTCTGTCACCCAGGCTGGAGTGCAGTGGCGCCATCTCAGCTCACTACAACCTCCACCTCCCAGGTTCAAGTGATTCTCCTGCCTCAGCCTCCTGAGCAGCTGGGATTACAGGCATGCGCCACCACACCAGCTAATTTTGTATTTTTAGTAGAGACAGGGTTTCTCCGTGTTAGTCAGGCTGGTCTTGAACTCCCAACCTCAGGTGATCCACCCACCCCGGCCTGCCAAAGTACTGGGATTACAGGCGTGAGCCACCGCGCAGGGCAATTTTACTTAATTTTAGCTTAAATAATACATGTGCCCTGTGATGAGCATATTGGACATCCTTTGGCAGCTTGCAGTTTCTTTCCATTCCTTTGGGCTGAATGATAAACCTGTGGAGTGAACCAGCAGGATTTTGCTCCATTTTATAGCTGAGGAAACTGAGGCTCAGAGAAAGGAAATGATCTGTCCCAAATCACAGAGCTCAAACTAGAACTCCACTGATTTCTAGACTGGCACCAAGAACTCAGCCACTTCCTTGTTCCCCTGCCCCCCTCAGGCAGTGCCACACTCAGGGTCAGCTCCCACCCTTTTTTTTTAAGGCTCATTTTCTTTTATTTCTTTTGTTTTTTAGAGACAGGGTCTCACTCTATTGTCCAGGCTGGAGTGCAGTGGCGTGATCACAGCTCACTGCAGTCTTGAACTCCTACCTTAGCCTGTACTCCTGCCTCAGCCTGCCTGAAACTACAGGCACACATCACTGTGCCTGGATAATTTTTTTTTTTTTTTCTTGTAGAGATGGTATCTCACTATCTCTGGTTTGCAACCAAACTAGTCGCAAACTCCTGGATTCAAACAACCCTCCCAGCTCGGCCTCCCAAAGTACTAGGATTCCCGGTGTGAACCACCACACCCAGCCTGAGTCAGCTCCCTTGACCTTTCTCCCCCCTCTACCTGCCCCGCCAGGTCTCCCACACATTCTCCAACTATCCGCCCGGCGTCCGCTACATCTGGTTTCAGCACGGCGGCGTGGACACTCATTACTGGGCCGGCTGGTACGGCCCGAGGGTCACCAACAGCAGCATCACCATCGGGCCCCCGCTGCCCTGACGCCCCCTGAGCCCCCATCTGCTGAACCCTGACTGGTAAACAACTGCTGTCAGAAAACGGCTGGGCTTGGGAAGGGGAGGTGGAGGCCAGGCGTCCCCAGACCTCTGACCCTTGCCCCCAGCTGCCTCTTCTTTGTGGAGCCTCTCGGCGTGGGCAGCCCTCACATGCTGGGGTGGGGGCCAGCTCTCCCCAAAAGGTCTTGACCTGAATGATGGGTGAGGAAGCCTGCATGGGCCCCTTTCAGAGATGGAGCACCTGAGATGTGAGAGGTGCGGCGTGTTCCCCTGGGCCCCTCAGAAAGTCGAGCTTGGAGGCCAGCCTGGGACCATTCTACCTGTGTTCTTGGACCCTCAGAGCAGGGACAGGCAAGACATCTGGCAAGCCTGCAGCTGCCCTGATGGTGCAGGGAGGTGACCATGTAACTCAGACCAGTCTGGAAAGCGGAGGGTGGGCTCGTGGGCCATGCTCTGCCCCTGACTGCTGCTCCCAGTCTCTTACTCTGCCTGCCTGCTCAGAAGAGGTGGCTTTAGCCCAGAGGCTCAGGCCCGGTCTGAGATGGGCAGACCCAGGGTGGAGTGGGGTCCAGGTCAGGTGTGGAGTTTCCTCACTATCAATAGAGCCTAGAAGCTAGATGGGTGCCAGGTGGGGGTCAGGTTCCCAGAGGACTGAGGGAATCCTGCACAGGATGTCCCAGGGTAGGTGGGGAGCAGGGTTGGGACCCGCTCTGACAGCTGGACACGTGAGCCCTGGATGAGTATGGTAGGGTGTTTGAAGGATCCCCTGCCCACCTCCCAAATCCAGGCCAGACCCCCTGTGGCTTGGAGAGCATTCCAAGCCCCCACCCCACCCCTAGAACTGGCATTCCCAAGACCTCTGTCTCCCACCCAGCCACCCTTGGAACGTGCCTCTTGTCCTGCTGGAAGGACAGCAGTGTTCTCCTGACCTCGCCCTACTGCATGCAGTCAAATAAAAGGTGTGCCCAGCCTAACCTGTGCCCTGTGGTTTCTGGAAGGAAAGGCAGACTTTAGGTGGTCCCGCCGGGACCTGCAGATGGTACAATGGTGTGGCTTCTGCCTAAGGTACAGAGGGGTTGGCATTTCAGGAACCAGACCATCACAGAAGCAGGTTCATGGGACAGACCCCTCAGTGAGCTGCAGGTGTCTCACCTGGCAGCCGTCCAGTACTGCTAGCTTCCTCTAGAGGCCCAGCCACAGGCTGGGGTTGGGGTGTGTGGGCATCTCTGAGCAGCCCTTGAGTCCACCTTGTGCCAGATCAGCAGTGCCACCCAGGCTCTGCCTCCTGGTGTTATTCTTTGCCAAGAGCTTTACTGACATTGGATGAAGCCGAAGCATTTAGAATGGTGCCTGGCACACAGCTGGTGCTTGATATGGTTAAGCCTTGTGTCCCCACCCACACCTCATCTTGAACGGTAATCCTGGGTGTTTAGGGAAAGACCTGGTGGGAAGTGACTGGATTATGGGGGCGGTTTTCCCCATGCTGTTCTCATGATAGTGAGTTCTCACGAGATCTGATGGTTTTACAAGTGACAGTTTCCCTGGCTCCCTCCTGCTGCCACGTGCTTCCGCTTCACCTTCCACCATGATTGTAAGTTTCTTGAGGCCTCCCCAGCCATATGAAACTGTAAGTCAATTAAACCTCTTTCCTTTATAAATTCCAGTCTCGAGTATTTCTTTATAGCAGTATGAACATGGACTAATATAGCACTTAATAAATACTCCTTACATTTAGCTATCTCAATCAAGGGTGGGCTAGATAAGGGCTTTGGCCAGGGCAGGATCACCATCCACCAGCCCATGGCAAACTGCAAAAGGACAGCCTTCCATGGAGAAGACGTAGCAATTAATGTGGCCTGGGCCAGTCCCCTTGTGCAGTGCACACCCTGCACAACCAGTGGTGGTTGCCTGAACAAGGTGCTTGCTAATTATTTGTTGACTGATGGAAGAAATTCATGAACTTACTCCTGACAAAAAACCTCAGAGGTTTTTTGTTTTTTTGAGACAAGGACTGGCTCTGTTGCCCAGCCTGCAGTGCAGTGGTGCAGTCTTGGCTCGCTGCAGCCTCCCAGGTTCAAGCGATTCTCCCACCTCAGCCTCCGGAGGAGCTGGGATTACAGACCTGCGCCACCATGCCCTGCTAATTTTTGTATTTTTAGTAGAGACAGGTTTTTTGCCATGTTGGCTAGGCTGGTCTCCAACTCCTGACCTAAAGCAACCTTCCCCACCTGGGCCTCCCAAAGTGCTGGGATCACAGGCGTTAGCCACCTCCCAGCCCCTCAGGTTGTTACCTGCGGAGGTCACGCCCTAGGGAAAGAAGGAGCCTGCTGGGTGTCAGCTCCTCCCTCTAGGGAGTGAACCGAGGGTCAAGGGTGGAGCCCTGGGCCCCTTAAAGAAGGAACTAGTGCGGAGGTCCGGTGAGCTGCCTCGCGTTCAGGGACTTTCGCCTTGCGGAGGAGTGGGGTGCAGGTGTGGGTGCTGAGCCGCCCGCCGCCTGGAGGGGGAGACTGAGCTTCAGGACACGCAGGCCGCAGCGAGGGCCCGGGCCCCGGGGACCTCAGGTTAGTCTTCCCGCGGCGAAGGTGCGGGGCCGGGCCGGGAGGGACGCAGCGGGGTCCGGGGCGGGGGTGGAGACCGAGCGCAGCGCGTGACGCGGCGGCGGGGCCGGGCGGGGCCCAGCGACGACGCCGCCGAGGCCGTAGGCTGGGGCCGACCCGGAGCTCCGCCGCTGCTTCCAGGTTGCGGCCCCGGGGGGACGGGCGGCGGGCGAGTGGGGAGCCGGGGTCTTAGGCGCCTGGGCGTTCACGGAGCCTGCGGGCGCTGGTCCGGGCGTCCAGGGCTGGGGGGCGCGGGCGGCTGGGCCCGGACTGGGGGCCTGGCCCCGGGGCCACCCGGGCGGAGGCTCTGCGGCCGCCTCCACCCCGGCCACATCCCGAGGCCATTGCCGGATTCGGAGACCTGTCAGGGGACCTCCAGGCCCCACGCGCCTGCGAGATCCGGCCTCTGCCTTTCCCCAGCCACGGTTTCTGTTTCCGAGAAACCGGTGAAGTAAGAGTGCCCCGAGAGCTTGCTGGGAGGGTGGGTGCGGTGAAGGCCAGCACGAGATGCCGGGCGGGGCAGTTGGGGAACCCGATCGGTGTGAGGGCTTCCTAGGGCTGGCATGGACTTCCCCACAACAAAATGCCCCGTGTGGGGGCGGGGAAGGGGCGCAAGAAAATGCGGACTGGACCAGAGACCAGACTTCAGTCACCACGGTAGGAAGCTATTGGTGCCTAAACGCCTCTAGCTTGGAGCCCAGTGACTTTTATTTGGTCTAGAGTCTAGACAGTGACTTTAGAAGTTGCCAGCGTTTATTTATTTATTTTAGGCAGTCTTGCTCTGTCACCCAGGCCGGAGTGCAGTGGCATGGTCACAGCTCACTGCAGCCTCCACTTCCTGGGCTCAAGCGATCCTCCTGCCTCAGCCTCCTGAGTAGCAGGGACTACAGGCACGGGCCACCAGGTCTAGCTAATTTCTTTTCTTCTTTTTTTTTTTTTTTTTTTTTTGAGACAGAGTCTCACTCTGTTGCCCAGGCTGGAGTACAGTGGTGCGATCTCAGCTCACTGCAACCTCCACTTCCTGGGTTCAAGCAATTCTCCTGCCTCACCCTCCTGAGTAGCTGGGACTACAGGCACCCGACACCACACTCAACTAATTTTTATATTTTTATAGAGACGGAGTGTCACCATATTGGCCAGGCTGGTCTTGAACTCCCGACCTTGTGATCCGCCCACCTCAGCCTACCAAAGTGCCGGAATTACAGGCATGAGTCCCCACCCCCAACCTAATCTCTTTTTTTCCTAGAGGCAGAGTCTCACTATGTTGCCCAGACTACAGGCATTTTTAATTGACAGGTTTTACATTTTTTTTCGAATGCTACATTTGCTTCTCATAACTTAGAAGACTTGGCCATGTTGAGTTTTTTTTTTTTTTTTCCCCTATCAAAGCCTTTTTCTTTTTGACAGTTTTGCTGTTGCCCAGGCTGGAGTGCCATGGAGGAATCATGGCTCACTCTGCCCCAGCAGGCTCCTTCTTTCCCTAGAGTGTGACCTCAGCAGGCCTCATGGATTCTAAGTTAGAAAACCTCTGAGGGGCCGGGTTTGGTGGCTCATGCCTGTGAGCTACTGCAGCCTTGACCTCCTGCGCTCAGGAGATCTTAACACCATAGCCTCCCGAGTAGCTAGGACCACAGGCACTGGCCACTATGCCCGGCGAATTTTTTCACTATTTGTAGAGACAGGGTCTCCCTGTGTTGCCAAGGTTGCAAAGCCTTTTTTCTCTTTTTTTTTTTTTTTTTTTGGAGGTGTGTCTTGCACTGTCACCCAGGCTGGAGTGCAATGGCGCAATCTCGGCTCACTACAACCTCTGCCTCCTGGGTTCACGATTCTCCTGCCTCAGCCTCCCAAGTAGCTGGGATTACAGGTACACATGACCAAACTCGGCTAATTTTTTGTATTTTTAGTAGAGACAAGGTTTCACTATGTTGGCCAGGCTGGTCTCGAACTTCTGCCCTCCTGATCCACCCACCTTGGCCTCCCAAAGTGCTGGGATTACAGGCTTGAGCCACCGCTCCCAGCTTGCAAAGCATTTTTCACGAGGCACAAGTACCTCACCTGTTTTCTCTGCCATGTAAAGTGTTCCTCCCCGGGCAGGAGCCAGCATACACCCACCCTCCGGTTTTCTGGGATGGGAGCTTTCAGAAGACTATGAACTGCTGCTATGGCTAAGCCTCTATGGAAAATCAGAAGAGGCCACAGCAAAAGGCTGGGTGCAGTGGTTTACGCCTGTAATCCCAGCACTTTGAGAGGCCGAGGCGGGTGGATCACCTGAGGTCAGGAGTTCAAAACCAGCCTGGCCAACATGGTGAAACCCCATCTCTACTAAAAATAAAAAATTAGCGGGGTGTGGTGGCGGACACCTGTAATCACAGTTACTTGGGAAGCTGAGGCTGGAGAATTGCTCGAACCCAGGAGGTGGAGATTGCAGTGAGCTGAGATCCCACCACTGCACTCCAGCCTGGGCAACAAGAGCGAAACTCTGTCTCAGGGCTGGGGGAGGGAAAAAAAAAAAAAGAGGCCAGGAAGGTTCTGTTTCCCTGCTTGTGGGTGGAGAACATTCTCTCCTCATGTGTAAGCAGATGAGGCCCACCTGAGTGACAAGGCAGAGCCCTGGTTGCTGGCCAACCCCCACCTACCTGGGGCAAGTACCTGGGATCCCCTTAGGGGACTAATCAGGTGCCCCCAGGTAACAGATTCAGGCCAGGGCTGTGGCACTGCTTGAAGTTTTCCAGAACCTGTGTGCAGTGCAGAGGTACAGGGAGGACAGTGTTGAGGGCAGGTTTGTGCTGGCAGCAATGCTGACCAAAGATCTGTGCTTCACTTGGTTCTCCTGGCCCTTCCAGGGTCGGGACAGTTACCCCCTCCTTTCCACAGCTTCCCAACTAGTCACTGCAGACCAGGATTCAAACCCAGGCAGTCTTCTCAGGCACCCTCCATCTGATTTTTGTTTTCCGACCATCTCCAAGTAGATTCTGGCCTGACACCCAAGGCAGCCCAGCCGGGTGCTGTGGGGGCTTCCCATGGGGTTGTTTTATCACGTCTGACTTCCAGGCCAGAGTGAGCTTCTGGAGAGAGGCAGGTGATTTCTCAGCGCTAGCCATCCACTGAATGAACATTCATGAGTCTGGGATGTAAAACTGATTTTATATTCTGGCCGGGCGCGGTGGCTCACACCTGTAAATCTAGCACTTTGGGAGGCTGAGGTGGGTGGATCACGGGGTCAGGAGATGGAGACCATCCTGGCTAACACAGTGAAACCCCGTCTCTAGTAAAAATACAAAAAAATTAGCTGGGCGTGGTGGCGGGCACCTATAGTCCCAGCTACTCGGGAGGCTGAGGCAGGAGAATCTCTTGAACCCGGGAGGCAGAGGTTGCAGTGAGCCGAGATCACGCCACTGCACTCCAGCCTGGGCAACAGAGCAAGACTGTCTCAAAAAAAAAAAAAAAAAAAAAAGATTTTATATTCTTTTTTTTTTTTTTTTTTGAGACGGAGTCTTGCTCTGTGCCCCAGGCTGGAGTGCAGTGGTGCTATCTCGGCTCACTGCAAGCTCCGCCCCCCGGGTTCACGCCATTCTCCTGCCTTAGCCTCCCGAGTAGCTGGGACTACAGGCGCCCGCCACCACGCCCGGCTAATTTTCTTGTATTTTTAGTAGAGACGGGGTTTCACCGTGTTAGCCAGGATGGTCTCGATCTCCTGACCTCATGATCCGCCCACCTCGGCCTCCCAAAGTGCTGGGATTACAGGCTTCAGCCACCGCGCCTGGCCGATTTTATATTCTAACAGTGAATCCAGAGCATTAAAATAACAATCACCAAAATCCTCACAGAACTTTGCAGATAAGTGTGGCCTCCACAGAATCTTACAGTCCACCCAAACCACTGGCTTTAAAATTAAGCAATTTTTTCTTAAATTGGGGAGGGGCCTTTTAAAATATGTGTCTCTAAAGACTTTCCTACTTGTATTGTACTCTTCTGAATGTGGGTCCCATGACTGCTCTTTCCACTGAGGGGCTACTGTTTACTGGAAGGACCCTCAGCCTCCGAAATGCTCTTTTGTGGTTTTTTTGTTTTTGTTTTTGAGCCAGGTTCTTGCTCAGTTGCCCGGGCAGGGGTGCAGTGGCGCAATCATAGCTCACTGTAGCCTTGAACTCCCAGGCTCAGCCTCTGCCTCAGCCTCCCAACTAGCTGGGACTCCACGCGTGTGCCACCACACCTGGCTAATGCAGGGTTGGAGAGGAGTCCCTGGCCTAGACCTCCCTGGTCAGGCTCATAACCGCTGTCCCCCCCCACAGGCCATGGATGCTCCCCACCCCAAGGCAGCCCTGGACAGCATTAACGAGCTGCCCGAGAACATCCTGCTGGAGCTGTTCACGCACGTGCCCGCCCGCCAGCTGCTGCTGAACTGCCGCCTGGTCTGCAGCCTCTGGCGGGATCTCATCGACCTCATGACCCTCTGGAAGCGCAAGTGCCTGCGAGAGGGCTTCATCACCGAGGACTGGGACCAGCCCGTGGCCGACTGGAAGATCTTCTACTTCCTACGGAGCCTGCACAGGAACCTCCTGCGCAACCCGTGCGCTGAAGGTGGCATGGGGGCAGGGTGGAGGCCGCCACCGGGCTCGTTCCTTCCCATCCTTGGGCCTTGGCACTTGTGATTCCCACGCTACCTGGAATGTTCTCTAATCCTAAACACCCACCTCACTCCCTTGGTTCCTTCTCATTCTTCAGGTCTCAGTTCAGAGACCTGCCCTGTGCTCCCAATCTAAAAACAGCACTCTCCACCTCCAGCATAGCACCTCCATTTCATGCCCTGTAACATTTTTGACCAGGCGCGGGGGCTCACGCCTGTAATCCCAGCACTTTGGGAGGCTGAGATGGGCGGATCACCTGAGGTAAGGAGTTGGAGACCAGCCTGGTCAAAATGGCGAAGCCCTGTCTCTACTAAAAACACACGAAGTTGGGCATGCTGACCCACACCTAGAATCCCAGCTGCTCGGGAGGCTGAGGCAGGAGAATCGCTTGAACCTGGGAGGCAGAGGTTGCAGTGAGCTGAGATGGCTCCACTGCACTCCAGCCTGGGCGACAAGAGTGAAACTTAGTCTCCAAAAGAAAGTTTTTTTTCAGAATTTCCTTATTTTTTTCTGCCACAAACTTCAAGTTCCAGTGGCCAAATGGACATTGTTTGCTACACTATAGCATCCACAGTGACACCCACACATAGCAGGTGCCCAAGAAATGCTCGTTGAAAGAACAAGCACACTGCAGACCCGCCTGTCCCCCAGAGTACAGCCCAAGCTGCCTCATGTTGACCAAGGGCCTCCTCTGTGTCAGGTATTCATGGGAGATCTTTACAAATGTACTTACCCATCCTCCTGTTAGCCCCATTATACAGACAAACAAAATGAGGATCCAGAGGGGCCTGTGATCACAGCTGAAGGTCCCCACTTAGCCTGTTACATTCTCTTGTATTTCCCAGGCATTTTTTTCCCTTTTCCCTTCCTTCGTTTGGTACCTGCTATGTACCAGGCACCACGCTTCCCATATATATTTTTTTTAATTAGAGACAGGGTCTCACCGTGTTGCCCAGACTGGTCTCGAACTCCTGGGCTCAAATGATCTGCCTGCCTCAGCCTCCCAAAGTGCTGGAATTATAGGCATGAGCCACCATCCACCCCGGACACACCATACTTCCTGTTGGGACTCCAGCAGCAACTGATTTTGAGACCTGGTTTGTGTACTTAGAACCTCCTTGCTATCTCTGTACTCTCTTCATCCTCATCAGGATCCTGGGAGATTGGCCGGGTGCAGTGGCTCATACCTGTAATCTCAGCACTTTGGGAGGCTGAGATGGGCGATTACTTGAGGTCAGGTGTTCAAGACCAGCCTGGACAACATGGTGAAACTCCATCTCTACAAAAATACAAAAAAATTAGCCAGGCATGGTGGCAGGCACCTGTAATCTCAGCTCCTCAGGAGGCTGAAGCAGGAGAATCGCTTGAACCCAGGAGGTGGAGGTTGAAGTGAGCCAAGATTGTGCCACTGCACTCCAGCCTGGGAAACAGAGTGAGACCCTGTCTCTGAAAAAATAATTTAAAAATAAAACAAATAGGCCAGGCATGGTGGCTCATGCCTGTAATCCCAGCACTTTGGGAGGCCAAGGCAGGCAGATCACTTGAGGTCAGGAGTTCGAGACCAGCCTGGCCAACATGGTAAAACCCTGTCTCTACAAAAAATACACAGATTAGCTGGGCATGGTGGTGGGCACCTGTAATCCCAACTACTTGGGAGGCTGAGGCAGGAGCACCGCTTGAACCTGGGAAGCGGAGGTTGCAGTGAGCTGAGATCGCGCCACTGTACTCCAGCAGCCTGAGTGACAGAGAGAGTCTCTCTCTCTCTCTCTCTCTCTCTCTCACACACACATACACACACACAGGAACCTGGGAGATGCCAAGACAATTAGGGTGGACTCCATTGTATAGATGGGGAGCTTTGGGCCCGAGATGAGTGACTTCCCCAAAGATGCACAAATTGCCCAGCTTCCAGGGTTTGGTCCTGACAGATAAAGGCCTCAAACTCCCCCCACCCCAAATCCCAGAGCCCCCATAGACAGCGCCTGACACTCAGTCCCTCTGCCTGCCCCAGATTTCATTCAGAAGCTGCCCAGCTAAGCTGCCCACTCGGCTTAACACGGCCTAACGGAGCTGGCCTTGCAGCCTGGCCTGCCCAGGGCTGGCAGTGTTCAGTCAAGCCTTGCTGAGATACCCCCAGGTCTGTACTCAGCGTCAGCCCAGCTCCTAGATTTCTGTATTACTCCTCTGGTTCTCTACTGGGGACCCCAGAGCACCTGAGAATAGCGGGCTTCTGGAGGGGGAGCAAGCCATTGGAAAAGTGCCCCAGTGATTGCCTGGGCAGCACCGGTAGAGAAGCGCCCTTGTTTTCTAAGGTCCTCTAAGTTCAGTGTGAAGAGGGTGATCGCCCCCCTGAACCCACCAGGCCCACCTAATGGAAGTCCACCCATGAATGTTACCACACCGCCCAGCCCAAAGGGTACTGGTTCCTCCACTTAGCACTCTTGCCCTGGGCCATCTGGGCCCTATGGGAATCTTGGTTCCCATGACCACCAACAAACCCACAAACCCATCCTCTAGGGCCTCCAATCTGGGTTATGTCATTAACCAAGGGCCTCTCCCTCCTGGACATCTGGGGTGCCATCTGGGTCAAGTAAGCAGTCTGTGTTGGGATGAACACTTGTTAGCCTTTTTTAAAAAATTATTTTACTTATTTAAAAAAAAAAAAAAAAGGGTGTCGCTATGTTCCCTAGGCTGGTCTTGAACTCCTGGATTCAAGCGATCCACCTGCCTCAGCCTCCCAAAGTGCTGGGATTACAGGCCAAGCCACCGTGCCTGGCCTCACATTAGTCTTTGAGGACAGTACTCTCACAGGCCCCTCGTAATTTCATTTTTTGAGAACTGATACTTGGGTATTTCCCAGAGTTCCACCGCAGCATGGAAGTGAGGAAGGGGTTGGTTTAGAATTTCTGGTAACACGCATTTTCTCCAGCTGTGTGTTAGGAGTGAGGCCAGTTTGGGACTGTGTGGGTGGGACAGAGTCAGGTCAGAGCTGATATGGTGAGGACAGGTGGGAATGTGTTGGAGGGGTGCTTTGTAGGGGTGCTCCAGGGTGCAGTTGGGGTATACTTGGGCTGATGGGGTACCTTGGCTACACAGTGCCCTTGAGAAGGAACAAGCTTGTTAACCCTTTGGTGTCCACAGCCCCAGAAACCTGAGCATGAGCAAGTCCTGCCTCCCAAGAAGATCACTAACGCCATACCACCCTCCCTCCCGCCCTCCCGGGACCAGGTGGGGAGGGCTGTATTTTGGATTTACACAGGGGGTCTCACCTCAGCTTCTGTTCTTCCTAGAGGATATGTTTGCATGGCAAATCGATTTCAATGGTGGGGACCGCTGGAAGGTGGAGAGCCTCCCTGGAGCCCACGGGACAGATTTTCCTGACCCCAAAGTCAAGAAGTATTTTGTCACATCCTACGAGTAAGGCAAACTGAACCTACCAGGCTTGCATGGAGGGGACAGAGGGTTAGGACACCTTTGCCAAGTCTCAGGCAAAGTCTCCTAAGGGAAGGCCTCTCTGTGAAGCTCAAGGGAGGTGGCCCCAAAACTTGCCCAGAGTCACTGCTTCCTGGAGTCACTCAGTGCTGTGTTCATGGACAGTGGGGGTGGGGATCACTGAAGCAGGCCAGGAGTCCATTGGGTGGTTAAGATAAGCCAGGGCTATCTACAGGCATCCATCCCTAAGCTAGGAACTTGAGTTTACAAGAGTGCCCTGCCTGGTGCCCTGGAACACTGGGCCTTTGGACTGGAATCAGATGCCACCCAGGCACAAGTGGGTCAGACTCCCTCCTACACTGGAGGAGAAACCAGTCAGCCCCAGCCAGTGCCTGTCCTGCAGCGGCCAAAGGATACCCTAAGTCCCCAAACCACCTCCCTGGGCTTACAGGGGCTGCCAAGGCTTGGGTGAGGGGGGGCCATGCATAGCACACCCAGGTACACAAGCCCCCAACTCTGCTCCCCAGAATGTGCCTCAAGTCCCAGCTGGTGGACCTTGTAGCTGAGGGCTACTGGGAGGAACTACTGGACACATTCCGGCCGGACATTGTGGTTAAGGACTGGTGAGTAGGGTCCATGGCCTGTGTCCCCCACTCTACATGCTCGTCTTACTGCTGTGCCGGGTGAGACAAGCCATAGCAAGTGCCCACTGTGCCCAGCAGTGTCGTAGAGCCAGGTAGCCCTGGCCTCTGCCCCCGCTCTGTGCCCAGACCCTGCGGCACCTCCTGGCCTCCCCACCACCCTGTGACGGAGTCAGCAGGACACAGCAGCGCCAGTGTGCAGATGAGGAGGCTGAGGCCCCCAGGTGGGTTGTCATGGACAGGCACTTTTTTTTTTTGAGAGTCTCGCTCTTTTACCCAGGCTGGAGTGCAGTGGCGCGATCTTGGCTCACTGCAACCTCCACCTCCCACATTCAAGCGATTCTCCTGCCTCAGCGTCCCGAGTAGCTGGGATTACAGTTGCCCACCACCACGCCCGGCTATTTTTTTAATCATTTTAATACAGATGGAGTTTCACCATGCTGGTCAGGCTAGTTTCAAACTCCTGACCTCAAGTGATCCATCCACCTTGGCCTCCCAAAGTGCTGAGATTACAGGCGTGAGCCACTGTGCCCAGTCAACACTGACAGGCACTTGGGCAACAGAGGACTCTCAGGCCTCTCTGGACTGGGTGGAAACCCCCAGGTCCCCTGACCTACCTGCCTCCCCGGCTCCTTTTCCTATTCATCCCATGACTCTTTTTTGAGCTCCTACTCTGTGCACAGAAGTGTGCCAGGCTCTGGCTTGGCCGGTGGCAGAGGCAGGACCCCAGTTCTAGGCAGGGCCCAGGGCCGCCACTCTGAGGATAAATGGGCGAGGCTGGAGGAGTATGCAGAGCTGCAGAGGGGAGAGGTGGCTGGGCTGGGCTGAGCAGAAGGTGAGCTCTGTGCCAGCCCCATTACACAGGCCACCCCCTTGACTCTCCCACTGAATCCACAGCCTGGTCCATTTTAAGTACAGGTTACGTGGCTTGGACAGACCAGGCCTCTCTGGAGGGGTCTTTTGCTTTTTGAGGTCACATCTTTAGTAGGATGCCCGAAAGGGTCCCTTTTCTCAGATGGGGTAACTGAGGCCAGCATGGACCAACTGCTTACCCCCAGGCCACAGTGGGGCATAGGGAGCACTGAAGCCAGCTGGGCCTAGCAGGCAGAGCAGTGTTGGCTGATGGGAAACAAAGCTCCAAGCTCCAATGTGTAGGTCCCCCCTGCCCCCAGTGCTGGGGCCAGCCCTCAGTGGCTTGGACACAGGGCTCTCAACCCCTCCACCAGGTTTGCTGCCAGAGCCGACTGTGGCTGCACCTACCAACTCAAGGTGCAGCTGACCTCAGCTGACTACTTCGTGTTGGCCTCCTTCGAGCCCCCACCTGTGACCATCCAACAGTGGAACAATGCTGCATGGACAGAGGTGAGGCCTCACCCACTTGCTCTCTCTACCCACTCCTCCCAGGGCCAGGATGGCAAGAAGCAAGGGGCAGCCTCAGGGCCCAAGGTGCCCCTGCTCTCTGGCCTGGAGCTGTTGCCTTCCCGCCTGGGCAGCTCTCTTAGAGGACCTGGCTCCTGCCTTCCCCTCCCCAGTCCTGGTGGTCACTTCCTGTCCCCTCCTCCCGGCAGGTCTCCTACACCTTCTCAGACTACCCCCGAGGTGTCCGCTACATCCTCTTTCAGCACGGGGGCAGTGACACCCAGTACTGGGCAGGCTGGTATGGGCCCCGAGTCACCAACAGCAGCATCGTCGTCAGCCACAAGAGGACCAGGAACCAGGCCTCCTCCGAGGCTCAGCCTGGGAAGAAGCATGGACAGGAGGAGGCTGCCCAATCGCCCTACCAAGCTGTTCTCCAGATTTTCTGACAGCTGTCCATACTGTATCCGGGTCAGCCAGAGGTTCCTCCATGCAGGAGCTGAGCATGGGGTGGGCAGTGAAGTCCCTGTACCAGCGACTCCTGCCCCGGTTCAACCCTACCAGCTTGTGGAAACTTACTGTCACATAGCTCTGACGTTTTGTTTTAATAAATGTTTTCAGGCTGGGCACGGTGGCTCACGCCTGTAATCCCAGCACTTTGGGAGGCCAAGGCGGGCAGATCACGAGGTCAGGAGATCGAGACCATCCTGGCCAACATGGTGAAATCCCGTCTCTACTAAAAATACAAAAAATTAGCCGGGCGTGGTGGCGGGTGCCTGTAGTCCCAGCTACTCGGGAGGCTGAGGCTGAGCTTGCAGTGAGCCAAGATCACGCCACTGCACTCCAGCCTGGGAGACAGAGCGAGACTCCGTCTCAAATAATAATAAATAAATAAATATAAAAAACAAAAAATACATGTTTTCAGTAAAATCAACCTGGGGTTGATTTTAGGAGTGGGGAGAGGGGGTCCCTGGCATTTTGGTGGAGAAGCAGCACTCCCCCACCAGGTTTTCCCCTGGCCATACCTGTCCCTCCCACTCTGGTTAATGATGGCATCAGTTCAGCCCAGCCCTTGGGGCCCCTTTATTGAAAGAACTCACAGCACAGTATTTGAGACAGACAGTGTTTGCCGGCGGAACCCCAGGAGGCTGAGAAGTCGAGGTTGCGGCATCCTTCACTGCCTCCTGGGGGAGGCATCCTCCAAGCAGACCTGAGCGGCCCCGGGCTGGGGCGGGCGATCCACACACACAGGCGATAAGAGCACTTGGAATCAGGGCAGCCATGCAGCACTGCCCTAGGCGGGGATCCCCCAAAGTCTGACAGTTCGGGCATCAGTGAGGTGGCAGATGCCCCCTCAGCTGCCTTTGTGAGCACGCTCTTCCACGTAAAGCTGCATCTGACGAACACAAACAAACAGCCACAGTCAGCAAGACAGCCAGGGCATCCCTGCTGGAGGACACAGAAGCACCTGGTGGGCAGATCTCCACCAAGGGTGGGGCCTCGTGGCCATAGCCGAGGTGGAGAAGAGTAGAGACGGGAGGAGCCTTCCACCAGGCATTCCCTCGTTCTCTCCCCCAAGCCCTCTAGTAAGGCCTCAGTGCCAGGCCTCACTTCCTAAGCAGCCCCTAAATAAGCTTCCCACGTCCCCACGAAGCTCACCTTTAAAATGTCCGACGTCATGGTTTTTAGTGGTATCAGACGGGGGTCATGCATGTGGACATCCTGCTCATCTGCCAGGATCCAGGGGAAATCCTAGGGAGGGGACAAAGGTCAGGGGGGTGACGGAGCTGGGCCCTTGCCTGCCCTTACTTTGCTGTCCCTCCCACTCCAGACCAGGGGCCTACAACCTGAGCCTCAGAATCACTAGGAAGCTGTTGGTGATGCAGACCCCAGGCCCCCCCATCCCCCACAGAGGCCAAGTCCATAGAACCCAAGGGACAAGCCCCAGGCACCAATGCTGAACCTGATGGGCCAGGACCCCTCCCTGGAGAGCCCCCACTTCAGAAGAGCCAGGATGAGCTGGGGGCCTCAGCAGGTGGCTCCACCTGAGCTCCTCACTGCCCCAAGTGCCCAGATGGAGCAGTGGCCAGGCCTGAGGACCTGCTGGGTACCAGGCACTGCTGCACCAATATAATGGATGGCTGGCCACAGGCAACGCCCCTGCCTGCCTGAAACTGCCACATCACGTTTCTAGAGCCTGCACCCAGACCCAGACCCGTCTCATCTCACCTTGATGACCTGGATCTTCTCCATATTGCGAGTGGCGGCTTCTCTTGTGTGCACTAGGACTGTGAAGGTACAGCCTGGAGAAGCAAGAGGTTGGTGGAGGCTCCCCCGCCGCCCTGGTGCCTGCCACTGGGCCCAGCCTCTTCCCACTTCCCTTGCTGGCTCGGCAGCACCCCCAGAGCAGATGGCAAAGCAAGTGCTAAGAAAAGCCCCAGTCAATAGGGAGATGGAAGCCAGGTGGAATCAATCAGGGAAGCTTCCCAGAGGAGGTGGACTCTCAGGGTTAGGAAGAGATGAGTCTCAGAGCAGCCAAACATGGACCTGGGAACACAGACCAACCCGAGACAACCGTGGAAACGCCAAGGGAAGAGAGGGTGGGGAGTGGACACACCTGGGGGGTTGTGGTCCAGGACGGCATCGCACACACTGATCTTCAGGATGAAGGCTCGGAGCAGCTGCTCCACGTGAGACAACAGGGAGTCTGAGCTGAGAGGAGAGGAGGTCTTCCCATCACACTGGCGCCCTCCCCTCCACCCCAGGCATCAAGCCTGGATGCAGACCTGGGGTACAGAACCCCCTCCAGTGCCTCTGAGAGGGCTGCATGCCTAGGACCCAGCTCCCTATCCGGTCCACACAATTCAAACCAGCAAGGGAGTTTACAAGAAATGCCCAGCCCCACCCCAGACAAAGTCAGAATTTGGCGGGGGGCAGGGGAGATAGAGGCGATCTGAGGAGGCCTCCCTAGGTGGTTTTAATGTGCAGCCAGGCCCAAGAACCAGGACGCCAAGCCAGGAGGGGAAAGGGCTTGCCTAAGGCCACACAGCCTGTGGGGACAGGTTGGGCATAGATTCCAGTGCCCTGACCTCACCATCAGAAGCATGCAGTTGACCAACTAACATATGTGCCAAAGGTCAACTTCAAGTTGACTGGACACTTGCCTGAGGAGTCAGAAAACTGGTTCTGTGTCCTGGGCTCTGCCCCTACCCAGGTGACCCTGGGTAGCTCATGTCATTTCTCTGGACCCATCTCAGCTGCTCACAGGCTGTCCCCTTGTCAGGCTGGCGCATCTTGCCCTTTCTCCTCCCAGGCCTTTTCCAAGGTATTCAAGGGCTGCCTTAAAGGGGTGGGTGTGTTGCCAGAGACAGACCTGCTGCCAGCTAGTGGGCGAGGGGCAGGGGCAGCCCACCTGATGGACAGCAGTGGAGGCTGGGTGATCTCAAAGACGAATTTCTCCACTGGGCGGTGCTCTTTATCCAAAATCACCACCACCACTTTCTCCACATCATTCTGCAAGGAGAGGAACCCCCGCTGCAGAGCCAGACACCCCACCCCCACTCCACCACCCCGCCTCCACCCCCTTGCCCAAGGAAGGAGGGGAAGCGGCCCACTCACAGCCCTGCTCAGCTGCTAGGCTGGGCGTCCCCAAGAGCCCAGATAGCGCGGGTTTGAGAAGCTGGCACCCTCCGGTATGAGCGGTGCAGGCTGAGGGAATAACCAGGCCCCAGAGGGAAGGTCCCAGGAAGTCTGAGATCAGGACTAGATGGGGAAGAAACCCTGAGGGGCTCAGCTCAGACAGAACGTTTAGCGTGGAGAACAGGGAACGGATGTAAGAAAAACCCAGAGCCCACCAGGGCAGTCCCTCCTCACAGCCAGCTTCAACCCAGGTTCCCAGGCCCCAGGCACCCTGCACATGGCCCACATGCCTTGGAGCCTGCCCCTGGGTTGGGATGGTCTCCAGAGTGCAGGGAACAGGCTTCTGGGTATTGGAGCCATGAAGACGCCACAGAGTCCTAGCATCACCCCATCCCAGAGTTGGACCGTGAGCATAGAGGGACAGGGGTGAGCATGGGGTGAGGTGGCTGGGGAGCCCAGTGCACCCTCACCTTCTCCAAGAGTGGCTTGACGCAGTGCAGCGTGTCCTGGATATACTGATTCAGCTCCGGGTGGCAGGACATCTGCACACAACACCATGCGGCTGGTGAGGCCCAAAGCACAGATGGGGAAACCATCCAACACGACCAGGAGCCCAAGGCCCTGTCTGCCTTCCATCAGAGGCCCAGCAGCTCTCCAGGGCCCCCTACCCAGAAGACCCCACTTTCCCTCAAGAAGCTAACAACTGTGAATTTATCCATGGAGAAAGAAGTTAGAAGATAAGAACTCAGGCTGGGCACAGTGGCTCACTCCTATAATCCTGGCACTTTGAGAGGATAAGGTGGGTGGATCGCCTGAGGTCAGGAGTTTCAGACCAGCCTGGCCAAAATGGCAAAACCCCGTCTCTACTAAAAATACAAAAATTGGCCAGATAAGGTGGCATCTGTAATCCCAGCTACTCGAGAGGCTGAGGCAGGAGAATCACTTGAACCTGGGAGGCGGAGGTTGCAGTAAGCTGAGATCAAGCCACTGCACTCCAGCCTGGGCAACAAAGCAAGACTCCATCTCAAAGAAAAAAAAAAGATAAGAACTCAATCCCAATATGAGCATTTAATATACCATTAGGGGTTCTTAATGTGGGGTCCATGGACTCCTCCAGAGTCTGAAAAGTCCCTAAAGTTGTATCTTTGTGCACGTGGGCATTTTTCCAGAAAAAGGATCCAGAAAAACGTAATCAGATTTCAAAAGTTAAGAACTAAGGAACTGTGAGGCCTCAGGTAAATTCCTTAACTTCTCTGAGCTTCAATCACTTCATCATAAAGAAAAAGTGAGTAAATGTCAATTTTTTTTTCCTTTTCCCTCTAAAGGTGACCTTCAACAATGTACTATGGGTTTGTTGTTGTTTGGATACTATGGGTTTGTTGCTGTTTGTTTGGATAAAGCCATCAAATATCGCCAGTGGAAAATGCAATTAATACATGTAACATACAGAACATCATAGCTTAGCCAGGCCTACCCAAACACACTCAAAACACTTACATTAGCCCACAGTTGGGCAACATTATCTAACACAAAATCTATTTCATAATAAAGTGCTCATGCCTGTAATCCCACCACTTTGGGAGGCCAAGGCGGACGGATCACCGGAGGTCAGGAGTTCGATACCAGCCTGGCCAACACGGCGAAACCTTGTCTCTACTAAAAATACAAAAATTAGCCCGGTGTGGTGGCACACGCCTGTAATCCCCAGCTACTCGGGAGGCTGAGGCAGGAGAATCGCTTGAACCCAGGAGGTGGAAGTTGCAGTGAGCCAAGATCATGTAACTGCACTCCAGGCAGGGCGACACATCGAGACTCAGTCTCAAAAAATAAAATAAAATAAAAAATAAAGTGCTGGCTTGGCCTGAAGTGGAAGAGGTTTTTTTTTTTTTTGAGACGGAGTTTCGCTCTTGTCACCCAGGCTGGAATGCAGTGGCACAATCTTGGCTCACTGCAACCTCCGCCTCCCAGGTTCAAGCGATTCTCCTGCCTCAGCCTCCTGAGTATCTGGGATTACAGGCGTTAGCCACCACGCCCAGCCAATTTTTGTATTTTTAGTAGAGAGGGGGTTTCACCATGTTTGTCAGGCTGGTCTCCTGACCTCAAGTGATCCGCCCGCCTCGGCCTCCCAAAGTGCCAGGATTACAGGCGTGAGCCACCACACCCGACCGAAGAGTTTTTAAAAGTCTACCCTGTACCCACTCTGTGGTTCTGGGACGTGCCTCACCTGGACCGGCACGTTGTACTTCTTGCGTTTCTGGAAGATGCCCACAGGGTAGACCTCGCGCACGTAGAGGATGAGATGCACAGCCACCTCCAGGAACTCGCAGAGCACATCGGCCACCACTGCAGGGGGCACAAGCCGGTGGTGCGCTCCGGGAAGCCCGCCAGCCCAGACGCCCCCGCCCCCGACCCCGCAGGTCCAGCCTCCCTACCTTGGCCAAAGTTGAGGTCTTGTCGTGTGAGCGTGGTCATCCTTCCCGCTACCTGAGTGGTGGGGCAAGGGCAGAGGGTAGTTCCAGACACCCAGGAGCCCAGAACCCGCTCGCCTCCACCGTCTCTTCCCTCCCCACAGTCCGTGGGAACTGGGGCATGACCTCCCGCTTCGCAGAGGCTCAGAGCAGCTGGGAAGAACCCCCAACCCGACGCTGGCGTCCGTGCTTGGGGGCATCAGCCTCTATCCACTGGCCGCCCGCGCCCCCTCGCTCCGCCGTCTCGGGGGGTGTAAAGATCACAGCGGTGCCCCCGAAAAGGGCAGGGCCGCGGACGCAGAGGGAAACAGCTGGATGCGCAGGGCCGGCAGTGCAAAGCGGGACACGCGGAAAGCAAAGCTGGGTTGGAATAAGACTCCGCCCCCTGCCCGGCCGGATCCCTCCCGGCGGGAATCCGCCCCCTCTCCCTCCCCTAGTACCGGCTCTGGGCTCGGTTCCTGCCCGAGATCGGGCCCGGCCCCGCTGCGGGGAGCCACCGACCGGACCGATCGCGCCTCCCGCTCAACCCGGGGCCTCGGCGCCGCTGGGTGACGTTCACGGCGCTCCGGCGGGTCCTAGAGCCCGCCCCGCCCAGGCCACGCCCATTCCCGCGCAGTCCAAACCCGGCCTCGCACAGGGCGGTTCCGCCTGCGGGGACTAGGCTCCGGGGGGCGGGGGCCGGGTCTCGGCGTCGGGCAGGGGCTGAGACCCGCCGCTCCACCTCCCTTCGACTTCAGGTGGTCGCGAAGAAAACACAACGTTGATCTCCAAGTTCCATCGGATTGCTACATATCTTCCCCCGAGGGCGTTTCTCTCGCTTTAGCACGCGCCGGAAGAGGGCGGGTAGGGGTTGCTGGGGAGGGCAAAGGGGAGGGCGCAGCTGGGGACTAAGGGCAGCCACATCTGAGCTAACCCGAGTCACCATTCCTGCAGCTGCCCACCTAAAAGAGGCTCCTCTGGCTCGGGGGCGGGAACAGGGGAGGACAGGGTTGCACCGGTTGTCAAGACCCGGGTGAAATTTTAAAAATTAAAAAAAGAGGGCGTGCACCGGCGCCGCCCCCGCCCCGCCCCCACCGGGTACCTAAATACAGCCTGGCCTGACGGCCCAACAGGATGAACCCTCCCCGCCCTACGCTTCAGAACAATAGCTGACCTTTATGGAGCTCCAGCCGAGTGCTGGGCACTGGGCTACGTGTGTCCCTGGATTATCTAAGTCCCCGGAGTAACTCCATGAGGCAGTTACTGTGACTGTTCCCTTTATACAGATGAGTGAAGCGAGGTGCAGAAGGGTGAATAACCTGCCGGAGTCTCCCAGCTAGTGGGGTGGGCGATGGCCGAGGTGCCTCCTGCCGCTACCTTTTACTGCTCCGAAGTCCCCCACGGACGTGGACTCCGTCTGGAAGTCCTGAAAGGGCCCTCAGAGATGATATTATTAAAATAATAAGAAATGACTAGCATCGAGTGCTTCTTATGTATCAAACACTGATTCCTGTAATTCCCTCCTTAACCCTAGCAGCTAAATCTCCACTTTACAGCCCCACTTTACAGATGGTTAAACAGGCCCCGAAACGTTCTCTAATTCGCCAAAATCACATAGTGGGAATACAAACCTAGCTCTGATGCCTCTTCTGACACCAGGGCTTCCACTTATTTACAGCCCCCTTATTTTACAACTGAGAAAACTAAGATCTGAGAAGCAGCTACGGAGTTAGTGGGCAACAAGTCAGGACCAGAAGCCAAGAGGACTTTGTCTGCGACCTCCAGGGAGGTAAGAGCTTGTTAATCCCATCCGTCTGTTTGGTCACAGATCTAGCCAGGCTTGTTTATCATTTACAGCTCATTATAGGAGACCCGGATCCCTCCCCCGACCCCCTGATGCCTTCAAACCTGCATTTCCAGACTTCTAATGGGGAGAGAAAAAGTAACTTGTAAGTAACCCATTAAGCTAGGAATGTCAGCAAAACATTTCTTCAAATGCAGTCCTAGGAAATCTGCATCAGAATCCCCCAGGAGCCCATTAATCACAGCTGCTGTGCTGCCCAGAGCAACCTGATCGAGGTGGGGTGCACAGCAGGGCACTGGCCCTTTAACAAGCTCCCCAGGGGCCCGGATGCCCAGCAAAGTGTCGGAATCGCCACAGAGGTTTGGACTGTTCCCAGAGAATATCTGCATTTTGTAAAAATATGATGCATTTTGTAAAATTGTGATGTAAAATCATCCGTCCAAAGGGACGGATGATTTTGTTTTAGGAACTGGTGCATTTGGCAGCACATTCTGGGGACAGCAACCCTTCTCAAGACGTGGGGATCCTGCCCACATCATGCCATTTCCACACAGAGCTGGCCAAACAGCTCACTGGCTTATAGACAGTGTCCCGTGGTTCCCTGAGATTGACTCATTGCAGAACTTGGGAAAAACAAGCGTCTTTCCTTTCCCTCTCTGGAGGCTGCTTAAGCAGCTTTTGTATTGGTGACAGGCAGTGGCGGTCATAGGGGGCAACTCCTTGCAAAGGAGCCCTTCAGACTGGGGCCTGGGGTGGGGAAACTGAGAGTCAGGTGACTCCTGTGGGATGGCCTTCAGGACACAGTGTGAGGGGCACTGGGGCTCAAGTCAGGCCCTCCGTCCATGGACTCCCAGCCCCAGCCCTCTGCCCCGAGAAGACACAATACAAGCCACCCATAGAATTCCTGACACACAGAGCTAAGAACGTGAGAAAAACCTTGGGGGACATAAACTCAACCCTCATTTTTCCTTGGGGAAACTGAGGTCCCAACAGCTTTTGACACTGGGGTACCCACCTTGTCAACTAGAAACCTGTGGATAAAAATATCTGGGTTTGCAAATATCGTATGTTCTCACTTGTAAGTGGGAGTTAACCTATGGGGATGCAAAGGCATAGGAATGATATATTGAACTTTGGGGACTCTAGGGGAAGGGTGGGGAGGTGAGGGACAAAAGACTATGTATTGGGTACAGTCTACACTGCTCAGGTGATGGGTGCACCAAAATCTCAGCAGTCACCGCTAAAGAACTTATCCATGTAACCCAAAATTATTGCAATTAAAAAAAAAAATGTCAGCTGGGCGCAGTGGGTGGCTCGTGCCTGTAATCCCCGCACTTTGGGAGGCTGAGGCGGGCAGATCACCTGAGGTCAGGAGTTCGAGATCAACCTGACCAACATGGAGAAACCCTGTGTCTACTAAAAATACAAAATTAGCCAGGCGTGGTGGCACATGCCTATAATCCCAGCTACTCGGGAAGTTGAGGCAGGAGAATCGCTTGAACCCGGGAGGCGGAGGTTGTGGTGAGCTGAGATCCAAGATCGCACCATTGCACTCCAGCCTGGGCAACAAGAGCAAAAACTCCATCTCAAAAAAAAGAAAAAAAGTCTGGGTTTGGGGCCTTGGGTTCAGATCCAATCACAAACAGAAGGAAGGTGGGCTAGGAAGCAGATGGGTAGGGATTCAAACCGATCTGACCCCAAACCCCCAAAAGGCTTCAGTCTCATTAGTGAAATGAACAGGCCAGACAGATGTTCCCTAAACCTCTGATGGCCTCAGGTTCCATGGGGGTGGGAGCAGGGGCAGGGGGCCGAGTCAGCATGGGCCCATCCGGGGAGCTCTGCCAACGCTCCATCCATGGGCTCCTCAGCATCTGGTTTTGCATATCTTAATCGTATCAGCATGATGGATGGTCACGGGATCCAGATTACATTATGGGGTTAATTTATTACATTTTTGAACACCCGTCTGCTGGGAAACTGTTGTTCAAAGTTATTTGCATATTTTTCACCATAATGACAATATGTAGGAAGGCAGCTGGGAAGGAAGGATGGGTGTTTAGGGGGAGCGAGAGCTTATTTGCCAACTAGAGCAGGTCCCTGAGGATCTGCAATGGGGATGGAGGGAAAATCACTCCCAAGAGACAATGAAGTGGAAACTGAGAAGGTGAGCTGTGAGCACCAGCCCAGCAAAGAGAAAGACCTGCACGCGCAGAAGAGGACTGCTGGGGTTTATGGAAAACAAACACACAGTGAGTGAACCAGGTAATAAGGTTTCCAGCCCCCAGAGGTGATTCCAAGACCCCTCCCATCTCCACCAGGCTGATGGCAGAATGAAGGTTCCCAGGACACCAATCACATGGGTATGGGGGACATACAGAGTGAGCCACACATAACCTGGTGACAATCTCCTGATACCCTGATGCTCAGGGGCCCATCCAGTTGCAATGACCCTGGGCAGGGACCCAGCCTCATTCATTATTTCAATGCAGTGCCTAGCCAAATTCAGGTTCTCTCTCTCTGTCTTTTTTTTTTTTTTCTTTCTTTTCCAGAGACAGGGTCTCTCCTTGTCACCCAGGCTAAAGTGCAGTGGGGCAATCATAGCTCACTGCAGCCTGAAACTCCTGGGCTCAAGAGATCCTCCTACCTCAGCCTCCTGGGTAGCTAGGATTACAGGTGTGCACCACCACACCTGGCTGATTTTTAAAATTTTTTGCAGAGGCAGGATCTCACCATGTTGCCTAGGCTGGTCTCGAACTCTGGGGCTCAAGAGATCCTCCTGCCTCAGCCTCCCAAAATGCTGAGATTACAGGCTTGAGCCACCATGCCCAGCCCAAATTCAGGTTCTCGGCGAATGTGTGTCAAATGAGTGGATGAAAGAATGAGTGACAGAGGAATGAAATGATGGTGGACAGTGGCTCATTACCACTTGCCTGACTTGAATCTCAACTGAGTCTGGATGAGGAGCAAAAGACATTGGCTTCAGTGCCTGGGCTATGGGCACTATGCAGAGAAAAGTTATTTTCAAGAACAAAAGCAAGGGCTGTGGCATGTTCCCTATGGTGTCCCCAGCACCCACTCGTCCTGCTCATGTGTCCAGCCTGCTGCTTCTCTCCCCAATGCTGCCCCTTAACTAGCTGTGAGGCTCTTCTTTCTCTGAACCTCAGTTTGCTCATCTGTAAAATAGGATAATGGTAGTTCCAATTTCATAGGATTGAGCAAAGAGCAAATGCTTATGTCCATGTTCATATTTATAAAAAACATAAAGTGCACAATGCCAGGCACAGTGGCTCACTCCTATGATCCCAGGTTTTTGGGAGGCCAAGGCGGACGGACCACTTGAGCTCAGAAGTTCGAGACAAGCCTGGGCAACATGGCAAAAACTCTACAAAAAATATAAAAATTAGCTGAGCATGGTGGCATGCACCTGTAGTCCCAGCTACTTAGCGGGCTGAGGTGGGAGGATCACTTGAGCCCGGGAAATCAAGGCTGCAGTGAGCCATGTTTGTACCACTGCACTCCAACCTGGGTGATAAAGTGAGACCCTGTCTCGAAAAATAAATAAACAAATAAAATGCACAATGCCTGGCACATAAATGCTCAATTAATGGCTGTTATGACAATGATATTAAGGTCTATATACACTATTTAAGCCCCCAGAACAAACACTCTGGACAAGCTGTCATGCTTTTCAAAACCCCATCCAAACCATCTTTAGCGGCCTCCCCATAGCTCCATTTCCATTTCCCAAGGCAGCAGGCAACTCCCAAGCTGCCCTAGGGAGGACACGTATCATCACGGAACAAGACGCCTAAAGACAAGGGCTTCCGGCCGACAGCTCCTCTCCGCTCTCATCTGCCTTCTGGTGTGAGGCCTGACCTGGTCAGCTGTCCCAGATCTCGGGGTTCACTGCTGACCTGAGATGGCTTTCAACACTGCAGCCAGAGCAAGGCCCTCACCCACCATTCCCTCTGTGGGATTCTACTGATTCCCAGTGTTGCTGACCCTTCAGTGGTCAGGGGGACCTTGCTGGTCATCTGCTCTTTTTTCATAGAGACAGGGTCTCACTGTGTTACCCAGGCTGGTCTTGAACACTTGGCCTCCAGAGTTCCTACCTCAGCTTCCCAAAGCTCGGATTACTGGCATGAGCCACCACGCCTAGCCTGGTCGTATGTTCTTAAACTTTGGGCTTCTATACAGAGACACAAAATGTCTCTTTCTCTTTTTTTTTTTTTTTTTTTTTTTTGAGACTGAGTCTCACTCTTGTCGCCCAGGCTGGAGTGCAATGGCGTGATCTCGGCTCACTGCAACCTCCGCCTCCTTGGTGCAAGCGATTCTCCTGCCTCAGCCTCCCAAGTAGCTGGGACTACAGGCATGTGCCACCACACCTAGCTAATTTTTTTGTACTTTTAGTACAGACAGGGTTTCGCCATGCTGGCCAGGCTGGCCTTGAACTCCTGACCCCAAGTAATGTGCCCGCCTCGGCCTCCCAAAGTGCTGGGATTACAGGCTTGAGCCACTGCCCCTGGCCCAGAGACACTAAATGTCTTACACAACATCAGGAGTGTCCAGATATATTCTGCAGCCATCCTGGGCCACAAGATAAGAACTTTTGATCCAGCTCAACTGCCATTTAAAAAAAAAAAAAACTTCTCTATGGAGATATAATTCACAAACCATAAGCCGGGCACGGTGGCTCACGCCTGTAATCCCAGCACTTTGGGAAGCTGAAGCAGGTGGATCACGAGGTCAGGAGATGGAGACCATCCTGGCTAACACAGTGAAACCCCGTCTCTAGTAAAAATACAAAAAATTAGCTGGGCGTGGTGGCGGGCGCCTGTAGTCCCAGCTACTCGGCAGTCTGAGGCAGGAGAATGGCGTGAACTGGGGAGGTGGAGCTTGCAGTGAGCCCAGATCACGCCACTACACTCCAGCCTGGGGGACAGAGCGAGACTCCCAGACTCCGTCTGAGAAACAAACAAACCATGAAGTTCACCTTTTCACTGGGTGCAGTTCAGTGGTTTTTAGTATAGTCACAATGTTGTACATCGCTACTTTGTCATTCAGAACATTTTCATCACTCCCCATGTCTTGAGAAGGGTTGTTAATGCCCAAAGTGTGCTGCCGGGTACATCAGTTCCGAAACCACTAATCTACTTTCTGTTCCATGGACTGTCCAATTTTTTTATTTTTAATTTTTTAATTTTTTTTTTTTTTTTTTTTGAGACGGAGTCTCGCTCTGTCGCCCAGGCTGGAGTGCAGTGGCCGGATCTCAGCTCACTGCAAGCTCCGCCTCCTGGGTTCACGCCATTCTCCTGCCTCAGCCTCCCGAGTAGCTGGGACTACAGGCGCCCGCCACCTCGCCCGGCTAAGTTTTTGTATTTTTTTAGTAGAGACGGGGTTTCACCGTGTTAGCCAGGATGGTCTCGATCTCCTGACCTTGTGATCCGCCCGTCTCGGCCTCCCAAAGTGCTGGGATTACAGGCTTGAGCCACCGCGCCCGGCCAATTTTTTAATTTTTTTAATTTTTTTTTTTTTGAGACGGAGTCTTGCTCTGTCGCCCGGGCTAGAGTGCAGTGGCCGGATCTCAGCTCACTGCAAGCTCCGCCTCCCAGGTTTATGCCATTCTCCTGCTTCAGCCTCCCGTGTTGGGACTACAGGCGCCCGCCACCTCGCCCAGCTAGTTTTTTGTATTTTTTAGTAGAGACGGGGTTTCACCGTGTTAGCCAGGATGGTCTCGATCTCCTGACCTTGTGATCCGCCCGTCTCGGCCTCCCAAAGTGCTGGGATTACAGGCTTGAGCCACCGCGCCCAGCCAAATTTTTTTTATTTTTAATTTTATTTTTTGGAGACAGGGTCTCACTCTGTCACCTAGGCTGGAGTGCAGTGATGTAATAGCAGCTCACTGAAGCCTCAACCTCCTGGGCTCAAGCGATCCTCCCACCTCAGCCTCCCCAATAGCTGGGGCTATAGGTGTGCCCCATCACACCCAGCTAATTTTTATTTTATTTATTTATTTTTTGAGACAGAGTCTCTCTCTGCAAATCAGCAAACCTGCTAAAAACCTAAGTCGGATCATGTCTCTGCTCTGCTTTTGGTCCCTCTAAACAACCCAAGTCCTCCCCGTAGCCTTTGCAGGCTCACATTGTCAGAGGTGTCTGAACCAGAGCAACCTCATCTTGAGTAGGGGCTGGGTAAAATGAGGTTGATACTTACTGGGCCATATTCCCAGATGACTAAGGCATTCTAAGTCACAGTATGAGACAGGAGATCTGCACAAGGTACAGGTCATAAAGACCTTGCTGATAAAACAGTTTGCAGTAAGGAAGCCAGTCAAAACCCACGAAAACCAAGATGGCCACGAGAGTGACCTCTGGTCATCCTCACTGCTCCACTCCCACCAGCACCATGACAGTTTACAAATGCCACAACAACATCAGGACATTACCCTATATGGTCTAAAAAGGGGAAGCAAAGGCCGGGCACAGTGGCTCACCCCTGTAACCCTAGCACTTTGGGAGGCCAAGGCAGGCAGATTGCCTGAGGTCAGGAGTTTGAGACCAGCCTGGGCAACATGGCAAAACCCTGTCTCTACTAAAAATACAAAAAATTAGCTGGGCATGGTGGTGTGTGCCTGTAACCCCAGCTAATTGGGAGGCTGAGGCATGAGAATCGCTTGAACCTAGGAGGCAGAGGTTGCAGTGAACCGAGATCATGCCACTATAGCAGCCTGGGCAACAAAGTAAGACTCTGTCTCAAAAAAAAAAAAAAGATGGAGGGGCTGGGTACTGTGGCTCCCGCCTGTAATCCCAGCACTTTGGGAGGCTAAGGCAGGTGGATCACCTGAGGTCAGGAGTTCAAGACCAGCCTGGCCAATATGGTGAAACCCCATCTCTACTAAAAATACAAAGTTAGCTGGGTGTGGTGGTGCGCACCTGTAATCCCAGCTACTGGAGAGGCTGAGGCCGAATTGCTTGAACCTGGGAGGTGGAGGTTGCAGTGAGCCAAGATCGTGCCACCGCACTCCAGCCTGGGTGACAGAGCAAGACTCCGTCTCAAAAAGAAAAAAAAAGAGGGGAGGAGGCATGAATAATCCATCCTTTGTTTAGCATATCATCAAGAAATAACCATAAAAAGGGGCAACCAGCAGCCCTCAGTGCTGTGCTGTCTATGGAGTAGCCATTCTTTTTATTCCTCTACTTTCTTTTTTTTTTTTTTTTTTTGAGACGGAGTCTCGCTCTGTCGCCCAGGCTGGAGTGCAGTGGCCGGATCTCAGCTCACTGCAAGCTCCGCCTCCCGGGTTCACGCCATTCTCCTGCCTCAGCCTCCGGAGTAGCTGGGACTACAGGTGCCTGCCACCTCGCCCGGCTAGTTTTTTTGTATTTTTTTTTTAGTAGAGACAGGGTTTCACCGTGTTAACCAAGATGGTCTCTATCTCCTGACCTCGTAATCCGCCCGTCTCGGCCTCCCAAAGTGCTGGGATTACAGGCTTGAGCCACCGTGCCCGGCTATTCCTCTACTTTCTTAATAAACTTTTTACTCTATAGACTTGCCCTAAATTCTTTCTTGTGCGAGATCCAAGAACCCTCTCCTGAGGTCTGGGTCGGGACCCCTTTCCTGTAACAACATGGTCCTACCCCAGCTCCCCGTCTGATGTCACCTCGCTCTGTTCCAGCCTGACTCTTCTCCCCCAAACACACCAAGCACACTCCTGCCCCAGGACCTTTGCACTGGCTCTTCTGCTTTCAATAGTCTTCCCACAACCACGTGGCTCATTACCTTCTTTTCTTTGCCAAAAGAACTGCCCCACCAAAGAGGCCTTTCCTAAAAACTTTATGTAAAACAACACCTCTTCCCTTCATGCTTTGTCTGTAATGTGCTTTCCTTTTCTTCATAGCACTAATCACCACCTGACATCATTTATTTTTATTTATTCACTTATCTTCTGTCTCCTTCACTAGAATCTGAGTTCCATGGGGGCAGGGATTCTTGTCCACGTTATTTACTATCCTACCTCTGGTGCTGGCCCATAGTAGGTGTTCAACCGGTATTTATGGGATGGGTGACTCAAACTTTTCTGTGAATAAACAGTCCAGTGTTCTCATCAATCCATCCTGGTGCCCACCAGGCTAGTAATATCATAGTAACAATGGTAGCTAATTTTTCAGGAGCATTTCCTATGGACCATCCTTAGAAACGTTATCTCCTTACACAGGGCACTGCGTTCAATACTGGAACCCTGAAATTTAGGTATAATCATGAGCTCAGAGGTTAGGCGACTTGCCCGAGACCACAAGGGACGGCATCAGAAGAGGAACACACAGACATTTAGCCTGACGGCAGAACTGTGTTCTAAAACCTCAAAATCGTAATTTGCCACCCGCTGGAGAAAGAAAACAGTCGAAATGGAAGCCACCTGGAGAGCTCAGGGCCCCAGGTGGGAGCGCTGCTTCCCACGTATGGGAGTCCGGCCCTATCGCTCTTTGATCTTTGCAGCGTCCGTGGCCCCACCGACCCCGTCGTGAGTTATGGGAGCCACGGGACCCATAACCCAGCATTCCCGGACTCCCAGCGTCGTCAGGACACGGCGCCCCGCGCGGTGATGGATGAGCCGGCCCCAGCGCTGGCTTTGTCCGGGTTGGGCCGGTCTGAGAAGCTTCAGGCCGGCTTTGGACGGGGCGTGGCGACAGCCGGGCCGCGTGTGTGTGTGTGTGTGTGTGTGTGTGTGTGTGTGTGTGTGTGTGGGTTGGGCCGGTCTGAGAAGCTTCAGGCCGGCTTTGGACGGGGCGTGGCGACAGCCGGGCCGCGCGCGCGCGTGTGTGTGTGTGTGTGTGTGTGTGTGTGTGTGTGTTGGGGCCGTTGTCTTTCTTCCTTCCCTATCGGGAAAGGGGGCACGGGTGCGCCGTCGGCGCCCCAGGTGAGCTGGCAGCACTTTGAACACCCTTTGTACCCCCACATCCAGGAGCGACCTCTCGGAGAACCCCGCCTGCCCACTCTGCGCACTTTCTGCGGCTACAAAGGCCCCGCCGTTCCCCGTCCCGCCTCCCCAGCCCTGGGCATTTCTTCCGTCCCTTTTGACAGTCTAAGCGGAATAATCCTTTTGCGGACCCGGGCCCCTACCCAGCCAGACGCTGCCGCAGCTGAGCGCGCAGCCTCGCTCCATTGTTGGGGTCCACCGAGGACCCCCCGCCGCGGCACTTTGTCGCCCGCCCCCCGCGGGGCCGCTCCAGATGCGCCACCGCTGCCGGAGCCCCTGCCGTCCCACGCGCCCTGGGCCGCGCCGAGGCGGCTCTTACGCACCGGGAGGAGTGGGCCCGCCTCGCCCGGTGCCCGCACGGCTGCTGGGCTGCGCCCGCCTTTGTCTGCCTCCTTTGTCTGCCCCGCGCCCTCGCGGCGGCGGCGCCTAGGCCTCTGGGGAGCTGGCCCAGAACGCGAAGCGCAGCTGCCGAGGGCGCGCTGGCCGGGAGCGCGCGGGGCCCGGCCCCGGGGCTGCCCCTCGGCTGGGGGCAGTCGAGCCCGCCACCCGCCGCCCCTCCTCTGTCCCCTCCCCGCGCTCCCGCCCCCTTCCCTCCTGCCCGCCCACTCCCCCTTCCTTCCAGCCCCTCTCAGCCTGGGCACATCCTCCGGCTGCCCGCGCACCTCTCCACGCTGTCCCGGTTCCGCCGCTTGCCCTCGGCTGCGCTCGGCTCCAGCGGCCGCTCGGCCCCGAGCCACTCCGCCCCCTCCCCGCCGGCCGGACAGGTAAGGCACGGCCTCGGCCCGCCCCTGGCCCCGCCCCTCCCGCCGCACCTGGTTGCGAGCCCGGACAAAGGTGGGCTACCTGGCGCGCCCAGGGGCGGGGTGTGCGGGGTCCCGAGGCTGGAGGTGAGGATGCTGCCTCCTTCCCAGCCCTCGGACCCGTCCATCCGCCAGTCCTTCCGCCGCCTCCGCTCCATGCCGCGTCTCCCCACGGCTCCTGGCTCTGCTCCAGGGTTCCCCATCCGTCCACCTGCCGCTGGACGCCCACTTTTCCACGCTGTGACACTCGGCCTCGCGCGCGCCCTCGCCGCCCTCCGGGGTCCCGGCTCGCGCCCACTCTCCTCCGCACTAACCTTCTCTCTCCGGGACCCAGTCTCCCTTTGTCTCTCTGTCTCTGCCGTCTCCGGGTGGTCTCTCAGACTGGGGGCCCCAGTCCGCCACCGTTGGAAGAAGTCTTCGAAGACTCCCTGAGCCCCGGGCAGAGCTGGCGGGCGTGCCCTCCCACCCCTTTCGAGGCCTCCCAGGAGGCTGGGGTGTGTGGCCGGGGGACGCTGAGTGCGCCCAGAACCAGCACCGCCGGTGGCCCCGCGCCCTCCCGTCTGTGCCCAGGACGGTACTCAGCCTGGCTCCCCCGACGGCGCTGGTCTTTCGCCTGTGGCCTCCCGCTCTGCCCCTCCCTCTCCCCACCGCCGGCTTTTGGCTTTTCTCCCTCTGCTCGCCAAGGATCTCAGCCGCCTTTGGGGCCCGGGTATGAGATGAGAGAGGGCTGGGGTTTCCCGCCAAGTCTTTCTTGCTTTCCTCAGCTGGGTGCTCCCTGGGCCATCCTCTCGGCCCGACGTGCTCCCTCCACGCTGCCCACCTCCCAGCCCAGTGACACACGGCGTCTGGAACCGGTTCACTACCATGCGTCTGGGGTCAGGGACACGGGGGCTCTGGGAGTGATCTTGGACAAAGGAATGCATCTCCCTGAGCCTCAACGTTCCTATCACAAAACAGGGATGGTGCTAGTTGCTACCTATAGGGATGTGAGTGGAAATAGTGGGGTGCCGCTTGGTGCTGATTCACACACCCTGTGGAGGAAGGGAGGGGAGGAGAGGGGAGGAGGGGAGGGAAAGGGAGGGGAGTCTACAGACCTGGGGTGGGGTGGGGACAGGGGGCTCCACAGAAATGGATCTCAAAGTCAAGGCTTAGAGGCACTTCAGAGTAATCCCCCAACCACAGCCTCTTCCCCCAAAACACTTCCTATCACCGTCACCTCCTCGTGCCTGTACAGGCGTCCACACCCTTGCAAGCACTCTTCTCTTTCTCTCTCCTCCTCTTTGCTTGTCTTAAAATCAGCTAAAACAATCAGGGTCCACAGGTCACTTTTTTTCAAGATGAGATCAGTGTGGCTGTGCTGATGTTCCCAACAGCTGGTCGCTAATCAGCAGGCGTCCTGTGACTCACCCGCAATTCTGAACCTAGGTCTTGGCCTGATGTCTTTTATAGGGGCACCAGCTCACAGGCCGCTTCCTTTCCTCTGAAGGGATTGTCTTGCTGGCTCCTGGACCTGCTGTGTGCTTGCCCAAGCCCCCTGACCACTGTCTAGGTTGTCATAACAGGTGACACACCACTCCAGGAGTCTGGCAGTGACATGGCCTGAGTGTCTTAATGAGAGAAACTTCAGAAGAGAGAAACCTCTCAGCTGGCAGGTTCCAGGCTCCTCTGGCTGAGTTCTTGTTTCAGCCACAGCCGGGCTGGCAACTGGAGCCTTTCTCTTTAGAGGCAAGAATGGCCGGATATCCCTGCGACATCCCACATCCAGGCTTCTGCTCGAAATCCTACCTGGCAGACAGGCTCTACTTTGGTGAACCCAGCCCTTCACACCATCTCTGCCCCCTGCCTTCTGCAGCAAAGCCAGCTCAGAGGCTCAGGAACCTTGCTCAGCTCCTCCCTGCCCCCTCCGCTGCCTTCCTCCCCACTATTCAATTCATCCCCCTCCCCAATCCATACTCTTCAGTGGCTCCCTGTGGCCACTCAGTTAACTACAGAGATCTCAGCCCAGCCTATCCCTGTCCTGCCTGCCTCCCAGCATTGCCCCCTCTGCGTCCCAGGTTGCAGCCACGATGGAGAGCTGACCATCTCCACGGCCTGCCCTCCTCTGGACTTTTGCTAGGGCTCTTTCTGCCCTGCCCTATGTTTGATCTCAGCCCTTCCGTCTTTGCTGACCAAGGAGGTCTGATGTCCCCTCCTGTGGGAAGCCCCCCTGCACTCCCTTGCCTCCCTGTCTCTTGTGAACTGCACGGCATGATCGCTATCTGGGAGGAGTCTGCTCCTCCCTGGGTGGGGGCTGGGTCTTCTGCTTGTGGTCCCAGTGCCTAGCACGCAGTAGGGGCTCTGTGCACACCTGTTATATTGAATGTGATTCCTGGTCAAAGGCACGGGAATGAACTGAAAACTGCAAGCCCCAGTGTCTTGCTGAGTTCTGCTGGGTCCCGCTGGCGGGGCCAGGGCGGAGCTGGCCCTCTGGCTAGGGAGGTTGGAGGGGGAGCAAGCTGCCCGGAAACCCCTCTGATACTGAGGCCCAGCATAACTCTGGGAAATGAAGGTGGTCTCTGTGCCTGATTATAGGGGTCGAAACTGAGACCAGAGAGGGAAGTGGCTCACCCCAGCCATGCAGATGGGTGTGAAGCCCAGCTGATCACTTAGCAGCTACAGGACCTGGAGGGAGTTCCTTCACGTGTGTCGGCCAGGAATGTGATGGAGCAGGACTTGCATCCTGGCCTCCCTGACGACACAGTCTGGGAAGACCAGGAACTTCCCTCAGAGGCGTGGGCATGTTCCTGGGTGGCAGGTCATAGCAGCACCCCTGTTCTGGCCCAATGGGTTGGAGCTGCCTCTCTCTTGCTTGACTGGCCCTCTTTGCTTGCCCTACTCCAGCCTTCCCTCTCAGGGGTGAGCCGCTGTGGCCAATGGTCCCCAAGAAGAAGAAGGCTGTGGGAAGATGGCTGAATCTTTGCCAGTAGAGGCTCTGCCACCCCAGGTCCCAGCTTGGCAATGTCCCATGCCCCAAACCAAGACTTCCCTTGATGGGATGGGGTTGAAGGGGTGGTTATGAGGGATGAGGCTCCTGCTGGAACCCACAGCAACTGGAAGGAGCTCATTGCAGGACTTAACGGTTTTCAGGTGTAGCAGGCTCTGGGTCAGGCCCCAGCTCATGCCACCTACCCTGGGACTCAAAGCAGCTACACTGGTGTTGGTTACTGAATGGCAGCATGAAGAGCAGTCTCTGCCAGGAATGCGATGGAGCGGGGAGGATGAGTCCGAGGAGTCAGATGGCTGCGGGTTTGAATCCCAGCTCTATCACATGCTCTACTAGGCAACCTTGGGCAAGTCCCTCGGGCCATTGTCTTAATGTTCCTACACAGCCATTGTTACTATTACTATCTGAAAAATATTATCCACTTCGGGCCAGGTGCAGTGGCTCACACCTATAATCCCAGCACTTTGGAGGCGGAGGCAGTTAGCTCACTGGAGGCCAGGGGTTCGAGACCAGCCTGGCCAACATGGTGAAACTCCATCTCTACTTAAAAAAACACACACACACAAAAATTAGCTGGGAAGTGTGGCGCATGCCTATAATTCCAGCTACTCAGGAGGCTGAGGTAGGAGAATCATTTGAACCCAGGAGGCACAGGTTGCAGTGAGCGAAGGCTTCAGTGAGCTGAGATTGCACCACTGCACTCCAGCCTGGGCAACAGAGTGAGACTCTGTCTCAAAAAAAAAAAATAAAAACAAAACAAAACAAACATATGTATATATATATATCAAAGGGTCAAGTTAAATAAAGCATATAAAGCTCTGGGCCTAGAACAGTAGATGATACCCAAACAAATGTACACATTTTTCAGATGTGGAAATGAAGCCCAGAGAGGTTAATTGACTTGCTCAGGGTCACACAGCCACTCAGTGCTGGAGCCAGAATCCACACCCAGGATGGTCTGACTCCAGGAGTCTGTCCACTCCACATCAGCCTCTGCCAGAGCTAAATGGTCTAGGTACTAAGATAATGAAGTTTGATGAATATGGGGGCTGAGGCTTGCTTCCCCCCACCCCCAAATTGCCTAAGAGAGCAGGAAGAGGGGCCACAAGTACCTATAATCTAGCAGGAGGTAGGACTCGAGCTCAGGAGGTGAGTAGGGAAAACTGGGTGAGGGAAGCAGAAAGCTGGTGGCCTTTGGATGGGTGGGGCCTCTGACAAACTCCCCCAAAGCCCCTATACAGGTTTTTTAAGGTGTGAGGCCTGGGTTGGGTTGAAAATCCCAAGGCTGCTGTTGGAAACAATAAAAGCAGATGGAGCTGCCCCTGCAGGGAAGCCAAACCTCATTTGCCAAGACAATGGTCCCCTCCAGGCTGGCCTAGGACGGTCCTGCCCTGCCATCGATCACCCCACTGAGGACAGAGGACACAGCCACCTGCGCCTGCCCCTTTGCACACCCAGGCACAGATGCACAAATGCTCCCAGGAAACTCCCCGGCCCCCACCACACCCACTCCCGCCACCTTACTCCCTCTGTCTCCCCTTCCCATAGTAACAACTACTGTTTATTTCACCCTCTCTGTGTCCCATTTACTTTATCCTTTACTCCCCAGCCGGGCACGGTGGCTCATGCTTGTAATCCCAGCACTTTGGGAGGCAGAGGCGAGTGGATAATGAGGTCAGGAGTTTGAGACTAGCCTGGCCAAGATGGTGAAACCCCATCTCTACTAAAAATACAAAAATCAGACAGGCATGGTGGCGGGCACCTGTAATCCCAGTTACTCGGAAGGCTGAGGCAGGAGAATCGCTTGAACCTGGGAGGCGGAGGTTGCAGTGAGCCGAGATCGCACCACTGCACTCTAGCCTGGGCAACAAGAGCAAAACTCCGTCTCAAAAAAACAAAAAACACTTTGGGAGGCCAAGGAGGGCGGATCACGAGGTCAAGAGATCGAGACCGTCCTAGTCAATATGGTGAAACTCCGTCTCTACTAAAAACACAAAA
Organism: Macaca thibetana thibetana; assembly: GCF_024542745.1. Taxonomy (NCBI): domain Eukaryota; kingdom Metazoa; phylum Chordata; class Mammalia; order Primates; family Cercopithecidae; genus Macaca; species Macaca thibetana. Next base: position 10,877,110 of record NC_065578.1, read on the forward strand.
ATTAGCTGGGAGTGGTGGCCTGCACCTGTAGTCCCAGCTACTCGGGAGGCTGAGGCAGGAGAATCGCTTGAACCTAGGAGGCGGAGATTTCAGTGAGCCTAGATGGTGCCACTGCACTCCAGCCTGGCAACAGAGCGAGACTCCATCTCAAAAAACAAAAACAAAACAAAACAAAATAGCCAGGTGTGGTGGCGCATGCCTGTAATCCCAGCTACTTGGGAGGCTGAGGCACAAGAATCACTTGAGACCGGGAGGCAGAGGTTGCAGTGAGCTGAGATTGTGCCATTGCACTCCAGCCTGGGCAATAGAACGAGATTCCATCTCAAAAATTTAAAAAACAAAAAAAAAACTTTTACTCCCCAATCCTCACGACAGCTGACATTTCACAAGAGAGGAAACTGGGGCCCAGAGGAGTTGAGAAACTTGACCAGGTTGTCTAGCTCCTTCTGCTCTGCTCAGTGAGGGCCCTCCCATGGGCCAGCTTAGTGGGTTTGGGCTGACATCTGTGGGCTGGAATCAGTAATAGTGATGTCTGGGCCTCCACCTCTCGTTAGACCTGTGACCTCTCACCAAGACTGGTCTCCCTTATCAGTGGGGACACCTGGAGGCAAGGACTGTGTCTTTGCGGGCAGATCAGCAGCTCCGTGTTCTGGGACCCTCCCAAGGCCAGAGCTGTGCCTTTCCTATCAGATTGGGAAATTCCTGAGGACAGCAACTATATCTCCCCTGCTAGATGGGAGGCTTCCCCAGGGCAGGGGCTGCTTCTGGCTTAGATTGAAAGCACTCTGCGGGCAGGGACTGGGTCCCCCAATAGTCATAGAGTCTTCTAAGGCATGACCTGGCTCCCTCCTATCCCAATGAGCCAGGACTATGGGTCCCCCCTCAGACTGGTGGTTTCGAGGAGCAGAAGCCAGGTCTCTCCCTTCAGACTGGAGCAGGTGCCCTTGTCTGGCATCCTGGTTCTGCACACAGAGGGGCTCAGCTAGTGGCTGACCACCGGGTTTCACTCTCCCCTGCGATCTCCATCGCAAGGAGGCAGCAGTCCCCAGCAGAGCAAGAGGCAGAGCTCTGTGCCAGAGAAAGACCTGTGGAGGAGTAGGTGGGGCTCTGACTGCTCTGAGGCCTAGGGGTTGCTGAGAGGCCCCTTCCTATTGGCAAGGTGGCACTTTGGGGGATACAGAGCCACAGGGAGGCAGGGAGATGAGTAGGGACTAGCCCAGGATGATCAAGGTACCAGTATGCCAGTGAACACCCAGCAGGGCAGCTGCTGTGAGTCTCACTTGCCCTGTCCTCTACTCCACCTGCACTGCCAGGCTCTATCCATACCTGGAACACCACCACCACCTACCCACACACAAACCACACTGAAGCACTGACTTCCTAAGTAGTCAAGTCTCAGGGCAGCCTAATAATCCCATTTCACACACAAGGAAATAGACTCATGAAGGAAGGAGATGTTGGGAGGGATCAGGAGGGCAATTAGAACACTCGCATCCCAAATTACCTTGGGAAGAGCCCAGCCCAGGAATGAATTTAGAATCCACACAGTTGCTCCCTGACTCTCATGTAGGGTATGACTGCTTTGACTGAACAAGAAAATTACCCACTTTCCAACCCTGGGGGTGTCAGCTCCACCGGAAGAAGACAGAAGTCGGCTCCTAGGGGGCCGGGGTTCCAGCATGCCCTAACTAGAGCTGGGGCTGACTGCACAGTGGCCACACTCTGCTAAGAGCAGACGGGGCTTGAGGACTGTACCGCCCATCTCCAATTCCTGCCATTTCAGGAAGTGTCCATGTGAGTGATGAGGAGTAGCCAGAGGGAAAATTGGGCAGATCAATTTCAAGTTAAAGCAATTGCTGGGTCCGGGGCTCACGCGTGTAATTCCAGAACTTTGGGAGGCCAAGGTGGGAAGATCACTTGGGGCCAGGAATTCGAGACCAACCTGGGCAACATAGGGAGAGACCTCATCTCAATGAAAAATAAGAAAAAACTAGCCTGGCATGATGGTATGTGGCTATCGTCCCAGCTACTTAGGAGGCTGAGGCAGGAAGATCGCTTGAGCTGGAGAGGTCGAGGCTCCAGTGAGCTATGATGGTACAACTGTACTCCAGCCTGTATGACAGAGCAAGACCCTGTCTACAAATAAACAAACAAACAAAAAATCTTAAAGTCTTCCTGGAACTATAGAGACATAAAATCTGAGATGATTCCTGCATTCAACAAAATCTGAATCTGGGGATACAATTCCTCCCCACAGAGCTCCTAGGTTGGGAGTATCCGGAAGGGAAGAATATTTTGTCCCTAGCCCCTGGAGGCCCAATCCACACCCTATGGCTATTATCTGTCACCCCTCCCCATAGGCGGCTGGCAGTTGAACAGACAGACAGATGGAGGAGCCTTGTCATCATGCATCATAAATTCTCAGGCTCCCTTGGCAGACAGGGCCTTTGAGACCATCTAATCCAATGGCCCAGTGGTCCTCCTCCCCTACTCCCTGCCAAAAATAAATGTTTTGAGTAGTGCAAATGTTTTCTCAAATGAAATTCGACCCATAATCCTAATACGTAAAACCAACAAAACAGTGTTTTATAAGCAGTATAGCACCCCACCACCACCAAGAATTCCTTTCCCCAAATCAAAAATTTCTCTATTTTATGCAGACACAACACAACTTTAAGCCCTACTTGCGACCAGACTAACTCTCTTTGGCCTCTCCCGCCTAGATTCTGTGGAACAGCTGCTTTGCCCCAGTTTATAATAATTACTTAGTTTAATTTTTGTTAAAAATTTTTTTTTTAGAGACAGGGACTTACTATGTTGTCCAGACTGAATTCAAACTCCTGGGCTCAAGGGATCCTCCTGCCTCAGCCTCCCAAGTAGCCAGGACTAATATTTACTTATTTTAAAGTAAACTGCTGGGCACGGTGGCTCAAGCCAGGCATGGTACTCACGCCTGTAATCCCAGCACTTTGGGAGGTCAAGGTGGGCGGATCACCTGAGGTCAGGAGTTCGAGTCCAGCCTGGCCAACATAGTGAAACCCTGTCTCTACTAAAAATACAAGAATTAGCTGGGCATGGTGGTGCGTGCCTGTAATCCCAGCTACTCAGGAGGCTGAGGCAAGAGAATTATTTAAACCTAGGAGGTGGAGATTGAAGTGAACCGAGATCACGCCACTGCACTCCAGCCCGGGTGACACAGCGAGACTCAGTCTCAATAAATAAATAAATAAAGTAAATCCAGGTGTGGTGGCTCACACCTGTAATCCCAGTACTTTGGGAGGCCGAGGCGGGTGGATCTTGAGGTCAGGAGTTCAAGACCAGCCTGGCCAACATGGTGAAATCCTGTCTCTACTAAAAACACAAAAATTAGCTGGGCGTGGTGGCAGCGCCTGCAATCCCTCAGGAGACTGAGGCAGGAGGATTGCTTGAACCCGGGAGACGAAGGTTGTGGTGAGCTGAGATTGTGCCACCGCACTCCAGCCTGGGTGACAGAGCGAGACTCTGTTTCAAAATAAATAAACAAATATAAATAAAGTAAACCAATGAGAAAAAGAGAAGCTGTTCTCCATGATATAAAATAATGTAATGGATATCTGTTACACTCATGGGTATGTGGCTGCGCTTCTAACTGGCTTGGATTGTTCACGTTCAGAAAATCCTGGAGCATGCAGTTAAATAGCTGCAAATGGTAGTGAGTCTTTGCAACTGCTCACCTTACATCCCTGGAATACTCTTCAGTGAACCAGAAGCCCGAGTTATGATGGGGCCGTGCCCATGTTCAAATTGGGTAGAGAATGTATTTGAGAGTGTCTGTTATTTTTACTACAGTTTTCAAAATAATTTTAAAAATTTATTTTTAAAGTGAAGCTAGAATCAGATGCTTACAGAACCCCTGAAACATTCCTGCCAAATACAGTCGCACAAATTTGTCACTTTGGCACATGAGGAGTAGACTCGGGCTAAGGGAGGGAGGCTGATGAGGTTCTCCCAATGGGCGGTTGTCTGCTTCACACCATAATCCTCGCCATCTGAGCATCACTGATATCCCTGACCCAGGATTCCCATCGGACCCGCCTTGGCCAGCCATGACTTGCTCCCCCCAACCCACTATGCAACAGGAAGGCCGATCAGCGCCGCAGGAATGCTGGTCTGACAGCTGTCCCAAGAAGCCTGGCGGCCGAGCTCCACAGTTGTCCCTCAGGCAGGCGGGGCAGGATCCCCTGAGTCTCCTGGCCCCCAAATGCAAGGCTGTTGTGGGGGAGGGGCTCAGGAATCAAGGCTGACTCCAGGCTCGATTCATCGCCTTCGTTTGCATATGATGATGCTGCTTTCCTGCGGCCTCCCAGATGGAGACAGCTCTCCAATTCTCCCCTAGGATGGGGGACAGGATGGTGGCTTGAGATAAGCCCGTTCTCCTCCCTGGTTAGTGTCTGTTTCCCAGCTGCTGGTGGCTCCTGGTCCCTGACCGCACTCAAGGACGAAGATGCCTCTTACCGCGAGGATGAGTGGCTGCGTGGGGGAGGCAGGTGGCCACACGGACAGTGGGGACAAGAACCATGTCCTGTGTGCGCCGGGTGCCAGGAGAACCCCAGCTTGAGATGGGCTTTGCCACTTGCCAGTTGTGCCATCTTGGATTTATGGCTTACACCCCCCTCACCCCCAGAGCCTCAGTTTCGTTATTTTAAAACCATGGAAAAGTCTCCCTGATGTACAGTGCAGTCGAGAGGAAAAATGAGATGTGGATGAAAGAAAGAAACGCAGAAAGGCCTGGGATTCACAGCTGCTCGGGGACAGCAGCTCCTACAATTACGATTGCTTTTGTTTTAATTTGTTTTGTTTTTAATGATTCGCTATCAGCCCTCAGTTGTGAAAGGGGCCGGCTCTGGGTTGTGGATGTTCCTGCCATCCCTCAGCAACTCTGGTCCAGGGTCATTCCGGGCTGCTGACTGTGCCTGACTGGGAGGAGCAGACCAAGGACCAGAAGCGCAGGCTTTGTGAGCAACCCAGCCAGGGCAGAACTGCCCCGGACTGCAGGGAGGTGGAGGGGGGCTCCCTCCTTCTTCCGCCTGGTTGCCTGGTGCTTTGTGACACAGCCTCCAACTGGCTTCCAGAGTGACAGAAATGGATTGGAGCCCTTGGTCGCTGTGGATCCTTGGCACGACTTCTGTAGCAGCCCATGTTTCCTCGGGGGCTCCCTGCCAGGCTGGCATCTCAGCTGCTGGGCTGTGCCAAGAGCTGGATACAAATCCCTGGGGCTGGAGAGAGGGGCCTGTGCAGTCTTCCCCCAGCCTCTCCTCCAGCTGACACACACTCTTGCACACACTCCACACCCATGCTCACAAACATGCTTGTGCACACACATACGCTCACACATGCTCACAATACACACGCTCTCACACACACGAGTTCACACACACATGCTCACATACACACACGTACACGCCCACACATATTCACGCTCACACATGCTCACAACACACACATGCTCACAACACACACATGCTCACACACACACAATGCTCACACACACCCACACATACTCTCACAACACATACACACACTCACGCATGCTCACACACTCACACACATGCATATACACACCCACACATATTCACACTCACATGGTCACAACACACACACACGCTCACATACATGCTAACACTCCCACACATACACTCACAACACAGACACCTACACACCCACACATTCACGCTAACACATAATCACACACACACACACACTCACACATGTTCACACACACATGTGAACACTCCCACACACTCACAACACACATACACCCCCACACATATTCACACTCACACATGATCACAGTACACACACACATATGCTCACACATGCTTCACACACACGTCACGCTCACACATACATGCCCGATGCTCACACACACACTCACATATCCTGGGGATTTATTTATGATCTTCTGCTGAGGTATAAATTCTCTTTTTTTTTTAGTCTCTCTCTGTCTCCCAGACCTGAGTGCAGAGTCACAATCTCAGCTCACTGCAACTTCCGCCTCCAGGTTTCAAGCAATTCTCCTGCCTCAGCCTCCTGAGTAGCTGGAATTACAGGTGCATGCCGTCATTCCCATCTAATTTTTGTATTTTTAGCAGAGTCAGAGTTTCACCATGTTGGCCAGGCTGGCCTCGAACTCCTGACCTCAGGTGATCCACCCGCCTTGGCCTCCCAAAGTGCTGGGATTACAGGCATGAGCCACTGTGCCCGGCCTGATATATAAATTGGATTGTGCTCAATCCACTTCTGTTCTGATCCATGGCTACTGGTGCCTATTATGTGCAGGGCCCTGGAGATGCCGCAGAGCAGAGGGGAGACTGAGCGCAGTCCTTTAGAAGCTTCCAGTCTAGCCAGGGGCTTAAAAAAACCTGACAGCCCCAGCACAAAATGACACACGAGGTCTTCAAGAGCAGGACAAAGGCAGGTGGGGAGCACTTCGAGTCAGGGGACTGAACGAGGCTTCCTGGAGGAAGGGACATTTGGCTTGAGTCCCAAAGGATGGGCAGGACTTGGACGGAGAGAGATGAGGGAGGAGGGGAGAGGTTCCAGGCAGAGGGGACAGCCTAAGTGAGAACGGAGATCCAGAAAGCGGGGGTGTGTTTGGGGCCTAGGGAGCAATCTCTGTTGCCTGTGAAGGGGAGAAAGTAGAAGGTGGAGCTGCAAAGCTTGATTGGGGCCATATTACATGAGGTCTTAAGTGCCAAAGTAAGGAGTTTGTGGTTATGTGGGAAGGCAATAGGGAGCCATAGACAGTTTTGAGCAGATAAGGGTCACAACCCGAGTAGCCATACCACCAGTATGTGCTGGGTCTGGGAAGAGGATGGAGCCCCCTTGGGTGCACCCCCATGGGTGCTCTGGCACTGCACACTGAAATCCCATTTCCTCTGTCCCAGGCTGGCCGCGTGGGTGATATGTGGGGCTTGAAGCATGGGAGGGAACAAAGATGTCACTCAGACTGGGGTTCCACTGGCCCTGAAGCAGGATGGGCGCAGTGAACAGACCCACAGCCAAATAGGGTCTTGGCAACAGAGCTTGGGGAGATGGCAGTCCGGGTGGGACCATGCTGCTTGGGGCTGTTGGAGTCGGGTGGGAGTGGGGGTTCATCTCCTGGCTCTGCAGGGGAGGAACTGTCCTCCAAGACCAGCACCTAGGCTGGTGACCAGGCTCAGACGCTGGTTGTGAGGTTTACTGACAGCCTTGTGTGTCCCCGGGGACAGCAGTCTAGCTGAGAAGCTGCCCATCTGTCTGCCGAGCCTCCTCTGCTCTCTTGCCCGCGCTGTCTGGGTTTTTCTACCTCATTCTCCTCAACCCCCAGGACAAGGAGGAGGCAGTGATTCCATTCATTGGCCAACGCCCCGAAGTTTCCCTGTCCCTGGGATGCTCTTTGGGCTTCTCCCAGGCTGTCATGTCCCTGCAGGACAGAAAGGCAGGGCTGGGTCTCAGACATGGACAGGATCCCATACGCGCTTTGCCTTTCCAGTCACAGGAAGAGCAGGGGGCGAAGTCTGGCAGTGGTCAGGCTAAACACCAGCCCAGAGAGCAGCCCTAATCCACTGGCCCCGAAGAAGGATTGAGGTTCCCTCTGCCCCTAACAATGCTTGAGTGACAGGCCTTCAAAATGGGCCCCTCCGCCCCCTGGGCTGCTTCAGGAACTAGGGCACAGGTCCCGCTTGCTGAGCTCTGGCCTCAAGAGCACTTGTTAGGGAAGGGCTGGAAGTAAGGCCAGTGGGGCAGTGCCTTCTGTTGCTGGTGAGGTGACCAGGACAGTAGCAGGGACTGTGATGCAGGGTCTGTGGCCTTAGGAACGGATGCAGGTGTGATGGGAGACAAGGTTGTCACAACAAGCCTGTCCCAGGGTCCCACGCACGTCACCAAGGCTCACTCAGAATCTTCAGCCGGATCCCCGGGATAGGGGACAAGGTGGAAAGTGATGGCCACCTCCTTGTCTCCACTCATGGTTCTAGGAAGAGCTGAGCTGTGGGCAGTGGAGGCCAGGGCCCAGGATCCCAGGAGACCAGGACATGCCAGGCTGGGATGGAGGCAGAGCCGGGTGAAGCCACCACAGACCCTGTGAGGCTGAAGGAGGTGTTTTCCCTGTCCCCTCCCCGAGTGGGTGGTCAGGGCTCCAAAGGCACAGCAGTTTCCCCGCCCCTCCCACCCTCACTTGGGGTCAGCTAAGGTGACACTGGGGTGGGCCAGCCAGCATGGGGGCTGCAGGGAGAGGCGCCAGGAAGCAGGGACACATCACAGGCCCACCAACCTTTCCTCAGCCCTGGGCAATTATATGGTCACAAATCACAAAGAAACGGTGGCGTAAGCACCCTTGCCAGCCTAGTGGAATACTCGGGAGGCCATAAAAATTCAATTAGCCTGGCTAACCTGGTGCCCAGCTCCAGGATACAGTGAGGCTGGTGCAATGGAGGCGGGTGCGTGGGGGAGCAGCTGCGGGTGGCCCACGGGGGCAGGAGATCTCCAGAGTCTGACAGACGCCCCCACCATCCCCTGAGCTGCAGCTTCTCCCTCCAGTGTGGAGGGAGGGCACCGGGTCCCCTGAGGGGGCTGTCCTGAGGCTAGGTCCAGTTGGCTCAGTCTACCCTGCAGGGGTCAGAGCCAAGTCTGCAAAGCTGTCCCCAAAGCCCCTCCGCCAGGGGAAGGGACAGTGTCAGAACATTCTGGGGCCTCAGAGCTCATCATGGGAGAAGAAAAAGGCAGAGCTGGGCCATCCTGGGACCGCCACACGGGGTTCAGGGCTCAGGGATAGAAATGACATAGTGCCACTTACCAGTTGTGACTTAACCTCTCTGAGCATTAATTGCCACTTCAGAAAAATGGGGAAAATAACAGGAGCCATTTCAGAGAGCTATTGAAAGGGCGAAGTGACATGAATTCACACAAAGCTCTTAACGTGGGTCCTGCCCACAGCGTGCGCTCAAACGCTATTATTCCATTTGTATGGAATTAGGCTCCGAGTCAAGTCTCAGGGCCTAGAGGCACATTTCTGAGCTCTGAGGGACTCAGTTCCCTTCTGGGGGACTTGGTAAGGGGCAGAGGTTTGTGCAGAGAAAGGAATTCTGGACTGATCTGGAACTTGGATGCTGCTGAAATTATTTAAGCCGGGGGTTCTCAGCCTCGGCACTGTTGTTTTTCTGGGCCGGATGAATCTCGGTTTCGGGGCGCCGTTCTGTGCATTGTCAGGCGTTTAGCAGCATCCCGGGGCTCCAACCTCTACATGCCAGTAGCACTCCCCAGTTTTGACAACTAAAATATGTCTCCAGGCATTGCCAAATGTCTGTGGGGTCTAAATCCCCCTCTGTGGCTGTTGAGAAAAACTGGGCTTTAATCATCTGAGTGGGGGGCAGCAGAGGAGGGGCCTGGGGCTGCGAATTCATGGTGTTGCTTTTCTTGCAGGGAGGAGCCAATGGCTGGGCCTGCCACCCACACCGCCCCCATGCTGTTCCTCGTCCTCCTGCTGCCCTTGGAGCTGAGCCTGGCAGGCGCCCTTGCACCTGGCACCCCTGCTCGGAACCTCCCTGAGAATCACATCGACCTCCCAGGCCCAGCGCTGTGGACGCCTCAGGCCAGCCACCACCGCCGGCGGGGCCTGGGCAAGAAGGAGTGGGGCCCAGGCCTGCCCAGCCAGGCCCAGGATGGGGCTGTGGTCACTGCCACCAGGCAGGCCTCCAGGCTGCCAGAGGCGGAAGGGCCGCTGCCTGAGCAGAGTCCTGCAGGCCTGCTGCAGGACAAGGACCTGCTCCTGGGGTTGGCAGTGCCCTACCCCGAGAAGGAGAACCGACCTCCAGGTTGGGAGAGGGCCAGGAAACGCAGCAGGGAGCACAAGAGACGCAGGGACAGGCTGAGGCTGCACCGAGGTACCTGGAGAGCTGCGAGGGGTGGGGATGGGGGAATTCCTGCCATGGACTGAGGGGAGCAGGACAGGATGCAGGGACGGATCAGGGCTGTGAGGTCCCTGGAAGAATATCCAGAGGAGAGGAGGGGTCTCAGAGGGACCTGGTAAGGGGAGGAGGCGGGGAGAGGCCTAGGGTTGGGGCATGGGAAGAGGAGAGGGATGTATTGCAATAGAATCTGTCTTATCAACAGATCATCCTCCTGAATCAGGAAGTTCTACCTAAATTTCTCCTACTGTAAGTTCTGAGTAGAGATGGAGCAACAGCTCAGTGCTCTCCAAGCACATTCCTTACTCGACTCTGAAGCATCGGGTAGGGGCTAAGAGCCTAGACTCTGAAGCCAGGTCTGCCTGAGATCAGGTCCTGCCTCCACCACTTACTCGAGTGTGGCCCTGGGCAAGTTCTCTTTCTATGCCTTGGTTTTCCCCTCTGTAAATCGAAGAGACTGATCCCACCTACCCTCAGTGTCGTTGCAGAGACTTGGTTAGTGGGGCACTTGGGGCTCAGCTGGCAGGGCCACGAGCGGTCATTGCTCTGGTTAATCCCAGCCCCGTGCTGAGGCCAAATCAGTGTCCTCCAACCTGGATGCAGGTGACTCCAGGAGAGGCATCACTTGCCTCCTGCTCCTGCCTCTGTCCTGTTTGTCTCGGTGCGCCCCTAGCCCTTCCCACCTTCCTTAACATTTCCTCCACATCCCCTGGGAGCTAGCTAGCCCCCTGCTGGCCCGGGCTTCCCCCTCCCGGTGCCCATTCAGTCTCAGAGCAGACATATCCTGGCAGCTCCAGTCAGGTGGCTCCTCCCAGCCTTGCCTGGCCCTAAGCCAGGGAACTCAGCTTCTAAGCTTTCTGTGTGACCAGACTGCCTCTAGGGGCATGCTGAGTGCCACAAACGCAGTGGTGGTGGCAGGGTTCTTTGGCAGGAAGGCAACGGAGCCTCAACGCCTCTTATGCAAACAGCTGAGGCTGGCTTCCCTGCGAGGCCTGAGAACCCCCCAAGTGGGCAGAGGCCAGTCAGGGTCCCCTGGCTTTGACTTTCAGCCTCCCACTCCTGGGGTCACCTGTGTCAGCTTTCGGGGGAGGATGCTGGCATCCTTGAGGACAGCTAGAGGGCACATGTGGGGTGTGGACCTGTCCTGCTGGGCTCCTGCTCCCCCAGCTCCAGGGCTGCAGCTGGGCCTCCTGAGAGAGTTGACATGGAGAGGAGGAGGCGGGGAACAGAGAAGGTTTGTGGGGTAGGCCCTGTTCTGCTGACAACTGGCTGTGAAACCTCAGGCCGGGCCAGGCGTGGTGGCTCACACCTGTAATCCCAGCACTTTGGGAGGCTGAGGCGAGCGGATCACTTGAGATCAGGAGTTCGAGAGCCACCTGGGAAACATGGAGAAACCCATCTCTACCAAAAAAACAAAAATAAGCCAGGTGTGGTGGCACAGGTCTGTAATCCCAGTTACTCAGGAGGCTGAGGTGGGAGAATCACTTGAACCCTGGAGGCAGAGGTTGTAATGAGCCAAGATTGAGACCCTGCACTCCAGCCCTGCTGGAATTGAATCCAGGCCCTACTACTCATGAGCTGTGCATCCTTGGGCAAGTCACCTAACCTCTCTGTGCTTCAGTTTCCTTCCCTGTAGGTAAGACTGAAGGAGCACCCACTTCCCAGAGCTCTTGCAGTAGTTAGATAAAATAATGCTTATGATGCAGCTCATCTGGTACCCAGCACACAGCAGGTGCTCCATTAGGGGGGTGATGACTAATTATCACCACACAGGATGCTCTCACTTGTGTGTGGTAAGCAGTGATTCCCACCTCCCAGCTTTCTGAAAGGCCACTGCAATGATTCTCAGCCTCATGACATTTCTCCCTACTCAAACTTCACCTCCTCCAGGAAGCCTTCCATGGTTAATCCTACTAGTTCCCACCTGTTACACTTACATATCTGGCTGTGCCCAGCGAACCTGGACTTGCACTTGCTGGAATGTTGCTTTACAGGGAGAATCCTTGCGCTGTCTTCCCAGCGACACTGCAAGTTCTTCCAAGACATTTTCCTCCAAGTTCCCCTCCCCCTCCCCCCCAAGAAGGGTGGGAAGCAGGGATGGGGGCTGAACCAAGGGCTTGTCACATGGTCCCTGCTGCCTCCTAGTTTGTAGCATAAAATGTGGGTTCTACTATAGACCGCCACGAGGTGGCAAGCAGATACAGCCCCTGTGCTCCTCACCCTGTGTCTCAGGCCGAGCCTTGGTCCGAGGTCCCAGCTCCCTGATGAAGAAGGCGGAGCTCTCCGAAGCCCAGGCGCTGGACGCAGCCATGGAGGAGTCCTCCACCAGCCTGGCCCCCACCATGTTCTTCCTCACCACCTTTGAGGCAGCACCTGCCACAGAAGAGTCCCTGATCCTGCCTGTCACCTCCCTGCAGCCCCAGGTAAGGGGTCCCCAAACAGCCTCGGATCTGGAAGGGTCCTTGAGCCCATGTCATGGAAAACCCTGTTAGTACATGTAGGGAGACTGAGGCACGGGGGCAGGAGGCCACAGAGCTTAGATTGAAACCAGATCTCCTGCTGCTCATCCAGTCTAACTCCAGCCCTGGTGGGTGTTCCATCCTGACAAGGGGCTGCCACTGTCCAGGGCAAAGTGGTCCCAGGGGCCCACTCTGGGGACAGCCAAGGAGGCAAGCGGCAGCTCAGCATGCTGGTGTCTGCATGGAGAGCAGCGAGGCCTGGGTAGGAGCTTTCTGCATACAGAGGAACATGAAGCATAATAAGGGTGATTTTTAAAACCATGTCGTCAAGACCCAGAATTAATAGGCATTAGCTAACACTTGAACCCATCTGCGTCAGATCTTTAAAAAAGGTATGTGGGCCGGGCGCGGTGGCTCACACCTGTAATTCCAACACTTTAGAAGGCCAAGGCAGGAGGGTCACTTGAGCTCAGGAGTTTGAGACTATCCTGGGCAATATAGGGAGACCTTGTGTCTATAAAACTTCTTTAAAAAGTTAGCCAGGTGGCCGGGCGCGGTGGCTCAAGCCTGTAATCCCAGCACTTTGGGAGGCCGAGACGGGCGGATCACGAAGTCAGGAGATCGAGACCATCCTGGCTAACACGGTGAAACCCCGTCTCTACTAAAAAATACAAAAAAGGCCGGGCGCGGTGGCTCAAGCCTGTAATCCCAGCACTTCGGGAGGCCGAGACGGGCGGATCACCAGGTCAGGAGTTTGAGACCAGCCTGGCTAACACGGTGAAACCCCATCTCTACTAAAAAATACAAAAAACTAGCCGGGCGCGGTGGCGGGCGCCTGTAGTCCCAGCTACTCGGGAGGCTGAGGCAGGAGAATGGTGTGAACCCGGGAGGCAGAGCTTGCAGTGAGCTGAGATCCGGCCACTGCACTCCAGCCTGGGCGACAGAGCGAGACTCCGTCTCAAAAAAAAAAAAAAAAAAATACAAAAAAAAACTAGCCGGGCGAGATGGCGAGCGCCTGTAGTCCCAGCTACTCGGGAGGCTGAGGCAGGAGAATGGCGTAAACCCAGGAGGCGGAGCTTGCAGTGAGCTGAGATCCGGTCACTGCACTCCAGCCTGGGCGACAGAGCGAGACTCCATCTCAAAAAAAAAAAAAAAAAAGTTAGCCAGGCATGAAAGCATGTGCCTGTGGTCCCAGCTACTTGGGAGGCTGAGGTGGGAGGATCGCTTGAACCCAGGGCTACAGTGAGCTATGATTGCACCACTGCACTCCAGTCTGGGCAACAGAGTAACAGCCTGTCTCAAGGGAAAAAAATTATATATGTGAAGAGAAAGTAAGCAAGCAAATGTGACAAAAACACTACCCACTGGTGATTCTAGAAGAGGGGTATATAGGAGCTGACTGCATCATTCTTGCACCTCTTCTGTGGCTTTGAAAGGTTTTCAAAATAAAATTATTTAAAAGGATCAATAACGTATATGTATTAAAAAATACATAAAAAGGAAATAGGCCACGTGCGGTGGGTGGCTCACACCTGTAATCCCAGCACTTGGGGAGACCGAAGCAGGTGGATCACCTGAGGTCAGGAGTTCGAGACCAGCCTGGCCAACATGGTGAAACCCCATCTCTACTAAAAATACAAAAGAAATGAAGCTTTTTTAGCAGCAGATCTTTCTTATCCTTTTTTGGGGTCTTGCACGCCCTTGAGACTGTGATGAAAGCTGCGGACCGTTTCCCAGGAATGCATGGTTATCCATGTCATCGTCCACGGCCCCCTGCAGCCCAGCCTAGAAGGTGCAGTTCCTGCCCATGTCCTAGTGCGCGCACAGGCCCATGTGTAGATCCAGCCATGACCTCTAGCCCTCTGCATTCCTGGGGCCACTGACCTGGGCTGTGAGTGGGACTGAGCCCTGGTTGTGGCCTCAGTGGTGCCGCGGAGAGCTGGTAACCTCTGCTGAGAGAGGAAGGGATGGGAAAGTCCAGTGAGTGGCTTGGCTTTTATTTATGGGAGAGGGAGCCCAACTCCCTCCTCATGAGTTTAAAGACCCTGGGCAAGCAAGATTGCCTTCCTAGCCTGCGGGTGGTCTCCGCCCCTCCTCAGAGGGCCTGGTGGGTAACTCACCTATGTGTGTCTGCATGGTTCTTCTTGAGTAATGGCTGCAAAGAAAGGAAATTAACCTGGTGAACACTGGAACAGGAGCCTGCGGCAACCATCTTTTTTTTTTTTTTTTTTTTTTTTTTTTTTTTTTTTTTTTTTTTGAGACGGAGTCTGGCTCTGTCGCCCAGGCTGGAGTGCAGTGGCCGGATCTTAGCTCACTGCAAGCTCCGCCTCCCGGGTTTACGCCATTCTCCTGCCTCAGCCTCCCGAGTAGCTGGGACTACAGGCGCCCGCCACGTCGCCCGGCTAGTTTTTTGTATTTTTTAGTAGAGACGGGGTTTCACCGTGTTAGCCAGGATGGTCTCGATCTCCTGACCTCGTGATCCGCGCATCTCGGCCTCCCAAAGTGCTGGGATTACAGGCTTGAGCCACCGCGCCCGGCCGCAGCAGCCGTCTTTATGTCCTCAGGCCGAGACTCCAGGCTGCCCAGCAGAGGATGAGGTAGCCTCTGAGAAGCCTCTTTTTTGCCCTCTGGTCTTGGGACTCCACACTCCTGCTTCCATGGATTCGAAGGTTCCAACATCCCTCCCTCTTCACTGCTCCAACAGGCACAGCCCAGGCCTGATGGGGAGGTGATGCCCACGCTGGACATGGCCTTGTTCGACTGGACCGATTATGAAGACATAAAACCTGATGGTTGGCCCTCTGCAAAGAAGAAAGGTATGCCCACCTACCCCACCACCTTCCATGCCTGGGCGCCCTGCCCTCCCTCACCATCTGTTGAGGTGGGGGCCCCAGTGAGCCCTGTCTGATCTTCAGATGTCCAAAGGTGGTATGTGGGGAGAGGGGGAGAGCATGGAGCCTAACCTGGAAATGCCTCTTGGAATGGAGAATGCTGTCACATGCTTATCACGTGCCACACGCTTCCATGTTTCCACTCATGTTACCCGGGGGGAAAATACCTGTTAGGTCTGTAGTACTGTTGATCCCATTTTAGAGAAGAGAAAACTGAGGCAGAGAGAGAGAGGTGTATAGTGCCTTGTCCAAGCCACGCTGTAGGATGGTGGTATGGGCACTCCAACACCTGAGTCCCTGTGCTTAACCTCTGCCCTGCTGGGCCCCAGCTTCTAACGACAGATCTTCTTGTCCCCAGAGAAACACCGGGGTAAACTCTCCAGTGATGGTAACGAAACATCACCAGTCGAAGGGGAACCATGCGACCATCACCAAGACTGCCTGCCAGGTACCAGCCTGCATGACCCAGTCACGCGCTGCCCCCTCCCCTCTCTCTCCCGGGCTCAGTCTTCCTTCCTCTTCCGCCCCCGTCCTTTTTCTCCGGGCGGCAGCCAGCACCCACATTCAAGGCACCAGGCTGAGTGCTGGGAGGAAACCTGGGTGGGAGTGGGGGTTCCCATGTGTGCAGGACCTGAGGATCCTTGACCCTTCATGGATGATAAATAATAACAACAGCTGCCACTTTCCCGAGAGTTGCCGTCAGACATTCATTCATTTAATACATTACTCACGGCCAGGCATGGTGGCTCACGCCTGTAATCCCAACACTTTGGGAGGCCGAGGTGGGTGGATCACCTGAGGTCAGGAGTTTGAGACCATCCTGACCAACATGGCGAAACCCCATCTCTACTAAGAATACAAAAATTACCCAGGCATGGTGGCACATGCTTGTAATCTCAGTTACTCAGGAGGATGAGGCAGGAGAATCAATCGCTTGAAACTGGAAGGTGGAGGTTGCAGTGAGCTGGGATCATGCCACTGCACTCCAGCCTGGGCGACGAGAGGGAAACTCTATCTCAAAAAAAAAAAAATTACATTACTCACAACAACCCGGTTTTGAAGTCAGGTGATTGAGCCCCACAGAGGCTGGCTTGCCCAAGGTCACACAGTTAGGAAGTGGCTCCAACCTAGCCTGGCTGGAAAGCCTCTTCAGAGCCCCACGGTGTCTTGAATCGGGGTGATCCTGTCTTGCCCTCTTCCTCCTGACGCCAGGCAGGGCTTAATGCTGTCCTTGTCCCATCACAACACTGCCGGGCATTCTGGAGATGCTTTTGGTGACATCCTCACTGTTTGGCAGCCCGTCCCCATGGAGACAGTCTGAAAACAAGAAGCTGGACGTTGTAACTAATGTCCTAAACACTGGGGGCCCTTGGGGGTCCGTCGGGCCCTCCAGGAAGCAGATACTGAGGTAAGTTAGAAGTGTGAGGCCTGGCACAGTGGCTCACACCTGTAATCCCAGCACTATGGGAGGCCGAGGCGGGAGGATCGTGTGAGCCTGGGAGTTTAGGACCAGCCTGGGCAACACGGGAAGACTCCATCTCCAAAAATAATAATAATTTAAAAAATTAATCAGGCTTGGCCGGGCACAGTGGCTCACGCCTGTAATCCCAGCACTTTGGGAGGCCGAGGCGGGTGGATCACAAGGTCAGGAGTTCAAGACCAACCTGGCCAAGATGGTGAAACCCCGTCTCTACTACAAATACAAAAATTAGCCGGGCATGGTGGCAGGTGCCTGTAACCCCAGCTACTCGGGAGGCTGAGGCAAAGAATTGCTTGAACCTGGGAGGCGGAGGTTGCAGTGAGCTGAGATTGCACCACTGCACTCTGACAGAGTAAGACTGTGTCTCAAAAAAAAAAAAAAAAAATTAACCTACCAGGCTTGGTGGTGTGCGCCTGTGGTTCCAGCTATTCGGAGGCTAAGGCAGCCTCGGGGGTCAAGACTGCAGTGAGATGTGATGGCACCACTGTACTCCAGCTTGAGTGACAGAGCAAGACCCTGTCTCAACAAAACAAAACAAAAAGTGCAACAGATTTTTTTGGGGGTGGGCTGAGGTTGGGAAACACTTGTGAATGATGAGAGGGGGAGGAAGCTGGATTGGATGGGGGAAGCTTCAGACATCATGCTGTCATCCCAGCACTTTGGGAGGCGTTCCGGTGCAGAGGTGGCCTGTTAAACAAGGCGCATGCTGAGGAGAAATGGCTGGGCCCCAGAACCGCTGTGCCAGTCATTGGCAGGGGCTGCTGGGAACAGCCTGCCATGGGCGGAGGTGGCCCTGAAGTTGTACCAGCTGGAGGCCGCCAGCAAGTGCTTTCCCCAGGAGAGATCCCAGCGGCACACCTCCATGGCACCACGATTGTTAGATCGATGACCAGAATATTCCACAGAACAGCAACCAAATCAGCAATTAGCATCGTATAAGGCAGACCACCAGCTCCCTGACGGGCTGCTTCATTCCCAAACCATTGTTTTCACCCTGGGCGCAAAGAAAAGGCCCGTGTTTGGGCCGACTGGACCGTCGCTCTGGGAACTGGCTCCGTGGCAGGTGCCCAGGGCTTCAGTTTCCCCATCTGTCAAAAGAGGACGTTGGTGTTGGGGATCCTGAGGTCCCTCCCAGCTCTGAGCTGACTCTACACCTGGCAGCACCCAGCTGTTCTGGTCTCTCTGGGAGGAGACCTCACACCACCTTCACTTCCATGATCAGTCAGTTGCCTATCTGAGGCAGCTGGGGTCTCTGCCGCCGACCCTTGGGGGCCTCGGCCATGACATCCATCTGCAGTTCCACCCAGGAGCCTTGCACACCAGATGGCCCACCCCGCCAGGGCATGGCCTGCCACAGAGATGATGGATCTCTTGTCCAGTAGGACGGAGTGCAGGGCTGCGGGGAGGGGCGGCTCGGGGCGGCTGACTGAACGTGCTCTCTGTGTTGGCAGGGACTTGCTGTGACCTGCGGGAGCATCTCTGCACACCCCACAACCGAGGCCTCAACAACAAATGCTTCGATGACTGCATGTGTGTGGAAGGTGGGTCCAGACTCCTTTGCGGGGGGCTTCCCATGCTCTGAGAACCACAAAGCCTCCTTTTCTCGAAGCTGGTTCTGCACTGAGTGGGGGACACGCTTTCCCGGCAGAGGGTGGATCAGGGGCCTGCAGCGGGGGAGTAGGTGGGAGAATCCCTTGGGAGCCGAAGACGTGCGCAAGAACAGCTTTATCAGTGCCTTCCCAATCTGTGAACTCATTTAGTCCCGATTCTTGGCATCGTTTCTCAGATTTGCTTTTCTCAACTTTTGAAATACAAGCTGGCGCAATCTCCCACTATCTGGGGGAGGGAGAAGGGAGGAGACAGGAGCACATCTCTTTAAATTAGATCCAGCCTCAGAAGGCTGCCGCTTTCACACCAGAATTCTATCCCAGGGGAGGCACTGAAGTGTGATAATGGGATGGGGGTGGGTTTCCCAGCATGTCCCAGGGAAGGATGCACTTGGCCAGCTGCCTCTTTAACTCCTCCGTGCCCCCATCTCGTCTAGGTGTGCTGGGCTCTGTGCTGAGCTCTTTTCTACTGAAATCCCCATGACCACCCATAGAAAGGGGCTATGATGATCCCCACTACACAAATAAGCAAACTGGGGCACCGAAAGCTTAATGATGCCCAAACTTACACAGCCAAGAAAGTGGGGGAAGTAGTTTCAGGGTTTTTTTGTTTTGTTTTGTTTTTGAGATAGGGTTTTACTCTGTCACCCAGGCTGGAGCACAGCGGTGCAATTTTGGCTCACTACAACCTCTGCCTTCCAGGCTTAGGTGATCCTCCCATCTCAGCCCCGCAGGTAGCTCTGACCACAGGCCCATGCCACCAGCCCAGATAATTTTTGTATTTCTGATAGAGGCTGGGTTTCGCCATGTTCCCCAGGCTGGTCTCAAACTCCTGACCTCAAGTGATCCACCTGCCTTGGCCTCCCAAAGTTCTGGGATTACAGTCATGAATCACCACACCCAGCCAGTTTCAATTTTTTTTTTTTTTTTTTTTTTTTTTTAGACGGAGTCTTGCTCTGTCACCCAGGCTAGAGTGCAGTGGCGCGATCTCGGCTCACTGCAAGCTCCACCTCCTGGGTTCACGGGCCATTCTCCTGCCTCAGCCTCCCGAGTAGCTGGGACTACAGGCGCCCGCCACCACACCCGGCTATTTTTTTTTTTTTTTGTATTTTTAGTAGAGATGAAGTTTCACTGTGTTAGCCAGGATGGTCTCGATCTCCTGACCTCGTGATCTGCCCGCCTCGGCCTCCCAAAGTGCTGGGATTACAGGCTTGAGCCACCGCGCCTGGCCAAGTTTCAATTTTTTATTCTGCAAAGTTTCAGATATATACTAAAGTAGTCAGAATAGTCTAATGAACGCCCATTTCTCTTCACTCTGCTTCAGTACATACCAACTCGTGGCCAATCTGTGTCTGTCATTTCTCACACACTTTCCTTATTCCGACATGATTTCTAAGCAACTCCTGGGAGCTTACAGTTATTTCATCTGTGAATATTTTAGTGTGTACCTCTGAAAGACAAGTACTCTTTTAAAAACAAAATGCCAAAAATGAATGATAATTAATCTGTTCCATCCAATATCAAATCAGCATTCACATCTCCTGGATGGGGAAATTGGGGCCCAGCCCCTCTGTAGACCTGAGATACGTGTCCTGTTTTGCTCACATTAGCCTCAGAGATTATCTACCATGGTCATGCCACTGCACTCCAGCCTGGATAACGGAGCAAAACCCTGTCTTAAAAATGATAATAATAAATCTTTTTCTTCCCAATTTTTAAAATTGTAGACTTTTAAATTTAATTTAATTATTTTTTTGAGACAGGGTTTCGCTGTCACCCAGGCTGGAGTGCAGTGGCGCAATCCCAGCTCACTGTAGCTTTAACTCCCGAGCTCAAGGGATCCTCCCGCCTCGGCAATAAAGCTATGTAGTTCTGATTATTCACTCATCTAATCAGTTAAATATTTATGGAGCACCTACTGTGTATCAGACATTGTTCTGGACACTGGGGGGTTCAGTAGTGAAAAGAACCAGCAAGTTCTGTGCCCGTGAATTACATTCTAGTGATATGAGCAGACAACAATGAAATACACACAAAGGATGTCTTTAGAAAATAGTAAGGGCTATGGCCAAGCATGGTGGCTCATGCCTGTAATCCTAGCACTTTGGGAGGCCGAGGCAAGAGGATCACTTGAGGTCAAGAGTTGAAGACCAGCCTGGCCAACATGGTGAAACCCTGTCTCTACTAAAAATACAAAAATTAGACAGGCATGCTGGCACTTGCCTGTAATTCCAGCTACTCAGGAGGCTGAGGCATGAGAATCGCTTGAACCCAGGAGGTGGAGATTGCAGTGAGCAGAGATTGTGCCATTGCATTCCAGCCTGGGTGACTGAGTGAGACTCTGTCTCAAAAAGAAAAAAGAAAAAAAAGTAAGTAATAAGGGCTATAAAGGTAATAATATGATAAAGAGTCCTGCAGTTGTTTTAGAAAGGGTAGACAGAAGTGGGCATTGGAGGCCAGGCGGGGTGGTTCATGCCCGTAATCCCAGCATTTTGGGAGGTCAAGGCAGGCGGATCCTTGAGCCCAGGAGTTGGAGACCAGCCTTGGCAAGGTAGAGAGACACTTTCTCTACCAAAAATACAAAAAAAGAAAAAATTAGCCGGATGTGGTGGCACACACCCATAGTACCAGCTTCTTGGGAGGCTGAAGCGGGGAGGATCACTTGAGCCCAGGAGGCAGAGGTTGCAGTGAGCCTAAATCTTACCACTGCACTCCAGTCCAGGCGACAGAGCAAGACCCTGTCTCAAAAAAAAAAAAAAAAGGCCGGGCGCGGTGGCTCAAGCCTGTAATCCCAGCACTTTGGGAGGCCGAGACGGGCGGATCACGAGGTCAGGAGATCGAGACCATCCTGGCTAACACAATGAAACCCCGTCTCTACTAAAAATACAAAAAAATTAGCGGGGCGAGGTGGCGGGCGCCTGTAGTCCCAGCTAGTCGGGAGGCTGAGGCAGGAGAATGGCGTAAACCTGGGAGGCGGAGCTTGCAGTGAGCCGAGATAGCGCCACTGCACTCCAGCCTGGGCGACAGAGCGAGATTCCGTCTCAAAAAAAAAAAAAAGAAAAAGAAAAAGAAAAAATAAAGAAAAGAAAAAGAAAGAAATACAGAAAAAAACAAAAAAGAAATGGAGGCCTGGCACAGTGGCTCATGCCTGTAATCCCATCACTTTGGGAGGCCAAGGCGGGCAGATCACTTGAGGCCAGGAGTTCAAGACCAGCCTGGCCAACATGGTGAAACCCCATCTCTACTAAAAAAATACCAAAAGTAACAGGATGTGGTGGTGCATGCCTGTAATCCCAGCTACTCAGGAGGCTGAGGCAGGAGAATCACTTGAACCCAGGAGGCAGAGGCTGCATGAGCCAAGATGGTGCCACTGCACTCCAGCCTGGGCGACAAAAACAAAACTTCATCTCAAAAAAAAAAAAAAAAAAAATCAATGGAGAGCCATAGGATGTTTTACAGGGAAGGGCAGAATTTGAGCCACTTAAAAAAAATTAACAAACTTTTTCCTTTTCAATGTTCAAGATTATAGACTTTTTAATTGAATTTATCTGTGTGTTTTATTTTTTAAATTTTTTTTGAGACAGAGTCTCACTCTGTTGCTGAGGCTGAAGTACAGTGGCACAATCAAGGCTCGCTGCAATCTGGAATTCCTGGGCTCAAGGGATCCTCCCACGTTAGCCCCTCCTGTAGTTGGGACTACAGGTGTATGCCACAATGCCTGGCTAATTTTTACATTTTTTTGTAGAGATGGGGTCTCCCTATGTCGCTTAGGCTGGTCTGGAACTACTGGGCTCAAGCGGTCCTCCCACCTCACCTCTCAAAGTGCTGGGATTACGGGTGTGAGCCACTGTACCCTGTGGACTTTATTTTTAGAGCAGTTTTCTAGAAAAATTGCACAGAATGTGGTTCTTATATACCTTCTTTGTCCCTGCATGCAGTTTCTCTTATTAATAACATCTTGCAATCATGTGGTACATTTGTTTGTTTGTTTGTTTTTCGAGATAGAGTCTCGTTCTGTCACCCTGGCTGGAGTGCAGTGGCATGATCTTGGCTCACTGCAACCTCTGCCTCCCGGGTCCAAGTGATTCTCCTGCCTCAGCCTCCCAAATAGCTGGGATTACAGGCACCCACCACCACGCCCGGGTAGTTTTTGTGTTTTTTTTTTTTTTGGTAGAAACAGGGTTTCACCATGTTGGCCAGGCTGGTCTCAAACTCCTGACTTCAAGTGATCCGCCTGTCTCGGCCTTCCAAAGCGCTGAGATTGTAGGCGTGAGCCACGGTACCGGGGTCTCATGGTACATTTGTTGCTTGACAAACTAATAATGATGTATTATTACTACGAACTGAAGTCATAGTGTAAGTTATAGTTCACTGTGCAGTTCATTCTATGGGTTTGGACAAATGCATGCCATGTCTCACCATTACGTGTTACCCAGAATATTTTTACCACTCTGAATCTTCTCTGTGCTCCTTCCATGTTCATTCTCCCCCTCCCCTGGATTTGTGTCTTTTTTTTTTTTTTTTTTTTTTGAGAAGGAGTCTTGCTCTGTTGCCCAGGCTGGAGTGCAGTGGCGCAATCTCGGCTCACTGCAAGCTCCGCCTCCCAGGTTCACACCATTCTCCTGCCTCAGCCTCCCGAGTAGCTGGGACTACAGGCGCCCGCCACCACGCCCAGCTAATTTTTTTGTATTTTTAGTAGAGACGGGGTTTCACCATGTTTGCCAGGATGATCTCGGTCTCCTGACCTCGTGATCCACCCGCCTCGGCCTCCAAAGTGCTGGGATTACAGGCATGAGCCACCGCGCCCGGCCCGGATTCGTGTCTTTCAAGCTCACTGGGGTTGCCGGGAGGAGGCTGGGTTGCGGGGCAGAATAAAGAAGGCGGGAGAGAGCTGGCCGGCCCCGAGCGTGCAGGGGAAAGAAGGGGAGGGCACCGGCCCTTCGCGCCTCTGACCCCCTTGCCTCCCCTCGCCCAGGGCTGCGCTGCTATGCCAAATTCCACCGGAACCGCAGGGTTACACGGAGGAAAGGGCGCTGCGTGGAGCCCGAGACGGCCAACGGCGACCAGGGATCCTTCATCAACGTCTAGCGGCCCCGCGGGACTGGGGACTGAGCCCGGGAGGTTTGCACAAGCCGGGCGATTTGTTTATAACTAGCAGTGGGAGATCAAGTGGGGGAACAGATGACTGAGGCTGCAGGCTCAGGCCCAGTACACTCGACCCCAGGAGGGGAGCCGCTCGACGAATGAGCTGGGTGGGTGCCCAGGAACCGGTCCGCAGCACCTGCACACCCACAGTCCGGTCCCACGCAACCTCCATCCCGCGTGTCTTGCTCTCCGCGATGGCAATGCCGAGAGTGCCCTCTGCTGTTCAACTCCAGCACTGCAACAGCTTCAAGTTCAAAACCAAGTGGCGTTTTTGAGAGTGGAAAAGAAATTTAAACTTCCCGAAAGAAAGTCCACCGGCAGGAGATGAATATGGATACCAGGCACTGTGCTAAGTGCTGAAATACATTATCTCACTGAATTATCAAAACGACCTTTTCAAGTAGGCATTATCACCATGCGACAGGTTGAGGACCCTGAGGCACGCTGGAGTTATTTAACCTGACTTGCCCAGGGTCAATGCTCCTCAAACCTGAACATGCTAAGAGTCACCTGGAGGTCCAGTTAAAAATGTACATCTGGCTGGGCGCGGCGGCTCACGCTTGTAATCCCAGCACTTTGGGAGGCCAAGGCAGGTGGATCACCTGAGGTCGGGAGTTTGAGACCAGCCAGGCCAACATGGGGAAACTCTGTCTCTATTAAAAATACAAAAGTTAGGCCAGGCGTGGTGGCACAGGCCTATAATCCCAGCTACTCGGAGGCCGAGGCACCAGAATCACTTGAACTTGAGTGGCAGAGGTTGCAGTGAGCAGAGATCGTGCCACTGCACTCCAGCCTGGGGAACAAGAGTGAAACTCCATCTCAAAAAAAAAAAAAGCACATCCGACTCACTGGGCTCTGTGCTCTAACAAGGTCCCACGGAATGCGATGCTGCTGGCCCAGGGACCCCACTGAGAGGTCCTGGGAAGTACATGGCAGAGCAAGGACCTGAACCTGGGCCAAGGCTGTCCAGCTCCAAGGCCCACGTTCTTGCGACCCCACAACCAAGAATTTCTTCCAGATACTCCAAGGCTTTTGGCAAGAGAGGTTCACACCCTGGTAGTCCCTTTCTCTGCGGCGGAAATAGTTTGACTGTTCTCTGCCTTCCCTGGAGAAAGCTGTATCATGTTTAAAAACAAAACAAAATACAACTTAAGCACATACTTGCTTGCAGGAATGAGTTGGGCAAGTTGATCCCTGTGGTCTGGTAGCTGATATCCTGGGATACGAAGTGTTTGGGGAAAAGAATCACGTTGGCCTTTATGTCCCTATGGTCCTGCTCATCCAGTCCTGGCCCTTAGGCACTTTACAGCTTTCTGGAGAGCTTCCACCCCAGGGGTTCTGATGCGAGCACGGACTCAAAAAAAACCCCACACATATTGCCCACATTTACCCACTTTGCATACTGTTTAGTGATTTCCAGGACCACAAAACCATCCCTGGACCCCACCCCACATTTTTGCAGCAGAGCCCACTGGGAAGTTGAGGCTCCTCTGAAATTGAGGTGCTATCTGAAGCTAACTGCCCCCAACAGGCCAGACTCTCAATGCCCACCCAGAACATCTGTCCCAGTAGATCTGGCTTCAGGGGTCACTTCAGGAAAACCATTTAAATCCCCCCACTTGGCATCTCACTCCTGGCCAACCCTCTGTTCCAGGGCGAACCAGGTTGCAAATGACAAAAGACTTTCCTGGCCAAATTCCTCACTGGCCTGGATCACGCCCATAAGATGCCAGAGATGTTTACTGCGCTGGGAAAATCAGTGGGGGTCAGGGGTCAGGCACCAAGGCAAGCAGGCAGATCTAGAAGAAACTAAATATGCTTGTTCTCTCCCTATCCAAGTTTGGTGGGCATGGAAACCTTGTGGGGAGGGAGCAGAGAGGTCAGGGGAACTGGGAGATCAAAGCAGGCTAGCTGAAAGGCAGATATGGCTGGGCACAATGGCTCATGCCTGTAATCCCAGCACTTTGGGAGGCCGAGGTGGGCGGACCAGTTGAGGTCAGGAGTTCAAGATCAGCCTGGCCAACATGGCAAAACCCTGTCTCTACCAAAAATACAAAAATTAAGGCCGGGCACGAGGGCTCATGCCTGAAATCCCAGCACTCTGGGAGGCCCAGGTAGGCAGATCACTTGAGGTCAGGAGTTCAAGACCAGCCTGACCAACATGGTGAAACTCCATCTCTACTAAAAATACAAAAATTAGCCAGGCATGGTGGCAGGTGCCTGTAATCCCAGCTACTCAGGAGGCTGAGGCAGGAGAATCACTTGAACCCAGGAGGTGGAGGTTGCGGTGAGCCAAGATCACACCATTGCACCCCAGTCTGGGCGACAGAGTGAGACTCCAAAAATACAAAACACTTAAAAAATTAAAAGGACAGATCTGCCAGCAGCTTCGTACTTGAGACCAGACAACCCACATGCTGTGTGTGCCTCACATTAAGTGGTGACTCGGGACTGTGCTGGCTCTGTGGGGCTAGAACCCTAAGGAGTACCGCAGGAAGAAAACCCAGCATTCCTATGGCTAGGGGACAGCTGTTAGACGGTCCTAGGACATCAGCCATGGAGAACACAGAGGGTCAGGACAAAGCTAAAAGGCCCACAGAACTGTCACTGGTTGCCAGGGCAGTTCCATGGTTGGAAATTCCAGGCCCATCTCTTTGCCCTAGTTATCTCTATTTGACATTTCCAAAGAGGCATGGGTGGATGGAACCTCTTAACTCCAGAGCTGGGAATCCCAAAGCCCTGTCAAGTGTCTAACCAGCCTCTCTGCCAGGAAGTTCTTCCTTAGGTCTATCTTACATTTATTTTGCTCATACAGAAGCCAATTTCCTCTAATCCAGGATTTAGAAAACTTTTACTGTGAAGGACCAAATAAATATTTTAGGCTTTGCAAGCCATCCGATCTCCACCAGCTACTTAGCTCTGCCATAACTTGAAGCAGCCACAGACAGTGTGTGAATGAATCCATGGCTATGCTCCAGAAAAACTATTTATGGACACACATGTGAATTCCATATAATTTTCACATGTCACAAAATATTATTCTTTCTTTTTTTTTTTGGAGATGGAGTTTTGCTCTGCTGCCCAGGCTAGAATACAGTGGCTTAATCTCAGCTCACTGCAACCTCTGCATCCCAGGTTCAAACAATTCGCCTGCCTCAGCCTCCCAAGTAGCTGTGATTACAGGCATGTGCCACCACACCTGGTTAATTTTTGTATTTTTAGTAGAGATGGGATTTTACCATATTGGCCAGGCTGGTCTCGAACTCCTGACCTCAGGTGATCCGCCCACCTCAGGTGATCCACCCGCCTCAGCCTCCCAAAATGCTGGGATTACAGGTGTGAGCCACCACACCTGGCCACAAAATATTATTAGTTTAATTTTCTAAAACCATTTAAAAGTGCAAAAACTGCTCTTAGCAGGCCAACTACACAAAAACAGGCAGTGGGACAGATTTGGCCTGAGGACCACAGTTTGCCAACCCCTGCTCAAGCCTGCTCGCTCTCAACCTTGGCTGCACGTTGCAACAATCTGGGAACATTAAAAGGCCTGGGACCCACCCACAAAGCTTCCGCTTTGTTTGGTCTGGGCTTCATAGCTTTTTCCCCAGGTAACTCCACGTGCAGCTGGGGCTGAGAGCCTCCGCTCTCCCCTTCCATCTGTAGCAGTGCAGCTGGTGATAAATCCACCTATTCCACCTCTCACCGCCTTGGCAACCTTAGGAAAGTTTCTTAAGGTCTCTGTGCCTTGATTTTTTCATCTGTAAAATGGGGATAACTCTCCCTTCATAGGGTTGTTGCGAGTACTGAATGCATACTTCGTTTTGATTTTTTTTTCTTTTGCGACAGAGTTTCACTCTTGTTGCCCAGGCTGGAGTGCAGTGGCGCAATCTCAGCTCACTGCGACCTCTGCCTCCCAGGTACAAGTGATTCTCCTGCCTCAACCTCTCAAGTACCTGGGATTACAGGCAAGCACCACCATGCCTAAATACTAAAAATAATTTTTGTATTTTTAGGAGAGATGGGGTTTCACCATGTTGGCCAGGCGGGTCTCAAACTCCTGACCTCAGGTGATCCACCTGTCTCAGCCTCCCAAAGCGCTGGGATTACTAGGCGTGAGCCAGTGTGCCTGGCCTGTGAATGCAGAATTCTTATAAGGTGTTTAGAACAGTGCCTACCACCTAATAAACCTCCAGTGTTAGCTACATTTGTTATTCTAGGAGAATTTTAGGAGATGTTTGGTTCTTTGACAATGACCCATCACATACTCTGAGATCATTTCTATTCAAGCTCTATTCTATTCAAGTCACTATTCAAGCTCCTTCCCCAAAGTGTGTTCCATAGAACACTGGGACCATGAGATGCTCCATTAGAAAGGGGCAGGGTACGGCTTCCGTGGTCAAAGAGGTTTGGAAAACTGTTCTGGCCTCAGCCCTTGGCAGCATGTACAGATTCCAGGCACCGAGGCAGGGCTGGAGGAGTAAGTGACTTTGCAATAAGATAGGTGCAGGAGTCTAAAAAGACACCCTGGGTGGACTGGGGGAGCTGAGCAGGAGGCCATGTGGCAACCAGTAGCTGCTGGGCCTGTGGCCTAAGCCCTCCTGCACTCCTCCTGCTGGAGTCTCACTGCGGATCCCAGGAATACCTGCTGTTCCCACAGGGCTGCCATCCCATGGTTTGTCTGGAGACACCAAGAGTGGTTTCCATGCCTGCTGGGAATAGGCTGAGCGTGCAATGACATGACGGCCAAGGCTTGTGGGAAAATGACAGCTTCACAGCCCCTTGAGGAGTGACCAAGCCACAAAGTAAATCCTAAAGCCACAACCCCTTCTACCACTGAGCTGCCGGAGGTGGGTCCTTATTTTAAGCCACATTCAACCCACCCAACAAAACCTAACATTGAGGTGGTGGGTGCACCTGCAGTGCGGTTCACTCACAGCTGCAGAGACAAGGTTTATAAAACAACAGAACAGCCAGGAAAACGGTGCTGGGACAGACAGTGGAGAGGCCAGAGAAGCAAACCACTGTGGCTCCTCACTGGGGGTTTCTGGGGTTGGACTGAACCCTGTCACCTCTGCGATAGTCTTCACTTTCACAGGCAATGGTGACTGTGTGTGTTTCCTGGGGAGGAGGTTGGCAGGGAAGGTCACCTTTCCTGGGAAGGGCGGTTTGAAGAACCAGGGGTTTATATTGCAGGGAGTGTATTTTCTGAATTCTAAATCAGAACAAGTGGTCTGATACAGGATCCATGGCCGGGTCACTTCTGGGTGCAAAAGGCTTTCTAGACCTTAGACACTCAGATGATGGTCCCGGGCTGGCAACAGCACCTGGGAGCTTGGTAGAAATACAGAATCTTAGCCTGGGCAACATAGGGAGACCTCGTCTCAGCAAAAAATAACAAAATTATCCGGGCACGGTGGTGCACACCTGTAGTCCCAGCTATTCTCCAGGTTGAGGTGGGAGGATTGCTTAAGCCCAAGAGGTCGAGGCTGCAGTGAGCCATGATCACGCCACTGCACTCCAGCTTGGGCAATAGAGCGAGACCCTGTCTCAAAAAACGACAAAAAACAAAAAGAGATGCAGAATCTTGGGCCCCACCACCCCACGCCTACTGAGCCAGAATCTCTGGGGATGGGGCCCAGCCATTTGGCTTTTCACAAGTTCTCTGGGTCATTCTTGGGCATGATCAAGTTTGAGAATCACAAGTCTAGGATGTGACAGGGAAAACAGAAATGTGGAGTGGTCAGGGACATTCGGATAATTCGGGGTATTTGTATTCAGGTGTGAGTTGGCAAATCTGAGACCTGTTTTGCCTAGCTAATTACTAGCAATAGCAAACTCCCAGGCTCTGAGGCCCAGCCTCCTGGGCTGCAACTGGTCTTTATTTTTTGGGGTAAATGAATGGAGCACCTCGGCCTGGGACCCTCAGTGTAGGGTTTTCTGAATCTTAGGCAATTTCCTAGGGTGCTGTAGTTCCTCTTTAAAGTTCAGAAGCGGCAGGGGGAGGGGGAGGTGCCACACCCTTGTAGTCCCATGATATCATATTGCATGTGCTCTTGGGCTGTAAATAAAGAGATTTTAAAAGCCCACCTGGCGTCTCTCTTTGTTCCTCCAGGAGATGGTTTGCCTGTGCTGGTAGTGAGCTCCATAGGGGCATTTGGAGGGGACCCTAAGCCTGGTGTTCCACCTACGACTTCTCAACACACTGGATTGAGCATTTGCCCCAAGCTAAGCAGCAAACAAGGCAGACAGGGTCCCTGCCCTCACCTGGTCCTCATCATAATCCCTCAGCCAGACCTCTTGACTGCGAGTCCCAGATTTTTTTGTTTCCTTTTTTTTTAGAGACAGAATCTTGCTCTGTCACCCAGACTGGAGTACAGTGGCATGATCTCAGGTCACTGCAACCTCCAACCCCCAGGTTCAAGCAATTCTCGTGCCTCAGCCTCCCGAGTAGCTGGATTACAAATGTGCGCCACCATGCCAGGCTACTTTTTGTATTTTTAGTAGAGACGGGATTTCACCATGTTGGCCAGGCTGGTCTCAAACTCCTGACCTCAAATGATCCACCCACCTCGGCCTCCCAAAGTGCTGGGATTACAGGCGTGAGCCACCGCACCTGGCCAGAGTCCCAGATTTTTATCTCCCTTCCCATTTTAGGGTTGGGGCAGCTGAGGTCCTAAAGAGATGCTGAGGTGGGTTGCAGCAGGCTGGTCCCCAGCAGCTTCCTTCCGAGCCAAGGTGGCTGAGTGCAGAGAAGAGCAGACGCAGGACTCCTGCAAGATAAGAAAGGACAAGGCAGCTCAATGGAAGCCAGGGCTAGGGCAGGGTCCGATGCCATCTTGGGAAAGGGTGTGAACTGGTGAGGGGGTGGCCTGGCTTGGCACCAGGAAGGACATCTCTTATCATGGTGGCAGTTCCAGCCAGTGCCACCCAGCTCTGCTGACCAGGGCTTCCTCGGGCAGGCTGTTATGTCTCCCTGTGGCCTTGATCCTAAAGCCAAGGTGGAGCCCAGACACCCCTGGGTGCCGTGGTGACCCCAAAGGTGGGGCACCCTAAGGGCCTGGTGTCCATCCCTGCACTGTGCCACTCATTTAGGACCACCGAGGCTGCTTTCAGGCAGGGGGCTGCCAGGACCGAAGTTGGATTCACCTTCAGGCCGGCCTCCCAGGGAGGAAGGGGGCTGGATTCCTCCTAGAGAGGCAGTGGAAGCACCCGGCCCTCCCCGACCCACTTCCTTGTTCTTCTCTTCTCTCTCCCTGTGGCCACTGCCCCCTGCAAGGAAGATGAGGCCTCAAAGAGCCTGCAGCAGAGTCAGACGTGAAAGCCACCGCCAGTGAAGCCTGAAAGCAGTGAAAGCAAACACCAAAGATAAACCCCACGGCAGATAGGCGTCTCAGGCCGTTGGGCTCAGTGGCCACAACAGGCCTCATGTGGGTATCTGAGCCATCACTCAGATGCAGCCAGAGCCCTCCAATGCCTCCCTTGGAATTCCAGCAGCATCCACGTGGAAAGATGGGAGAACGAACAGAGAGGAGGAGGAAGCAGCCCGAAGTTATGACACAACCAGGACAGGCCATGGGAGGCGGGAGGCAGGCAGCACACATTGAGGATCGCTCCGTGCAGGGCCTGGGCCAGGGGCTGAAGTTGAGCTTTGAACAAGATGCTCAGAGTTGAGGAAAGCACGTGAGCATGCACATGCACATGCACACACACACACCCACGCACGCACACACACACTCACACACATGCACACACACGCAAGCACAGACATGCACACACACACACCCGCACACACATGCACACACACACGCACAGACACACGCACTCGCACATGCACACACACACGCACCCACAGACACACGCAATCGCACATGCACACACACACGCACCCACAGACACACGCACTCGCACATGCACACACAGACACATGCACCTGCACACATGCACACCCACACACACGCACATGCACCCCTATACACATGCACACACACACACGCACCCGCATATGTGCACACACACGCACGATAAAATAAGAGGATTGCTGCTGTATGCAGCAGAGGTTGAAGGAAATACCATAGGTCAGAGAATTCGAGAGTAGCTGGAGTGCGCTCTCCTTCCTCTTGGACAATAGCCTCTTACTTCCGCTTTCGTTCTGGGTGATTTCTCAACAACTGCAGCTTCCTGGACTCCAACAGGGCACAGGCAATTTCCTTTTCTGCCTTTTCCACAATCGCCAAGGGTTCCATAGAGCGTTCTGATGAGTTCTGTGAGACTAGGGTCTCTGGAGGGACAGGGCACTATTGCCACGTGTTTGAGAAGGCTTGGTGGGGATCATCCTTAACCGGCAGTAATTTTCATAGGACTCTGATGAGGTAACAAAGCAGTCGGAACATTAGGCATGATTTCCTGTGTTTTAAAGCTCAAGGAGGAGTATTTATGGAGCCTGGCTGGGGTCCATAAGTGTCAGCAAGGGATGCCGCCGTAAGTGTGAATTCTGTGCCATTGGGACAAATCGTTCAGAGTCAGCCCTCATTAGTTTTAAGTAGTCACAGAAACAAATGTCTCCTCTGAAGCGGGAAGTGGGGGTCTCACACCTCCCAGCAGTGTCCAGGCTCCTCCGGAAAACACACGAAGAAGGAAATAAAAGAACCAACCACGCTGACTCCCTCGGTGCCCACATCCCCCCAGGACTCTTCCCTCCTAGCTGTGAGCGAATGGGGTGAGGACATGGCCGATGGTGCTAACAAGTCAAAATGGTGTTTGATGCTTTGAGAATCTTGGCATCAACCAGAGATTGGGCAGAAGGGCAGGAGATGAGGTCTGGGAGGTCAGCAGAGCCACCAAGCCACCCGACTCCAATCCTACAGGGTTCCATTGGCTTCCTTCCCCTTCTGCCTCCGTTTTTCTCCTGCCTTGCCGCTCATGGTAGCTGGCCCTCAGTGCACGAGAGAACATGTCCACAGACACAAAGAACAACACTGCCCAACAAAACACGCAGGCCTTCCCCAGCTCTGGCAGACCTCAGGCCAGAAACACACAGCCAGTGTGTTTGTGATGAGCTGAATGGAAATATCACAGGAAGGGGCTCCAGATAGAATCCCATTGACAATTCCTATGCCACGAAAGGGCCCTTCTCTGATGTGCTTCTTGTTGAGGGCTCTGCTCTCTTATTTTTATTTTTTATTTTATTTATTTTTTTGAGATGGAGTTTCACTCTTGTTGCCCAGGCTGGAGTGCAATGGCACGATCTCGGCTCACTGCAACCTCCGCCTCCTGGGTTCAAGCAATTCTCCTGCCTCAGCCTCCCTAGTAGCTGGGATTACAGGCGTGTGCCACCATGGCTGGCTAATTTTTGTATTATTAGTAGAGATGGGGTTTCGCCATGTTGGCCAGGCTAGTCTCGAACTCCTGACCTCAGGTGATCCACCCACCTTGGCCTCCCAAAGTGCTGGGATTATAGGCATGAGCCACTACACCAGGCCTGAGGGCTCTGCTTTCTAGCAGGGGTGTGTGGCTTTTTCGCTTCTAGGTATTTGCCCAGGTAGGTGTTCAATAACTATTTGCCGAATGAATAAATGAATGAATGAATGAATGAATCTATTCTACATGTCAGTTTCTTTATTGAAGGTACAAATATCAAACTTGACTCAGACAGGTTGGCAAAGGGACACGAAAAATTTAAACTTGAATTCCAAAAGTGTACAGGTGCTCCCCAGCTTACAGTGGGATGCTTCCTCATAAACCCATCCTAAATTGAAAATATCATAAATCCAAAATGCACTCAGGTCAGGTGAGGTGGCTCATGCCTGTAATCCCAGCACTTTGGGAGGCCGAGGAGGAGGGGGTATTGCTTGAGCCCAGATGTTTGAGACCAGCCCGAGCAACATAGTGAGAACTCATCTCCACAAAAAACTTTTTAAAAAAGCAAAATTAGGCCAGGCGCGGTGGCTTATGCCTGTAATCCCAGCACTTTGGGAGGCCAAGTCGGGCAGATCACGAGGACAGGAGATCGAAACCAGCCTGGCCAACATAGTAAAACCCCGTCTCTACTAAAAATACAAAAATTAGCAGGGTGTGGTGGCGCGCGGCTGTAGTCCCAGCTACTTGGGAGGCTGAGGCAGGAGAATCGCTTGAACCCAGGAGGTAGAGGCTGCAACGAGCCGAGATCGCCCTGCTGCATACTAGCCAGGGTGACAGTGTGAGACTTCGTCTCAAAAAAAAAAAAAAAAGCAAAATTAGCTGGGCATAGTGGTGTGAGCCTGTAATACTAGCTACTTGGGTGGCTGAGGTGGGAGGATCACTTGAGCCCAGGAGTTGGAGGCTGCAGTGAGCCAAGGTTGCACCAGTGTACTCCAGTCTGGGTAACAGAGCAGGACCTTGTCTCAAAAAAAGAAAATAAAACGCATTTAATACACCTAATCTACTGAACATCATAGCTTAGTCTAGCCTACTTTAAACACGCTCAGAACACTTACCTTAGCCTACAGTTGTGCAAAATCATGAAAAACAAGCCTATGTCATAATAAAGTGCTGAAAACCCTATGGAATTTATTGAACACTATACTGCAAGTGAAAAACAGAACGGTTATACTGGGGACTGGAAATACGGTTTCTACTGAACACAGATCGCTTTCTCACGGTTGGAAAGTAGAAAAATCATGTCAGACCATTGTAAGTTGGGGAGTGTCTGTACTCACTCAATATATGACCCCAAGCCTTGTGGAATGCCACGTGGGGGTCTATTATGTCCTTCCATAGCCAAGAATAGGTCTAGCAGGAACTCCGGTTCCTTTGAGGATACCGACAGTTTCACTTTCTTTTGTTTCTCCATCCTCCCCCATCCCCCCCACCCCACCAGCCTGCCAAGCCCGCCCAGCCAGCAGGGTCTTCTCGTGCCCTCCTCTCTCAGTCTCTGGCCCCAGCTGGTCGAGATGAATACAGCGTCAGTGTCTGAGCCACAGGGATATTCCAAGGTCCAGCCTTGTGCTGCCTTCTGATCCTTGTCTTCCCCGCCTTACTTCGCTCTATCCTTCTCATTTCAGCCCTGGCTGGATTTTCCTGCTGTGTGGTTACATGTCAGGGTCCTGGAGCCAGACCTCCTGGGTCCCACCCCAGTTCCAGCAGCAATTAGTGCTGCGCCTGTGGCAAGTTGCTTGTTTCTTTTGATTTCAGCTGCCTTAGTGTAAACAGGAATAAGAACAGCACGTGCCATAGTGTCGCTGTGAGCATTTACTATGAAGCACTTTCTTCTTTTTTTTATTTTTGAGACAGGGTCTCGCTCCATCTCCCAGGATAGAGTGCAGAGGCGCAATCTCAGCTCACTGCAACCTCCACCTCCTGGGTTCAAGCGATTCTCATGCCTCAGCCTCCCGAGTAGCTGGGATTACAGGCACCCACTATCATGCCCGGCTAATTTTTGTATTTTTAATAGAGGCAGGGTTTCACTATGTTGGCCAGGCTGGTCTCAAACTCCTGACCTCAGGTGATCCACCCGCCTTGGCCTCCCAAAGTGCTGGGATTAGAGGCGTGAGCCACCGTGTCCGGCCCACTGTGAAGCCCTTTCACACTGTCTGCCACACAACAACTACGGTTGGGGCTTAGAAAATGTCACCCCAATATCTGGCACTTTGGCATACTAAGTACTGTAAACTAAAGAAGACTGGAGGCCTCAAAAGCAAGGTCTCTGTGACCGCCTCCTGACCTCCTGTCTCCAGCCCCTCCTTCTCCCCTGAGGCAGTCACAGAACAATAATTCCTCCTTTGGCCGGGGTGGCTCAAGTCTTTAATCCCAGCACTTTGGGAAGCCGAGGCAGGTGGATCACTTGAGCCCAGGAGTTTGAGACCAGCCTAAGCAACATGGCAAACCCTGTCTGTATAAAAAATACAAAAATTAGCCAGTCATGGTGGTACGTGCCTCTAATCCCAGCTATTCAGGAGGCTGAAGTGGGAGGATCACCCGAGCCCAGGAGGTTGAGGCTGCAGTGAGCCATGATAACACCATTGCACTCCAGCTTGGGTAACAGAGCAAGACCGTGTCTCAAGAAAAAAAAAAAAATCCTTCTTCTCCAAGGTGGGTCACAGAAACTAGAACCTGTGTCTCCAAAGTAGCCATAAAACCTAGAAAGGTGGCTCTCTCCCTTCTCTCCTTGAAGACCTCATTACAGAAAGGTTCCACCCCGTAACCAGGAGGAAG
The DNA here is from genome assembly GCF_024542745.1 of Macaca thibetana thibetana. Lineage (NCBI taxonomy): Eukaryota > Metazoa > Chordata > Mammalia > Primates > Cercopithecidae > Macaca > Macaca thibetana. The sequence goes on from NC_065578.1 coordinate 10,912,807, forward strand.
GAATGCTGCATGGAGAGGCTAGGAAGACTCTGGACAAGCCTTGTTCATTCTCTTTTTACCCAACTGCATTGCTACAGGGCTGTTCATTCTTTTTATTTTTTTCTTTTAATTTTTTTATTTTGATTTTATTTTAATTTTATTTATTTTTATTTTTATTTTATTTAAAAAAATTTTTTTTTTTTGAGACAGAGTCTCACTCTGCCGCCCAGGCTGGAGTGCAGTGGCATGATCTCAGCTCACTGCAAGTTCCACCTCCCGGGTTCACACCATTCTACTGCCTCAGCCTCCCGAGTAGCTGGGACTACAGGCGCCCACCACCACACCCGGCTAATTTTTTTGTATTTTTAGTAGAGATAGAGTTTCACCATGTTAGCCAGGATGGTCTCAATCTCCTGACCTCGTGATCCACCTGCCTCGGCCTCCCAAAGTGCTGGGATTACAGGTGTGAGCCACCGCGCCCGGCCTCAGGGCTGTTCATTCTTCCTTGAAACTAAGCACAAAAACAGACAGATTTCCCTGGGACTTTGAGTCTTCATCTCTGAAGCCTCCCATGTCACATAAAGCTTTGCTTAACTAAACTTGGTATGCTTTTCTCTTGTTAAGCAGTTTTTTTTTTTTTTTTTTTTACAGGCATGTCAGCTGTGACCTTTATGATGGGTGAGGAAAGGTATCACACCCTTCCACCCCTACAGTACTTAGTAAATGTCAGCTTTAATCCTAGGAGTTGTTTTGCTTTTTTTTTTTTTTTGTTTTGACATGGACTCTCACTCTGTTGCCCAGGCTAGAGTGCAGTGGCATGATCTCAGCTCACTCCAACCTCCACCTCCCAGGTTCAAGCAATTCTCCTGCCTCAGCCTTCCAAGTAGCTGGGACTACAGGTGCACGCCCCCATACCCAGCTAATTTTTGTGTTTTTAGTAGAGACAGGGTTTCATCATTGTTGGCCAGGATGATCTCAAACTCCTGACCTTAAGTGATCCACTGGCCTCAGCCTCCCAAAGTGTTAGGATTACAGGCATGAGCCACCGCGCCCGGCCTGTTTTTCATTTTCTCCTTACAAAGTGATCACAATTTTATTATATACCTAAAGGCTTGGATTAAATCCCTCTAGAATCTGGAGTGTATGAGAAATATTTTTTAGAAGGAAATTGATCAGGTCAGGCACTGTGGCTCACGCTTGAAATCCCAGCACTTTGGGAGGCCGAGGCAGGCGGATCACCTGAAGTCAGAAGTTTGAGATCAGCCTGGCCAACATGGCAAAACCCCATCTCTACTAAAAATACAAAAATCATCTGAGCATGGTGGCACTTGCCTGTAATCCCAGCTACTCAGGAGGCTGAGGCAGGAGAAAAGCTTGAACCTGGGAGACAGAGGTTGCAGTGAGCTGAGCTCACACCGCTGCACTCCAGCCTCGGTGACACAGCGAGACTCCATCTCAAAAAAAAGATAAGTAATAATAACATAATATTCTAATATTGATCACTTACTGAGAAATTACTCTCTTCTAAGTACTTTACTGATAACAATGATTAATTACCAATAATGAACTAATAATAATAGCAACCAGTCCTAAATCAAACTGGATGTAGCCATTTGGCTGGTCTCTAGTTTACCCACTCATTACAACGGCAGATGTTGGATGGCCCTTCCCCCTAGACTGGGGGCATCTGTGCCTCCTAAGAGGGTATTAAGTTAGGGCTATGGGCCCTGCAGCCCTGCAAAACTCTCCTCGTCCATCCAGAGAAACCCTTTCTTTGCATTTGGAGAGACTATGGGACTTAATATTATCTAAGGACTCACCCAGGCAGTTTTGTAGGTTCTCCCCTGGTTTCCCCCATCCTAGGAACAAGACCAAGTGCTCAGGTGTACCCTGAAGGTGTCCATACCTAGGTGACACTAAACAAAAGCTGGTGTTCTCTAAAGGAAAGTAGATGTTAGGAAGGGACCTGGAGGTAGTGTGGATTAATGTTCTTGTTGGGGTGGGGGGATGCTGTGGTCAACAATCTTTAAGAGGCCGGGCGCGGTGGCTCAAGCCTGTAATCCCAGCACTTTGGGAGGCCGAGACGGGCGGATCACGAGGTCAGGAGATCAAGACCATCCTGGCTAACACGGTGAAACCCCGTCTCTACTAAAAAAAAAATACAAAAAACTAGCCGGGCGAGGTGGCGGGCGCCTGTAGTCCCAGCTACTCGGGAGGCTGAGGCAGGAGAATGGCGTAAACCCGGGAGGCGGAGCTTGCAGTGAGCTGAGATCCGGCCACTGCACTCCAGCCTGGGCGACAGAGCAAGACTCCGTCTCAAAAAAAAAAAAAACAATCTTTAAGAGAGGTGCCAGGCGAGGCAGGAGACAACCCTTTCTTTCCTCATGCACAATTGGGGGAGGAATTTCTTTTTTTTTTTTTTTTTTAATTTTTTTGAGACGGAGTCTCGCTCTGTCGCCCAGGCTGGAGTGCAGTGGCGTGACCTCGGCTCACTACAAGCTCCATCCCGCTGGGTTCACGCCATTCTCCTGCCTCAGCCTCCCGTGTAGCTGGGACTACAGGTGCCCACCACCACGCCTGGCTATTTTTTTTTTTTTTGTATTTTTAGTAGAGACGGGGTTTCAGTGTGTTAGCCAGGATGGTCTCGATCTCCCGACCTCGTGATCCGCCCGTCTCTGCCTCCCAAAGTGCTGGGATTATAGGCGTGAGCCACCGCGCCGGCAGGGGAGGAATTTCTTATGGTTTTTCAACTAGAGTTTTCTAAAACTTTTGGTATGCTGATTAAAGTGGGCTCCCACTAATTTGGCTCCTCAGGTGTTGTTTTTTGTTTGTTTGTTTGTTTGTTTTTCCCAGACAAGGTCTCACCCTGTCGCTCAGGCTGGAGTGCAGTGTCGTGCAGCCTCCGCGGTTCAAGCGATTCTCGTGCCTCAGCCTCCTGAGTAGCTGGGAGTACAGGTATGCACCACCATACCCTGTTAATTTTGGTATTTTTAGTAGAGATGGGGTTTCACCATGTTGGCCAGGCTGGTCTCGAACTCCTGAGTTCAAGTGATCCACCCACCTTGGCCTCCCAAAGTGCTGGGATAACAGGGGTAAGCCACTGCGCCCAGCCTCCTCTTATGTTGATAATAACAATAGCTTGTGTGTCCTGCCCAATTACCAAGTGCCAGGCACTGTTCTCTCCTAGACCAAACGGTAGTTAGGCTCCTCTGAGTCCTCAGCTTGACTAGGCCTTGACTTTGGACCTCTGTGTCTTCCTGTCCTTGCTGGGCCTGAGCCTGCATAAACCAGTTTCAGCAAGAGTCCTGCTAAGTTAGCAAGAACTCCCCCTTCCTTGATGTCTCCTCCCAGGAATCTTCCATCCCTGGTTCCCTCACTCTGCACTTTAGCTATAAATCCCTCCTGGGTCCTTGTTGTATTCAGTGTTGAGCCCAAACTCTCACTCCATGGCAATAACCCTACAGCAAGTCTTGAACAGTACTGGTTTAACTGTCCCAATAACGTTTTCTTTAGCAACAGCGGTTAGCTCATTTACTCTCACAAGGATCATATGAGGTAGGTATCCTAAATAGCCCATTTACACAGGGAAGTGGGAAGGAGAGAGGGTGCCCCCAAGGACGAGACACAAGCTGTTGCCACATCAGCACTTTGCGCCTGGACGGTACCCCAGTTGTCCTGGCTGCAGGCAGTCCCCACAGCCCGCTTCCTGGAGTATTAGCCAGGCAAGATACGCCCTGGGCGACAGAAACTCCGACTTTTGCCAGAGGACCCCAGGTTCTGCCTGGGCGGTGGCGGGAGCCTGGAGCTTGGCGGAAGGCGCGCCTGCCGACGCCGTCTCCTAGCAACCGAGCGGCGGTCACGTGACCCGCTCCAGCCCGCTTCACGTGGTCCGGAGCGGCGCTGGGGTTGGAGTCGCCGCAAAGGGCGGGGCGGGGCCGGGCAAGTTTGTTCCCCGAGTTCGGAGCCCAGGAGCCCCCGCGGCTGCCGCGCAGGTGCCCTCGGCCTGGGTCGAGATGGAGCTGCCTGCTGTGAACCTGAAGGTGGCAACGGGCTGGGGATGGGGGGTCCCCTTTGCGGGAGGAGGTGGGACATTTGCATTTTCCAGGAAGGTGGGAGGATCGGGAGTTTGGGGGAAAGAGGGATGGGAGGAAGGGAAGGTACAGACCCCACGCGAGAAGGAGGTGGGCAGGCAGGCCACAGCAGGGAGAGTGAGTCAGGCACAGGCCAGCAGGGCGACGCAGAGGGGCCGTTGGAGGTGGCAGGGGAGGGCAAGGGCCGCCCCTTCCCGGACTCAGACCCTCCAGCAGGCAGCGCTGGTCCCAGGATTGCTGTTGCCCGCATGCCCAGAATTCCCCTGGAGGAGGAGGAAGGCGCGCGGGAGGGGCTTGGAGGCGGCTCACCTCCCCCGCGCGGGGTCAGGGACTGGGCCTGCCCCCGGATCCCAGCACCGTCCCAGGACCTCCTTATTTGCTAAGTCGGGTTCAGGAAATCTGATGTTCCCAAGCAATTGGTTTTATTTTATTTTATTTTTTGTTGTTGTTGTTGTTGTTGTTGAGACAGAGTCTTGCTTTGTCGCCCAGCCTGGAGTGCAGTGGCCGGATCTCAGCTCACTGCAAGCTCCGCCTCCCGGGTTCACGCCATTCTCCTGCCTCAGCCTCCTGAGTAGCTGGGACTACAGGCGCCCGCCACCTCGCCCGGCTAGGTTTTTGTATTTTTCAGTAGAGACGGGGTTTCACCGTGTTAGCCAGGATGGTCTCGATCTCCTGACCTTGTGATCCGCCCGTCTTGGCCTCCCAAAGTGCTGGGATTACAGGCTTGAGCCACCGCGCCCGGCCAGCAATTGGTTTTATAAAATTTACACGTCCAGCGCCCTTATTTCATAATGAAGAAGCACAAACTCCCACAGAAATTACTTAAAAGCAGAAAACCCAACTTCGTGCACTGGGGAAAACGTTGCAGGGCTTCCTGTGGTGTCTTCATTTCCCGAGCCAAGCCGTGAGCTCAGTCCGGGTCTGGGTGCCAGCGGCTGTTCTTCTTTTTCTCCCCACCCAGCACCGTCGCCCACGTGTCTGGGCTCCCTTTGCATGAGAGGGGCTAGGAGCTTTAGCTTTGGTCAGGAAGGTGTGGACCTTGGACCAAACCGGCCATTTTGGGTCTTAGTGCATCCTCCTTTGAGGCAATATCTAGGAATGTCCTCTTACTCATAAGTGATGAAGCATTTAGCTCCCTGTTGGTGTCTGGCAGTAAAGGAACCTGAGAGGTAGATGGTTACAAAACAATGGCTTAATACACTTTATTACACAACATCTGTGCTGACTTGCCATGGGCCCGTTTCCCTTCTTAATCATACTTGCTTCAGCAAACCTTCCTGAAGCTTCCAGTCCACGGTGGTGGGGAGACATGGCTGGAGCAGGGAAATGGGCTTGGGTGGAACATTCAGCTGGGAAGAAATTTACGTGACAGCAACCGAAGTTTGTTGGTATCAGTACCCACTCTATTCCAGGCAACATGGGGTTAACACCAACTGCCTTTTCTCTGATGAGGGATTTGCTTAAAATAATTGCTGAGAGAGGATCAGGTGAGGGCGGTGGGAGGGATAGAGCTCTCATTTATGGGCTTCTGTGGTGTGCCAGGTTATATAATCAAGGCAGCCTTATGAGAAAGCTGATGTGGTCATGTTTTTACAGATGAGCAAACTTCAGCTTAGACTGGGTAAGTTGCCAAGTTCCCACAGGCAGTAAGTGGCAGTATCAGGATTTGAACCCATAGGGCTCAGACTCCAGGGCCAGGTCCTTTCTGGGGTACCAGCTTAGTTAGGGCTGACTTTAACCTTGGCTGTTTCTGTCTTTTGGGAGGGCTTAGTCTCTTAGGGGCTTTTTTGAGCAACTTTTTAGGCCCGACAGGCTAAGCGCATCCACAAGTATGAGCTATGCTGGGCAGCTCAGCCAGGATGAAAAGGCTGGTCCTCCCCTTGACTTGGCAAACAAGATCCCCCATCTCCAAGGGTGTTAGCCGCTACCAGTCAGAGACAACTAAGTGCTGGGTGGCCCTGAGGGGTCAGGGTTGCCAGGTCAGGTACAGGAGATCCAGGTGAATTTGAATTTCAGGTCAACAACGAACAGTTTTTTAGTATGAGTAAGTCTCAGGCAGTATGTGGAATATATTAACAAATTATTCATGATCTCATATTGGGAATTAACTGGGTGTTCTGTATTTTTGTTTGCTGAATCTGGCCATCCTGTGGAGAGCAGCCGTTGACTCCTTGCTTGCAGGCACTTAGGGGATGTTCTGAGATCAGAGCCCTTCAGGAGGTGGGGAACTGCTCCCTGCGGCCTGCGCTCCCTCATTTTGTATATTCCTTGGGCAAGGGCTGAGTGCCCGCTTCTGCCCAGCTCAACCAGAGTGGGCAGTGGTGCCAGGTGAGAAGAAACAGCTGCCCCAGGCCCTTTGCACAAAGGGCAGCCCCTGACTGAGCCTTGTCCATGTAAGAATGACATTGTGGGCCAGGTGTGGTGACTAAGCCCTGTCCATGCAAGAATGACATTGTGGGCCAGGTGCGGTGGCCCACTCCTGTAATCCCAGCACTTTGGGAGGCCAAGGTGGGTGGATCACGAGGTCAGGAGATCAAGACCATCCTGGCTAACATGGTGAAACCCCGTCTCTACTGAAAATACAAAAACAAAATGAGCCGGGCATGGTGGTGGGCACCTGTAGTCCCAGCTACTCGGGCGGCTGAGGCGGGAGAATGGCATGAACCTAGGAGGCATAGCTTGCAGCGAGCTGAGATCGCGCCACTGTACTCCAGCCTGGGCGACAGAACAAGACTCCGTCTCAAAAAAAAAAAAAAAAAAAAAAAAAAAATGACATTGTGATGAGCTTAGAAAGTACTGGACTTGGGTTCAGAGGTCTTGTGGGAAGAGGACCTTGGGAGGAGGATCCTTTGGTCTAGCAGGTAGTGTAGCATTAGGGTTAAGAACTCAATAATGAACTCAGTAATGAGGGATGCAGGGCTGACTTCCTGACAGGCACTGTGTGGAGCGCTTTCCACACCTCTCCACCTCCCTGTACCACTGGATCCACACAACACTGAAGAAGGCATTATTGCCCTGCTTTACAGAAGAGCAAACAGCTGTTCTGAGAGGTCAGGTGACTTGCCCAAGGTCATTAGGTTCTAAAGTCATGGAGCCAGGATCAGATCCACCCGTTTGCCTCCAGCACCCACGAAGTTAACCGCTGCACGACTCTGCCTCCCATCTGTGGCAGCCCTGACTGGTGTCCCGGGACCCCGGCCACCCTGGGGGATCTCACTAGCACATGTAACGGGCCACCAAGTGTTTGCACAGGCCTGGTAGGAGTATATTCCATTTCTGGGAAGTCCTACCCCGCCATGGGTCCTCTAGTGGCAAACAAAGGGTTGAAGTCTTGGTCTTCATGCCTCGTTGGTTTCTCTTCAACCTTTCCTTCTCCAGGTTAGACTTCCTTATTTCCATCCGCCCTCTACGGCTCTTCGAGATCCTGACGGTGTAGCACAGTGGACAGAGCACAGGCTTTGCGGGCAGGCAGGTCTGCATTCAAGGTCTTGAGTAGGTTTCTGTGTGACCTTAAGTAGGTTTCTGAACTCTCTCAGTATCAATTTCTTCCTTGTAAAAAGAAGATAAATACAGTCCCTACCTCCTAGGATGATGGATCCCATGGTCCAGGAGGTAGTCTAGAATTAGGGTCACAAATTCAGGCTGGGCCAGGCATGGTGGCTCACGCCTGTAATCCTAGCACTTTGAGAGGCCCAGGCAGGTGGATCACTTGAGGTCAGGAGTTTGAGACCAGCCTGGCCAACATGATGTAACCCCATCTCTACTAAAAATACAAAAATTAGCCGGGTGTGGTGGTGCTCGCCTGTAGTCCCAGCTACTCAGGAGGCTGAGGCACCGAGGATCACTTGAACCTGGGAGGCAGAGGTTGCAGTGAGTTGAGATCGCACCACTGCACTCCAGCCTGGGCGACAGAGCAAGACTCTGTTTCATAAAACGGACAAACCTCCGGCTGGATAGATCGAATCTAACATTTGTGTCTGGGCTCTGTTGTTTGTAAGCTTTATGAATATGGGCCACTTTACTTAATCTCTCAGAGCCTCAGTTCTACCCCATACAGTTACACGGATGACATGAGTTAGGTGCAGTGCAGGTTAGATGCATGGCAGGCAGGTGCTTGTCAGTAGCAGGAGTTGCTGGTCTTGTTGACGATACAGGATCCCTGTCCCACATAGGTATTTAACAGTTAGTAAACGGATACTTACAGTGACCGTCCAGACAGATGCTTGTCTCTGGCAGTTGAGGCACCCTGTGGGACAAATGGGTACTGCCTCCATTTCGCGGAAGGGAGCCTGAGGCCTTGGTGCCTGGACCAGCACCCAGGTCTTCTGTTCCAACATAGCATCCTGGGACCCTCTGCTGCCTTGGCCCATTGACCCCTGTCTGGGAAAGAGCTGGGCGGCCTCCCCTGGGCTGAGCACTGTAGTGAGAGTCCAGGGGATGAGGTCCGTCTTTCCTGCCCAGCTGGGAAAGGGGTCCTGGCCCTGCCACCCATTTAGCTCAGGTCCTTCCCCTGCTTCCAGCTCCTCTTTCAGGCAGTACCTGAGAATCCTGTTTCTCTTTGGCTACCAGGAAGCTCCCCCAGGGCCAGCAGACAGTGCTTTTGTCCCGACAGTTACTGGCCCCTCTTTCCCTGGGCTGCCAGGAAGGGCAGGGCCCGTTTGGCTCAGTTTCTCCCTGGAGCCTTCCTGCACATTAAGGCCTCTCTGGGTGTCCTCCTGTTACAAAGATGAGGAAACTGAGGCAGGGGAGGCTTAGGCTTCTGGACATTTCTTTTCCCAGGGACTTAAGAGAAGCACATGGTGCTAACTTTCTTCATGTTTATCAAACCAAAGTGACGTCACGCAGAAGGGACTGTGTGTGTTCTAAGGATCTGCAGTATTTCCAGGTTACATTGTTTTCTTCCCTAACAGAGATGGTAGAGATGGACCCAGCTGGGTGCCCACTGTGTGCTACAGGCCCTTCCAGCACTACGAGGTCTTTATCTCACAGGTTGTAAGCGTGACCCTTGGGGTGCCCTGCAGATCAGCGGCCCCCGTGGGACTCAGCCTTTCATGCTAACTGCATTCTCTCCAGAATAATCCAGGGCTCTGCAGGGCCCATTTATTAAAGACCTTTTGTGTGCACAGTCTAGGCATAGGAGCCAGAGCATTGAAAATGAAGATCATTTCCAAAACAAGCCCAGAGTGGGAAGAGTTAGGTGTCGATTTTGGGGAGGAAAAGGGCGATGGGAGCTACCTCCCCTCTGTCTCTTTCCTCGATGTCTTCTTTAAGTCTAAAAGCTAGATGTTGGGACCACTGTGGCTGACTGTGCAGTGTGGCCCTGAGCAAGTTCCTTTCTGTCTGTGGTCCATGGTTTACTATCAGACAGAGGAGACAGCGGTTAGCTCTGAAGATAAAGATCAGAATCATCCTCATGCCCAGCCCTGCCTGCCCCCAACTTCCTGTCCCTCCCTCCTCTTCCTTCCACTCACCTTCCACTCCAGCCACACTGGCTTCTGTTCAGTTTCCAGAAAGTTCCATGCCCCCCTTCTGCCACAGAGCCTTTGTGGGTGCCATCCCTCCTGCTCAAAATGCTCTTCTTCCCCTTCTGCCTCCCCCATCCCTTCCTCAGAGAAGCCCCTGACCTCTCCACCCTCCCAGCCTCCCTGCTGTTCAATTAGGTGCCCTTTAGCTTGCTATAGCTTTCCTTCAGGATGAGGGTTCACTGCACCTCCACTGCTAGGGCAGAGTACCTGGTTAGCGATGTTAGTCCTGAGAGCACAGCTCCAAATCTGCTCTGCACACCTCTGACTCCCCAGGGTGGATGAAAAGCAGGTGCCAGTGATGCTGGGTGACACTGAATGTTTAAGAAACTTAACACCATTTGATCACTTCAAGCCCCTAGGAATTGAAATCCATGGAAAACTATACCTCCCCGCCTCAGTTTCCCCATCTTTGTAATGGGGAGAGGCCTGATGGCTGGACAACACAGCCTGGGTCTGAGTCCTGGCTCTGCCATTGGCCTGCTCTGTGACCTTGGGCAAGTGACTTCCTTCTGAACCTCAGTTTTCTCAGCTGTAAAATGGGGATAATAAGACCTCAGAGGATTGTGAGGATTTAGTGCTTTTATATACAGAAAGCACTTAGAATGGCACCTAGCACGTAGGGAGTGCCCAATAGTAGACGAAGGTAGGTGAGGCGATGGCAAAGATCCCTTCTAGAGCTCGCCTTCTGTAAACACACTACTCAGCCTGGTCAGAGTCTCGAGATCTTCTTTTTTTTTTTTTGAGACGGAGTCTCTCTCTGTCGTCCAGGCTGGAGTGCAGTGGCCGGATCTCAGCTCACTGCAAGCTCCGCCTCCCGGGTTTACGCCATTCTCCTGCCTCAGCCTCCTGAGTAGCTGGGACTACAGGCGCCCGCCACCGCGCCCGGCTAGTTTTTTGTATTTTTTAGTAGAGACGGGGTTTCACCGGGTTAGCCAGGATGGTCTCGATCTCCTGACCTCGTGATCCGCCCGTCTCAGCCTCCCAAAGTGCTGGGATTACAGGCTTGAGCCACCGCGCCTGGCTGAGATCTTCTTAAAGTTTTGTGCGTCGGTCCTTACAGAATTATTTTCCTAGTCTTTTGGAGCTGGGAGAAGAATTTCTTTTGGGCCACAGAGCCAGGCCCCTTGTGGTTCACTCTGGCCCCCGGTCCTGGAGGTAAAGGTGAAGTATCTCAGCCTCCAGCTCTGGATTCCATCTGCCCCGTGTGTGAACCTTTCTCACAAGCCCAAACAGTTCCCAGCTGAAGGCCCGCGTCCCCAGCGGGGAGGTTGGGTGCACTGGGTTTGGAGGCGGGTTCGAAATTTAATTCCAGTTTTGCCACTTGCTACCTGTGGAGTCTTGATCAACATAATTTATCTTTGAATCTTGTTTTCTCATCTGTGAAATGGGAATAATAGTATCTGTTCCAGAGGCTGCTGTGAGGTCCAGATAAGGTCATGTGAGACGGCTGGCATAGGGCCTGGCACATAGTTGGTGTGTGGTCAAAAGTAACTCTTCTAGAAATGTTTTTTCTCCTCTGCCAGAGCGAGTTTGTCTTTCTTTCTTTTCTTTCTTTCCCTCTTTCCTTTCTTTCCCTTCTTTCCTTCCTTTCCCTTCCCCTTCCCCTTCCCTTTCCCTATCCTCTTCCCCTTCTCCTTCCCCTTCCCCCCTCCCTTCCTTCCTTCCTTCCTTCCTTCCTTCCTTCCTTCCTTCCTTCCTCCCTCCCTTCCCTCCCTCCCTTTCCCCCCCTTCCCCCCCCCCTTCCCCCTTCCCCCTTTCCCTCCTTTCCCCCCTTCCTTCCTTCCTCCCTCCCTTCCTCCCTCCCTCACTCCCTCCCTTCCCCCCTTCCCCCTTCCCCCCTTCCCCCTTCCCTCCTTCCCTCCCTCCTTCCTTCCTTCCTTCCCTCTGTCCCCCAGGCTGTAGTGCAGTGGCCCGATCTTCACTCACTGCATACTCGACCTCACTGGCTCAAGTGATTCTCCCACCTCAGCCTCCCAAGTAGCTGGGACTATAGGCGTACTCCACCATGCCTGGCTAATTTTTTGATTTTTTGTAGAGATGGGGTCTTACTTTGTTGGCCAGGTTGTTCTCGAACTCCTGGGCTCAAGCGGTCTTCCCCCTCAACCTCCTAGCGTGTTGGGATTACAGGCGTGAGCCACCAGACCCGGCCCGGAGTTCTTTTTCGCAGGTGGTGAGGGCTCCTTCTGCCTTTTCACCCAGGCTGGAAACCCCGGCCTTCTTCGCAAACCTTGCCCGTGTCTGTGCCAGCACGCTGCCTCTGCCCCAGGCATGTGGCGTCTCTCCCTTCCAGCCTGCCCCCTCGATCCCTTGAGTAAACTTCTCCTAGGGCCCTCATTGACCACCAGGCCTGTTGAAGCTTCCAATTTGGGGCTTCCGGCCTCCCCAAAATCTCTGTGCCACCCCACCCCCACCTCAACCATCTCCACGCTCACCGCCACCCACGCAGGGCCTGGGGCTCGGCCCCACCTTTGCTTGGCTGAGCCCTGCTCATACTTTGTCAACCCAGGTCCCTCCTCTTTGGAAGCTCTTGCTGCAGCTGCCTGCCCTCCCGAGGCATCTGCTTTTTTTTTTTTTTTTTTTTTTGAGATGGAGTCTCACTCTGTTGCCCAGGCTGGAATGCAGTGGCCTGATCTGGGCTCCCTGCAACCTCTGCCTCCCAGATTCAAGCAATTTTCATGCCTCAACTTCTGGAGTAGCTGGGATTACAGGTGCCCACCACCACGCCTAGCTAATTTCTGTATTTTTAGTAGAGATGGGGTTTCACCATGTTGGCCAGGCTGGTCTCGAACTCCTGACCTCAAGTGACCTGCCTGCCTTGGCCTCCCAAAGTGCTGGGATTACAGGCTTGAGCCACCGCGCCCGGCCCATCTGCCCTTTTTTTATGTGCTTTCCAGTCAGGGCCTTGTTGATGTCCTGGAGTAGAGACCAGTTCCAGGAGAGGAGGCTGTTATTTTAAGGACATAGAGGGCATTAAAAAGGATAAAATATTGTAGTCAGGTGCAGTGGCTCCTGGCTATAATCCGAGCACTTTGGGAGACCAAGGTGGGTGGATTGCTTGAGCCCAGGAATTTGAGACTAGCCTAGTTAACATAGGGAGACCTCATCTCTACAAAAAAAAAAAAAAAAAAAAAAAGCTGGGCCTCGAGGTACACACCTGTAGTCCCAGCTACTGGGGAGGCCGAAGCAGGAGGATCACTTAAGCCCAGGAGTTCAAGGCTGCAGTGAGTTGTGATGGTGCCACTGAACTCCAGCCTGACCCACAGAGCAAGACCCTGTCTCAAAATTAAAAAAGAAGAAAGTAGAATATTGCAGAAATCCAGAAGAATAGCCAGAGGGATTTTTGTTGTTGTTGTTTTTCGTTACCATAAGACATACCAAGCTGTCTCCCTGTAGAAAAGTCTCAGTGGCATCCCTCACTGCACTTGGCATGAAGCCCACGCTCCTTCCCAAGGCCCTCAGGCCCCCCTACCTGTCCCCAGCCACCCTCCCTTTGCTGGCCCTCTCCAGCCACAACAGCTGCTTTCCCCTCTGCCCCCACACAGTGCCCCAGCTCCAGTGTCCCAAGAAATCACCCTCATGTGAGCCCCCACCCCACCACTCTGCCTCTTCTGATTTCAGAGCAGATTCCCTGCACTCCACAAAGGAGCCTCCCGCCCTTGTGTTACAGGAAGCGGGTCCCGATCCAGACCCCAAGAGAGGGTTCTTGGATCTCGCACAAGAAAGAATTCAGGGCGAGTCCATAGAGTAAAGTGAAAGCAAGTTTATTAAGAAAGTAAAAGAATAAAAGAATGGCTACTCCATAGGCAGAGCATCCCTGAGGGCTGCTGCTTGCCCTTTTATTTTTTTAATTAATTTGTTTGTTTGTTTGTTTATCTTTGAGATGGAGTTTCGCTCTTGTCCCCCAGGCTGGAGTGCAATGGCACGATACCGGCTCACTGCAACCTCCACCTCCCAGGTTCAAGCAATTCTCCTGTCTCAGCCTCCTGAGTAGCTGGGATTACAGGCGCACACCACCATGCCTGGCTAATTTTTGTATTTTTTATTTATTTATTTATTTATTTATTTTTGAGACGGAGTCTCCCTCTGTTGCCCAGGCTGGAGTGCAGTGGCCGGATCTCAGCTCACTGCAAGCTCCACCTCCCGGGTTCACGCCATTCTCCTGCCTCAGCCTCCCGAGTAGCTGGGACTACAGGCGCCCGCCACCTCGCCCGGCTAGTTTTTTGTATTTTTTAGTAGAGACGGGGTTTCACCGTGTTAGCCAGGATGGTCTCGATCTCCTGACCTCGTGATCCGCCTGTCTCGGCCTCCCAAAGTGCTGGGATTACAGGCTTGAGCCACCGCGCCCGGCCAATTTTTGTATTTTTTAGTAGAGACAGGGTTTCACCATGTTGGCCGGGCTGGTCCTGAACTCTTGACCTCAGGTGATCCACCCGCCTCAGCCTCCCAAAGTGCTGGGATTACAGGCGTGAGCCACCGCGCCCAGCCTGGTTGCCCATTTTTATAGTTATTTCTTGATAATACGCTAACCTAGGGGTAGATTATTCATGCCTCCCCTTTTTAGACCATAAGGGGTAACTTTGTGACGTTGCCATGGCAGTTGTAAACTGTCATGACGCTGGTGAAAGTGTAGCAGTGAGGACGACCAGAGTTTACTCTTGTGGCCATCTCGATTTGGGTGGGTTTTAGCAAGCTTCTTTACTGTAACTCATTTTGTCAGCAAGATCTTTATGACCCGTACCTTGTGCTGACCTCCTATCTCATCCTGTGACTTAGAATGCCTTAACTGTCTGTGAATGCAGCCCACTAGGTTTCAGCCTTATTTTACCCAGCTCCTATTCAAGATGGAGTTGATCTGGTTCAAACGCCTCTGACTCTTGGAAGGGGCATGGGTGTCAGTGAAGGCATGAAGCGGCCCCTCCCTGACCTGGCCTGCTTTCTTCCTCCTCCTTCACTCCTGGGCCACCTGCAGTTGCTGGTTTGTCTTTTCAACAGACATTTCTGAGGCCCTCAGAGGTGCCGGGTGCGGGGGCCTCCTGTGTTTTCTGCACCTGATGCTTTCCTGCCCCTGTGGTGGTCATGTTCACAGACCTCTTCTCCCCCCCTTGTCATACCACAGGTGATTCTCCTAGGTCACTGGCTGCTGACAACCTGGTAAGTGACTCTGTGGGTATCTCTGTGTCTCCTGCGGTCTCAGGGTCTGTGTCAGCCGGGTCAGGTCCTGGCTCTGCCATGTTTTAGCCGGGTCACTTTGGGCCAAACAGCTGTGCCTCTCAGGTCATCTGTACAATAGACATAAGGATTGCACACCCTGCAGGAGCTGGGAGGGAGATGAGGAAGAGTGCTCATCAGAGCTCCCCAGGGCCTGCCCCGCAGTGAGGCCTCAGCATTGCGGCTTGATTTTCACCTTTACCATCTCTTTTTTTTTTTTTTGAGACGGAGTCTCACGCTGTTGCCCAGGCTGGAGTGCAGTGGCGCGATCTCGGCTCACTGCAAGCTCCGCCTCCCGGGTTCCCGCCATTCTCCTGCCTCAGCCCCCTGAGTAGCTGGGACTACAGGCGCCCGCCACCGCGCCCGGCTAATTTTTTGTATTTTTAGTAGAGACGGGGTTTCACTGTGGTCTCGATCTCCTGACCTTGTGATCCGCCCGCCTCGGCCTCCCAAAGTGCTGGGATTACAGGCTTGAGCCACCGCGCCCGGCCTACCATCTCTTTTAATCTGTTGAGCTTCTGGAGACATTTCTCTGCCAAACCAAGACTGGAAACCCCTGAGCTCACATGTGCACTTTGTAAACTTTGCAGTGCAGCACACAGGGCAACAGCTGTGAGTAATATGAACAGTAGCCATCATGGTTCACGACATTGAGAAGCAGGGCCAAAATACAGATTTCTTAGTCACACTTCCCCAAGATTCTGAGTTGGTGATTCTGGGCTGGGACCCAGGCACCTGCTTTCTTAAAAGCAAAAAATAAGATGGTTTATTCAAAGACGTATTGAACCAAATGGCACTTCACACCTGCCTTGTACATGTCTTCTGCATGTTACACTGCAGTGAATGTCCCATAAATCTAGGAAGCATTGGTAATAAACGAGGTAGACTTGGTCCCTGTCCTTCTGAGTCGTCTTTGCAGCACAGCAGGGTGAGCAAGAGCATGGCCTCTCCAGCCAGACTCCAAATCCCAGGCCTACTGCTCAGCAGCTGTGTGACCTTGGGCAAGTTACTTAACCTCTCTGTGCCTTAGTTTCCTTATCTCTAAAGTAAGGATAACAGTAATACTGCCTTCCTAGGGTTGTTAATATAAATGCACATAAATGAGTTAATTTAAAGCACTTAGAACCATGCCAGGTACTAGCAAGTGATCTGTGTTCACTATGATTTTGATTGGATTGACAAGCAAATAAGTAAGTCAACAATGTCAGTTAGTGGCAATACCCTAAAAAAGATAATAGGGCGGAGCTTGTGTTAGGAAAATGACAAGGTTGTACTTAGCACTGGTGGGTGAGGGAAGGAGTCTCAGGGTGAACATTCAAGTTGCCACTGAATGACAAAAGGAGGGCCAGGTGTCAGGGTAGAGGGTGCCCGCCACACAGGGCAGTGGCTGGGAGGTCAGCAAGGGCGGAGCTGTGTCCAGGATCCCACGGGCCCCTTAAGTCCTGGTGAAGAGTCTGCATTTTATTCTAAATGGGACAGAAAACTGCTGGAGGATTTTTAGCAGAGGAGTGACAGCATCTGACTACATTATGGGTTGCTGTTTAGAGAACAGAGTGGCAGTCAGGACACTGGCACAGGGTGGCTGCGGCTGTCGTCTGGCAGGAGAGGGAGGTGCTTTGGATCTACAGGGACACAGCCAGATCCAGGGTCTGGGTGGGAGGCAGAGCCCATAGGATTTGCTGGCACACAGCCAAGTGGCCTCGAAGACTATGGTGTGTTCTGGGAGGAGGCCCTGAGACCCCGGAGCAGGAGGGAGGTGACCTGTGGGGTGGTGGTCGCCTGACAGGACTGAGCTACCTCTTCCTACAGGGGCTGCATTGTATTCTCGGGCTCCTATGCCTGGGCCAACTTCACTGTCCTGGCCTTGGGTGTGTGGGCTGTGGCTCAGCGGGACTCCATCGATGCCATAAGCATGGTGAGCCAGGGTGGGGGAGAGGCGGCAGGGTGGGGGAGAGGCGGCAGGGTGGGGGAGAGGCGGCAGGGTGGGGGAGAGGCGGCAGGGTGGGGGAGAGGCGGCAGGGTGGGGGAGAGGCGGCAGGGTGGGGGAGAGGCGGCAGGGTGGGGGAGAGGCGGCAGGGTGGGGGGCTGCAGCACAGGGTGAAGCACAGCCTGGCTCTGCCACCCCGTCCCGTCCCAATATTCTCCCTTTTCCTTGGGCTGCCACTTCCCATTGTCTAAAGCCTTGTTCATCAGCCTCCTGGGCTCCGGCCCATGCCTGTCTTCAGGAGCCCAGCCTGCTGCTCTTGTCTGGCTTAGAGAACCCCAAGTCTGCCATTATCTCCCCGAGGAAAGCCATGGGGTGGGTCCCACCGGTGCCTCAGATTAGCCACTTCGCCAGAGCGGCAGAACATCCCCTGTAACCTGCCCCTGGGGCTCTCTTTTAGGGGAGGGGCTGTGGCTGGGAGACCCGGCCAAGGGGGCACTCCACACTTTAGGAAGTAGAGGTGACCCTGCCCCACCAAAACCTCCCACAGGGGGAGCTTCTCAGCACCCACCCAGCCCCGTGGGGCAGTGAGCGCTCCCCGCACGGGCTCTTCAAGCCGAGGCCAGGGCCTCAGGATGACTGAAAAAGGATTTTCTTTGTGTTGGAGACAGACTGGGTGAACTCCAAGGAACCTTTCTCTGTGGCGGTTCTAGAACCAAGTCTTGTGCCCGTCATGGCCTTGGAGGTGACGGGAAATGGGTGGGGAGGGAGGCTCTGGTGGAACCGAGACCTGGACCCCCGGCGTCCCTGCCCCCAGACTGCAGTCCCAGCCAGCGGCTCCCCAACGGGGTCCTGCCTGCTTGCTTGATCTGTTTTCCAGCAAAACTCAAGGACACAGTAGGGCACGAAACAGCTTCCCATCCGGTATATGGTGGGGGAGCCACGGGGCGCGGCGGGGGTGCTGTGCTCATCAGTGTGGTGTGTCTTGCAGTTTCTGGGTGGCTTGCTGGCCACCATCTTCCTGGACATCGTGCACATCAGCATCTTCTACCCGCGGGCCAGCCTCACGGACACAGGCCGCTTTGGCGCGGGCATGGCCATCCTCAGCTTGCTGCTCAAGCCGCTCTCGTGCTGCTTCGTCTACCACATGTACCGGGAACGCGGGGGTGAGCTCCTGGTCCACACTGGTGAGGCCACTACCTCCAGCCAGCTCCCCACTCTTGTCTCTCCCTTGCCTGGCCCCCAGCCTCTCCCTCAGTAAGCCCGCCTTGCCCCATGGGGCCAGGGCTCAAGGTGCAGGGAGAGCGTGGCATGGGCGCTCTGTACCAGGCTGGACAGGTCCAAGCTCCTAGTGTCTGCTGCAGGAGCCCAGGGGTCCTCTGGCTGTCCTGGTCTGCCGCGACCTTCTCCTGCTGTGAAGCTGAGGCTGGGCCCTTCTCTCAGCCCAGAGCACACGCACAGCTTGGGGTATCATTTAGTTCCCAGGGGCAGCCCTGGGCTGTCTCCATCCTGAGGGCCACAGGCACCTACAGGTCTCCTTTCTGTTCCCACGGGGGCCCATCACTGGAACCCCATTTCCGCCATGTGGGGTCTTCCCTCTCTTGAGGCAGAGACTGTGCTAGGTGGCCAAGGGAGAGCCCGCACCAGTGTAGGCTGTGGGAGCCTCAACGAGGACAGCCCTGAACAGGGAGTACTTTCCCTGCCCACTGGCCCCTCCCCACTCGCCCAGCCTTACACCTGCCCTCTCCCACGCCCTCTCTGAACTCCTGAACCCCTTCTCCTGGTGGCCGAGCCATGTGCCTGCTCTCTGACACCTCTCTCTCTCCCATTTTCTCTTTGAGAGGAGTGGAGGGAGGTGGTGGGGTGTGGCCTTCTGCCTTTCACTCCTGAGAAGAGATGCCCTAGGTGGCCTATGACTGCCACCAGCTGGTCGAGGGTAGGAATGGCCTGGGGCTGCCCACAGTGGCTGACCTCAGCACTGCCTGGGCCTGCCTCCGGTGAGGGGCGCCAGAATGTTTCTCCCATTAGACAGATGAGGAAACTGAGGCCCATATCCCTTAGGACTTGTTCAGGGTCTCAGGATGAATGTACAGAGTAGGGGATGGGAGTGAGGCATTGGGGTACTCGGAGCCCTACGGCCCTGCCTTGGACCCAGCCCCAGTCTCTGAGGCCATCTGGATATGGTAATGTGGTGTCCTTGTACCTGGGAGGGGAGCTGGAGAGGACTGCATGGGCCCGGGGCTGGCATCCCTTTGCCCAGGTTCCTGAGCACTCACTGCCTGGGGAAGCCCATGGCACAGGGGCTAGGAGCCTGGCTTTGGATCGGCTGCCTAGGCGTGGATCCCAGCATCATCAGCTTCGAGCTGTGTGATCTTGGGCAAGTCAGTTCATCTCTTTGACCCACAGTTTCCCCATCTGTAAAGTGGGGACAATAAAAATACCCGCTGCATAGGGATACGGCAGGATTGAATGAATAATACATGCTAAAGGTTGAGTGCCTGGGGCTGCTGCCTGTGTCTCTGTGCATGATGTCAGGATGCCCAGCCCAAGGGTGGCGGGGGTGGGTCTTGGGTTGGACTTAGCCAAACATTCCGAGTTCTCACCCTTCATTTTTCTTTCCCGCCATGTCCCCTGCCACCCAGGTTTCCTTGGACCTTCTCAGGACCGTGGTGCCTACCAGACGATTGACTCAGCAGAGGCACCCGCAGATCCCTTTGCAGTCCCAGAGGGCAGGGGTCAAGATGCCCGAGGGTACTGAAGCCAGCCACACTGTGCCCGGCCCCGCCCCGGGCCTTCCTTGTGCCTGGGAGGTCGTTCTAGGGATGCTCCTGGCCTCCATCTCTTGGACCTAAGATGGAATGTGTCCCCAGCTCAGGGATTGCCTGAACCAAGTGCCCTGAGAGGCCAGGAGCCCCCATGGGCCACCCAGTGCCTTGCACACTCCTGTCCCAAACTCCCTGAGGCCTCCCCTCCCTTCAGGGCACCCACTGGTTCCCAGGCTGGAACCATGGTCTCTCTTCACCTCCTACCGCACCACAGAGGCCCCCAGCTGAGTCCCGCCTGAGTGTGGCAGGCTCAGGCCTTTAAGGACCACTGATGCCCCCTGAGGCCTCCCCTGAGTTTGTCAGGCTTCAGTGGAAGCCCTGAGAGCTTCAGGTCCTGCTCAGCTCCAGGAGCCGTCTGGCATGGGAGTGAGGCCCCGTGCTTCTCACTGCCTGGTCACGTGGTGGCTAGGGATGCAGGGCTGGAGGTCAGAGGCGTCAGCAACACTGTGACCCATCACAGCCTCCA
Source organism: Macaca thibetana thibetana (assembly GCF_024542745.1). NCBI lineage: Eukaryota > Metazoa > Chordata > Mammalia > Primates > Cercopithecidae > Macaca > Macaca thibetana. Next base: position 10,932,825 of record NC_065578.1, read on the forward strand.
GCCTCCCTTTTCGGAGCCACAGCATTAAAGTTTGGGGAATTCTATAGATGGGCTGTGTTTTGAGCCACTTTCAGTCTCCTGGCTGGGCTGGGGCCTGGCCTTGTTCCTGGGAAGATTTCTCCTGCCAATTCCCAGGTGGAGCCTGCACTAGGCTGCCCCAATCTGTCATGGCGGGAGGAAACGGACATGCGTGTTGGCTGAGCTGGGCTTGTGCCTGACTCTGGCCTAGCAGAGGCCTAGAGAGAGCAACTGGTGGGTGTGGCGTGTGGGCATCCGTTTCTCTGAACCAGATGACGCAGGCACTGTTTTGAATCCTGCTCCGCCACTTACTAGCTGCATGCCTTCAGTGTCTTCTAGAAAGGGTTGGTGCCTGCTCCAGGTGTAAGGTGCCTGGCGTGAGGAGGGCTCCCTCAGTGATGGTGAAGTTGTTAGCAGCGGACTTGTTCCTCGGGCCAGTGACAATGCTAGGTTAGGAGGCAGGGGCGACCTCTTCCTGGTGGCCCCTGTGTCTGGTCACCACTGACTTGGGCTGACACATCCAGAAGTTCCCCAGGGCCCGGGCCCACCCCACGGACAGGTCTGGCGGTTCACAGCTTGCTCTTCTGCCCCTGGGCCCAAAGTGCCAGGGCTTTCCCAGGCCATCCTGGCTTGTCTCTGGCACAGGGTCAAGGCCTAGTGCACAACCCCCACCATTCTCTTGTGTCCATCTGTCAATCAAAAGAGGCTTAGTAGGCCGGGCGCGGTGGCTCAAGCCTGTAATCCCAGCACTTTGGGAGACCGAGACGGGTGGATCACGAGGTCAGGAGATCGAGACCATCCTGGCTAACACAGTGAAACCCCATCTCTACTAAGAAATACAAAAAACTAGCCAGGCGAGGTGGCGGGCGCCTGTAGTCCCAGCTACTCGGGAGGCTGAGGCTGGAGAATGGCGTGAACCCGGGAGGTGGAGCTTGCAGTGAGCTGAGATCCGGCCACTGCACTCCAGCCTGGGCGACAGAGTGAGACTCCGTCTCAAAAAAAAAAAAAAAAAAAAAAAAAAAAAAAAGGAGGCTTAGTACCTGCCTGGTGCCGAGCAGACGGGGCTGCAGTGGTGATCTTGGGAGCCTGCTCTCTCAACCTAGGAGTCTTCCCACCTGGAGGATTACAAACAGGCAAGACCTCTGAAAGAAGGGGACACAGGCCTCTGGGCCAGGAAGGAAGGCTGCTGTGGGGAAGGGGCTGTGCTCCGGGCAGAGGGCTGCTGAGCAGCTGTGGTTGTAAGAAACTGGAAACAGCCTCGCTGTCAGGAGACGGACTTCATTATAGGGAGTATGGACCAGTAAGCCACGGTCCATTCATCGTATGGAGTACAGTGCAGTGAGCCACAGTCCATTCATTATAGGGAGTATTCATTATAGGGAGTGGAGCAGTAAGCCACGGTCCATTCATCGTATGGAGCACAGTGCAGCAGTTACAGCCGATAAACCAGACCTTCTACCAACGTTGGTCCCCTGCAAATGTGAACAAAGCAGATTGCAGAATGACACTGGGATGAATTTTCAAACCTCACAGCAATGCCATATGTTGTTCCTAGGTTTATGTGTGGTTAAATAGTCCAGGTAAAAAGCCTGGACTAGAAGGACACCTGTCAGGTTCATGACTGTAGCCGCCCTGGGTGGAAGAGGGGCGTGACCCAGGGGGAATGGGACTAAGACCCAAGTCTATTTCTCTTGTGTATACAGTGTCCTGGCCCCGGGAGGGCTTGTGTGCCTGCATCATGATGTGTCAGATTCCCAAAGGGAATGAAAAGCCAGGGCAGGGGCCTGGCCCAGGCAATGGGGGCAGATGATGGAACCTGGGCCGCGCACAGAGGAGTGTATCCAGAGACCTTGGTTCCTCATCGTCCCAGGCTCCCAGGTCGAACCGGCTCTGCAGGAGAGGACAGAGGAAAGCTCCTGTCTTGGAGTGTGCCCCAGAAGCAGAGTCTGCGATGAAAGCAAGGGAGCTGGGCTTTCCGGTCATTGGCCAGGAGCTGTTGAGGGAGTGGGAGAGGATGGCTTAGATTTGCAGGCACTGTGTCCCCCTGACCGTGCAGGCAGTCAGAAGCCAGAGGGCCATCAGAGGCAGGCAGACACAGTGGAGGAGGCACCCGTGTGGCTGCTCCTTCCACACAGCGGGCTCCGCAGGGAGAGCTTCTAACAAACAACAAGCGCCCCAGAGCCCACTGTGTGTGAGGCCATGTTCCAGAGGCAGGGGATGCCAGGGTGCGGGAAAAGTTACCCGGGGCATTCCATTTAGCATGAGAAGTTCTAGGCAGTGTGACAGCTAACAAGGCCCGAGGCAGAGAGTGGGTGAGCAGAGGGTTGGGGGGGAGAGAAGAAGACAATGAGGTCAGAAGGTGGCTGGGGTCAGATGTGCAGGCTTAGCAAGTCATTCTGAGGACTCCAGCTCTGACTGAATGAGATGGGAGCCCCTGGAGGGTGTTGGGCAGGGCCAGGCAAGGTCTGCCTTACATCCTATTTCTTTTTTTTTTTTTTTTGAGTCGGAGTCTCACTCTGTCGCCCAGGCTGGAGTGCAGTGGCACCATCTCGGCTCACTGCAAGCTCCACCTCCCGGGTTCACGCCATTCTCCTGCTTCAGCCTCCCAAGTAGCTAGGACTACAGGCGCCCGCCACCATGCCCGGCAAATTTTTTGTATATTTGGTAGAGACGGGGTTTCACCGTGTTAGCCAGGAAGGTCTCCATCTCCTGACCTCATAATCCACCCACCTCGGCCTCCCAAAGTGCTGAGATTACAGGCCTGAGCCACCGCACCCAGCTTTTTGTTTTGTTTTGTTTTGAGACACAGTTATGCTCTTGTTGCCCAGGCTGGAGTGCAATGGTGCGATCTTGGCTCACTGCAGCCGGGTTCAAGCAATTCTTCTGCCTCGACCTTCCAAATAGCTGGGATAATAAGTGCCTGCCACCACGCCTGGCTAATTTTTGTATTTTTAGTAGAGACGGGGTTCACCATGTTGGCCAGGCTGCTCTTGAACTCCTGGCCTCAGGTGATCCGCCTGCCTCAGCCTCCCAAAGTTCTGGGATTACAGTCATGAGCCACTGGGCCTGGCCTGCATTCTAAAAGGACCACCTTGGTGCCTTGGATGGGGATAGAGGTGGGGGTGGTGACAAGTGGTCAACTCTTGGGCACTCTCTGAAGGAAGAGCAACAGGACCTGTGATGGGCTGGATGGAGGAGGCAGAGACGAGCCTGGGACTGTGAGGTGTGGGCCTCACTGGCAGGCTGGAGCTTCCATTAGCCAGGAGGGAGGACATGGGAGGGCAGGTCCAGGATGAGGCCAGGACTTCAGCCATGGATGGGCTGCACTGTGCTAACGAGGCTTTCCAACCAGACATTCTCACCACCTTTTAAAAGGCCCGTGTCTGTAGGGACTTGGAAGTAGGGCACCGTGCAGGTTTATATAGTGTCTGACTTTCTAGAGACTGTCAACCACAGGAGGCAAATTCCTCTTGCCTCTGGTTTCCTGCTGGAGAGGGCTTGTATTAATCTGTTCTCATGCTGCTAATAAAGACATATCCTAGACTGGGTAATCTATAAAGGAAAGAGGTTTAATGGACTCAAAGTTCTTTTTTTTTTTTTTTTTTTTTTTTTTGAGACGGAGTCTTGCTTTGTAGCCCAGGGCTGGAGTGCAGTGGTGCGATCTCGGCTCACTGCAGGCTCCGCCTCCCGGGTTCACGCCATTCTCCTGCCTCAGCCTCCAGAGTAGCTGGGACTACAGGCGCCCGCCACCTCGCCCAGCTAATTTTTTGTATCTTTTAGTAGAGACGGGGTTTCACCGTGTTAGCCAGGATGGTCTTGATCTCCTGACCTCGTGATCCGCCCGTCTCGGCCTCCCAAAGTGCTGGGATTACAGGCTTGAGCCACCGCGCCCGGCTGGACTCAAAGTTCTACATGGCTGGGAAGACCTCACCATTACTAAGGTGGAAGGCAAATGAGGAGCAAAGTCACTTCTTCCATGGCGGCAGGCAAGAGATAGAGCCCGTGCAGGGGAACTCCCATTTATAAAACCATCAGATCTCATGAGACTTATTCACCATCACCAGAACAGTATGGGAGACCACCCCCATGATTTGAGTATCTCTACGTGGCCCCGGTCTTGACACATGGGGATTATTACAATTCAAGGTGAGATTTGGGTGGGGACACAGCCAAACCATATCAGGACTGAAGTCACACTTGTCCAGTTTGCAAATCTATTTCTTGTTTTCACAAAGCTGAGCCTTCCACATGAAGAAGCCAGAGAAGCTGCCCCATGGGAGGTCACTGCCTTCTCCAGTTGACCAGAACTGGACCAGAGCGGCAGTTCTGGACCAGACAGGGCCCCAGCTCAGGCCGGTTCTGAGAGTCTCTAGAATGGCCTGGAAATGCCAGTTCTCACACCGTGTCTCTAAATGGGCTCTGGAGTCAGTGAGCCTTGGATTAAATCCCCTATGCACTCTGTAACTGGCTGTGCAAGAGACACTGTCTCTTAACTTCACTGTGCCTCAGCTTCCTCATCTGCAAATGGGAACAATAATAGTGCCTGACTCGGGTATTAGTGAGGACAGAAAATGGTGTGACATAAGTGTTTAATAAATGTTAGATCTCATTATCTGTACAACTGTGTAATCATTTAGAGAGGGAAGGAGTCCAGGTGGCCTGTGACTGGTACTAGCTGGTTGAGGGCAGGAGTGGCCTGGGGCCTCCCACCCTGGCTGACCTCATTGCTGCCGGACCTGCCCCCAGGTGAGGGGCACCAGAACGTTTCTCCCATTGGACAGACAAGGAAGCTGAGGCCTGCAGCCCTTGGGACTTGGTCAAGGTCCCAGGATGAATGTACAGAGGAGGGGATGGGCGTGAGGAGTGCGGGGCACTTGGGGCCCTACAGCCCTGCCTGGGACCCAGCCCCAGCCTCCGAGGCTGTCTGGATAAAGTAATGTGGTGCCCTCGTGCCTGGGAGGGGAGCTGGAGAGGACTGCGTGGGCCCAAGGCTGGTGTCCCTCTGCTCAGCTTCCACGGGGAAGCCCATGGCACAGTGGCCTGGAGCCTGGCTTTGGGCTCGGCTGCCTAGGCATGGATCCCAGCATCATCAGCTTTGAGCTGTGTGATCTCGGGCAAGTCAATTCATCTCTTTGACCCAATTCTATGAACATTTCTTTTTTTTTTTTTTTTTTTTTTTTTTTTTTTTTTTTTTTTTTTTTTTTTTTTTTTTTTTAGACGGAGTCTCGCTGTCTCTCCCAGGCTGGAGTGCAGTGGCGTGATCTCGGCTCACTGCAAGCTCCGCCTCCCGGGTTCACGCCATTCTCCCGCCTCAGCCTCCCAAGTAGCTGAGACTACAGGCGCCCGCCACCACGCCCGGCTAGTTTTTTGTATTTTTAGTAGAGACGGGGTTTCACCATGTTAGCCAGGATAGTCTCGATCTCCTGACCTCGTGATCCACCCGCCTCAGCCTCCCAAAGTGCTGGGATTACAGGCTTGAGCCACCGCGCCCGGCCTGAACATTTCTTGAGTGCTTTCTACAAGTTCTCAAAAGATTGGAAAATTTTTCAGGAAGTAAAACAGATTTTCCTCACTAGCAACAGAACTCAGGACCCAGTTCTACAGGTGGTCAGGTGCTTTGGTACACACCTCTAAGTCCAGAAACTATCTACAGAGTCAACAGGTTGTCATAAAATATTGTCATATCTAAGATGACAATTCAGTATCACAAATTTGAACTTGAAGGAAACTTAGACTTCCCCTAGCCCAGTGGTTTTAAAAATACTTTATTTCAAGGCCAGGCACAGTGGCTTACGCCTGTAATCCCAGCACTTTGGGAAGCAGGAGGATCACCTGGGGTCAGGAGTTCGAGACCAGCCTGGTCAACATGGCAAAACCACGTCTCTACTAAAATACAAAGACTAGCCAGGCGTGGTGGCTCGTGCCTGTGATCCTAGCTACTTGGGAGGCTAAGGTGGGAGAATCACTTGAACATGAGAGGCAGAGGTTGCAGTGAGCCAAGATCATGCCACTGTACTCCAGCCTGGGTGACAGAGCAAGATTCCATCTTGGAAAAAAAAAAAAAAAAACACAAAGGATAGAGTGAGAAGGAACGATATAAATATAGCCAGAGTTCCTGAAGGAGATGATGGAAGAGAAGCAACATTCAGAGAGATAAGTCAGAATATTTTCCAAAATGGAAAGACAACAAAGCTCAGGTTCAAGAAGCTAAACAATTCCCAAACAGGATAAATAAAAAGAGGCTGGGCGCAGTGGCTCACACCTGTAATCCCAGCACTTTGGGAGGCCAAGGTGGGTGGATCACTTGAGCCCAGGAGTTGGAGACCAACCTGGGCAACATGCTGAAACCCCATCTCTACAAAAGACACAAAAATTAGCCTGGAGTGGTGCCTGTAGTCCCAGCTACTCAGGAGGCTGAGGTGGGAGGATCACCTGAGCCCAGGGAGTCCGAGACTGCAGTGAGCCATGATGGCGCCACTGCACCCCAGCCAGCCTGGATGACAGAGAGTCATTCTAACAGAACATGGTTCAATCACTTCTATACCTTCACCACCTAGAACAGTGTTGGCACCCATGGCACCCAGTTAATGCTTTATCAAAGTTGTAGAATGAATGAATACTTCAGAACACCAAAGACAAAAATTAAGCTCCCAAAAGCAGCCAGACAGAAAAGATATTGTCTCAAAAAGATTGACAATTACTGGCAGCTGATGTCTAAACAGCAAAATAGAAGTCAGAAGACAGTGGAATGATATATTCAAAGTGGTGAGAAAAATAACTGTCAACCTAAAATTATGCACCAGTGAGTTATCTTTCAGGGGTGAGGGTAAAATAAAGATACTAAGAAAAATGACAGTTGAGTTTATCACCCATAGATCTTTGATACAGAAACATCTGAAGAATCTTTTGATGGCACATGGAATTTTTTTCAGAAGGAAGATCTGAGCTGCACAAAGGAAATAGTAAACATGGTTTAGTCTCCCAGACAATAATGTGTAATTCAGGACGATCTGACCAGAAACAGAGTGTGCTGAAGCCCTTTATTTTGACCTAGAAGGAGATTAAATACTGGCAACTTTAGATTTTGTTAAATATATATTTTAAAATATCTTGAAGCCGGGCGCGGTGGCTCATGCCTGTAATCCCAGCACTTTGGGAGACTGAGGTGGGCAGATCACCTGAGGTCAGGAGTTCCAGACCAGCCTGAGCAACTTGGTAAGCCCGATTTCTACTAAAAGTGTAAAAATTAGCCGGGCATGGTGGCAGGCACCTGTAATCCCAGCTACTAGGGAGATTGAGGCATGAAAATTGCTTGAACCCAGGAGGTGGAAGTTGCGGTGAGACAAGATTGCACCACTGCACTCCAGCCTGGGGGATAGAGCAAGACGCTGTCTCTAAATATGTGTGTGTGTGTGTGTGTGTGTGTGTATAGGATAACCACAGAAAGAAAAGATATGAAATGTGCAGTTTCCAAGCCAGTGAAGAGCCGGGGAGGACCTGAAGAAAAAGAAAACCTTGATCAATTCTTAAAACTGCAAGAAAGGAGAAAGATGAAACATTTGGCTACTAGCAAGCACAAAAATAAGATGGTTAAAATAAATATGTCAAAATCATACATTTGTAAGTGAATTAAACTCGAGATACAGGATTGTCAGATCAGATTTTTTTTTTTTTTTTTTTTTGAGACGGAGTCTCGCTCTGTCGCCCAGGCTGGAGTGCAGTGGCCGGATCTCAGCTCACTGCAAGCTCCGCTTCCCGGGTTCACGCCATTCTCCTGCCTCAGCCTCCCGAGCAGCTGGGACTGCAGGCACCCGCCACCTCGCCCGGCTAGTTTTTTTTTTTTTTTTTTTTTTTTTTTGTATTTTTTAGTAGAGACAGGGTTTCACTGGGTTAGCCAGGATGGTCTCGATCTCCTGACCTCGTGATCCGCCCGCCTCGGCCTCCCAAAGTGCTGGGATTACAGGCTTGAGCCACCGCGCCTGGCCAGATCAGATTTTTTTAAATACCAGCTATATTATGCTTACAAATAACAAACCTAAGATTATGGACGTGGGAAGGCTGAAGGTAGAAGGATGAAAAAGTTATATCAGGCAAGTAGGGACCAAAGTGGAACTGGTGGAGTTAATTTGACTTTAAGGCAAAAGGTATTACTAGAGATAAAAGACAGTCAAAACCTAAAGAACAAGCTGAGTGTGGTGGCTCACGCCTGTAATCCCAGCACTCTGGGAGGCTGAGGTGGGTGGATCACCTGGGGTCAGGAGTTCAAGACCAGCCTGGCCAACATAGTGAAACCTGTCTCTACTAAAAATACAAAAAAATTAGCTAGATGTGGTGGCACACGCCTGTAATCCCAGCTACTCCAGAGGCTGAGGTAGGAAACTCTCTTGAATCCAGGAGGCGGAGGTTCCAGTGAACCAAGGTTGTACCACTGCACTCCAGCCTGGGTGGCAAGAGTGAAACTTCTTTTCAAAAAACAAACAAACAAACAAATAAACCTAAAGAACAAAAGCTTCCATCCACCAGGTTTAGGAGGAAAGATTAGACACACAGACCTATGAAGGGAGCAGTAATCACCTCTTCCTCTTCAACAGTTGCTTTAGCATTTAAAAAGTCCTTTGGCATTTATTTGTTAAACATCTGACCCTCACATCAAGCCAGAGAGGTAGGGGAGGTAAGTGTTACCAGTCCCCGACCCTTTTTTTTTTTGAGACGGAGTTTTGCTCTTGTCACCCAGGCTGGAGTGCAGTGGCGCAATCTTGGCTCACTGCAACCTCTGCCTGCCGGGTTCAAGAGATTCTCCTACCTCAGCCTCCCCAGTAGCTGGGACTACAGGCACACGCCACCACCACCCAGCTAATTTTTATATTTTTAGTATAGACGGGGTTTTGCCATGTTGGCCAGGCTGGTCTAGAACTCCTGATCTCAAGTGATCCACTCACCTTGGCCTCCCAAAGTGCTGGGATTATAGGCATAAGCCACCGCATCCAGCCTTTTCTTTTCTTTTTTTCTTTTCTTTTCTTTCTTTCTTCTTTTTTTTTTTTTTTTTTTTTTTGAGATGGAGTCTTGGTCTGTTGCTCAGGCTGGAGTGCAATGGCAGGATCTCGGCTCACTGCAACCCTTGCCTCCTGGGTTCAAGCGATTCTCCTGCCTCAGCCTCCCGAGTAGCTGGGATTACAGGTGCCCACCACCACGCCCAGCTAATTTTTGTATTTTTAGTAGAGACAGGATTTCACCACGTTGGCCAGGCTGGTCTTGAACTTCTGACCTTGTGATCCGTCCACTTCGGCCTCCCAAAGTGCTGGGATTACAGGTGTGAGCCACTGTGCCTGGCCTTTTCTTTCTCTCTCTTTCTTTCTTTCTTTCTTTCTTTCTTTCTTTCTTTCTTTCTTTCTTTCTTTCTTTCTTTCTTTCTTTTCTTTCTTTCTTTCTTTCTTTTTCTTCCTTCCTTCCTCCCTTTTTCTTTTCCTTCCTTCTTTCCTTTCTTTCTTTTTTTAAACAAGGAATTTGTTATAGTTTTATTTTCCTCTGCATTTGCAAAATACTTAGACCAATATGAGAAAGAAATACCTTCTATGGGGAAAAAATGACATTAAAAATGAAGATGGGAAGGCTGAAAAGGGTTAGTGCCTTAGTTGCAAGGAGCTGCAGCATCTCTGGTCCAAGGAATCAAAAAGATATTGGGAAGATATAACAGGAGGAAGAAGAATGTGAATTTACTGAGGGAGAGGGCCCCGAAGTGGGCGTTGAGGGGGAACTGGAGGCTAGGGAGTGGGCCTGGGTGGAGGGAGAGGCCTCCGCTGGAAGCCATAGGGTAGGGGTTGGGGAGAGCCAGTGTATCCACGAGGCGGCATCAGTGGAGGAGGTCCACGCATACTATGGAGGCATAGTACCTGGGTGACCCATGGGAGATCCAGACTGAGGCCCCCTGGGGCACATGCTCATTGAAGGACGTCCAGGATGAGGCATTCCAGGTCGTGATCAGGGTGGGGGCTGCCCCCCAGATCCTGGGGGCCCATCACGGGGGTGTCCTCAGCCATGAGGGCCATGGTGTGCCAGCCATATCTGAGATCCCTGGACGGGGCATCGCACCTATTGGGAATGGGTGAGGATGCGAGTGTCCATGACCTGGATGTCCTGCCCCTGGGGTTCCTGCCAATGGGAGCCGGGGGCATGTCCTGCAGCCTAGGAGGCACAGGTGGTGGGGGCATGGCTAGGGGTATCCCAGGTGTGGGGCGGGGGCTCCAGGAGGCAGCCTTAGGTGTGGGAAGGAGCCAGGAGGAGGCACGCCTGGTGGAGGAAGCCCAGACCCCAATGATGCTGCCACAGGATTCAGGGCAGAGGGTGGAGGAAGTTCCCAGGGACCTGATGGCCAAGAGAAAGTCGCTCATCTTGCACGTGCAAAAGTTGCCCTGAGACCACGTGCCTTGCCTGCGGAGGACCCAGCAAAACCTGTGCCGGAAGTCGGTGGCCTCGCCCACGGCTCAGGGCTGGGCGGGGCCAAGCGCGGGGCAGCACGCTCTGCTCTCCCGCCCACGACCTGCGGGGGTCGTTAGCGGTCCCAGCCCGAGCCCCCTCTAGATTCAAATCCGACTGGGTGAAGGAGGACCCGAGGAGGACCCACGCACGTGAGGGCAGGTCCATGAGGACAGGAAACTGACCTCAGGCTCTTTTGGTGGGAAGAAGAGGGAGGCTGTGAGCCCCCTTAAGTGGACAGGGGTGGGGGTGGAGTGGGAGGGGGGAGTCTGAGGGAGGGGGACGAGGAGCAGAGAAATGGACAGAAGAGCCCGGCGTGAGGGGTGGGGGTGCAGGAAGGTTTCCTGTGGGTTAAGCGGCCTCAAGTCAACTTGGGCAAGAGGGGATGGTGGGGTGGTCCTGGTTAGAGCCTGCGCTGTGGCGCCAGCCCTGGGGCGCCCCTCTGAGGCCCTGGGCGGGGCAGGCAGCCCTTCTAAGCTCACGTCCTCATTTCTAAAACAGGGAACCTAAGTCCCAGGGCTGCGGTGCAGATTAAATGGCAGGACGCCTGCTGAAGGCTGCACGGTGCCTAGGACGGTTGTCATTTATTCAATGCACATTTACAAGCCCCTGCTGGGGGTCAGGCATTGTTCTATGGGCTGCAAATCCAGCAGGGAAAAAACAAAAACAAAAACAAGACCAGCCTGCCCTCGTGTGGCTCCTAGGTCAATGGAGGAAGAAATTCACTAATGTCGTCACTATATTAGGTGGCCGCAAGTGCAGGGCAAAGAGAGTGAGGAGAGGCCAGGTCGCTGCAGTTGGAGAGACAGTGGGCTGGGAGGGCTCACTGTGATGTGGGAGGCAAGACTTGAAGGCAGAAGGGACAGCAGCACAAAGGCCCTGCAGTGAGGGCATGTGTGCCATTTGGAGGAGCAGCCAGGGGGCTGGTGTGTGTGGAGGACAGTGGGCAAGGGGAAGAAGACACTGGGAGCCGGATTAAAGACTTTGCGGAGCTGGGTGTGGTGACTCACGCCTGTACTCCCAACACTTTGGGAGGCCGAGGCGGGCCGATCAGCTGAGGTCAAGAGTTCGAGATCAGCCGGGTCATCATGGCGAAACCCTATCTCTACCAAAAAATACAAAAATTAGGCATGGTGGCATGCGCCTGTGGTTCCAGTTTCTTAGAGGCTGAGGCGGGAGGATCCCTTGAACCCAGGGAGGCAGGCAGAGGTTGCAGTGAGCTGGGATCACGCCATTGTACCAGTCTGGGCGACAAAGTGGGACTCTGTCTCAAAAAAAACAAAAAATTTTGCAGCCTAAGGTATCTTGCAGCTTTTGAGCCATTGCAGCTGGAAAGCAGACAGTCTGTAAACAAATGGGCTTTGTTCCAATGTAACTTTATTCACATAACGGACCACTAGCCCAGGCAGTAATTGCTAACCCCTCGCCTACAGCCTTGAAGGCTCGCAGGGGCATTGAGTGGGCTGGAGAGCCTCTGTGGCATTAGAGTTGAGGCAGGGCATGATCTGATTTCAGTCGGGTGTGAGGACGAGGGCAGAATAAGGGTGACCAGTTGGGAGGTGGCAGATGAGGGCCGCTCACCTCACGAGATGCCTGTTAGACATCTGGGTAGGCGTGGAGGAGGTCGCTGGACCTGCATGGTGAGATCTGTGTGCAGATCAGCCGAGAGGTCTAGGGGGCAGGATGGGGCAGCATTTGACCTGGACACTTACCATGGAAAGAGGGGTGATAAGTAGGGCAGGGAGAGGAGCCCCTGAGAGACCAGAACAGTGAGGGGCAAGCCCCAGGCAGCTGGGACCAGGCCAAGAGCAGCCAGGAGTACTGTTAAAGGGAAGGGGTAGGGATCAGAATGGGGTGGGGTTGAATGAGAGCCAGGGCAACCTGTCCTCTCCCCGCAGGGCCCATCTTATTAAACAGACCAGGCCACTCACTGTGGGGTGGACCAAGGACACCCCTGTCCCTGAGCCCATGGAGCTAAGGTCTGATGCCAGCCACAAGGAGAATGTGTCCCCAAAGCCTGCAGTGCTCCTGAAGCCAGGCAAGAGGCTTAGAGGGCCTGGATGGGAGGTTACAGGAGCAGGGCCCGTCTCGGTATTGGCCCAGAACCCCTCTCCCAGGCAGGCCAGCCTATAGGGCCTGGCTAATTCCACAGATCAGCCACCATGGTCGGCGGCACATAGAACAGTTTTCCCAGCCTGGGGCCTAAGGAGCAGGGGTCTTGGGAAAGTAAGGTCAGGAAGAGAGGGGACCAGGAGTAGGCCTGGTTGGTGCCCCTGGCTAAGATGGGGCCCCCACAGGTCAGCCAGTACCAGGGGCGGTGGGCTGGGAACATCCCTGCTCAGGCTGCTGAGGCTTTAAGAAAGTCACAGAGAGCCGGGAGTGGTGGCTCATGCCTGTAATCCCAGAACTTTGGGAGGCCGAGGCGGGTGGATCACCTGAGGTCAAGGGTTCAAGACCAGCCTGGCCAACATGGTGAAACCCCGTCTCTACAAAAATACAAAAGTTAGCCGGGCATGATGGTGGGTGCCTGTAATCCCAGCTACTTGGGAGGCTGAGGTGGGAGAATCACTTGAACCCGGGAGGCGGAGGTTGTACTGGGCGACAGAGCAAGACTCCCTCTCAAAAAAAAAGGAAGCCACACAGCTGGGCCAGCCAAGAAGGGGAGCAGGCCGGGCGCGGTGGCTCAAGCCTGTAATCCCAGCACTTTGGGAGGCCGAGACGGGCGGATCACTAGGTCAGGAGATCGAGACCATCCTGGCTAACACAGTGAAACCCCGTCTCTACTAAAAAATACAAAAAACTAGCCGGGCGAGGTGGCGGGCGCCTGTAGTTCCAGCTACTCAGGAGGCTGAGACAGGAGAATGGCCCGAACCCGGGAGGCGGAGCTTGCAGTGAGCTGAGATCCGGCCACTGCACCCCAGCCTGGGCGACAGAGCGAGACTCCGTCTCAAAAAAAAAAAAAAAAAAAAAAAAAAAGAAGGGGAGCAGCCCAAGAACAAATGTGGATTCTTGAATTCACATCCCAGTTTCTTCGTGTTCCAGCTGTGTGACCATGAGGCAAGTTGCTTGACCTCTCTGAGCTTTAGTTCCCATCCACAAAGGCAGCAACTTTTATGGCCCACTCTGCCTGCCAGGCCCTGCGCCCAGAGCCTCCCGGGACCTCATCCATCCCCACGAGGACTCTGCCTGTGGAGTGGGCTTAGGGGCTGGGGAGGGCCTCCAAGGCCCTTCTCCGTGTTCCCAGAGCAGCTCACCTTTACCCACTGCTCTATGGGGTCTTGCTTTCACCCCAGACCACTGCCCCCACCACCTCTTTGCTCAAGCCAGAAATCAAGGAGTCCCCCTTGATTCTTTCTTTTTTCCCCTTTACCTGACTCCCCCAAGCCTGCTGGCTGCACCTCTGAAGCTTGTCTGAATCTTCTCTTTACCCATCTGCTACCCCCGATCCCAGCCACCATCATCTCTCTCCTGGGACCCCCTCAACTACCTCCTAAATATCTCTCTGCTTCCCTCTGTCCAGCTCCAAGAACCCCCCACTTCAAGAGCCCCAGGGACTGCCCATCGCTTCACCTAGGGAGACAGAGCTGGCAGCAGACCCCGGAAGTCTTAGCTCCCTCCCGCTGCTAGGGCCCCGTCCCCTCCCTGGCTCTGAGGCCTGGACAGCTCCACCTGTCCCACCTGAGTGCCGGCCACCCAAGTCCTCCCCCAAGGCATGACTGTCTCTCCTCTCTTTAGAGCAACGAAGATTCCGGAGGAGCCTGGGCATCAGCCTGAGCAGTAGACATGACCAGTGGGTGCCCGGGTGCCAGGTGGAGAGGGGAGGGCGTGCTGCCACACCCTCCCCAGGGGCGGTGCTAGACCAGGAGCCCTGCCGAGTCCAGACCAACCTGGCCAGCCCTGGTCCCCGCCTGGGCCTAGCCCTGAAGGACACGACTGGCCGACTGGTAAATTCAAGCGTCTGGCAACAGAGCAACCTGCAGCCTCCAGCCCAGAGGTGCCAAGGGAAGGCTCGAGAGTTTGCCATTCAGCAGAGCAACCTGAGCAGCAGGGAGACCAGCAGCCCCCACCTCTGCCCAGAGCCTGGGGGGAGCTTTGGGCCCCACAAGCTGCCCTGGGGTCGTTTCCTATCCCAGGAGCCACTGGCTCGCCCATCTCCCTGTCTGAGGCAGTCCAGGCTGCCGGCCCCAGGCACCCCTAGCGGGGACTTCAGGCCCACTGAAGCCTTTGCCCCTCTTGATGGGCGCACACGGCCAGGCCTCAGATTCTGGGGTGGCCTGGGGAGCTGGAGGTCCAGGCTGGTGGGGGAGCCTCTCACCCTGGAGGACCTGGCTATCCCCAGTCAGAACCAGACTCGGGCCCCATCCCATGCTGCCATCCAGCAGCTGCTGGCTTCTGTACGTTGCCTGGAGCAGGAGGCAGCCAGACTCAGGTGCCAGGCACCCCAGGAACCTCCCCGTGCTGTGCAGCAGGACCTCTGGACCAGCAGTGGCCAGCCACTCTCCGCCCACCAGCCTCTCCTTGCTTCCTGGGATGAGAGGCGGAGATGCCTTCGAGGCCAAAGGAAAACTGCAGCTTTCTTGAAGACCCCGGCTAGTCTCTCAGACTCTTGGGCACAAAGCAAGCTAATGTCACCTGAGACCACTCTGGGGACACTGACTGGGGATTCCCTTAATCCTGGGCAGGGGCTCCCTCCCGCCCACCCCCTAGGGTCAGGGGACAGCTGCTCCCCCACGTCTCCAGATGGCAGGGCACAGAAGGGTGACCCCAGTCTCCCTCAAGGGGTGGGAAGCAGGGGGGCCGGCCCCTGTTCCTCAGCCTTCTCCAACACAGCCTGGGGAATCCCACCCAAGCAGAAAGGAGAGGAGGGGTCCCCGAGGGAGCGGGTCCACAGGGAGGAGGAGAGGACGGCTTTCCATCTGCCAGACACAATCTCAGCGAGCAATGCCTCGAAGGTAGAGGCTGGGGGAGGCTGGAGGTGGGGTGGGGGGCGGGGGGCGTTGCTCCGGGGCAGGGAGGCTCGGCAGGGGGTGCCTTGTCCTGCCTGCTGCTCGGCCTGAGAACTGTGTTATGTACTCTTGCTTTCCCAGAACAAGGCACAAAACATTGTAGCCCCAGAGTCTGAGGCAACCTGGTGAGCCCATGGCGGGGTGGGGACAGGGGTTGGAGCGGGGGGGACACATGCTCAGGACTGTGCTTCCATTTGCCTGTGCGAACGGAGATGAGGGCCTGATGGAGATGAGGCAGGGTTTCAAGGAAGAGGAACTTATTTCCTGTCCCTGCTGGGGAATGAAGGGAGCCTCCAGGGCCCCAGGGACGAGAATGAAGGGATGCTTGTGGGTTTAGGGCACTCAGTGTCCTGAACTTCCGAGGCTACCCTGGGTTTTTGGCAAAGAGGGCAATCTCTGGCTGGATGCAGTGACTCCTGCCTGTAATCTCAACACTTTGGGAGACTGAGGCAGGCAGATTGCTTGAGCTCAGGAGTTCAAGACCAGCCTGAGCAACATAGCAAAACCCTGTCTCTACAAAAAAAAAAAAAAAAAAAAAAATTTACAAAAATCAGCCGGGTGTGGTGGTGCACGTCTGTAGTCTCAGCTACGCGGAAGGCTGAGGTGGGAGGGTCGCTTGAGCCCAGGAGGTCGAGGCTGCAGTGAGCCATTATCATGCCACTGCACTCCAGCCTGGGTGACAGAGCAAGACTCTGTCTCAAAATTATATATATATATATATATATAAAAGAAATAAAGATGGCATTCTCCGACCCCCAGGGCCTTGCTTGTGTGGGGTTTCCAAGTCCAGCCATCAGTAAGAGGGAAGTTCTTCCAGTCTGCAGTGTGTTACTTCTGTTGTGGTGTGGGTCACCACCCGACTGATTGCAGGAAAGGCATCTCGGAGGGTATCCAGCCACTGGGCTCTCCCTGGGGATAGGAGGGCAGTCCACCCCTGATCAGCCGTGGTCTGCCCCCAGCTGGCAGCTGTTGTCCAGATGTTTTCGATCCTGGAGGCACTTGGTGAAGAGGCAGTCGGATCCAGTGGTGGCAGCAGTGGCACTGGGCCGCTGGCAGCTGTTGCGAAAGGGCCTTCAGGCCCTGTGGCTCCGGGAGGCTCAGCTGGAGGCAGCATGCGGGCAGTACACAAAGATTCTGCTGGCCTGGAGCTTCCGAGAGGTCAGGAGTCCCCAGGTTGGGCCAGGGGGCTGTGTGAAGCACTAGTGTGTCTGGGGAGGAGACTCAGCCTATGGAGAGGGCACCCACTGGGCATAGGTTGCACCTCATGAATGATCAGCAGTAGATCGTGTAGTTGTGAGTCCACA
This sequence comes from Macaca thibetana thibetana, assembly GCF_024542745.1. NCBI lineage: Eukaryota > Metazoa > Chordata > Mammalia > Primates > Cercopithecidae > Macaca > Macaca thibetana. Next base: position 10,949,626 of record NC_065578.1, read on the forward strand.
CACCCGAATCAGCTCTGCCTAAGTTCAAATCCTGCCCCCTCTACCACTTGCTAGCTGTGTGACCTTGGGCAAGTTACCTAACCTCACTGTGCCCCAGTCTCTTTCTCTCTAAAATGGGATGATGATAATAATAGTACATACCTCTCTCAGGGTCATTGTGAGAGTAAATTAATAAGAGACTCAGAACACTGCCTAGCGTACAGCAAGCTAGTAGATAAGTGGCTGCTATTTTTTATTAGTGGTTTGCCAGCCAGGGCTGGGAGGGAGTATCTGTGTCCTTCCCTCCTTGGGAAAGGGGTACTCTGAGAGGGGTCCAGTCCCAGCTTTCGTCTTCTAAGGAAAGTGTTGCCTCTTGGGATGCATCTCTCTGTATTTGTTCATTCATTCATTCCTTCATGCCCAAAGAAGGAACGAATAGGCAGAGTAATGGTTAAGACCACAGGCTGTGGAATCTGATAGGCGTGTGTTACTCCTGTCCCCTCCCCTGCCTGGTGTTTCCTTGGGAGGCAGATTCAAGGCCAACATCTCCTTTCCCCTTCTCTCTTGAGCCAGTGGAGAAACCTGGCTTTACAGCAGAAACAAGTACAGCCCCACATGCAGGCTGGGCCAGGGTCCCCGCCCTCCAGGAGAGCCCAGGGCCAAGGCCCCTCCTTGGGAAGAAGCACAGTGGCGGACCTCTCCCAGAGAAGCAGGCTGGAACACATCAGGTTGGTCAGCGTGGCCTGGGAAGCTGGTGGCCTTCCATCTCCCGCTTCCTGCCTTACCCCCACTACTTCCTCATCCCCACAAAAGAATGGGAATGAAATAAGCAGATGTGGGCAAAGATTAATGCAAAAAAGATGTCCATCACGGCATCATTTATAATTGTAAAAACTTCAGAACAGCCAGGCATGGTGGCTCACGCCTGTAATCCCAACACTCTGGGAGGCCTCGGCCAGGAGTTAGACAGCAGCCTGGGCAACATAGCGAGACCCCGTCTCTAGCAAAAAAATGTAAACATTTAGCCAGGCATGGGGGCGTGCTTGTAGTCCCAGCCACTCTAGAGGCTGAGGCAGGAGGATCACTTGAGGCCAGGAAATCAAGACTGCAGTGAGCTATGATCATGCCACTGCACTCCAGCCTGGGCAACAGGGCAAGATCCTGTCTCAAAAAAAATAAGCTGAAAAGCAGCCTGAATGCTCAACAGTGAGTGAGGAAATGATGGTTTGACCATGTAATGAACGATTAGCAACCATCCAATATGATGTTTAGGAAGATTTTTTATTGGTTTTGTTTCCAATCATAGCAGTAATGCATGCTCAATTTGAAAAATATTCCAAATAGTCGGAAGTATATTAATTAACTTGAAAGCTTCATCCTCTCATAGCCCCCTCCCTGGAAGTATTTTTATGAATATTTGCAAAAAATAAAAAATAAAAAATAAATTAAAAAAATAAAAAAAAGAATATTTGCATAGCATTTTTAAAAACAAGGGAAAATAGTGTGGCAATGTTAAATTTTTCTTAAAGGAGCATAAAAATGTATCAAAAATATTTTTCCCAACCACATAGTTGCATAGAAACCACACAGTGCATAGAAAAAGGACCAGAAGGAAAAAAAAAAAAAAACGAAAATGTGCAATGCGAAGCCTAACACTGCTGAACCATACACTTAAGGAGGCGGAGCTTGCAGTGAGCCAAGATCTCACCACCACACTCCAGCCTGGGCGACACAGCGAGACTCTGTCTCAAAAAAAAAAAAAAAAAAATGGTTACAATGGTAAACTTTCTGACATGTATTTTACCACAATTAAGGAGTGAAAAATAAATATTTAATTGAAAAATACTAAAATGGAAACTATGCTTATCTCTGGAGCAGTGGGATTAAAGTCGGTTATTTTTTTCTTTTCTTTTCTTTTCTTTTTTTGCCCAGGCTGGAGTGCAGTGGAACAATCTTGCTTACTGCAACCTCCATCTGGGTTCAAGCAATTCTTCCGCCTCAGCCTCCTACGTAGCTGGGATTACAGGCACACACCACCACGCCCGGCTGATTTTTTTTCTTTTTTTTTCTTTTTTTTTTTTTTTTTTTATTTTTTTTTTAGTAGAGATAAGGTTTCGCCATGTTGGTCAGACTGGTCTTAAACTCCTGGCCTCAAGTGATCTGCCTGCCTCAGCCTCCCAAAGTGCTGGGATTACAGGTGTGAGCCACTGCGCTTGGCCTCTGGTTATATTTTTCTTTATTTCCCCAATTTTCTACTATAGTTGGGTATTTTTTTTTTTTTTTTGAGACGGAGTCTTGCTCTGTCGCCCGGGGTGGAGTGCACTGGCCGGATGTCAGCTCACTGCAAGCTCCGCCTCCCGAGTTTACGCCATTCTCCTGCCTCAGCCTCCCGAGTAGCTGGGACTACAGGCGCCCGCCACCTCGCCCGGCTAGTTTTTTGTAGTTTTTAGTAGAGACGGGGTTTCACCGTGTTAGCCAGGATGGTCTCGATCTCCTGACCTCGTGATCCGCCCGCCTCGGCCTCCCAAAGTGCTGGGATTACAGGCTTGAGCCACCGCGCCCGGCCATTTTTTTTTTTAAACAGAGCATTGCTCTGTCACCCAGGCTGTAGTACAGTAGTGCGATCTCTGCTCACTACCACCTGTGCCACCCAGGCTTAAGCAATTCTCATGCCTCAGCCTCCCGAGTAGCTGGGACTACGAGTGTGTGCCACCGCACTGGCTAATTTGTGTGTGTGCATGTGTTTAAATATATATATATATAAAAAATATATATAAAAAATCTTTTTTCTTTTTTTGTAGTAGAGATGGGTTTCACTATGTTAGCCAGGCTGGTCTCAAACTCCTGGCTTCAAGTGATCTGTCCGCCTCAGCCTCCTAAAGTCCTGGGATTACAGGTGTGAGCCACCACACCTGGCCATGTTCTTGTTTTTAAATTGAACAAATGTATTTAAATAATTATTTAAATGATATTTATTTTAATACATGTTTGTTGTTTAAAAAAAATCCAAATAGTGTTAAAGAGAATAAATCAAGAGCAGAACCTCCCCCCAGCAATAGCTTTTAAATCTGACATAAAATGAACTGTCCAGAAGAGGATGGGGGACTCAGAGCCCCCTGCTCCCAAGGGCAGACCACATCTGCCTGGGGTAGGGTGGACAGGTTGGGACCGTGTGCCCTCCCTCCCGGGTCATCGGCTTCTCTCTGGGCAACTTCACTTTTAGTCCAGGAAGTCTGAGGGAGGAGGAGAGAGCTCAGTGGCTTCTGTCACATCCTGGGCAGAGAACAGACAGCAGAGATGAGAGAGTCCAGATACTGGAGGCCCTGCAACTGGCGGGTGAGATGTGGGGTGCTGGGAAAGCAGGGAGGTGGAGCCTGGACATGCAGGGCCTGAGCTCCGTACTGGGCAGGGGCGGGGGACCCAGTTTGAGTGAATGTTTATTGTGCATCTGCTTTGGCACATTCCCAGAGACACTCTCATTTGAGCCTCACAGTGACCCCCAAGAGGAATTGTGCCCATTTTACGGATGGGAAACTGAGGCACAGAGAAGTTAAGCAACTAGTTTGAGGACACACAGCATGAGAGGAGCACAGCCTGCATTTCTGGGCTGATACGCTGATGCAGGCCCACACCGGAGGCTGGAGTATTGGAGCTAGATTTAACTTACTCAGAGATGGGGGAGACGGGCACCCCACGTGTCAGGGGCCCCTCCTGGCTCGGATCCTCCCGTCTGCTTACTCTCTCTTTTCTCTCCCTCCTCCCTGCCTCCTTAGTCTTCTTCCTGTGGTGCCAACAGAAGGAACGGGCCAGACAGCAGAAGGAGAGTCTGCGGAAGGCCACCAGGGCCACACAGACGACAGGGAGCTTCCCCCATGCCTGGCACTTTACTGCTGCAGGTGCAGCCTGGGTGGCGCCACTGAGCCCCCAGCACCAGAGAGCTTGGCTGTGCAGGTAGGACACCCTTCCCTTTTTTTTTGAGATGGGGTCTCACTCTGTCACGTAGGCTGGAGTACAGTGGCACCATCTTGCTCACTGCACCCTCCACCTCCCTGGCTCAAGCGATCCTCCCACCTCAGCTTCCCAAGTAGCTGGGACCATAGGCACGCGCCACCATGCCCAGCTAATTTTTTGTATTTTTAGTAGAGACAGGGTTCCACCATGTTGCCCAGGCTGGTCTCGAACTCCTGACCTCAAGTGATCTGCCCACCTTGGCCTCCCAAAGTGCTGGGAATCCAGGCGTGAGCCAGCGTGCCTGGCCCCCACTTCCCTTTAAGTCAGCTCTTAACTCCTAGTATTGAGAGACAAGGATGCAAATGGGAAGTGAAAGCAGCCATCGACTGAGCATGCCTAGAACATGCTAGCCGGCCCCACTGGCTGGGATTTGGTTATAAGCAAAGCTTAGTCCCAGCTTCCCACCTCTTCCCATCATCACAGTGGAACCCATGGCTGGTGGGGGAACAGACAGGAAACTGGCAGTCCCAAGGGTGTATGTGAGTACCACCTGGCTTAAGTGTTGTGAAGAGAAGGAACACAGATCTATGAGTTTCTTTTTTTGCTTCCTGGTGGTTAACTTTTTATTATGGGGCATTATTATTATTATTATTATTTGAGACAGAGTCTCGCTCTGTCACCCAGGTTGGAGTGCAGTGGCACGATCTCGGCTCACTGCAACCTCCACCTCCCGGGTTCAAGCGATTCTCCTGCCTCACCTCATAAGTAGCTGGGATTACAGGCACATGCCACCATGCCCAGCTAATTTTTTTTTGTATTTTTAGCAGAGTCGGGGTTTCACCATATTAGTCAGGCTGGTTTCGAACTACTGACCTCAGGTGATCCACCTACTTCAGCCTCCCAAAGTGCTTGGGATTACAGGCATGAGCCACCACGCCCGGCCTGTGGGGCATATTTTTTTTCTTTTTTTTTTTTTTTGAGACGCAGTCTCGCTCTGTCACCCAGGCTGGAGTGCAGTGGCGGATCTCAGCTCACTGTAAGCTCCGCCTCCCGGGTTTACACCATTCTCCTGCCTCAACCTCCCGAGTAGCTGGGACTACAGGCGCCCGCCACCTCGCCCGGCTAGTTTTTTGTATTTTTTAGTAGAGACGGGGTTTCACTGTGTTAGCCAGGAAGGTCTCGATCTCGTGACCTAGTGATCCGCCTGTCTCAGCCTCCCAAAGTGCTGGGATTACAGGCTTGAGCCACCGCGCCCGGCCCTGTGGGGCATTTTTATCTTACTCAAAAGTAGAGCAGATAGGATAATAAACCCCAGCGCACCAATTACCCAGCTTCAACAAAATCAGCCTCTCTTGAAGCTTGTTTCATATGTACTCCAAATACATCCCCCGCTCCAAATTATTTTGAGGCAAATCCCATGCATTATACCATTTCATCCATAAATACTTTTGCATGCCTCTCTAAAAGATAAGGACTCTTTAGAAACATAACCATTGGCCAGGCGCAGTGGCTCATGCCTGTAATCCCAGCACTTCGGGAGGCCGAGGCAGGTGGATCACTTGAGGTCAGGAGTTCGAAACCAGCCTGACCAACATGGTGAAACCCTCGTCTCTACTAAAAATACAAAAATTTATCGAGCGTAATGATGAACACTTGTAATCCCAGCTACTCGGGAAGCTGAGGCACAAGAATTGCTTGAACCCGGGAGGCAGAGGTTGCAGTGAGCTGAGATCATGCCACTGCACTCCAGCCTAGGCGACAGAGTGAGACTCTATCTCAGAAATAAATAAATAAATAAATAAATACATAACCACAATACCACTCTCACACCTGAAAAATAATGAAACAACTGTTCCTTAATACTCACGAATTATCTGGCCAGTATTCACATTTCCAATTGTTTTGCAAGTATATATTGTGTTAGAGTTTGCAATAAGGTCCACGTATGGCAGTTGGTTGATAAGTCATTCAAGTCTTTTAATTTTTAATTAAAAAAAAAAAAATTTAGCCGGGCGCAATGGCTCAAGCCTGTAATCCCAGCACTTTGGGAGGCTGAGATGGGCGGATCATGAGGTCAGGAGATCAAGACCATCCTGGCTAACACAGTGAAACCCCGTCTCTACCAAAAAAAAAAAAATACAAAAACCTAGCTGGGCGTGGTGGCGGGCACCTGTAGTCCCAGCTACTCGGGAGGCTGAGGCAGGAGAATGGCGTAAACCCGGGAGGTGGAGACTGCAGTGAGCTGAGATCCGGCCACTGCACTCCAGCCTGGGCGACAGAGCGAGACTCCATCTCAAAAAAAAAATTTTAGAGACAGGGTCTTACTCTGTCATCCAGGCTGGAGTACCGTGGTGCAATCATGACTCACTGTAGCCTCAAATTCCTAGGCTCAAGGGATCTTCTCATCTCTGCTTCCAAGTAGCTGGGACTATAGGTGCCACCACACCTGGCTAATTTTTAAATTTTTTGTAGAGATTTAATTTTTTGCCATGTTGCCCAGGCTGGCCTCGAACTCCTGGACTCAAGCGATTCACCCACCTTGGCCTCCCAAAGTGCTGAGATTACAGGTGTGAGCTACCATGACTGGCGAATTTTAAAAATTTTTGGTAGAGACAGAGTCCCACTGGTGAGCCATGATCGCACCACTGCACTCCAGCCTGAGCTCAAGCAATCCTCCCACCTCAGCTTCCCCTGAGTGCTGGGATTATAGGTGTGAGCCACCATGCCCAGCCTGTTAAAATCTTTATAATAGGCTCCCCTTCATTTTTTTTTTTTTCATTGCATGTTATTTGTTGAAGAAACTAATTTGCTTGCCTGCTAGTTTCTCACTCTTTGCATTTTGCTGACTACATCCCCCAGTGTAGTTTTCCGTGAGAACTTTTAGCATAGCAAGCTGACCTAGACCAAGGTTCGGTGTCTATGTGAAGGATGAAGAGTTGCCTGGTGGAGGGAGATCAGAGAAGGGTAGAGTGTTCAGAGGCCTCTGGCCAGGAGGGTAAGATCCTGAGGTGTAGCAGAGCCGAATTGGAGCCTTGTTAGTACAGGGTAGGGGGGCTGAGGGTAGTTGAAGATGAGATTGGAAAAATCTGTGGGGGCCTTGTTGGCCATGGGGAGGGGTTGAAATTTGATGGTAGAGCAAGGAGGCTACCACTGGAGGATTAGCAGGCGACTATGATGATTTGATTTGAGATTGGAAAAACACCACTGGGTTACGGAATAGGAAATGACTGGAGGAGGCTGAGGTGGATGCAGGGAGGCCAGGTCAGAGGCTGCTGAGGCCACCGCGCTGCCAGAGGTGACAGTGTCATGGCCTGAGCAGGTGACGTGCGATGCATCTTCAAAGCAGCCCCGTTTTACAGATGAGAAAACAGAGACTTGGCCGGGCACGGTGGCTCAAGCCTGTAATTCTAGCATTTTGGGAGGCCAAGGTGCCTGGATCACTTGAGGTCAGGAGTTCAAGACCAGCCTGGCCAACACAGAGAAACCCCATCTCTACTAAAAATACAAAATACAAAAAAAAAAAAAAAATTAGCCAGGCATGGTGGTGCATGCTTGTAATCCCAGCTACTCTGGAGGCTGATGCAGGAAAATCGCTTGAACCCAGGAGACAGAGGTTGCAGTGACCAGAGATCACACCATTACACTTCAGCCTAGGCAAAAGAGCGGAACTCTGTCTACAAACAACAACCGCAACAACAGCAACAACAACAAAATATGGAGGCTCAGAGTGATGAAGCGGCTTGCCCAAGGCCTGGGTAGTGTGTCTGGCAAAGGTAGGCAGCTGGAACCGCAGTCATCAGACCTTGCAATTGACATGGGTATTTTCCCTCTGTTCTCCCAGGTGCTTTGGGGCCTGGCAGCAGTTCGTGCAAAGAGGGTCCCAGTACCGAGACCACCTGGCTGACCGCCGGACGGGGACCCTGAGGAAATGCCTGCAACAGTGGGTGCAGATGAAACAGCTCCGGGACTCAGATGGGGCAAAGGTGACCCAGCTGTTCCTCTGCCGGCAGAAAGCAGGTGAGCTAGTGTTGGCTTCTGCCCCAGCAAACCATGTCACTTAATCCCCTTCTTCAGTGGGCCCTAGTTGAATATGTGAATTCTTGTGGGAGGTGGTAGAACTGGGGCTTTCTAGGAGGGCAGCGTGTAGTCCTGGGAGGGGGCAGGAGGGGTCCCAAAGTGGGCAGGCCCCGGGTGAGCCACATCCCTATGTCCCATCGCGAGCTGCTGTGGGTGAGACACTTGGTTCTGCTCCTCCCACTGCAGGCTCCCTCGGTGCTGGTTATCCCAGATCCCGCCCGGAAGGGATGTGGGCCCTGCTCTTGGGAAGCTCCTGGTGTGATGGGGGACCCACAGCCCTAATCTCTACCCCAAAACTTAACTGGGGGCCCAGTGTAGTGGCTCGCATCTATAATCCCAGCACTTTGGGAAGCCAAGGAGAGTGGATCACCCGAGGTCACGAGTTCGAGACCAGCCTGGCCAACCTGGTGAAACCCTGTGTCTACTAAAAATACAAAACTTAGCCAAGTGTGGTAGCACACCTGTAATTCTAGCTACTCGGGAGGCTGAGGCACAAGGATCGCTTGAACCCAGAAGGCGGAGGTTACAGTGAGCTAAGATCACGCCATTGCACTCCAGCCTGGGCAACAAGAGCAAAACTCTGTCTCAAAAAAAAAAAAGCACTTAACTGGGGAAGATGGGATCTTTGAGGCCACCTGGAGGGGAGGGCTTGGAAGCGCTGGGAGGGGACAAGAGACGAGAGCTCCCAAGAGGAGCCCAAGGCAGCAGCTATCAATGGCTGTGGGCAGAGTGAGGTCAGTGGGGGGGCAGCTGACTGGCCTCTTGACGGTTTTTCAGGACGTGAGGCTCTCCACACTGCAGGCCCTGCAGCCTGTGGCCTGGGTACAGTAGGCCAGGCCCAAGGGCTGCAGGAGCAAGGCTGGGGCTCTCTGCAGGATGCTTGCCGGACACTGGCCCTCTGCCGGGCGCTGCTGCTGTGGAAGACGCGGCTTTTCCAGTGCCAGTGGGCCAAGTAGGTGTCCCCAAGCTTGTGACCTGGGGTTGGGCCTGGGGACTGTGGTATGGGCACATGAGCAGTGCTCAGCACCAGGAGGAATGCGGGAGGAACGTCCCATAGGGCAGTAACTGCATCCCACTCCTCCCCGTGGCCCTGCACAGGCCCTGGCACACTGTGGTGCCCAGCCGATGTCAGGCCCTGGGAGGTGGCCTAGGGACACTGGAACAATGATTGAGCAGAGGTCCACTGGGGGCCAGGGGGCTGCCAGAGACACAGACATAGAGCTCTACAGGGGTGGCCGGAGCCCTAGTGAATGCCCGTCTCCCTGCCAAGTGCAAGTCCCGTGGTGGCAGGGACCATGTCTGTGTGGCTGTCGTTGCTGGCTCCCAGCTCCCTGCAGGTGCCTGGCATGTTGCAGGCATGGAGTAAATACTGTAAAGGAACAAGGGCAGGAGCCAGGGATCAAGCTCTTATCTCCTCCCCCATCAGCCTCATTACACAACTAGAGAAAGTGAGGCTCAGAGGGCCGGAGCAGGTTGCTCTAAATCCCAGTGGGAGTCAGGAGCAAGAAGTTCCTGTGGTAAGACCTTGTTGCTGCCCCCACACAAGATGGTCACTGCTGGAGTTCAGAGCCCAGACAAAGGCTGTGGGTGAGGGGAGGGTGGCGATCAGGAGCAGCCAGCTTCCCCAGGGGATGTCAGGAGGAATGGAGGCCAGCAGTTGCAGGGTTAAGAATTCTGTCCTTGGCTGGGTGCGGTGGCTCACGCCTGTAATCCCAGCACTTTAAGAGGCCAAGGCCAGTGGATCACCTGAGGTCAGGAGTTCGAGACCAGCCTGGTCAACATGGCGAAACCCCGTCTCTACTAAAAATACAAAAGTTAGCCAGGCGTGGTGGCAAGCACCTGTAATCCCAGCTACTTGGGAGGCTGAGACAGAAGAATGACTTGAACCCAGGAGGCAGAGACTGCAGTGAGCCAAGATCATGCCACTGCACTCTAGCCAGGTGACAGAGTGAGACTCTGTCTCAAAAAAAAAAAAAAAAAAGAATTCTGTCCTTGAAAGCCACATACCCACATGGTCCACTTGGACCCTCAGCCTCTTTCAGTGTACCCCTGCAAGTCCAGGAGAATTCAATTCACCGTGACCTTTCAGAATGTGAGGGTACCACTCATTACTCACATGCCTGCCCCACAGCCCCCAGGCCCTCCCTCTCCAGCCCATCCTCTGGCCTTTGGACCTCAGGGCACAGTTGATATCTCGTGGCAGCTCTCCCGGGGCACCCTCCAGAGCCTAGATGAATCCCAGGTCTGCTGCTATCTGGAGTTTGGGGAAATGACTTTCCCCCAGGCTCAGCTTTCTTATTTTTATAAGTGAGTGGAGGCAGAAGTACTGGTGTGGTTGTGGGGGTGGGCCCTGGTGTCTGGGGTCCCTGGGCCTGGGGCTCAGCTCCATCTCTGATCAGCTGCGTGGGCTCCCAGCCCGCCCCAGAAGCATGATGAAGTCAGCCAGTAATGCAGGTGGAGCATTAGCTTGATTAGCCAGACGTGGTGGCACACACCTGTAATCCCAGCTACTTGGGAGGCTGAGGCGGGAGGATCGCTTGAGCCCAGGAGGCAGAGGTTGCAGTAAGCTAAGATTGTGCCACTGTACTCCAGCCTGGGCCACAGAGTCAGACGCTGTCTAAAAAACAAAACAAAACAAAACAAAACAAAAAAGCATTAGCCCAGTCAGCCCAGTCTCAGCTGCTCACTGAGGTCACTCAGAGAACTCTAGAAAAGTCTGGAAGCCCAGGATGTACCCTGACCATTAAGTCAGAATCTAGCAGAATCCAGAGATAGGACTCTGGTGGGCATCGGTATCTCTTGAAGCCCCCAGCGATCCCAGCATACAGCCGCTGTGGCGGGCGGCAGCGTGGAATGCTAGCCCAGTGTCTGGCCTGTGGTGAGCACCCTTCCAGCCCACCTCTTTCACAGCGGCCAGGGTGGGGTAGCCCCTGCTTGGCCACCCTGCCCAGCCTGGGGGTGAGGCTGGGCTGGGCACTCACCTGCCCCTTCTCTAGCTCCTTCCTCCAGGGCCTGCAGCAGCGGATGCTGCAGTGCAGCCTGAGATGGTGGCACATGAGGGCATTGGGCCCAGATGCCACATCAAGCTACACCAAGACACCCTCGGCTCCGGAGCCAATGGGCAGCAGCACATCCCAAGGCTCTCTGGAGAAGGTGAGAGGTAGGTGGGTGGGGAGGGGCTGGGGCAGGTAGGGGTGGGTGGGTGGAGATTGTGGGAAGGGGACAGGGTGGGGGACCCAGGACTCCACACCTCCTTCCCCAGGTTCCCAGGGCCCCCACCCTCCCGGAGACTCTCCAGGGGAGCCTTCTGTGGGCAGCTGGGCAGCGGCAGCAGGGGCAGTGCTTTCGGCTCTGGCGGGCACGGGCCTGGCAGTTCCAGGGCACAGCCAGGTGGTACCAGCATACCCTCCAGAGGCGGTAGGGACCCCTCCCCATCTGCCTGCCACTCTATGGACTTACTGTTTCCCAGCCCCTTCTCCCATCCACCCTTGGCCTTCACAGAAGCAGCCCCTTGGGGTCTGCACCTCAGAGGCCTTCAGTTCCTCCTGTCTTCCTGCCCTGTCCTACTGAGAGGGTGTCAGGGAGCGGTGAGGCACTCTACAGAGTCACTGTTCCTCTTGGAGATTTCACAGCCGAGGTTCATTCATTTATAGCACAATGCATAAGAGTTGGTCTCCCTGGGTTCTAATCCCAGCTTTGCCCCTCACTGGCTGTGTGATCTTGGGCAAGTTGCATAACTTCTCTGTGCCTCTATTTGCCTATCTGTAAAATGGGGTTAATAGTACTCGCTCCAGTGGGGCAGTGGCGAGGCAGGGCACAAACATTTCCCAGTGCCGTGTGTGGCACGTTGTGAGTGCTCAGTCCATAGCAATGTTTATGGCTAGTGGTTGAGCACAGGACTTGGCAGTGGGGGTCTAGAGTCCCACCGTATCCCTCCCACTAGTCATCATGACCCTTGGAGAGGTGCTTGGCCCCTCCAGTCCTCAGCAACCCACCCTCCCATAATGGAAACAGAAGAGTCACCCAGAGCCCCCCACAGCTGGAGAGAAGAGAGAGGAGGGCGGGGCAGGGCTGGCCTGGGATTTGGGGGACAGTGGCCATCCTCAGGGTGGACCCTCCCTTTCCCAGCATCTTCCTCAGCTGGAGCCGCTGGGCAACAGCCCAAGGGGCCTGGAGAGAGCTGGCTTCCCACTGGGCCTGGGATCGGAGCTGCAGGGCTGTGCTGGGCCTGTGGCGTCGGCGGCTGCTGCAGTTGCGGCTGGTGGAGAGGTGGGCCCAGGAGCGGGGCTGGCGACTGGCACGAGATGCCCTATGCCACTGGCACTCCTCTTGGCAGGGTGAGTGGAGACTGGGTTGGGGGCACTGCAGGTGAGGGCAGGGCCAGGGTCTGTCTGAGACCGATTGCAGCCCTGGCCAACAACTTGACTGTAACCTCATGGGAGGCCTTGAGGCAGAGGCTAAGCTACATCTGGACTCCTGACCCATAGAAACTGTGAGATAACAAACATCTGTGGTTTAAAACTAATAAGTACTTGGGTAATTTGTTACACAGCCATAGATAACAAATGCAGTTGATCAGAGAGGTCCGCTGAGCTGTGACACTGACTTAGCTGGATTCAAAGAAAACAGGCTGCCGGGCGCGGTGGCTCACGCCTGTAATCCCAGCACTTTGGGAGGCCGAGGCGGGCGGATCACAAGGTCAGGAGATCGAGACCACGGTGAAACCCCGTCTCTACTAAAAATACAAAAAATTAGCCGGGCGCGGTTGTGGGCGCCTGTAGTCCCAGCTACTCGGGAGGCTGAGGCAGGAGAATGGCGTGAACCCGGGAGGCGGAGCTTGCAGTGAGCCGAGATCGCGCCACTGCACTCCAGCCTGGGCGCCAGAGCGAGACTCCGTCTCAAAAAAAAAAAAAAAAAAAAAAAAAAAAAAAAAAAAAAACAGGCTGACCAATTCTTACACATTGTGCTATGTATGAGTAAATGAATGGACCTCAGCTGTGAAATTTCCTAGAGGAACAGTGACTCTGCAGAGTGCCTCACCATCCCCCATACCCTCCCATCCCCTAGCAAAGTCTGGTGATGAGATCCCCACAGGCTACACCCAGGAGTCGGGTGGCTGAGCAGAACCTGGGGGCTTGGACTCTGTAGTCTTGAGTTTGAATCCCTGCTCTTCCATACCCTGGTTGTGTGAACTTTAAACAACCTACTTAACCTCTCTGAGTCTCAGCTTACACATCTGTAAAATGGGGATAATGTAGTCCCTACCTCATCACCTTAATATTCATCCTTATCCTTACCTGGCCTTTAGGAGTCACTGGTCTGAGCCCTGAGCTGGGGGAGAAGTGGGCAGAGTCATGGTGCCCTTAGAGGCCAGTAGAGTTAGTCAGAGAGGGTCCCTGGAGGAGGTAAGGAGGGCTCAGCAGGCAGAGCAATGGAGAGAGAAGTTGAGGTGTGGGAAGGGTTCAGCAAAATAGGGCAGTGGGAAGGACTGGATTTGCAGAGCTGGCTGAGGGTGCAGTGTGTTAGAAGCCCTAAGGAATGTGACCAGTGAAGGGAGAAGGGATAGTCCCAAGGCAGGCTTGCTGTCTGGGTCTCCGCCTCTGGGCAAAAAGAGCTGTTGCATGGCCCAACCAGTCTTTCTTTCTTTCTTTTTTTTTTTTTTCAAGACGGTCTCACTCTGTTGCCCATGCATGCAGTGGTGCGATCTGGGCTCACTGCAACCTCTGCCCCCGGGTTCAAGCAATTCTCCTGCCTCAGCTCCCCTAGTAGGTGGGATTACAGGTGCCTGCCACCATGCCTGGCTAATTTTTGTATTTTCAGTAGAGACAGGGTTTCACCATGTTACCGGGCTGGTCTCAAATTCCTGCCCTCAAGTGATCAACCCACCTCCACCTTCCAAAGTGCTGGGATTACAAGCGTGAGCCACCGCACCTGGCCCCAAGCAATCTTTTTATAACCTGATATCAGAAGTGACATCCCATTGCTTCTGCCAAATTCTGTCTGTTAGAAGCAAATTAATAAACCCAGCCTGTATTCAAGGCGGGGCATTGCCCGGGACAGGAATACAGGATGCTATCTTGGAGGCTGCCCACTACACCAACACATCACGTTAATGCTGGCAGACAGGGCTGTGGTTGTTCTGGAAAGTCATGTCCTGTCCGCTGGGGACAGCTGCTTACGCAGCCCAGTCATTCCCCAGCGGGAACACTGAGCCAGTGTTTCCAGAACTTCCAGTTTTTACAGAAAAATTGAAAATTAGATTTTTGGGCCGGGCGCAGTGGCTCATGTCTGTAATCCCAGCACTTTGGGAGACCGAGGCTGGCGGATCACAAGGTCAGGAGATCAAGACCATCCTGGCTAACACGGTGAAACCCCATCTCTACTAAAAATACAAAAAACTAGCCGGGCGAGGTGGCGGGCGCCTGTAGTCCCAGCTACTCGGGAGGCTGAGGCAGGAGAATGGCGTGAACTCGGGAGGCAGAGGTTGCAGTGAGCTGAGATTGGGCCACTGCACTCCAGCCTGGGCGTCAGAGTGAGACTGCGTCTCAAAAAAAAAAAAAAAAAAAAAAAAAAAAAACCAGAAAATTAGATTTTTACCGGAATTCTCCAGATTCGAAAACATTGTGGCAAAATTAACAAACAAAAACAAACCCAACAACTCTATGAGCTGGGCTGGCCTGGTCACCAGCAGGACACGTGTAATAGAGGCTTTTTAACCCAGACAGTCAGGGCGGCCTTGTCTGTTCCCACCTGGTAGGGAGCGAAGGGCTGGCTAAGCAGAGACCCATGGGGAGAGGCTGGGGTGAGCACCCAGTGGCTCTTCAGCATCTCTCTGGCCCCAGGACAGCAGTTCCTGCATGAAAAGTGCCAGACGTGGGTGCAGGGCCACCTCCAGGGCCTGCAGAGGGCTGTGTTTCGGAGCTGGCAGCAGGCAGCAGCTCGTCAGAGACGCACAGTGACCTGGCCAGAGCAACTGCTACTGCAGAGGTGGGTGGGCCTGGGGGTGGGAGGGTGTTGGTCCTCCCCACCCAAGGAATAGCAAGAAGAGCACCCAGGGGGTGGGAAGCTCAGAGGGTGGCCCAGATAGGAGGCCTATGGCCTGGGGAATAAGGGGCATGCAGGGAGACCCTAGCCCGGAGACAGAGGGCCATGACCACTGATACCTTATTATCTATTTTGGGAGTGGTGGCAAACCCCAACCCTAACCTGTGGCCCCAACAAGCCCTGGGAGTCCAGCTCCTGGCCAGGTCAGTTCTTTGGTTTTAGAGGATATGATTAACATGGGAGAAATCAGCTGGGAACAGTGGCTGACGCCTATAATCCCAGCACTTTGGGAGGCCGAGGCAGGTGGATCACTTGAGGTCAGGAGTTCAAGACCAGCCTGGCCAACATGGTGAAACCCCATCTCTACTAAAAATATGAAAAATAGCCAGGCGTGGTGGCAGGTGCCTGTAGTCTCAGCTACTCAGGACACTCAGGCAGGAGAATCACTTGAATCCAGGAGGTGGAGGTTGTGGTGAGCCGAGATTGTGCCACTGCACTCCAGCCTGGGTGACTAAGCAAGACTCCGTCTCAAAAAAAAAAAAAAAGGAGAAATCCACTCCTCAGAAATCTACCATAATGCCCATTGTGGGGAGTCACAGCAAGGAGGTGTCTGCTATACACCGTTGCTAAGAGAAGACAGTGCAATCTTCATTTAAGTAAAGATGTTCTGGTGGAACATGTATACAGTTTATGAATGCACATTGTAAAACCAAGCAGAGGGACGCAGAATGGCTCCTCCCACAGTTCAGTACAAATGCGAATGTTCAGTGTCCCCATAGGGGCAGTGAACTGTTGGCTACAGAATGGCTGACGTCTGTGCTTTTGCATCTGAGGGTGTAGATGGGTTGTTTTTTTTTTGAGATGGAGTCTCGCTCTTGTTGCCCAGGCTGGAGTGCAATGGCGCGATCTCGGCTCACCGCAGCCTCTGCCTCCCAGGTTCAAGCAATTCTCCTGCCTCAGCCTCCTGAGTAGCTGGGATTACAGGCATGTGGCACCACGCCCGGCTAATTTTGTATTTTTAGTAGAGACGGGGTTTCTCCATGTTCATCAAGCTGGTCTCGAACTCCCAACCTCAGGTGATCTGCCCCTCCTCTGCCTCCCAAAGTGCTAGGATTACAGGCGTGAGCCACTGCACCCGGCTGTAAATGTTTTTTTTTCTTGGCTTCTCAGTGAGTGGGAGATGGTGTTCCTCTCCCTCACCAACCACCTGGGCATGTGATGGGAGGCAGGACGTGGCTGGTGTGGGACTTGAACCCATACTACTGGTTCCCATGCCTTTGCAGGGCAGGCCCTGCCCTCTGAGGCTGAGATTCCAAGACGGAAAGCCAGTGCTTTCACCCGTTCCTAGTCCTTTAGTGTTTTGTGGGAGCTTTGCTGGTGTAACATTGAATAAATGTGACTTTTGACTCTGAGAACGAGACAAGCCCTCCCATGCATCTGTTTTTGGTTTGTTTTGTTTTTTTGAGATGGAGTTTCACTCTTGTCACCCAAGCTGGAGTGCGGTGGCGCGATCTCAGCTTACTACAACCTCTGCCTCCCGGGTTCAAGCAATTCTAAAATTCCCAAGTAGCTGGGATTACAGGTGCCCATCGCCATACATGGCTAATTTTTGTATTTTTAGTAGAGACGGGGTTTCACCATGTTGGTCAGGCTGGTCTCAAACTGACCTCAGGTGATCCACTCACCCTGGCCTCCCAAAGTGCTGGGATTACAAGCATGAGCCACCACGCCTGGCCCCATGCGTCTGTTTTGCAGCTACTTCCAGGCCTGGTGTGAGGTTGTAAGAGACACAGGGGTGCTCCGGGCCCAGCGTCAAGCCTTTCAGGATGACCTGAGGAGAAGGGCACTGGGGGCCGTGTTTGCCACATGGCGGGAAGCCCAGGCAGCTGCAGCCGGGGCACAGGAACAGCATGTGGCCCAGGCCTCCCTTGCCCACTGGAGAAGCTGCGGGCAGCAAGGCCAGGAAGATGGGCAGCCAAAGAAGGCCCGGGCCCCGCAGGCCTTCCCAGCATGGCCAGTGGCCCCGCACGTGCACCGTGAGGCCCAGCAGCAGGAAGGAGAGAGTGCTGGGGCCCAGGCAGCCCGGTGCTGGGCACTGTGGGCGCCCAGCTGTCGGGGCCAGGTCAGCCAAGTCCATGCTTCCTGGAAGCTGCGAGCCTGGTGAGTGCCGTGGTCTAAGCGCAGCCCCACTCTGTGCTTCCAGCTCAGGCCTCGAGCCTGTTTTTGGCAGGGGTAGAGCGTAATTCGTGGCTGGGTGGCAGGGCAAAGGCTCGAGGGTGATTGGGGGTGACAGGGAGAGGCCGCCCTAGCCATCTCCTTGTCACCCCGTCCTGGACCACATCCTGGCACCACCTCTTGCTGTGTGTCCCCTCCTTGGGGAAGTCTCTGATGGTCCTGCCTGGCAGTCACCAGCACAGTCAGCCACTCAGCAAGCGCCATAAACGCCAGGGAAGGGGAGGCAAAGTGGCACTGGCAGGACTGTCCCCTCTCTGCCCCTAAACAGGATGTTTGTCCCTGTCTGCGATTTTCTCCTTCCAGGTCGCTCTCCCTCCTGTTTACCCAGACTCTCCCTCCAGAAGAGGGAGTGGGAGGTGGCTGGGGCTTGGCCTGGAGGGCCCCCTCCCGCAGGGCACTGGAAGGGCTCCCTGCGGAGAGTCCTGGCCCTGATGGCCCTGGCTGCAGACTCCTTCCTCTCCCGCAGGGTCCTAGAGGCCTCGACGCAGTCGGGGGCTTGCGGCGGTGTCCAACGAGCCATCGTCACCCAGCTCCGGCAGGCTGGGCTCAGACGCTTCCTGCAGATGGCGCGGCTCAGGGTGCGGCTTGGACTGCGGGCCAAGGCCCCAGGGGCCGGCAAGGTCCGCCCCAAGCCCCAGGCTGACCTCACGCTCTGGCCCCGGATGGCCAGCAGGGGGAGCCTGCTGCTGGACGCCCCAGCCCCTTGGAAGCAGGTGAGGGGAGCCTAGGCAGGACGGGAGGTCCAAAAATGACCCTCGGACCACCGGCCTTAGAATCAGCTTGATCCGGCCCATGGCGGCAGCATGGCTGGATGCCTCCCCAGGGGCCCAGCAGCTTTGTACACACCACCTCTCCCCGGTTCTCAGTCAGCCTCTGACAAGCAACTCTGAATCCATCAGCAAAGATGAACCCAGCACCTCTCGAGTGCCAGCCCACTGCAGGTCTGGACACAAAGACTAGTGTGTTGGGTCACAGCCTGTTAGGGAGACACTGAAATGCATGCTTTCTCACGGTGCAGCTGAAGATCAGGATAGGTACACGGAACAGTAGCATTTTTTTTTGTTTTTTTATTTTTGAGACAGAGTCTGGCTCAATTGCCCAGCCTGAAGCAGAGGTGTGATCTCAACTCACTGCAACCTCCACCTCTCAGGTTCAAGCGATCCTCCCACCTCAGCCTCCTGAGTAGCTGGGACTACGGGTGCATGCCACCACACCTGGCTAATTTTTGTATTTTTAGTAGAGACGGGGTTTCACCATATTGCCCAAGCTGGTCTCGAACTCCTGAATTCAAGTGATCCTCCCACCTCGACTTCCCAAAGTGCTGGGATTACAGGTGTGAGCCACTGCACCAGGTCAAGTTTTTTTTTTTTTTCCTTATTGGAAAAGTGAAATATGCTCATTACAGAAAAGTCAGAAAATATAAAGTAGAAAAATACCAAAATCTCTTTCATAATTCTCTCTACCCAACGGCATTGGTCAGTCCCTCTCCAGACCAGAAGCAGTTAGTTCTGACACCAACAAATGGTGATAAGAGGTTGATGGCCTAGCAAGAGGGAAGAAGCCACCACAAAACCAAACAGAAAATGACACTGCACAGCAGTCTGGGGACATGTCCTTGAAGGACACAGCCCCAAAGATACTGGCAGGTGAGGTAGTGTCCCTAAGATCAACAGGCATCATCAGGAATCTTATTTCAGAATGCCACAAAGAATACATTTTAGAGAAGGTTCTAAGAGAAAAAGCTAAGGTGACTTTTTTCGGTCGTCGTTTTTTTTCAGACAGTGTCTCACTCTGTTGCCCAGGCCGGAATGCAATGGTGCAATCACAGCTCACTGCAGCCTCAACCTCCAGGGCTCAAACGATCCTTCCACCTCAGCCGCGTGAGTAGCTGAGACTACAGGCGTGTGCCAACACACCCGGCTAATTTTATTTTTTTTGTAGAAATGGGGTCTCACTGTGTTGCCAGGGCTTGTCTCGAACTCCTGGGCTCAAGCGATCTGCCTGCCTTGGCCTCCCCAACCGCTGGGCAGGCCCATTGCGCCATGAGCCACCGTGCCTCCCGGTTTTTGTTTTTAAAATGGAATTGAAAGGAACTAGCCTTGGCTAGTTGCGGAATTCACACATATGGGGCTATGGCAACAGCAGGTTCTAGGGTCTCAGGGTCTCTTCTTTCTAAATAAGCTACAGGGCAATTGCTTCTCAGAGTACTTTTACATTTCTATTCAAGACAAGGATCCCATATACTGATGGAGAATCCGAGGCCTCTAGAAACTAAACGCTGGGAATGGTACCTAGGGTGCTTAATTCCAGGGCCCCCTCTTTTCTGCCACAGGCACACATGCCCCAGCAGCCCCTTTGGAGAGCCCCTCTCTGTAGAGAGTACTAGCCGGGGGCTCGGACTCTGGAGTCAGACCACTTTCGAGGTATGAGGCCTCAGACAAGTAACTCAGCTTTGACAAGTTTTAAGTGGGGAGAGAAACAGCCACCTCCCAGGGCTGTGCTCCCAGGCACTGAGGGGTAACTTCTAGGGGCCCACCCCACTGTTGGAATGTCTTTGGCCACCTGGGGGAATGGGTGGAAGAAGCAGGGATGTGTCCTGCCAGCCAAGAAATCCCAGTGGGGCCCCAGGAGGTCCAAGCCCATGGGGTTCAGGTGCTCCTTTCTGGTTGTTCCTTCAGACCCGCAGCTGCTGGACACAGGCCACGGGGCTGGTGCCGCCCGCGCCATTACTGCAGTGCAGCCTGGGTGGACAGAGGAAGCCAAGGGGAATGGCCTGGGCTCAGAGTAAGGAGACCTTGCCCTGGAGGACAAACAGTGTCTGAAGTGCAGGGGTGAAGTGGTCTCCAGTCCTCAGGGGCCTGGAAATCAGCTCCTTGGGACACGGTGTTATGTGTACTGACCATTCTCCCCATCCATTCCCTCTTAGGAATGTTTCAGGTGTTCTGAGAAAACTTTGTGTTCCTGTCCCGCCCCTGTGATTTCTCTTTGGGCAGCAGCCCAGAGCGGCTAGAGGCCTGGGAAGATGGGGGGCAGGGCACAAGGCTGAGCTCAGCGCCTTCCTCCACGCTCCTCACTGTACTCAACTCCTAGGTGGGCACTAAGAGCAGCTGCCTTCCTGGACCCACATTAAGCTCTTCTGACTCAACTCCCCTTTCCAGGGTGCGGAGAACATTCTCTCTGCCCTGCCTTCCAGCTCTGGCCGCAGTGGCCTGGACAGAGTAGCTGGGTCCCAGGCCTGCCCTTGTGGATGAGGGACCAGGGACCAAGAGGACACTCCAGCCCTGAGCCCAGGGCCCTCAAAGCCCAAAGCGAGGCCCATAAAAGGAGGCTGGGGTGAGAGGAGCTGTGTGTGCAGTTTGGGGGGTCCGAGGGATGGGGGCAGGGGCCGAGGGGCTCGCCGGAGCCATGGCTAGAGCTGGGCCCTCTCTGGCCAGTGCTCTTTCATGTAGGATCCTGGAAAAGCAGGCCCAGGCCCATGGCTCTGCCCTCCTTCCGGCCCTGAAGGGTCACGATGCTCTTGGCCATCAGGAGGAAGTACCTGCAGCGCCGGTGGCTTAAGGCACTGCTTCGTGGGCTGCGGGGTTCCCAGCAGGCCAGGTGCCTGGCAGCAGCATGGCAGCACTGGGTGGATGCCCAAGGGGCAGAACAGCTGGCACGGACCCTGGTGAGTGGGCGCAGCCCCTCTCCATACTGACCATCTCCCATTTCACCTCATACTGAACCCTAACCCCTCTCAAAAGTATGGCCCTTGGACCTACTGACTCCAAAACCTTGGGGGACAGGCCCAGGAATCTGCATTGTTAATACTCAGATGACACCCCCTTGCCATAGCCCTTTCACTCTGGTGCCGCAGAGGTGTGGGGGGAGAAAGGCAGAAGGGCTGGCGACTGCAGGGGAGCGTGAGCGCAAGAGGCCTCCTCTGCCAACTGTCCCCAAAGCTCAGAGAGTGGCACCTGAGATCGGCCTGGCGGACGTGGTGGCAGCGGATCCTGCGACTGCGAGTGGCTCAGCAGTTAAAGCAGCAGGAAGATGGCTGGGTCCTTTCCCAGGTACTACCCTCTTCCCTGCACTCCACCCAGCCAGCCTTCCAGAAGCCTGTGCCACAGCTGCGCACTGCGGATCTGAGGTTTCCCTGCTTGCCAGCCCCAGGGCCCCTTTGTTTTCAGGGGAGGGGGTCAGTTCCATTACAGAACACACAGGCTGGATGCTGGAGCCCTTGATTTGATTTGTGGCCCCAGCTCAGGCCAGGCCCACCCGGTCCCTCAGTTTGGGAAGGTGTGGCATGAGGTATGGCTGCCGCTCAGACTAGCCCATGGAGGGCCTAGGTCCTGAGCACCCCCTCCCTCATTTGCTCTGCTCTGAGTACAGCTTCCCAGATCACCATCGGATCTATTCTGAGCTTGTGCATTTGGCCTGGGCAAGACTGGCTGGCTGCTTGGGGCAGAGGGAGGGGCCCTGGGGACAAAAGGAGCTGGACACAGGTGTTGCTCTAGCAGGCACGGCACAGACCCTGGAGAGAGCCCACAACAATAGCATTTCCTCCCCTCCCTGGTTCCAGGCCTTTAATAAGTGGCACCAACGCCTGGCAGCCAGAAGCCCAAGGAGAGGAGCTGCCAGTAGCCCAAGACCCTGGAGCAAGCCAGGCCCTAAGGGCCCTGAGAGTGGACAGAAGCCTCCGGAGCCCCGCGGGGTTGGGGGCTTGGGGCAGAGCATGGGGCCCAGCTACAGCTGTGACGTGTTCCCAGAGAATAAAAAACAGAACTGAACTCGGCTTTCCCAGGCAAGGAACCATGCCCCACACATCCGGGGAGTGATGACAGAGGGGACAGCTTGAAGAGCTCTGAAGGACAATAAAACCCACTCCTCAGTCCTAGCTGCTTCTCTTAGTCTCTCCTAGCGGCCGCCCTTCTGCCCCAGCCAGTGAGGCCAGGAAGGGAGTAAAGAGGACGTCCCACAATTGCGTCCACCCCTTTGGCCATCAGGCTGCTCCGGGCCACCCCACCCCACTCAGCCTGCTGGGATCCAGGACAGGAAACAGTCCATCTGCACCTGCCAGTCACTGCCCCCGGGCCATGGGGCTTGCAGGTGACTCCTGGGGAGCTGTGCCAGGCAGATAACCTCTGGGACAGGACGAGGGGACGAGGAGGGCAGCTGGCAGGACGAGGGTCTACCTGAAAAATAAGCCAGGAAGCTGGGCTGCTGCACAGCCCCAGGCAGGTCTGGGGCCCCTGTGCTGGTGAATCTCATCTTGGCTTTTGACCGGGAACGGGGTAGCCTTAGGCCTCCACAGCCAGGGAAAAGGGGAAGGCCACGACCCCCACCAAGCACAAGGGTTCAGACTGCTGCTGTCAACCCTTAAGGGATACTTTTTCTCTCAAAGCTCAGAATAGACAACTGTGCCAGAAAGCAGCATGGTAGGTGTCAGCCCAATGCCCATCCAGGGGGCTGGTGCCATGGACGGCTAAGCGGGCAGGCAGGGCAGTGGTATGTCCCTTCACTCACAAGTAGGTGGGGCCCAGCTGCCCACCTCTAGGAGGTAGAAGGGTACAGCACTTTGCCACATCTCTTCTACGATGCCACCAGTGCCTGGCGCCCATGCGTGTTTTGCCTGTACTGCACAGGCTCCAAGTGTAAGTTCACTGGGAGTCCCAGGCTGGCTCTGGGGGCTGCCTTGGTTCGAGGGCTTAGCTGGCAACAACCACTCTCCTCGCCTTCTCAGGAGGTGCCACCCGCTGTGGTTCTCTGCAAGACGGAAGTGCTCCCCACCAAAAGAGCACAGACTCCTGGCTAGAGCAGGGAGTACTAGGTTCCCATGTGGGGCCAACTCAAGTCCAGCCAGAGCCTGGAAGCCTCACTCCAGTCTAGCTGCCATCGTCAGGTCGGGGAGTGGAGGCCAGGGGTGGGAGAGACATGAAGGAGAGTGGGATTCCCAGAGAAGTAGCATTGTGGAGGAGGAAGGTGGGACAGGAGTGGCTCCAGCGCAGGGCGTCAGGACACAGGGTCACGGAGCCTCCGTCTCTCTCTCATTCTGGGTGGGCCTGTTGAGAAGCTCAAGTGCATCTTCCACCACCTGCCACAGGCAGTTGTCCAGTGGGAAGTCATTGTCCACCAGGTTGACCAGGAAGTAGTTGTCGTGGATGTACTGGATGATCGTGCGGGATGGAGACTCCTCCTCATACAGCTTGCCCCACTGCTCAATCCACAGGGCGAAGGCCTCGTCCTACACACACACCACACACCCCCCGCAACGCACACATGCACACACGCACACACACAGACGCAAGATTAACAGGGCTCTCCAAGGGCTCTGCTCAACAGGCCATTTCCCGGAATAGAACAGGCCCACTGCCAGTATCACTTCCCACCCCTGCCCAGAAGCAAACACCCTGCGTCAGCAGTGACACGGGTGAGTGAGTCAGAGCCGGGTATGCCCTGAAGGCTGGGTCCAGCGGGCCCAGGGTGTGGCCTTCAGCACACGCTTGGGACTTGGTCCCAATCCCTCCCCAGGGTTTTCCAGGTGGGCGGGGCAAGCTTGCTCCCGGCTCCTTTACCTTCCAGAACATGAAGCTGATGGGATCCACTACGGTGGGCTGGATGATCTCTCGCCCAGGGAAGATGCCCCAAGTGACAGCATTCGGCTGCAGTTCGGGGGCATTGGTGATGTTTTCACCCTGGGGGGTGTGGTGTGGGGGTAAGACCTGGGCCAAGGACAACTGGAGTC
Source organism: Macaca thibetana thibetana (assembly GCF_024542745.1). NCBI lineage: Eukaryota > Metazoa > Chordata > Mammalia > Primates > Cercopithecidae > Macaca > Macaca thibetana. The sequence continues at coordinate 10,973,633 of NC_065578.1, forward strand.
CCAGTGCCTGGACAGCCTTGACTCACTGGGGCCATGCGGGCTTAATACCCTCTGCCTGCGCCTCCACTCCCGGCCTCCACTCTCCCTGCACCTCCAATCCCCTCTCCCTGTGCCTCCACTCCTGGCCTCCTCCACCTGCATCTATGAATGACATCTCTCTCCACACAAGCCCAAACCTAGAGGCGTCCTGGCCACTTCCCCCTCCTCCCTGAGCACCCCCTGCTCTCTCTCTGATCCATTCCCTCTTGTCTAGCCCACCTCCAGGACTGTGTTTGGCTTGGGTCACTCCAGGGGTCTCTCTGCTGGCCTCACCGGCTCTAGCCTTCCCCAGTCCCTATCATCTGTACGACGATCCACCGTTATTTGACTCAAATAAAGCAGGAACCAAGCTCCTCCATTGCTGGAGAAAGGCTCCCCTTGCATTTAGGGAAAACTCAAATTCCAGCAGGACAACCATGCCCTCTGCGGGCCTGGCCCCTGCTTAACACTCCCACCTCCTCCTGCTTGTGTTCCCGGTTTCCCCAGATGGTGCGGCTCACTGCCTCTGCCTGTCCTCTGTCCTGTCCCAGGAATACCCTTCTCTCCTGTTGGCCAACTCCTCTTTGTCCTTGGTGATTCCCACACCACCCCTCTGAGAAGCCTTCCCTGGCCTCCCAGGTGAGACATCCCTCCTCTGGATCCGACAGCATCCTCTCCTGAACTTGATTTTCCCACTTACACTGGCTGGTGGTCACACATTGATCTGCCTCCCTCACTAGGCTGGGAGCTCCTTAAGAGCAGGGGCCCAGTTCTGCCTGTATCTCTCTGTCTTGCACAATGCCTAAGGCAGGTTACGTGCTGGGTGTTTGCCAAACGAAGGGCCTGGTACTCTGGGAACCCCGGGGCCTGGCCTACCTTCACATTGACAAGGTGGTAATTAACCCGGAGCTCGTACTTCTTCAGCACTTGCAGAAGCGCTTCCGCTGTCTCACGGGAAGTGAAGAACTCTAAGTAGGCCTGTGGGAGAGACAAGTGCCTGTCACCAACCCCAGCCCTGCCAGACGCCCCTTCACCGACACCTAAGGTATCAGAACTAGTGGCGGCCATGTGGGCAGAATAATGAACTGTGGCGTTGGCACATCCATAAGCAAAGGGTGAGGGGAGTGGGGAGGTGAGTTTCTCAGTCTGGACAGGTTTGAGGGCTATTGGCCACCCCTCTCCCAATCAGTCAGGGAAGACTCCATGAAGAAGTCATTTCTGAACAGTGGCAACTGGTTTGACAAGCTGAGCCAGGAGAGAGAGGCCCCACACATTCCATCCTCCCTAGTCACTGCAAGGTGACAATGACATGACATCTCCTCTAGGACCAGTGCCTATCAGGGATTAAGCTGGGTTTACTCAAACTCATTTGCTAGAATGCTCATAATACTGGAGGCTGGGCACAGTGATCCCCCCATGAGGAAAGTGGGTTTAGCGAAGTTGAACATGTTGGCTACTCTGAAAGTAAACAGAACTGGTCCTTAAACTCAGGTCTTTCTGCTCCAGGGCCCATGGGCCTGGTTCAGAACATAATGTTAACTCCAGCAGCCCTGGGAGAAAGATGTCAACTCAGGATAGTAACAGCAGTTGCCTTTCAGGGAGTACTTCCTGCTCTTCCTATGTGCCAAGCACATTACATGCTTTGTTAGGTTTCATGCCCAGAACACAAGCTACATCCCATTTTACAGATGAGAAAACCAGGCTCAGAGAGGTCAACTGACCTGCCTCCATAGGTCTGATTTCTACTTTTTTTTTTGAGATGGAGTCTCGCTTGGTTGCCCAGGCTGGAGTGCAGTGGCATGATCTCAGCTCACTGCAACCTCTGCCTCCCGGGTTCAAGCGATTCTCCTGCCTCAGCCTCCCGAGTAGCTGCAACTACAGGCACCCGCCACCACACCCATCAAATTTTTGTATTTTTAGTAGAGACGGGGGTTCACCATGTTGGTCAGGCTGGTCTCAAACTCCTGACCTTGTGATCTGCCCACCTCGGCCTCCCAAAGTGCTGGGATCACAGGCATGAGCCACCAAGCCCAGCTGATCTTTTTTTTTTTTTTGAGACAGGGTCTCACTTTGTGGGCCAGGCTGGAGTTCAGTGGCACAAATATGGCTTACTGGAGCCTCAACCTCTTGGGCTCAAGCGATCCTCTCACCTCAGCCCCCCAAGTACCTGGGACTACAGGTGTGCACCACCATGCCTGGGTCATTTTTGTATTTTTTGTAGAGAAGGGGTTTCACCATGTTGCCCAGGCTGGTCTCGAACTCCTGGGCTCAAGTGATCCACCTGCCTCAGCCTCCCAAAGTGCTGGCCGGGCTCCGTGCCCAGCCAGGTCTGTCTGATTTAAAGCATGAGCTCCCATCCGCTCTGATCCATGCTCACTCAAAATTAAGAGCCCAGGAGAGGCAGGTTGCTCTGCCCTAAGCTCTGGGGAACCCGTGGGTGCCTGTCAAGAGAGGGGGGCACCCTGTGCCTCCCTACCACACCTTCTGGAAGACATAGCCCCCGCTGGGGCCCCAGCCCACGACGGGGTCGGAGGACGGCTTCCCGTTGATGTTGGGCTGTGAGTTGATGGTGAGGATGCCCTGGCGGTTCACCCGCAGCAGCTCCTCCTTCAGCAGGCTGGTCTCGGCTGCCAGGGGCTCATCGTTCCAGGGCAAGCAAGTCACCTGGGAGAGACGGTGAGCTGCCTGGGGCGACCATCAGGTTTGGCACCCCAAGTCCCTCTCACGGCCCACAACAAAGACCCAGCCTGTCTTTGCCTCCCTAAGCCCTTCCAGGTGGAGGCTTCCCAACTCACCCTTCTCCCTTTGCCAAGGTGCCATGTCCACAGCATGGAGAGGAGGGCACAGGGTGGGGAAGTCACAGCCCCGCAGCCTGGCCTGCAGCTGGGGTCAGGCCATGGGCAGGGGATGAAGCAGGGACCCCAGCCCAGCGTGACTCACTTTGTGACCATTCCGGTTTGGCTTTCCCGAGAGGTAGAGAACAAAGACTTCAAAGACACTTTCTTCACTGGTCAGCTCCTCCCCCCACATCTTCAGCAGCAACTCCCTGGGGGACTTGCTCTTCAGGTAGAAGAGGTAGTAGTCCTTCAGCTCCCCAAAGGCAGGGGAAGAGGAATTGCCCCTGGCAGAGGGGTGCCCAGAGGTCAGGGCACACTCCTGACAGAGGGCAGTGCCACCACAGGCCCAGGAGGCCATTCCTGTAAATCCTGTCCTGACTCCTCCCAGGTCAACCACAAGCATGCAAACAACTTCTGCCCTCCTCCTCCCAAGAACAAAGATGTGTTTGCAAGGAAGGTCTGCAGCCCTCACCAGCGGCCGTTGGGGAACTCGTCCCACTCCTGGGTACGGTAGATGTAACTCTTTGGTCTGGAGGCCCAGAAGATGGGACGTACATCTTCTTCTCGGCGCTTGGGGTGGGCGCTGAGAGCCCAGGGCAGGGGACGCCTGGGTGAGGATGGGGACAGAGAACTGAGACGAGGGACTGGCTAGAGGGGGCCGGAGGCAGGGGAGCACCACTGAGGCTGGGTTCTTCCATCTGACGCCCTCTGAGACTGGAGCCCTCGGTGTGCCCAGCTAGCCATGACACAGACATACGTCTGTACCACCGTGAGGAGCCAGCGTTGCAGCCAGGACTGCTCTTGGACCCTCCTCTGGGGATCGCTGGGCCACTGCCCTCACCTGGGGTCCTCAGTCCACATCCCCAGGCGCTTCAGCACCTCTGTGGTAGCCATCTCGCGGTTGAGGGTGTAGAAGTGGAGGCCTGGCACCAAGCCACTGGCCAGAAGCTCGTGGCACAGGCTCACAGCCAGCTCGATGCCATAGTTGCGGATGGCAGCATCATTGTCTTTGATTGGCTCAATCACGTCCTTGATCTCCTGTGGCACCTCTAGCTTGGACAGCTTCACAAGCTGCCGAAGGGAGTGGTAGCCCTGTCCAAAACATGAGGGGCTGTGGCAGCCGTCGGTCAGCCCATCTCCCACCCACTTCCGTCCTCCACACCAACCGCAGTGTCAGGCAGAGGGAGCCAGGAAAATCTGGTCATATGCCAGGAGCACACCTGAGCTTGACCTGCCATTTTCTGCCCTTTTTTTCTGTTTTTAGAGATGGGTCTCGCTGTTCTCAAATGCCAGGGTTCAAGCCATCCTCCTGCCTCAGCTTCTCAAGTGGCTGGGACTACAGGCACATGCCACTATGCCCGGCCTTTCTACTTTTTACAGAGTAGAGCAGCTGCCCTAAGCATTCTAGCCTTGGGTTGAGCCAGCCTTTTAGCACTAGATGCATCTGTTGATAACATGGTATCATCTCACCCAGTTGTCCCCATGCTGCACTGATCATCAGAACCGCCTGCCAAGCTCAAGAGGCAAAACACAAACTCCCAGGGCCTCCCTCAGATTTACTGAGTCAGAACTTCCAGGGGTGGGGCCTGGAGATCCATTTTTTGGAAAAGCTTATCAAGTGGTTCTGATGACCGCCACGTTTGGGAAACACTGGCTTAACCAGGATTTGTAAAGAGAATGAGAATCCCTTTTGGTGATGCCTGTCGGCCAAAGTACAACAAACCCCTCAATAGACACTGTTGCTGGGTTTTGGGGGGAAAATTAGAGGTAACCAAAATGGGGTGGCCAAGCAACGCTGTGCAAGTTCTGGACCTGAGAGGGGATCTGGGAAGAACTCAGTGAACTCAGCACTCCACCCAGAGCCCCCAGCCTATGCGAGGACGATGCGGTGGGAGTGGGGCGGAGGGAGCTTATGGGCCCTGCTGGGCCCCTCACCTGGATGGGAAAGATCCCGGGGACGATGGGGCAAGTGATACCCATGTCGGTGCATGCCTTCACAAAGCGGAAGAATGTGTCAGCCTCAAAGAAAAGTTGTGTGATGATGAAATCGGCTCCCGCGGACACCTTCTCCTTCAAGTGCTTCAGGTCAGCCTCAAAGCTCCCTGCTTCGGGGTGGCCTTTGGGGTAACCTGCCAATAGGGATGACAGTAGGGAGAGGCTGGCCTCCACCTGTTCAAGGTGAGGGATGAAGAGACCACAGGGACTGGGCACAGAGAGCCCTCTGCTTCGGAGGCTCCGATCTTGCACCTTCCAACAGCACAGCATAGCCTGAACTAAAACGGTAAATGGCTGGGCTCATGACTGATATGCTTCCGACCCTGGAGATGACTCTCAGGGGAGGTGGCTCAGAGCCCCCTTCCAAGAATCGGGGTGGATTGCTCCAAACTCCCACACTGTCCTACCTCGAGCAGCCAAGCAAATCTGGCCTGCACTTGGTGGCCATGGATAAGAGAAAATGCTACAGTTAGCAGAGCATCTGGGGTTGACTTTTCTTTAGGCACTAGATTAAACATTGTTAAAAAGAAAAGCTTGACTTTTCTTTAGGCACTGGATTAAACATTGTTTTTAATGTAACATTGAAATTACTCAGGGGTCCGAGACAGTGAAAAGCTAGAAACCAAGTTACACAAGAAAGAACGGAAGAAAGTGATGTTTTGTTCAAAGAAAAGAACAGATGGCAGGGTGTGGTGGCTCATGCCTGTAATCCCAGCACTTTGGGAGGCCAAGGCAGGAGGATGACCTGAGGTCAGGAGTTCGAGACCAGCCTGGCCAACACGGTGAAACCCTGTCTCTACTAAAAACACAAAAATTAGCCACGTGTGGTGGTACATGCCCATAATCCAGCTACTCAGGAGGCTGAGACAGGAAAATTGCTTGAATCCGCGAGGCAGAGGTTGCAGTGAGCTGAGATCATACCATTGCACTCTAGCCTGGGCAACGAGAGCAAAACTCTGTCTCAAAAAAAAAAAAAAAAAAAAAAAAGAAGAAAGAAAAGAGTGAAGAGAATACAGAAACTCCTCTCAAATATCCAAAGGTCTGTCCTGGGGAAAAAGGATCCACCGTAGGTGAGTTTTTTTGTTTTGTTTTGTTTCAGAGACAGGGTCTCGCTCTGTCACCCAGGCTAGAGTGCAGTCGTGCAGTCATGGCCCACTGCAGCCTCGACCTCCTGGGCACAAGTGATCCTCCCACTTCAGTCTCCTGAGTAGCTGGGACTACAGATGCATGCCACCACATCTGGCTAATTAAAAAAATTTTTTTTTAATTAATTATTTATTTTTTAGAGATGGGGTCTTGCTATCTTGCCCAGATTTGTCTGGAACTTCTGGGCTCAAGCAATCCTCCCACCTTGGCCTCCCAAAGTGCTGAGATTACAGGCATGAGCCACTGTACCCAGCTCCCTAGTCAAGTTCTTTATTAGTCATATTCTGTGTTGTTTCTAATGGCAAAACCGGCATCCGATTCAGAGAGCTGCCTAGAGTACAACAAGCCACTCACAAAACAATGAACTCCCGGAGCCTGAAAACACAGGGGCAGTGGATGCTGAAGACAGGATTCCGGAATTCCTTGGGAAGGTGAGACCAGGTGTCCCGTAGGCTCCTTACCGGCTCTGTGAACTCTCTGACCCCTTTCCTAAATGACTAAACTTACTAGCAGCCTTGCTTGGTCAGGCTAGGACGACCACAGGCCTTCACGTAACGACATGGAGTGCTGGTTTCATCAGCCCAAGCCCAGGGCAGGACCCTGAGACAGGTGGAAAGTCAAGCTGCTCTGCTCTGATAAGGCCGTTCCGTTCTTAAGAAACCCGGAGTCATCAAAAATGAATATAAAAACTATGGTTTCAAGGGGTAAGGGAGTGGGGGATAAAGCACTGGGGCTTCACACTTTCAATAAGAAAGCTGTTTTCCCAGTAGGAATTTCAGAAACAAGGCTTTTTAACAGCTGAAACGATAGCTATAATACCTAATATTACCGAACACATCTAGCATTTGATTACATATAGATTTTGCTATTTACTCTATTTTTCTATCATGAACAGCTGAGTGCTTTCTTTTTAAATTTTTTGTGTATTTTTTGTAGAGACGGACTCTCACTATGTTGCCCAGGCTGGTCTTGATCTCCTGCCTCAGTCTCCCAAAGCTCTGGGATTACAGGCATGAGCTACCATGCCCAACAGGTTGGTGTTTTCTAATTCACTGATCTTCATTACCCACTTGATCAGCAAAGTAAGAAACCATTCAGCAAACCAATCATGATCATGTAACACTGGTGCACACTCCCCCATTAACTGACTATATTGTGGCTGATACAAGCGATGACAATTTAACAGTTGGAAATGCCTGTTCTCTGACTCCTAATCAGTGCTTCCCAGACTTAACACCTAAACACCCCTGTTGACAGAATAGACATATCCATGGGGGATTAGGGACAAGGCCAAAGTCACCCACGACAAGTAATTTTCTTGAAGCCACACGGTTTTTGTTTGTTTGTTTGTTTGTTTTGAGACAGAGTCTTGCTCTGTTGCCCAGGCTACAGTGCATTGGCGTGATCTCGGCTTACTACAAGCTCCGCCTCCCAGGTTCAAGCGATTCTCCTGCCTCAGCCTACTGAGTAGCTGGGACTACAAGCACACACCACCATGCCTGGCTAATTTTTGTATTTTTAGCAGAGACGGGGTTTCACTATGTTGGACAGGATGGTCTCGAACTCCTGACCTCATGATCTGTCCATCTTGGCCTCCCAGAGTGCTAGGATTATAGGCTTGAGTCACTGCACCCGGCCTTTTTTTTTTTTTAGTTCATATCACTTTAGATACCACTCCATAACGTAGCCATGTTTAATATAAAAATGGTAGGATTTCTCCCAAAATATTGGCAAAAAACTATCATCCCAGAAAATGTGCCAATCCCGGGAATTCCTGTCCCTGGCGCACACTGCCTCGCCATACCCGAGCCCTGTCTGAGATGCCGAGGGCTCAATCCCAGCCTTTAGCTTCAAGGGTGGGAGGGAAGTCCAACCCACCCATTTCTGTTGGGTAAACCTGGTCTTGTGGCTGTGGCCAATGGTGATTCTCTCTCCTGGGAATCTGGAACGGAGGCCCATCCATTAGCCTGGGGAACTGGCTGGAGCTGACACTCAGGAGCAGGCCAGGTGTGTGGAAAAGCATGGGCATCAGGTCTCCCAGACGAAGCACAGATGTGCAGTGGGAAGTGGAGACGGGGGACCCCGTGGCACCAGAGGGAATGAGGGAGGTCCTTGCATTTTGACCTCTTCCAGTGCCTCGTGAGATCTGAGGCCATCGCCTGACCTTGGGTTCCCTGCCCTCTGGAATCCTGTTAGTAAATTTCCCTCTTTTGTGGGGTGTTTTGTTTTGTTTTCTTTGAGATGTAGTCTCACTCTGTCACTGAGGCTGGAGTGCAGTGGCACAATCTCGGCTTATTGCAACCTCCGCCTTCTGGGTCCAGGGGATTCTCCTGGCTCAGCCTCCTGAGTAGCTGGGACTACAGGTGTGCACCACCATACCCGGCTAATTTTTGTATTTTTAGTAGATGGGGTTTCGCCATGTTGGCCAGGCTGGTCTCGAACTCCAGACCTCAGGTGATCTGCCTGCCTCGGCCTCCCAAAATGCTGGGATTACAGGTGTGAGCCACTGCGCCCGGCCCCCTCTTTTGTTTTAAAGAAAAGAACAGGGCCTAGAAGCAGGCTAAGGGCACAGCCAGGCAGAGGAACAAAAAGCTAAGGGTCGATGGTGGCAGGCCCAGGAGGGGAGTAGGTGATACAAAAGGAGCAAGGACATGCTCCTTGTTCACCTCTGCATGTCCCTCATCCAGCACGGACCCATAGGTGCATCTGATCACTGTGTCCTGCACCAAACACCAACAGGCTATCTGAGCCTCCCTAGCTCCATCCCTGCCACCAGGATGATCCAGTCACTCACCTGCCACACAGAGGTCAAAGTAGTCACCAAACTCACTTCGGATGTGCTTCACCAGGTCCACTGCGTAGTTGAAGCCTCCCTCCTCCTCTTCCCACTGGTCACCTATGGGGTCTGCAGGGTTGGTGGAGGTCATGGTCACTGGGTCTCACCCAACCTCCAGAGAGCCTTTCTGTTCCCTCTACCTAGCCCTGACACCTAGGACTGCGAGTCCCTGAAAGGCAGAAACTTCGTATTATTTAGGTTTGGTTCTTCTCTTTCTAGCCCTTGGTAAGACAGTGAGAGAGAAGAAAGCAGCCCACCCGTTCAGTATTCACTGTGTGCTGACCCTGTGCTGACGGTGGAGAATAGGAGACCACTGCCACTCCTCGCTGTGCCTGGAGGACTGCAGAGCCCTTCCCTGCTTCTACCTGGGCATGCCTGCCACCCTCTCCCGTCCCACGGCCTTAGGGCTCCTGCCTCCTGGGAGAATTTTTAACTCAAGTGAAGGGGTCTTGTGGTGGGGAGCAGAAGGCCACAGGACCCCACCCCTCAGGCTCCCTCTTCCCACTCTTGGGTGGCCTGACGACAGCAGGCACCAGAGGCCTAACCGGCTATTCTCCCTCCCGGATACTCTGTGATTGGGCCAAGTGCTGGGTGCAGCCAGCAATCGATGCAGTGGTATAGGCAGGGCAGAGGGTTATCAGGCTGCGACTGCATTCCCGACGGAACTCCTACGTCGAGGTCAAGAGTTGGAAGAGGTGGCTGCCTGTGTGGGGTGCCCAGGGTGACTCACTGCCCACAACGCCTGCTGACACTACTGGCGGGGATGGGATCCTGTGGATCCTCAGCGTGGGGCCCAGGGAGCAGTAAAGGACCGTTTCAGGAACCAAGTTCAGGCTACAAGTGGCCTCTGGGAAAGCCAGAACCCAGCGTGTAGGGGTGCTGGCTCCACACCTCCCCGCAGCGCCATGATGTTCTTCAGGCCCAGCTGCTTGGCTTTGTGCAGATGGCCCGTGATCTCCTCCAGGCGCTGACAGCAGCAGGTCATGTGCAGGATGGTCTCCAGGCCACAATAGTTCACGGCGGTGCTGGCGATCATCATGGAGGAGGTCTCCTTGTCTGAGCCAGGGTCACCTGCTGGGTGCCAGGTCACATCTATAAAGAGGGGGCCGCCTGCCGCCATCCGGTCAAACCTGTAGGGGGTTTGTTTCTGAAGAGAGGTTCCAGGGGAAATACCATCCCTCACTGCCTTCCCAGGGGGCCCGGGGGTTAGAGAAGCATAAATGAAGGCTGGAGACAGACCAATCAGTGTTCATATCCTGGCTTTGCTACTTATAGCTGTATGATCTTGGGTACATTACTTAACCTCTGTGAGTTCTGTTTCCTTATTTATAAGACGCGGCAGATAATGGTAACCACTTCATAATAACACTAGGAGGCTGGGCGCAGTGGCTCACGCCTGTAATCCCAGCACTTTGGGAGGCTGAGGCAGGCGGATCATTTGAGGTCAGGAGTTCAAGACCAGCCTGGCCAACATGGTAAAACCCCATCTCTACTAAAAATACAAAAATTAGCTGGGTGTGGTGGTGGGTGCCTGTAATCCCAGCTACTTGGGAGGCAGAGGCAGGAGAATTGCTTGAGCTAGGAGGCGGAGCTTGCAGTGAGCTGAGACCACACCACTGCACTCGGGCCTGGGCTACAGAGTAAGACTCCGTCTCAAAAAAATAAAATAAAATAAAGCAACAACAACAAAAAACCATAACAACACTAGGAGAATATGACGGCAGCTGGTTCCACAGCACTTAGAACCGTGTCTGGTGTACAAACCGAATACTCAGTATATATGAGGTGCCATCGTGATCACTATTACAGAGGTAAGACACAATAACAGCGCCACCATTTTGTGAGAGCAGCACTTCAGACTTTTCACAGCGTTTGCCCATTTATTATCTCGGGTGAGTTAAGACATCGTGGTTGAGTCAGGGGAATCCTAACTGTGGCAAGCACAGCCTCGCCGTAGGAACAGTTAGAAAGAGGGTCGGCAGACTCACGTTTCTTTCATGCCACCCCCCAAGCCCTGTGCAGCAGCTTACAGTTGTGAAGACCAAGGCTAAGTTCCGAAACGAGACTCAAAAGCCTGGATGTGCACGAGTACTTGTGTTACAAGCTATCAGCGGTGTATTTAAACATCCTTGTGCGTTTAAACTTCAAAAACTTGGGAGTGACACGTGAGAAGTGCAAACAGTAAAAGCCATAAACTTTAAAAAAAAAAAAACAACTGCAATTCATGAAGTGCTAATGTAATTCAGTTGGCATTTCTAGATTTCAGGAAGCATAATCCAAATTTCTAACTTGCTGAAAACATTCTCACTGCTTTGTGACTTCCTAAACTGCACTCGTGATCCAGCCCCCAAGTTCCACCAAAGAATATACTGTGAGAATCAACATTTTTAACCCATTGAAGAGTGTGTCTAAAATACCCTTGACGCTGTGGAGGGACTTTTACAGGCAAGAGAAGCTGCAGATCAGATGACCCACTCTGCCTTCTCCTTCCTGCCTGCTCTGGCTGCTTTTTTTCTGCCAGGTTAAAGGGCAGCCCAGCCTCAGGGCTGACAGTTGGCTCCCCAGGAACCAGCACTCCCCGCCCCCACCTTAACCTTGCATCAATTTACCTTGAGATGAGATTGACAGCTCCCTCAGCAGTTCGAGGAGGGAAGAATTCCAAGGAGAACCACTTGTCACCAGATTCCATTCGCCGCCTCATCTTGTCCCGGAGTCTCTCATGCCGCTCGGGGTCCAGGCCCGGGGTGGAACATCTCGAACTGTCTTTGGAGCTCTCGCTGCTACTGCTGGCACTGCCCTCCAAACAGGGGTTGAGGCTGTCATTTCCTCTGGCTTCGTTCACCATGGCCAGGTTCCTGCTGCACAGGGTGGGGCAGGGAGCATCAGGGGGCAGGCAGCCACACCCCCGGCACATCGAGACAGCTGAGTGGCAGGTTCAAGCCGGAGGTGCTGTATTTCCACACAGGAAGAAGGCCAAAAAAGGTGACACTGCCCCCTCCCAGTGGCTCCATGCTACTCAGCTATGGCTGTCGGGGCCGCCTCACTCAAAGCCTAGCCCTCCGCTGCTGCCAGGTTCCTTGCATGCAAGGCAGCCCCCACCCGGCACTACAACGTGCTCCTCGGTGACAGCTACCTGATGGAAGGTGGCACAGAGAACCTCACACTGCCAGCCTTCGAGGCCCATATTCCTAGTGAGGGGCAGTAGTGCCCAGCTGGGAGGACCCTGGCTTTTCGATGGTCCATCTCTGTCAGCTAGGCCCAGAGTGCGTGGGGAGGGAACAGAGGCACCTTCCCCAGCGGGTGGGTGTGTTCAACTGGGCGGAGCTGCGACAAAGGAAGAGGCCTGAGCTCGAGCCAGCACAAGGGGGCGGGGGCAAGACTTCCAGGCGAGGAGGAAGGGCTGAGACTCTAGTAAGGGGAGGCGGATGGAAGGAGGGGGACTCGGGCAGAGATTGCAGGGGTTGGTGGAGATGAGGAACAGCTCACTCTGGCTGGCTCTGCCTGGAACATCTGTTACTTGAAACTGTGTGTGTGCAGGATGGAAGGGGTGAGGGTTTGACTATGCAGCCAGCTTTGTCCTGAGTTCATGCTACTCCAAAAAGACCGTGTCGTGGGTTAGAACTGGACGCTGGCCATATTCCAAAAATAGCCGGACCCAAGTTCAGTAAGGGCACAAATTTCTCAGAACAAAAGCTGCCCCATCTGTGCTTGCCTTGCAGGCTGGTCTTCTTACACACAACAGAATTCAATTAAAATCATCACAGGGACCCAGCTACTGGGAAGGCTGAGGCAGAAGGATCACCTGAGTCCAGGAGTTCAAGGCCAGCCTGGGCAACATAGTGAGACTCCATCTCTTAAAAAAACAAAAAACACACCTGTAATCCCAGCACTTTGGGAGGCCGAGGCGGGTGGATCACCTAAGGCCAGGAGTTTGAGACCAGTCTGACCAACATGGTGAAACCCCGACTCTACTAAAAATATAAAAATTAGCCTGGCTTGGTGGTGGGCGCCTGTAATCCCAGCTACTCGGGAGGATGAGGCAGGAGAATCGCTTGAATCTGGAAGGCAGAGATTGCGGTGAACGGAGATTGCACCACTGCACTCCAGCCTGGGGCACAAGAGCGAAAAAAAACAGAAACAAGTAATCAGAGCCACCAGGGCACAGTCAGGCCAACAGAGGGCATAGTGCCATCTGGCAGTCTGGTGAAGAAAATAAGACAAACACTTAAAAAAACAAAACACTTGCACAGCAATGGGCAAACACACAGTAGTGAATCAGTGTGTGGTAACATGGCACAACAGAGGAAAGACCAGGTCAGGTTCATTTCTTTCAGACTGTCCACCACTAACCCCGTGTACCTAACCATTTGGGGTCTTAGACTCTTTTGACAATCTGATTAAATGCATTGCTTCTCACCCCTGAAATACACGCACAGGAGCACAGACTATGCGTGGATGCATCCAAAGACAAGGAGTTGATTCCAGACTAAGAACCCTGAAAGAAAGCCAAAGCTTTCTCCCCCTAGGGCTACTCTCTTTCATTCAGACCTCAAACTCCAGATTCTCAGTGGGGATGGCGGTGGGGAGTGAGGAATGGGGGATGGGGGTGGGGTGGGGAGAGGGGTAACAGCAAGAGCAGCCAGTTGGCCTTTCTCCAGCATTTAAGGGAGCACCTTGTTAATTGCCTGCTGGAACAGAACCTAGAGTGGGAGGAGGCTGAACCACCTGCAAACCCTCTGATTTTCAAAGACTTATTGCATTCCTAGTATATGCCAGGCACGTGCCATATTTGTAAGCCAACACCCACGATTTATCCGTTACCAGCTGGATTCCCATAGCACCCTGGGTTGTAACTGGGTTAAAGGCCTGTCTCCTTTCTCTTTTCCCAGTTCCCTGAGACCAGGACCGGTGTCCTGCCTGGAGTATCCCCAGAGTTTGGCACACGGTGATAGCCAGCATTCACTGAGCGCCAAAGGGCCAGGCGCTGCCAGTCTCTTAAAATAAGCCTCTGTCATTTACTGAGCACCTAGTCTGCGCCAAGCACTGGGACACTAAGCCCACGACTCCCAGAAAGGTCCCGGTGGACCCCCGTGCGCAGCGGGACGCAGCGGGCGCCAGGGACCGCAGTGCCCCGGGCCCAGCGCTCTTCTCCAGGTGCTCGCCGTGGAGGCAGGTTTAAAAGGCAGGAGCCGGAAGCCGTCTCGGCGCCCAGATGGCCGAGAATCGAGTCACCAGGTCACTGGGTCACCGATGGGGGCGAGGACACGGGCCTGGGCCGGTCAGGGGGGCGGGATCGTCACCTCTGGCTCAGGGGCCCCTCATTCCAGGGGCCCCTCCGTCCAGGCAGGGGGCGAAAGTGGGTCTTCGCCTGAGGGTTGACGGTCGCTGGAGGTGGTAGCCATTGGGAGTTACACTAATTCCGCGAAGGGTGCGCGGAGGGGGGCGGCAGCCCTTCCCAAGAAAAGAGGCAGGCAGGCCGGCCTCCAGCGCCCCCCGCCCACGAGCACGTCCTTGCCCCCGGGATGTTGTTCGTCGGCTCCGGGATCTCCCTCCCGGCGACCCCGGCCTCGCCGACACTCACCCTTCAGTCCCGGGTGACTCAGAACGCTCGCCCGCCGGCCGCACCAGCGTGGCCTCTGTAGGGGCGGGGAACGCAATGAGGGGCGAGGCGCAAGTGTCAGGTTGCTGGAGAGGCGGGCCCGACAGGGCGGAAACCACTGGTGCGGGTGACCGGAAGCCCCGCCTCCAACATGGCCGCGCCCACGGGTCTCTTTGGAGGCCGTGTCTTTACCGTCATGTGACGCGAGCCGTCGCCCCACCCGTCTGCAGCCACTCCCGTTCTCAGTCCCAGAGCTCGAGAGGGCCACGTGACCGTCCCGGGACCAGTCACGTGAGGCGCAGATCCTGGGTGGGAGGGGGTGGTAGAGGGGTCCAGAGTGGCAGTAAAGGAGGAAGATGGCGGGGTGCAGGGGGTCTCTGTGCTGCTGTTGCAGGTGGTGCTGCTGCTGCGGTGAGCGTGAGACCCGCACCCCCGAGGAGCTGGTAAGGAGCGGGCGGAGTCGGGCTGGGGAGGGGGCGGTTGCTAAGGGACTGCGAGAGGCGTTGCCGGGGGTGGGGCCGGGCCAATCTGGGCCTGCAGGTGGCAGCCGGTGGGGTCTGGGGACCGCAGTCCCGGCTCTCGAAGCGTCTACCCTGCTTCATGTGCCTAAGTCTGGGGTCTTTTCTCATAACCGCTCCTGGAATCTGAGGGAGAATCCAGGCCAGCTCCAGTAAATCCCACCCATGTTTCCTTTTATTTCCATCTGAAAAGAGTTTGGAATGAAACAAGCGTTTTCAGAATGAGCTTCCTCACAGGACTTTGTGCTTATCATGCGGCTGTTTTAGCTTCCCCAGTTCTTTCTTACTCTATCCCTCACCCTTTCTGGGTCACTGACAGTCCAGCTTCCCCTTGCAAAGCGTCCTGGGAAAACCCGAGTTGTGTTCCCAGAGTTGACAAGTCCTCTCTGATTTCAGATACGTCACATTGTCAAATGGAACCTGAATTTTTACTCCCCTCTTCAGCTGGCATTGGACATCTTTGAGGTGTCCTGAGGAGGAGGGTGGTTATTTGGAGACTCTATGAGTGGAAATGAAGAGCTCAGCCGATGGCTGTAGATCTCACCCACATGGTCCCTCACCTCCGAAAGGTTTTTTTTAAGGGCTGATTCCTATTTGATAATGGCTCCAGGTGATGTGGAAGCTAGCCACTGATTTCAGTAAATACTTCTACCTCCTTCCACTCTTAACCACTAAAAAGGGCTCCCTCTGCGGATCTGTTTTTCTAGACCATCCTTGGAGAAACACAGGAGGAGGAGGATGAGATTCTTCCAAGGAAAGACTATGAGGTGAGCTCCTTTGATACTGCTTGGGTAACTAAAGTAGTGAGTGGCCTGGTCACTTCAGGCCGAAACATTATGATTCCAACCAGAGATGCTGTTTGACCTTCTGTCCCAGGGAGTGAGTGAGTAAGAAAACTTGCTTCTGGGAAAGAGACTGTTTAGCAAGCCCTTTTCTCACCTTAACCCCAAAACAAAGTCTAGTGTTTTTACACGTTTATAAATCTGTGGCACCTTCATCTGGGTAGAGTATGTATTTGCCATTAAACTGTTTGCTTTTACAGCTTACAGAGAGACCTAGAGTGAAAGGCACTGGCAGTATGTGCTCCTAACAGGTGTGTGCTCATAAACTGTTAAGGAGGCCTTGCTTCTCTTCTAGGAGAGCTTGCTTTTCAGATATTTTCTTGCTCAAGCAGCTTGTCTCTGACATGTTCTTGATTGAAGTTCCAACTTTCATCTATGGGATTGTTAGAGGGTGTGTTTTTAGTAAAACCAACACTTCTGGGGGGAAACAACATGTGTGACTTTTTATCATTAAATTCTTAAACTGTATACTTAAAGAAGGTAGACAAAAGCCAATAACCCCATTCATTAAAAGATAACTATTAACACCTTACTAAGTATCTTTCTACATCCTTACCCATGCTTTTATATATATGATACATGCTTTTTTTAAGTAACAAAAATGAGATTCCACTAAATCATCTATTTTAACCTGTCCCACTCACCACCTTTATTATACTTTTTGTATCACTAGGTAATTTTCCACAACCAATTAATTTTTTTTTTTTTGAGACAGAGTCTCACTCTTCCAGGCTGTAGTGCAGTGGCACAATCTCCGCTCACTGCAACCTCCGCCTCCTGGGTTCAAGTGATTCTCCTGCCTTAGCCTCCTGAGTAGCTGGGATTACAGGCGCATGCCACCACGCCCAGCTATTTTTTGTATTTTTAGTAGAGTCAGGGTTTCACCATGTTGGTCAGGCTGGTCTCACACTCCTAATCTGCCCGCCTCAACCTCCCAAAGTGCTGGGATTACAGTTGTGAGCCACCATGCCTGGCCCACAATCTGTTTTTAAACAGGAATAGTATTTTATTGTGCCACAATGTATTTACTCTGTCTTGGGTTTCTTCCAACTTTTTTGTATCACGAACTGCATAGTGGTGAACATCCATCTATCCATCTATCCTTTCCTGTCCATCTTTAATTTCTTCCACTTCTTGGAATTAATCATGTATATATCTAGTGTGTTTTAAAAATGTCATATGGGGCTGGGCGTGGTGGCTCATGCCTGTAATCCCAGCACTTTGGGAGACCGAGGTGGTGGATCACCTGAGGTCAGGAACAGCCTGGCAAACATGGCAAAACCCCATCTCTACTAAAAGTACAAAAATTAGCTGGGCGCGGCGACACAAGCTGGTAATCCCAGCTACTCGGGAGGCTGAGGTGAGAGAATCCCTTGAACCCGGGAGGCGGAGATTGCAGTGAGCCGAGATTGCGCCACTGCACTCCAGCCTGAGCGACAGAGCAAAACTCTGTCTCAAAAAAAAATAAAGAGTCATATGGACTTAAAAAAATTAATATGCTAGACAATAACATTCCCAGGCTAACTTTCTTTTCAATATTTCATCTTACGTTTGCCTTAGAATTTAGTGTCAACATTAGGATTTGTGGTGTAGCACTTTTTTTTAATTTTTATTATGAAGGATTTCAACTATATGCAAAAACAGAATAATCTGTTGAAACCCCTTGTCCTCATCACACAGCTTCCACAGTGATTTAACTCAAGCCCTGTCTTCTTTTGTCTGTGCTTTCATTATCTACTTCTCCATTCTCATATTAGTATTATTTTTTAATTGTGTGTGTGTGTTTTAAAGTAGAGACAGTCTCCCTATGTTGCCCAGGCTGGTCTCAAACTCCTTGACACCAGCGATCCTCCCATGTCAACCTCCCAAAGTTCTGGGATTACAGTCATGATCTACCATACCTGGCTGCCCTTCCCATGTTATTTTGAAAGAAATTCTGTACATCATATTATTTCACCCATAATTCAATGTGCATCTCTTAACGGATAAAGACTTTTAAAAAGCATAACTCAATACTATTACCACATCTAAAAAATTAGCAATTTCTTGATATCAAATATCTACTGTCCAGATTTTCCAGTTTTCTCGTAAATGTCATATGTATTTTAACTTTGTTTGTATCAGGTTCCAAAAAAGGTCCTTTTTTATTTGTTTGATAGATCTGTTAAATCTCTTTTAATCTGTAGGTTCTTCCTTCATCTTTTTTTTTTTTTTTTTTGTAAGTTATTTGACAACATAATTAGGACCCTGGGATTTTCTACTGTCTGGATTTTGCCATTTGGACCCTTTCGTATAGTTTAATATGCTACTCTGATGGGACCACTTTGAATGAACCAAAAAGCAGTGTATCCACTGCTGTGTTTTCTTCTATTTCTTTTTTTTTTTTCTTTTTTTAAAATATGAGATGGAGTCTCACTCTTGGTGCCCAGGTTGGAGTGCAATGGCTCAATCTCGGCTCCCTGCAACCTCCGCCCCGCCCTAGGTTCAAGGGGTTCTTTTGCCCCAGCCTTCTGAGTAGCTGGGATTACAGGCGCCCACCACCACACCCGGCTAATTTTTGTATTTTTAGTAGAGATAGGATTTCACCATGTTTACCAGGTTGGTCTCGAACTCCTGACCTCAGGTGATCCCACTTCGGCCTCCCAAAGTGCTGGGATTACAGGCATGAGCCACCATGCCTGGCCGTTTTCTTCTGTTTCGTAAGTATTTGTTTCCTTGCACATAGTGGAGAAGTTTGCAGGAATTAGTATAAGATACTCTGTATTGTTCTGTCACCTTGCACTCCCTCACTGAACCCTGTTACATCATCCTGACTGTATCACCAGGACTGAGACTGTCTCACAGCCTTCATCCTACTTCTAGGAGCTCACCAAGGCTTCCCCATTGACACCCAGGCTCCCTCATCCCTTCTACTAAATTGCGCTTACATTTGTAATGCACTTGCCTTCAGCTGATATGCATATTCATATGCAAGTTTTGTTGTTTTTGTTGTCCTTTGAGACAGAACGCCCAGGCTAGAATGCGGTGGTGCAGTCTTGGCTCACTGCAACCTCTACACCCGCCCCCAAGTTCAAGCTATTCTCCTACCTCAGCCTCCCGAGTAGCTGGGACTACATGCATACGCCACCATGCCTAGCTAATTTTTGTATTTTTTTCTTTTTAAATTTTTGTATTTTTAGTAGAGACGGGGTTTCACCATGTTGACCAGGCTGGTCTTGAACTCCTGACCTCAGGTGATCCACCCACGTCAGCCTCCAAGTGCTGGGATTACAAGCGTGAGCCACTGCACCTGGCCATATTCATGTACATTTCATGGGTTAATGTTCTTTTCATATTAGTCATTCATATTTCTCAACCATCTTCAAGAATGAGCTTCTTGAGACATTTGCTTTGGTGTAAGACCAAATTCATTCAGGCACTTAATCAGAAAAGTCTGGATTTTATGTAATCCATAAATAAATTGACTGGACACACAAAGTATAATAAAGAGGGGAGTGAGTGGGACAGGTTAAAATAGTTGATTTAGTGGAATCGCATTTTTGTTACTTAAAACACGTATTAAAAGCATGTGCATAAAAACATGAGTAATAGGCCGGGCGCGGTGGCTCAAGCCTGTAATCCCAGCACTTTGGGAGGCCGAGATGGGCGGATCATGAGGTCAGGAGATCGAGACCATCCTGGCTAACACGTTGAAACCCCGTCTCTACTAAAAAAAAATACAAAAAACTAGCCGGGCGACGTGGCGGGCGCCTGTAGTCCCAGCTACTCCGGAGGCTGAGGTAGGAGAATGGTGTAAGCTCGGGAGGCGGAGCTTGCAGTGAGCTGAGATCCGGCCACTGCACTCCAGCCTGGGCGACAGAGCCAGACTCTGTCTCAAAAAAAAAAAAAAAAAAAAAAACATGGGTAAGGATGTAGAAAGATATTTAGTAAGGTGTTAATAGTCATATTTTAATGAATGGGGTTATAGGCTTTTCTCTACCTTCTTTGATAGTCAATCAACTAGAAAACCCTTCTGTTGAATAACTTTCTAAAAAGTGCCCCTTCTCTTTCCTGTCTCAGGAAGAGTTCATTGCATATATTTGACTCTTTATTTGATAAATTCGGGGTCTTACAAAATGTTAGAATCCCATTTTGACATCCATTCTCATTATAGGTGGTTTGAATAATAGTAACTTTCTGTGAGATGTGCCATTAC
This sequence comes from Macaca thibetana thibetana, assembly GCF_024542745.1. NCBI lineage: Eukaryota > Metazoa > Chordata > Mammalia > Primates > Cercopithecidae > Macaca > Macaca thibetana. Next base: position 10,993,619 of record NC_065578.1, read on the forward strand.
AAACAGGAATGTTTTCATGCAGGTCACACAGTCTATTTATATTATACCTTTGAATTAGAAAGAGGCACCCTCAGACGTAAGACCTAGAATTAAAGGCCTCCCCCACTGGCCATAGCAGCACCCCTAGCTCACAGCCAGTTGAAGGTGGTTTTGGTGTGAACACTAAGATGCCCCTTCCTGGTTGAATTGGGGCTGGTTCAGGCCCCACCTCCCTCCCGGCCAGGTGCCATTTTGCTCATAACCCCCTGTAATAGCCCTGCAAGACACATATAAAATTTTATTTTCTAAAAAAGTTGTTAGTCCTCTAAACCAAAGAGCAACATATACTGCAGAAATAAAAAGAAGTTAGTCATAGCAAAGGAGAAGTAACAGTATCTGGTTTTAATAATAGGTCATATATTCCATTGGTATATATTTATGAAGTGCCAAACTCAACTAATTTATTTTAAAAAAAAGAAAGGTCGGGCACAGTGGCTCACACCTATACGCCCAGCACTTTGGGAGGCCAAGGCAGGAGGATCGCTTAAAGCCAGGAGTTCAAGACCAGCCTAGGCAACAAAGTGAGAATTTGTTCCTATAAAAAATTTTGTTAAAAATTGGCAGGGGCCCGGGTACAGTGGCTCACGCCTGTTACCCCCATACTTTAGGCTGAGGCAGGTGCATCACTTGAGCCCAGGACTTCAGACAAGCCTGGGCAACATGGCGAGACTCTGTCTCACCAAAAAATACAAAAAAATTAGCCAGGTATGGTGGCGCGCCTGTGGTCCCACCTACTGGGGAGATCGAAGCAGGAGAATTGTTTGAGCCCAGGAGATGGAGGTTGCAGAGAGCTGTGATCACGCCACTGCACTCCAGCCTGGGTGACAGAGCGAGACCCCGACTAAAAAAAAAAGGGATTCTAGTGTTCTAGTGTTGTGGTTGTTTCTAAATGCCCTTCCTGGCGGTTTTATTGCACTATAATCGGCATACTATTCAGCTCACCCATGTAGAGTGTACAGTTCAATGGGGTTTTAAAACTTAGTATATTTACAGAGTTGTACAACTATTCCCACAGTCAATTTTTTAATTTTTATTTTTAATTTTTTGAGATGGAGTTTCGCTCTTGTTGCCCAGGCTGGAGTGCAATGTTGTGATCTCAGCTCACTGCAACCTCTGCCGCCCGGGTTCAAGTGATTCTCCTGCCTTAGCCTCCCGAGTAGCTGGGATTACAGGTGCCTGCCACCATGCCCGGCTAATTTTGTATTTTTAGTAGAGACGAGGCTTCTCCATGTTGGTCAGGCTGGTCTCGAACTCGTGGCCTCAGGTGGGCCTCAGGTGATGCGCCCACCTCGGCCTCCCAAAGTGCTGGGATTACAGGCGTGAGCTGCCGCACCCAGCTAATTCCTACAGTCAGTTTTAGAATATTTTCATCACCCGAGAGGAAACCCTGCACTCATTAGCAGCCACTGCCTGTCCTCCTTGCCCCTGACTCCAGGCAACCACTAATTTCCTTTCTGTCTATAGATTTGCCTATTCTAGATATCTAAAAACCTTTTTTTTTTTTTTTTTTTTTTTTTTGGAGACGGAGTCTCGCTTTGTCACCCAGGCTGGAGTGCAGTGGCACCATCTCGGCTCACTGCAAGCTCCACCTCCTGGGTTCACGCCATTCTCCTGCCTCAGCCTCCGAGTAGCTGGGACTACAGGCACGCACCACCACGCCCGGCTAATTTTTTTTTGTATTTTTAGTAGAGACGGGGTTTCACCGTGTTAGCCAGGATGGTCTCGATCTCCTGACCTCGTGATCCGCCCGCCTCGGCCTCCCAAAGTGCTGGGATTACAGGCGTGAGCCACTGCGCCCGGCTGATATCTAAAAACCTTCTAAATGTTTATGGAACCATAGAGTTATTAGATAGAACCATCAATCAAGTAATTGACCAGTAATTTCCATACATATTTGGGATGAAGGCAAGAGATAAGGACAAACCAAGTATTGTTTCTCCTCTGCTCTCAGGCACCACTCGCGCAACACTGCTGACACCCATGTGTGGAGGTTGTTTCCCCACACACGTAGCAAGCAGTCTCCAGCAGACACCTGCTGGGTATCCTCTAGTTCAGTGCCAACACTGTCTACCTGATGACGTCAGATCAGGTTGAGGGCTGTGTCCCACGAGACTGTTTCCACTTCAGATGCTAGTTAAAAGTAGTAGGCAGGCCGTGCGTGGTGGCTCATGCCCATAATCCCAGCACTTTGGGAGGCCAAGGTAGGCAGGTTGCTTGAGCCCAGGAGTTTGAGACCAGCCTGGGCAACATGGTGAAACCCTATCTCCACAAAAATTTAAAAATTAGCTGAAGGCCGGGCGCGGTGGCTCAAGCCTGTAATCCCAGCACTTTGGGAGGCCGAGACGGGCGGATCAAGAGGTCAGGAGATCAAGACCATCCTGGCTAACACGGTGAAACCCCGTCTCTACTAAAAAAAAATACAAAAAACTAGCCGGGCGAGGTGGCGGGCGCCTGGAGTCCCAGCTACTCGGGAGGCTGAGGCAGGAGAATGGCGTGAACCCAGGAGGCGGAGCTTGCAGTGAGCTGAGATCCGGCCACTGCACTCCAGCCTGGGCGACAGAGCGAGACTCCGTCTCAAAAAAAAAAAAAAAAAAAAAAAAAAATTAGCTGAACATAGTGGTACACACCTATAGTCCCAGTTACTCAGGAGGCTGAGGTGGGAGGATGGCTTAAGCCCAGAAGTTGGAGGTTGCAGTGAACCAAGATTGCACCACTGCACTCCAGCCTGGGTGACAGAGAAAGACCCCATGGCAAAAAAAAAAAAAAAAAAAAAAAAAAAAAAGAAAGAAAGTAGTAGGTTGTCATCTGTTATTTCTCAGCAATTGGCAGTGAATTGAAGGTTCACAGGACTCCCTCCTCCAGTTTGGTTAATTTGCTAGAGCAGGTCAGAAAACAAAGAAACGCTACTTACGTTTGCTAGTTTATTAATAAAGGATATCACAAAGGATACAGAAGAATAGCCAGATGGAGAGATTCAAGGAACGTGGGAGGGGGTCACGGAGCTTCCATCCCCTCTCCAGGCACAAGTACCCTCCTGGAACCTCCAAATGGTCAGCTATTCGGAAGCTCTCTGAACCGTGTCCTTTTGGAGTTTTATGGAAGCTTTTTTATGCAGTCATCATTGATTACATCACCATCCCTTGGTGATCAGCTTAACCTTCAGCTTCAGTCTCCTCCCTGGAGGGATGGGTTTCCCACCCCGCTAATCCTGCCTTGGTCTTTCTGGTGACCAGCCTCTTTTCTGAAGCTATCTAAGGGCCCCCAGCCACCACTCATCTCATTAGCAAACAAAAGATACCCGGCTCAACAAAAAAAAAAAAAAAAAAAAAAAAAAAGGAAAAAAGACAAAGTCTGTTTGTGTGTATGTGTATTGTTGGGGCTCAGAAAATGATACTGGAAATACAGTATCATTTGCTGAACTGAAGAAACAGCCTGGGGGTCTCTCTCTGACCTTCTTCACCCTCACACTTTGTCTCTCCCAAAGCACAGGATGAGGCCCTTCTCTGCCGTTCCCTTATCTACCTAGAAACTGGACCTACCAAAGAGGAACACAGTTGTCTTTGATCCCTTTCCTGAAATGTCATTAACCAGAGAATGTTAAAACTCATCTCACAGAGGAGACCGAAGACCAAACAATATACCTAGACCCCGGCCAAACTGTCCCAAACCACTGTTTGTTCACTGTCCCATTCAATTTCCAAAGAGTCTTTCACAAGATAATGTCTGCCTCCCAGATCCATTCATTCCCCACTAAGAATTATTTCCTCCCACATCCCCATTTCCCCTTCCCTTCTGAAGAAGAGTATAGAAGCATCTGTACCTCACTGGGGTTATTGGGTAATCATTCTGCAGTTCCCCTGTGCAATGCATGTTAAATAAGTCTGGATGCCTTTACTTCCATTAATCTGCCTTTTGTCAGTTCACTTTCAGCAGATCTTCGGAGGGTGAAAGGGGAAGCTTTTCCCATTGGCCGCTATAATATATATGTATGTGCGTATATGTTTAATCACTTATGGATGAGTCTGGTTTCTAAAAGTACATTTTTCCTCACTGTGTTTTTTTGTTTTCTGATCAGTAAAAAAGATTTTTTTTTCTGAGACAGAGTCTCACTGTGTCACCTAGACTGGAGTGCAGTGGCGCGATCTCAGCTCACTGCAACCTCCACCTCCTGGGTTCAAGCGATTCTCCTGCCTCAGCCACCCTAGTAGCTGGGATCACAGGTGTGTGCCACCACGCCCAGCTAATTTGTGTATTTTTGGTTGAGGCGGGGTTTCGCCATGTTGGCCAGGCTGGTCTCAAACTCTTGGCCTCAAGTGATCCACCCATCTCGGCCTCCCAAAGTGCTGGAATTATAGACGTGAGCCATTGTGCCCAGCCGATCATTTTTTAAAATATAAAAAAGCACACCATTTGTGCCATGAGAATTTCAGACAACACCCAGAAACAAATATCCTCTTAAGCACTACCTCACGGATGTTTTCCCATTATGAATGCTGATGTGCAAATAATCCTAATTTTGTTTAATCAAAAAAGAATATTATACTTTTAATTCTCCATCCTGCTTTATTTTTATTTTTTAATTGCATCTTACTCTTTTGCTAAACAATTTTTAGACATTTTCCATATCTTTCTATGTAGACTTAACTATAATCATTTTATTGGTGTATAGTCTTCTATATTTGGATGTATAAGTGATTTACTCAGTCACCTGTTGGTACTCCAGGACTCATAAAAAAGGAATTTGGACTATAGGTAGATATATAGATAGAATAAATTGTCATTCATCACATGTGTTTGGCTGACGTGAAACTGTTGTCCAGGAGTGTGGCTGCGACCCGGCTAGTGTCCAGCTGATGTGGGTAGGAACAGGTTGTAGGAAGGAGAGCTCATGGCCGACCATTTTTCTTTGTTGCCAAACTGCTGCGTCTTTTTTTTTTTTTTTTTTTAAGATAAGAGTCTCGCTGTGTTGCCCAGGCTGGAGTGCAGTGGCATGATCTCGGCTCACTGCATCCTCCGCCTCCCAGGTTCAAGCAGCTCTCCTGCCCTAGCTTCCTGAGTAGCTGGGTTTACAGGCGTGCTCCACCACTCCCAGCTGACTTTAGTATTTTTAGTAGAGATGGGGTTTCACCATCTTACCCAGGCTAGTCTCGAAGTTCTGGCCTCAAGCGATCTTCCTGCCTCGGCCTCTCAAAGTGCTGGGATTATAGGCGTGAGCCACTGCGCCCAGCCCAGACTGCTGCTTCTCTAACAAGACAACTAAAATGATTTCCTTTGAATCGTTTCTCTAAATGTCTGTGGCATACCTGCAGGTTGCTTGCAGGATTTCTGTGTTCTGTGATGCGTGTTGTAAAGGATGCTGCTTTAGATGTAGAAGTTTTAGGAGCCGAGAGCCACGCTGAGTCTGTGCCTCTTCCTAACATAAAGTTGAAGTTGCTTTTAAAAATACTTTCCGGCCGGGCGCGGTGGCTCAAGCCTGTAATCCCAGCACTTTGGGAGGCCGAGACGGGCGGATCACGAGGTCAGGAGATCGAGACCATCCTGGCTAACACGGTGAAAAACCCGTCTCTACTAAAAAAATACAAAAAACTAGCCGGGCGAGGTGGCGGGCGCCTGTAGTCCCAGCTACTCGGGAGGCTGAGGCAGGAGAATGGTCTAAACCCGGGAGGCGGAGCTTGCAGTGAGCTGAGATTGCACCCCAGCCTGGGCGACAGAGCAAGACTCTGTCTCAAAAAAAAAAAAAAAAAAAAATACTTTCCATATTAGTTTGTCTTGTGACTAACCTCATTTCCATAGACACTAACTACAAAAGATAATTATAACTAATTGACATTCTAAATTAATTTGGTTCTGACTAACTGAAGCTTTTGTTCACATCTAATGGAGTAAGTTTCATAAAGCTCATGATAGCTAAAGGTCTTTACATATTTTGCCAAAACAGGAAGTTTAAAAATAGGTAATTTAAAACTTATCCTAAAGCATGAAGTGTGAACCTGAAGCAACACCGCTCAAATTGTAATGTGCATCTGAGTCACCTAGGGCTGCAGGAAGTCTGAGATTCTGCATTTGGTTTTTGTGTTTGTTCTTGAGACAGAGTCTTGCTCTGTCACCAGGCTGGAGTGCAGTGGTGTGATCTCAGCTCACTGCAACCTCCGCCTCCCAGGTTCCAGAGATTCTCCTGCCTCAGCCTCCCAAGTAGCTGGAACTACAGGTGCGCACCACCACGCCCGGCTAATTCGGTGTTTTTAGTAGAGATGGAGTTTCACCATGTTGGCTAGACTGGTCTTAAACTCCTGACCTCAGGTGATCCACCTGCCTTGACCTCCCAAAGTGCTGGGATTATAGGCGTGAGCCACCGCGCCTGGCCAGATTCCGCATTTTGAACCATCTCCTTCTGGGTGCTGCAGGTACCATTGCTCTGCCTATCCACATGTTGAGTAGCAGGAACCCAGAGGTTTGTCCCTTTGCAGGTCTTCTCACCTGATGTGACTTTCTGACTCACCTTTGCCTCTTTTTCAGAGTTTGGATTATGATCGCTGTATCAATGACCCTTACCTGGAAGTTTTGGAGACCATGGATAATAAGGTGAGTCTTAACAATTCTTCATCTCTGGGGATCAAATCAGTCTTAACATGGCATTTTTTTTCTCTTCTAAAGTTCCCAGTAAGTATCTTTACCCCTTGTTTTTTGAACCTTTTCCTGCGATACAGGCAAACCTCACTTTATGCACTTTGCTTTATTTCACCTTGCAGATACTGCAGTTTTTACAAACTGGAGGTTGGTGGCAACTCTGTGTTGAGCAAGGTGCCATTTTTCCAATAGCATGCATTTTGTTTGCATTTTTTAGCCATAAGGTATTTTTTAATTAAGGTATGTACATTTTTGTAGGCATAATGCTATTGCACACTTAATACACCACAATATAGTGTAAACATCACTTTTATATGCATTGGGAAACCAAAACACTCATGTGACTCTCTTTATTGTGATATTTGCTTTATTGTGGTGGTCTGGAACCAAACCCATGCTATCTGCAAGGTAAGCCTATGTTGGCATTTATTCCCTAGGCCTTTATCCTGCCAACCAGAGTTCCCCCTGTCAGTGCAGCTTGCCCAGCCTATTAAGGAGTCCATCATTTTTGCATTGTAAAGCACCTGAAATCCCAACATAATCTTCACTGTGCCTGCTCTCCACGTGGAATTTAGCTTAAAACTGGTTGGCCAAGATATGTTTCTTCCCATCTGCCACCATAACCCTGTAAACTGAATCATTCTTCTCCTGTGTTAACAGAAAGGTCGAAGGTATGAGGCAGTGAAGTGGATGGTGGTGTTTGCCATTGGAGTCTGCACTGGCCTGGTGAGGAGGCAGGGCCTGGAGGGATGGTGGGCCAGAGGGCTGGAGGGACTCACAGGGAAAGCCCTGGCCTGGTGAATAACATTGTTATTTGTCATTATAGCGTTTATAACATTATAACACTATAACACTTGTCATTATAATCAAGAGTACCTTTTCTTTTTCCCTTCTTTTTTTTTAAATGAATAATCGTGGCACAGTTTTTCATACTTCCCTGGTTTTTGCTTTGTGAAATGAAAGCGAGACACATGACGATGGTGCTCTTGAAGCGCTCAAAGGTTTGGGCAGGAGTTATCTTTTATGATATGATTATGGATCATAATCTGTAATCTACCTGATCAACTAGATAACATGTCTCCCTAGTGGGTAGAGAACGCATTGGGTAGAGTAAATAATGGATGTTAAAGTCACTTTTTTTTTTTTTTTTTAATTTAAATAGAGATAGTCTCGCTTTGTCACCCTGGCTGGAGCACAGTGGCGTGATCATAGTTCACTGCAGCCTCGACCTCCTGGGCTCAGGTGATCCTCCTACCTCAGCCTCCCGAGTGGTTAAGACTCTAGGCAGGCATGAGATCACTCTTTAGGGAAAAAGCAAAGTCATGGGTACGGAACTGTGAATATCATGCCCTTCATTTAGCACAGTGTGCCAGTGAACAGCATGGCACAACACAGATCTTGATCTCATGCAGGGAGTTCATGGTGCTCTCCTGGGCTCCTCCCTGCCTGTCGTTGACGTTATCTAGAAGACAGAGCCAGCAGCCGTGCGTGAAGGGATATGCCCATATGAACAGAGCTGGTGGAGGCAGCAGCTTCACAGGTGAATCACAGACAGGGCAAGATTGGAAACATGGCCAAAGATGAGGATAGCAAAAAGTCTGGAACCAGAACTGCTGACTTCACATTGTTAAATATGAAGAGGAGAAGCTGGAAAAATCAGCATCAGTAAAAATGATCCATGTCAAATCTGATTCCGGTCAGTACAGTGTTGGGATAGGGTATCTGTTCTCAGTAGCAGCCTGTTTACCACCTTTCTTTTGAACTGGCCACAAGCCTCCTACTTAATTTGACATGACATGCCTGGAAAATGTACACATGTGTTTGGTATAATGTAGCCACAGGGGCCAATCATGATTTTTATTTTCATGGCGTGCATCAAATTTTTACTCTAGTAAATCCCCAAGTAAAGGAACGTCTTACTAGGTAAGACTAATGGCACTCAGAAGACCTCTTCAGTGACATTCTGATGGATACCATTTTGGGGGAACTTGGGTTGATGTATTGTTTTATTTAAATCTCAGGGTGTTGGGCCAGGCACGGTGGCTCACACCTATAATCCCAGCATTTTGTGAGGCTGAGACAGGAGGACTGCTTGAGCCCAGGAGTTTGAGACCAGCCTGGGCAACATAGGGAGACCCTGTCTCTTTAAAAAAAAAAAAAAAAATAGAAATCTCAAGGTATTTATTTTGCTGTATAAGTTTCTGGTTGCAGATTTCCCTATAATAAGCTAGTCATTAGGCCTCTAGTTGTTAGTGTTTGTGCTACCTTTATATCAAACTCTTTGGAGCTGTCACTTGTCAGTACTACAGGTTAAGTGTCCCTTATCAGAAAATCCAAAATGCTGCAAAATCCAAAACTTTTTGAATGCCAACACGATGCTCAGAGGAAATACTCATTGGTGCATTCAGATTTTGGATTTCAGATTTTTGGATTTGGGATGTTTAACCAGTATAATGCAAATATTAAAAAAAAAAAAAGTCAGAAATCCAAAACACTTCTGGTCCCAAGCATTTCAGATAAGGGTTACTCAAGCTGAAGCAACTTTACCTCCTACCTTTGTATTTTAGGAAGGCAGACCTGCCTTTATGATATAGGACTCCCAACTCTTGTCTGCTGATTTGTGGCCACTTATGGCTTCGGTATTAAAAAGCCTCCAGGCATTGGCTTGAGGGAAGGCCAGAAGTAAAGGCAGGAAGCCTTTGATCCTGAATCAATAAAATTAGAAGTCTTTCTAGTTCTCCTTTAAGCCCTGAGCACTTTGGAGAGCGGAATATTGGAATTTGGTTGTTTTCTCTACCCAGAGTAACTATGCACTATAAGATGGTTATAAGTCTAGCCTGGCACAGTGGGGTGTGCCTGTAGTCCCAGTTGCTTGGGAGGCTGAGGCAGGAGGATTTCTTGAGCCCTGGAGTTCAAGGCCCAAGGCCAGCCTGGGCAATATAGCAGGACTCCATCTCAAAAAAAGATGATTTTAAGTCAAAATAATGACTTACAGAACCTGCTAATAACGAACATGCAAAAAGCACATACACTTAAATGAATGTTGTGTTTTAAAGCAAGCTTGTCCAACCCATGGCCCAACACAGATTCACACACCTTTTTAAAACATGAGATTTTTTTGAGATTTTCTTTTTTTAGCTCATCAGCTATTGTTAGTGTATTTTATGTGTGGCCCAAGACAATTCTTCTTCCAATGTGGTCCAGGGAAGCCAAAAGATTGGACACCCCTGTGTCAGTAGTCTTTCTTGGTCTCACATCTTTTTCTGCACCTGCTTCCCTCTTTGTTTTCCATTGCTTCACTCAACTTAGCTGTACCCTCTGCCTTTGTTCTTTGGAGGGGCAGTGGGACCGGGCTGGAGAAGGGATCTCGTCCTTCTGAGCTTTTCTGCTGTGCATTCACGTGCTGCTGGCTGGTGAGCAGCCTCCATACATGCAGTGGGGGAGGAGATGCCTTCAAGAGAAGCACACCTGTACTACACTTGGAAATAAGGCTGTGTGATAGATCTCTTGCTCTTCACAGGTGGGTCTCTTTGTGGACTTTTTTGTGCGACTCTTCACCCAACTCAAGTTCGGAGTGGTACAGTCATGTATCCTTTTCACGGTTCCTGGTGTTCGTGGACTTCAGTGGTCACCAAGGTTCTTTCTTACGTAGAAATGGGTTTAACAGTAAACATGATATTAGAAGGGCCACTTACTAGCTATTCAGCTTTAATATTTTTAATGATCACTGAAAGACGCAAAAGCAGGACTTTAATAAACAAAGACATACCCATGTTTGTGGTTGATGAGATTACAGATGCCACAAAGATGCCTGTACTCCCCAGTCTGTAAATTTAATGTAGTTCCAATCAAAATTCCAGTAGAATTTGTTGTGGGACTCAGAAGTTCTTTCTAAATTTGTGTAGAAGAGTAAAGGGCCAAAAGTAGTGAGTCAGTACAGTTCTGAACAACAAGAAGGTGGACTTGACCCTGCCAGATACCAAGTCTTATAAAATTTACAAGTTTGGGGAGTTAGGAAAAATTTAAAAAAAAAGTCATACAATTGAAGATTCCGTCATTGAAATTGGTCACATTGGTGCAGGAATACCTAGACAGTGGAAAATGATAGAGAAGCAGAAACTGGCCCTCACATGCATGGAACTTTGGTGAATGTCAGTTAATACTACACATCAGTGAGGGAGTGCTGAATGGTTTAATAAAAGATGCTGTGTTATTTAATAAATAAAAATATACATCTCTGTAGTCCCAGCTACTTAGGAGGTGAGCCCAGGAGTTTGAGGCTATAGTGTACCATGGTTATGTCTGGGCAACATAGCAAGACCCTGTCTTAAAAAAAAAAAAAAAAAGATGCTGGGACATGGGTGATCCATATGGAAAAATAGTTTTATTGCTATTTCATACTATAAATAAAGATAAATTCCAGATGAAAATGTAAATATGCAAAACAAAACTTTAGGAGACTATATGTTGTCAAGACTAGGGAATAATTTCTTAAAACTCCAAAAGGCACAGATTATAAGAAAAAACATCAGTGGCTGGGTGCAGTGGCTCATGCCTGTAATCCCAGCACTTTGGAAGGCTGAGGCAGGCAGATCACCTGAGGTCAGGAGTTCAAGACCAGCCTGGCTAACATGATGAAACTCTGTCTCTACTAAAAATACAAAAAATTAGCTGGGCATGGTGGCAGGTGCCTGTAATCCTAGCTACTTCGGAGGCTGAGGCGGGAGAATCGCTTGAACCTGGGAGATGGAGGTTGCAGTGAGCCAAGATCATGCCATTGCACTCCAGCCTGGGCAACAAGAGTGAAACTCTGTCTCAAAAAAAAAAAAAAAAATCAATAAACTTGACCACATCAAAGTACATATTTTATTTATAAAGACAAAAACTCCAAAATAACAATAAAACACCATAAAGTGAAAAACAAGTCCACAGCCTGAAAGAGGTTATTTACTATGCAGTTAAGAGGCAGATAATTAGTATCCAGAATACAGGAAGTAGCTGGGCGTGGTGGCTCACGTCTATAATCCCAGCACTTTGGGAGGCCGAGGCAGGCGGAGCACTTGAGGTCAGGAGTTCGAGACCAGCTTGGCCAACATGGTGAAACCCTGTCTCTACTAAAAATACAAAATTAGCCTCGTGTGGTGGTGTGCGCCTTTAGTCCCAGATACTTGGGAGGCAGAGGCAGGAGAATCACTTGAACCCAGGAGGCAGAGGTTGCAGTGAGTCGAGATTGCAACACTGTACTCCAGCCTGGGTGACAGAGTGAGACTGATTCAAAAAAAGAATACAGGAAGAACTCCTGCAACACAATCAGAAAAAAAACCAGATGGTCCAATAGATGGAAAACAAGCAAAGGATGTGAACTGGAATTCTCAAAAGAGAAAAACTGAGTAAACCTCTGAAAAAAGGAAGGTGCACATTCCTGTGACTCATAAATTCCTCTTACAGATGTGAACCATAGACGTGTGCAAAGGTGGTAATTATAGCTTTGTGATAGCAAAAAGCTGGAATCACCAAATGGGGGAATGGAAAAATTGTGGCGCATTCATATGGTATCATTTTAGACATCATGTCATTTCTGTAGATTGTAAAACAAAAATAATTTTAGACAGAAGTGAAAGTGAGGCTGGGCGCAGTGGCTCTCACCTGTAATCCCAGCACTTTGGGAGGCCGAGACGGGCGGATCACGAGGTCAGGAGATCGAGACCATCCTGGCTAACACGGTGAAACCCCGTCTCTGCTAAAAATACAAAAAATTAGCCGGGCGAGGTGGCGGGCGCCTGTAGTCCCAGCTACTCGGGAGGCTGAGGCAGGAGAATGGCGTGAACCCGGGAGGCGGAGCTTGCAGTGAGCCGAGATCGTGCCACTGCACTCCAGCCTGGGCGATGAGCAAGACTCCATCTCAAAAAAAAAAGAAGTGAAAGTGAACGAACCACAGAGCTGTGTGTATCAACATGGCTAATTCTAAAAAACTTAATGTTCAGGGAAAAAAAGAGGAAGTTACAGAATATAGAAGTGCTGTGTACAACAGTATGGACACTTGAAATATGCACAATAATTTCAGGTTAATGGTTTCTCCCAGGGGAGAGAGGAAGGAAAACTGTTGTTTTGTTTTGTTTCTTAAAATGGTGTCGAATGTTTTATTTTTAAAAAATACCTGGAGCACATATAGCATATTGTGGAGATTTGTTAAAGCTGAGGTTGTGAGGGTATGGGTATTTGTTACTTTTTGTAATGTTTGAAGTATTTCCTAATGTCAAAGGCATCTCAAACAATTTTTTTTTTTTTTTTTTTTGAGACAGTGTCTCACTCTGTCGCCCAGATTGGAGTGCAGTGGTGCGATCTTGGCTCACTGCAAGCTCTGCCTCCTGAGTTTACGCCATTCTCCTGCCTCAGCCTCCCGAGTAGCTGGGACTACAGGCGCCTACCACCATGCCCGGCTATTTTTTTGTATTTTTAGTAGAGACGAGGTTTCACCTTGTTAGCCAGGATGGTCTCGACCTCTTGACCTCGTGATCCGCCCGCCTGGGCCTCCCAAAGTGCTGGGATTACAGGCGTGAGCCACCGCGCCCGGCCTTTTTTTTAAGAGATGAGGTCTCACACTGTCGCCTGGACTGGAGTGCCATGGTGCAATGACAGCTCACTGCAGCCTCAGCCTCCCAGGCTCAAGGGATACTCCCACCTCAGCTTCTTGAGTAGCTGGGACCATAGGCATGTACCACCATGCCCAACTAATGTTTGTATTTTTTGTAGTGACATGGTCTCACTACGTTGCCCAGGCTGGCCTCCAACTCTTAGGCTCAAGCGTTCCTTGTGCCTCAGCCTCCTAAAGTGTTGGGATGACAGGCATGAGCCATCGCACCCAGTCATCTCAGGCGTTTTGAAAAAAATTTTATTTATGGAGAAAAAGTGCACTCAGCAGACAGCATGATCCAAAGGAGAAGCAGCTGCACCCTCTCACGTGATGACGGGGACACCCCTCGGCTGATCAACACAGTTTCCTTAACCCAGTTTCTGCAGCGGTGGAGGAATGTAGCCAGAAAGGCTGCCTCGCTCTGTCTCTCCTTGAACTCCTGGGTTTTAACCTCACCTTTGTCTTCCTGGCAAGCCTCCTTGTTCTCATTGAGGTGAGGTGGTTTGATTCACCTGCTTGCTTAGGAGGTTTTAGGTCCCGCACTCCTTTTCCCCACCTCCTTCCAGAATGTCAGGAAACTGAGAATGCAGACTCCTGCAGAAAGTGGCCTCTTATTCGCTGAAGATAAAGGTTTCACCCTCTGGTGAGATTAAAGAAGAAAAATCCAGATTAGGATGGTGGGTCTCAGCCTTGGCAGTACATTAGAATTCCCTGGAGAACTTTTTTAAAAACATACCTGAGCCCCAGCTCTGACACATGAGAACCTGTGGAATTGAGGTGCCTGAATTGATTGTTGAGAGGTTCCCCAAGTGATGCTGATTCACAGGGAACTTATGCAGCTTCTGCGGGGAGGAAAAAAGGGGGAAAGGGCTGAAAACAAAATTGTTGGGTGCCATGTTCACTACCTGGGTGACAGGATCATTTGTATCCCAGACCTCAGCATCATGCAATATCCCCTTGTAACAGACCTGCACATGCAATCCCTGAATCTAAAATAAAAGTTGAAATTATTTTTCTTTAAAAAGTGCAAGTCTGGCCACTTTGGGGGGCCAAGGCGGGCGGATCACCTGAGGTCGGGAGTTTGAGACCAGCCTGACCAACGTGGAGAAACCCCGTCTCTACTAAAAATACAAAATTAGCCAGGCATGGTGGCGCATGCCTGTAATCCCAGCTACTCGGGCAGCTGAGGCAGGAGATCGCTGGAACCCAGGAGGCAGAGGTTGCAGTGAGCCAAGATCACGCCATTGCACTCCAGCCTGGGCAACAAGAGTGAAACTCTGTCTCAAAAAAAAAAAAAAAAAAACGTGCAAGTCCTCCGTCAGATCCTCTGGCGTGGGGCCCAGCAGCTGTGGTTTAGCAAGCCCTCCAGGTGATGCTGACGCTGCTAATGAAGGTGGCCAGCTCTCCCTCTTCCGCTGCCCAGGTTGTTGAGGGTAAACCAGAGAACCAATGGATTTTGAGTTATGGGTGTGCCTGCTCTACTCCATTAGCCCGTGGCAGCAGGTTCTGGGATACCCGAGGTCAAATGCTATCTGAATGGTGTGAAGGTGCCAGGAATCATCCGTCTCCGGACCCTGCTCTGCAAGGTCCTTGGAGTGCTGTTCAGTGTGGCTGGAGGTAAGAAGGGTCCAACTTATATCCTTCAAATACTCAAGGGGCAGAGATGACAAGAAGCATGACATATTTCAGTTATTAGATTTGAACTGCAGGGCCCAGCCTCAAACAAGTGATGTTTGCACTTTTTGTTGATGGGCTCTTTTTAAAATGCAGACACTGTTCGTATGTTACCATTCAGATACCTGACAAACACACTCTTCAGTTTTGGAATTTGGAATTTAGTTTGTGGAATTCGCTTCTGTCAAAATTAGCAAGCTTTTTGTGTCAACAGCCAGATAGTAAATATTTCAGGCTTTGTGGGCCAAGAATCAGAATGGAAGCTCTTATGTTGATGCTTATGTAACCATTTACATGTGTCCACTTAAGAACGTAAAAGCCGGTCTGAGTTCTCAGGCCGTGCAAAACCAGGCGGGGAGCTGGTGGTCTGGCCTAACAGGTCATTTGCTGACACGCAATTTAGAATGTGGAGTGTTTTTTCTTCTAGCAAGACGTGAAATGGAGCTTATTTGGTGGGAATTTGGTTCTTTCTCTTATAAAGTCTTAGGATCATCTCTGTTTAGTTGTCAGGAGAAAAGGTTTTGTAGCCAAGGTCTCCTGACCCAGGGACATTTCTGCGCTGACCAATGGTCTTCCCTTTTTCACCCTGCCCAGGGCTCTTTGTGGGGAAGGAAGGTCCCATGATCCACAGTGGTTCAGTGGTGGGAGCTGGCCTCCCTCAGGTAAGATGGACTGAGAGGGTGTGGGCCTCCCGGGCAGGCCTAGTGGGAGGTCTGTGGTTACACTGGGCCAAATCCATTCGGACAGCCCTGACATCACATTGGAACCTGGTGCCGTTCTGGCTTGATATGAAAACCATGTGTCTGTCTCTCAGGAAAGGGCATAACTTATACTTGGAAGTTTTAATGATGCCCTGCTGAACCCTAGGAGCAGAAATGTGACATAGAGAAAAACTATGACACAGGCAGATGAAAGTCACTGGGTGCCTCCGCAGCCATCGCCAGGCGCCTCCGTATAGGGTGGGGTGAATCATCTCAGGGCTGCCAGATCCAAGAGGCCTGAAGCATCGACTGACATGGTTTTAGGCACAGTTCCATGCTGATTCTAGCTGGCGTGGTACAGTCATAATAACAGCTGCTAGCTGAGTGGTCTGTGTGCCAGACGCTGCGTATACTAACTGCTTTCTCCTCATAGCCACCTTCAATGATTTGTTATTGTTACCCCCATCCTCAGATGGGGAAACTGAGGTTTAGAGATGTTGAGGCACTAGCTGGAGACCTCAAAACTCCCGTTCTTAGGGGCTGCTCCAGATCCCTGGGCTGCGTTGGAGAAGTCTCAGTTCCCTGTAAACTGTCACTCACAGCCATTTCCCTCTCCAGTCTGAGAAGAGGGAGTTACTGTGGTTGGGAGGCTCTGAGGTGAAGGAGGGAAGATTCTTTCTTCCAGAGCTCGTCTTTTGGTCTCTCTCCTGCTACTGCCTCAAGCACCAGATCTGGCAGGAGTGAGCCAAGGGGTGGAAGGAGTGGGCATCAGCGTGCGCTGTTGTGGAGCCGACCAAAGACAGGCTCTGGGCCCTTCCCTTCCTGGCGCTGCCGAGCAGAGCGGACTCAAGTCTTCTGCAGCAGCTTCTGCGTCCCCTCCCCTCAGCTCAGCCATTTCCCTTTTTTCTTTCTGACTTGTTGACTCTGCACAAAATGGGATTTCAGAAGGTCCTAGAAATTTGGGGGCAGGAAAAATAAGCTCCTCCCGAGGATAGGGGTGGTAATCTCCTTTTTCCCAAGTTTTTTTATTTTTATCTTTTGAGACGGAGTCTTACTCTGTCGCCCAGGCTGGAGTGCAATGGCACCATCTCTGCTCACTACAACCTCCGCCTCCCGGGTTCAAGCGATTCTCCTGGCTCAGCCTCCTGAGTAGCTGGGATCACAGGCACGTGCCACCACGCCTGGCTGAATTTTGTATTTTTAGTAGAGACAGGGTTTTGCCATGTTGGCCAGGCTGGTCTCTGACTCTCCTGACCTTAGGTGATCAGCCACCCGGCTTGGCCTCCCAGAGTGCTGGGATTACAGGCGTGAGCCATGAGCCACCATGCCCGGCCTCCTTTTTTCCCAAGTCGCTGTTCTGGACTTTCCTTCCTGCAGCACACTTACCCAGGTGTGCTCCAGCAGCGGGGCCTCCCCTAGTGCTGTGGATTCCCGCAGTTTCAGTCCTTCTAGACTGTCCCAACCTGTTTTCTCTCTTTTTTTTCTTTTTTTTTTTTTTTTTTGAGATGGAGTCATGCTGTGTCGCCCAGGCTGGAGTGCAGTGGCCGGATCTCAGCTCACTGCAAGCTCCACCTCCCGGGTTCACGCCATTCTCCTGCCTCAGCCTCCCAAGTAGCTGGGACTACAGGCGCCCGCCACTTCGCCCGGCTAGTTTTTTGTATTTTTTAGTAGAGACGGGGTTTCACCGTGTTAGCCAGGATGGTCTCGATCTCCTGACCTCGTGATCTGCCCGTCTCGGCCTCCCAAAGTGCTGGGATTACAGGCTTGAGCCACCGCGCCCGGCCTTCTCTCTTTTTTTTTCTTTTTCCATAATTACTGGGGTACAGGTGGTATTTGGTTACATGAGTAGGCTGTTTAGTGGCTCTCTTTTTCTCTCGCTTTAGTTTCAGAGCATCTCCTTACGGAAGATCCAGTTTAACTTCCCCTATTTCCGAAGCGACAGGTATGGAAAGGTTAGAAATTGGTTTTTTTTGGAAGCAACATGTTCATGCACTGCGGGTCAGACTCGATACTTGCTCTAGTCTGGCACGGTGTCCCCTGCTGGGAAACCCGACTGTGGGAGAAGGGGGCGGGCTTTGAACTTTTCTTCTGGAAATAAGCCAAAGCACCAGGCTAGCATCGTGACTTTTATTTTGTCATGCCATAAGCCCTAGACGCATTTCAGGCAAGTGAAAATGGTCCCAGATTAAAAACCCAACCAAGAAAGGCCTCAGACAGGCATATTCTTAGGAAGGCATTTTGTATTCCCCAGTGACTCACTTGGTCAGCCACCCTCCTGGGTCAGAACGTAGCAGACTTTTTAGCCCTGTATCAGATGTGTGTGTTACTGACCTGCACGCCTTGTGAGGCTCTTTCAATCAGAGACCCGGTTTAGAGTCACGGACCACTTTCTCTTTGTATTCCTGCAAGTCTGGCACATACTCTGAAGGCACCTTGATGTTTTTACTGATGCCGCGGTTTTCTGGAGGGAAGACCTGGTGGGAACATGGTGCCGCAGTGATCGCGCCAATCTTTGATCTGCCGCTGAGCTGGGGGCTGAGATTCTGAGATCACAGAAAACACAGAGGTCAGGGGCTCCTGTTCCCAGGCGGAGTAGCTGCCGTGCTGACAGGGACTCTGGTGCTGACGTGTGTGGCTCTCGGGTGGGCACGCTCGCGGCAGAGGCTGCCTCCCCAGGGACCTGCCCTTCAGGATCCGTGCCTGTTCAGTTCATAGGTGTGAGAGAAAATGTTCACGATAAGGAAATCAGAAACCGCATTTTGTGGGCTGAGGGCTCTTTTTTGGATAACCCGTCTCTCTCCTCTCCTCAGAGACAAGAGAGACTTTGTATCAGCAGGAGCGGCTGCTGGAGTTGCTGCAGCTTTCGGGGCCCCAATCGGGGGTACCTTGTTCAGTCTAGAGGAGGGTTCGTCCTTCTGGAACCAAGGGCTCACATGGAAAGTGGTGAGGAGGACCTTCAGCGAAAGCCACCTCCCAGACTTAACCACACGCCCCGAATTACACTCGGTGTCCCTTACTTGGTACATGGAATGGTCGTTTTGATGAGACTTGGGGGTGTCAACTGGATCAGAAGCAGCTTTGCTCTTGTGCCCATAACCTCCACACTGGACGGTCTGTACTTCTCATATCAATACCCTCCCCAACCCCAAATCAAACTGCTGTTACCCACTTTTTTTTTTTTTTTTGAGATGGAGTCTCACTCTGTTGCCCAGGCTGGAGGGCAGTGACACGATCTCAGCTCAGTGCAGCCTCTGCCTCCCGAGTTCAAGCGATTCTCCTGCCTTAGCCTCCTGTGTAGCTGGGATTGTAGGCACCTGCCATCACGCCCAGCTAATTTTTGTATTTTTAGTAGGGACGGGGTTTCACCATGTTGGCCAGGCTGGTCTTGAACTCCTGACATCAAGTGATCCACCTGCCTCGGCTTCCCAAAGTGTTGGGATTACAGGCGTGAGCCACTGCGCCCAGCCTTGTTATCCTCTCTTGATGAATCACCTGCCATGAAAATGTGAAACTGGCTGTTATCATAAAGCAGGAAGTGATGGGGCTTGGACTGGAGCTGGTCTCCTGCCTCGGAGCAGGCCGTCCTTCCCTTTGCATTGATCCTTCCTTTTGGTGCAAGGTCTTGTCCATAAAGACTCTAAATAGACTGTCATAGTAGAGTAGGCTGCTGGAATGGAAACTTCTTAAAACCCGATCTAGAGTAGGTCACACCTGGGGTGTATCTACTGCAAGGGTGACCAGATCCCTGTACCCTGATGTGGATTCTGCAGGTCTCTGCATAGAGCAGTGGGTACCAGGAGGAAGGGTCGGTAGAGAGTAGGACATGCCACTCCTGAACCTTCTTGTCTTTTGTCACCTCTCCCTTAGCTCTTTTGTTCCATGTCTGCCACCTTCACCCTCAACTTCTTCCGTTCTGGGATTCAGTTTGGAAGCTGGGGTTCCTTCCAGCTCCCTGGATTGCTGAACTTTGGCGAGTTTAAGGTATGTTTTGTCCTTTCCCGCAGGATTTCTAATTTGACCCATGAACATTTCCTGTGAAGTGAAGGACCAGAGAGAAATGAGCAGAGGGCTAGGTACAGCTTCCAGGGGCACGTCTCGCCCATGAGCCTCTGCCATGCGGGGAAGCAGCCCCACTCTTGCTTCTCTGTCTTCTCTTCTGTCTCTTCCGGTTCTCATGGCTGCTATGGTTTTTCTCTCCCTCTCCCTTTCCCCTTCTCTCAGTGCTCTGACTCTGATAAAAAATGTCATCTCTGGACAGCTATGGATTTGGGTTTCTTCGTCGTGATGGGGGTCATTGGGGGCCTCCTGGGAGCCACATTCAACTGTCTGAACAAGAGGCTTGCAAAGTACCGTATGCGAAACGTGCACCCGAAACCTAAGCTCGTCAGGTATCTGCGCAGTCGCCTCCCCCCAGCCTGCTGTGGCTCCGTGAGCTTGGTGTGGGCCGCGCCATCTCTCCCGAGGAGCAGACCCTGCCTCCACGGCTTTGATTTCTCATCTAAGACTGAGAATCTGCACACGGCCATGCATCTGCCCTACTTGATAGGCCAAAGGGCTGAGCCAGCTTAATTTATGTCAGAGTTGCTGGTTGACTCCCTGCCTGTCCTGACTTGCCACTCGGACACATGACAAGGTCACGAGGGTCACCATGACCCTGCCGAGCAGCTTGCTCTCAGGAGACTTCTCGCCCCAGGACTTATAATGGAAAGCCATTCATTCCTTGGAGAGAGATGACGTGGACGTAGCAGCCCACTTTAACTGCCCACTTTTTACAAACAAATTGCTGGAATACAGCAAGTCACTGATGAATTCTGCACACGTGTTGACTGACCAGGGGCTGCTGTGAATGCTCTTTGGAGAAATCGGGGTTGGGGGTAGGCAGGGTTATGTTTTGAATTCCTGAGACCGGAGCTTCTTTCTGTGGCGTTAATAACAGCTGTGCTTTGCCTCCTAGAGTCTTAGAGAGCCTCCTGGTGTCTCTGGTAACCACCGTGGTGGTGTTTGTGGCCTCGATGGTGTTGGGAGAATGCCGACAGATGTCCTCTTCGAGTCAAATCGGTAATGACTCATTCCAGCTCCAGGTAACCCCAGTGCACCTGCTATCTTTATCCCATACCCACGAGGAAGAATCCAGAAATGTATGACCTTCCTCTGTTGAGAACTGATAGATGTGTTAGGTTCATCCTTCCACACCCATACCCGAGCGCTGAGAGATACGGGAATTTGTAGTCGTCTTTTTACCGAAGAGCAGGTGCACACCAAATGTCCTATGTCTTTGCCACTTCTGTGAACAACCCTGGCGTCACAGAGGGAACTCCTCTCTGTTGAACAACATTCATGGGAAACAGACACTTGGGAAGCTGACAGCAAGGTGCTTTCCGAGCCCCAGTTACTCTTCCACCTCCCTTTGCCTGAAGGGGCCACAGCCCAGAGGCTCAGCACCCACCTCCTCACCTCTGTGACTATGACAGTCACTCTTGAGATGAGAGGAAGAAATGTCTGTGTCAGGTCAAGGAGGCTCCTCTCTTCCCAGCATCCTCTGCCTCTTCCCGGCGTTGGGTCCTTTGCAGGTGTGCCGCCCTCCTGCACTTCTCCTTTTCCCTTCTTTGGGGGCGCGATATTTTCCAGAGGCTTTCCCCGAGAAGTGGGTCCCATGAGGTAGTCCATGGAGCCTACTCCACGCTGTTTTTTTGGTCCAACCCAGTGGCTCTGAGAGCCACACCTGTCGTTCAGTGAGTCAGCCAGATGTGTGATTCCAGCCCTCGGCTGCAGACGGGTGAGCATTCTCTAAGAGAAGTCGGCCCTCCACATTTGTGCATCCTGCATCCATGGAATTACATAGGGCAAACCAACTGTGGAGCACATATATTCAGGATGCAAAACATAAAAAAAAAACAAGACAACAGTAAAAAATAATGCAAAGAAGAAACAGTACAGTATAACAATTATTTACATAGCATTTACATTGTATTAGGGTATGATAAATCTAGAGATGATTTAAAAGTATATAGGAGGACCTACATAGGTTATATGCAAATATATACCATTTTATATCTGGGACTTGAGCGTCCCTGGATTTTGGTATCCATCGGGATCCTGGACTCTATCCCTGGTGAATACTGAGGGACAACTGTACTCTCTTCTTGTTGCTTCTCAGTAAACCCTCGAAACTCTCAGATCCCCATTGGGGCCGTTGTCTTGGAGGACAGCCTTTTCAGTGTCCCTAGTTATATGTATATATTTTATATATATACACACACGCACACGTATATATATAGTGTGTGTATATATATATATTATATTTTTGTTTGTTTGTTTTGTTTTTTTTGAGACGGAGTCTTACTCTGTTACCCAGGCTGGAGTGCAGTGGTGCAATCTTGGCCCACTGCAACTTCCGCCTTCCAGGTTCAACCAATTCTCCTGCCTCAGCCTCCTCAGTTGCTAGGATTATAGGCATCCACCACCATGCCCAGCTAATTTTGTATTTTTAGTAGAGACGGGGTTTCACCATGTTGGCCAGGCTGGTCTCGAACTCCTGACCTCAAGTGATCCACCTGCCTCGGCCTCCCAAAGTGCTAGGATTACAGGTGTGAGTCACCACGCCTAAGCTGGTGTATATATGTATATTCTTAAAGGGTCGAGGGAAAAAAAAGAATATGCTGCAGAGACTGTATGTCACTGGCAACCTCTAAAATATTTATTGTCTGGCTCTTTACGGAAAAGTTTGCTGACCCCTGTTACTAGTTATTCCCAAGCCAAGCTTGTTACCAGACGGATACCTTGATGCATGTGATTTAAAGCATACAAAACACGATTCTCTGGTCAAATGTGCTAAGAATTAAATATGCTGCTTCATCTTTTTAGAGACAGGATCTCACTCTGTCACCCAGGCTGGAGTATAGTGGTGTGATCATAGCTTACTGTAACCTCAAACTCCTGGGCTCAAGCGATCCTCCCATCTCAGCCTCCCGAGTAGCTGGAACTACAGGTGCATGCCACCACATCCAGCTTATTTTTACAGAGACAAGATCTCACTGTGTTGCCCAGGGTGGTCTTGAACTTCTGGCCTAAAACGATCTCCTGTTTTGGCCTCCCAAAGTGCTAGGATTACAGGCGCAAGACACAGCACCCAACCTAAATACGTTCCTTTATTACTGAACTTCTGGGGCCTTATTCCCATAAGTGTTATAAATGTTTGGTGTCTTTATTGTGTACCAGATATTCCACTGAGCACTTTATATGATTTCATTTAATCCTTACTAGCACTGTGCTGACCAGTAGTTGCGCCCCCATTTTACAGCTAAGGAAGCTGAGGCACAGTGTGGTCTTGACCAGAAACCTTCAGCTAGTCATATATGGTGAGAGGGTAGGTGTTGTTACCATTTTATAGGTGAGGAAACTGTCACAAAATGAAATAGTCTTCTCAAGGTCACTAGAGAGTGGCAGAGTTAGAGACAAAGCCATCTGATTTTGGAGCCTGTGCTCAGCTTTTAGCAGACGTACTGATTTCCAAGAATTGCTAGGATGTTTCTCAATGCAGTTGACCACAGGACTCTTTCCGGAAAGCCTTCAGGACTGAACTTCCTCCAGACAGTTTGGGAAGCACTGCATGTGTCTATTAAGAAGCCGTCAGCTGAGCTCATCCCCCATGCACTCCACAACGCTGAGGCTCTGCACACGTCTCACCTGTGCCAGGTGCTGCCGTCAGCAGTGCCATACTGTTTCCGCAGCAGCCTGCATCCCTCTGTATTGCCCGGCCCATTTCACCTGGCGGGGTCATACAAACCCCACCCCCTGGTATCGTTATCACGTCCACATAAGGGCATCTCCACAGCGTCATCAATAAATGTCATCCAGAAGAAACCCATAGCCTTGATTAACCTTTGTAATAACACTCCCTATTTACATGCACAGTGATAGGTGTGAAGTACAACCTTGTATTGTTGTACACTGTCAACTAGAAAATAAAACAGCATACTTGAAGCACCCTTGCCCTCCAGCAAGGATCCCATCTTCCCACACAGAATGATGGCAAGTAAATGAGGTCTACAATGTGTAGAAGTAGAAATCATCTCTTTTTCTGCTTGGGTTCTGCTCCCCAGATGGGGTTTAGGAGGAGAGGCAGCCTGGAGGACTGGGTCTGCTCTCCAGGCATTGTGGAGGTGGGTTTTCTTTTGCAGCAAATTCGGGCACTTTTTTTTTGTAGCACATTGCCCGAAAATCGAAGACTTTCTCTATTTGGAACCAGAGTTGGGGCTTTCAGTCAAGCAGTGCCCTGGATTTTCCTCCCCAGATACCTGTCAACTCCCAGTCACTTGCTGTCACTTGCCTCATCTTCCCCAGTCCTAGGGCTCTCAGGCCAGGCTTCTAGCAGCATCACCTAGAAAGTTAGCACCAGGAGAGGAAGCAGAGCCAAATTCATGGTGAATCACGGCCATAGTGACATTTTCATCATGAGTGTGGATGAACACAGGCCCTCATCCCGATTCTTTCATCTGTGCATTCAGAATGTAAAGAATACACTTGCCCGTGTGGCTGCCATTGGTAGAGGTCAGTTTTTGGCCTGTTTGATTGGCTGTGCAGCCACCTGTTTTGGACCCGGATGGAGACATCCCACTGGAAGACTCAAAGTCAGGTGTCCTTGTACTGATTTTCTGATTCCTTCTTCTTAGGTCACAGAAGATGTGAATTCAAGTATCAAGACATTTTTTTGTCCCAATGATACCTACAATGACATGGCCACACTCTTCTTCAACCCTCAGGAGTCTGCCATCCTCCAGCTCTTCCACCAGGACGGTGGGTGTCTGCACTGCAGCCCATTCCTGGGCGATTGGTGTCATCTGAGACACAGCCAGGCTTGCCCTTCATTCTGAGCAAGACCAGGACTTCTTTGTAATGCCCACCCAGACAAAAGATTGGTTTCTGCCTCCAGTGTTGGAAGGGGAACTGGCATGGGGTGTGGTCGGGCCCCGTAAGTCTGCTGGGCCTTGGCAGGCATCCGGTGGTGGGACTCAGGTTGGCTCTTCCCTTGCAGGCACTTTCAGCCCCGTCACTCTGGCCTTGTTCTTCATTCTCTATTTCTTGCTTGCATGTTGGACTTACGGCGTTTCTGTTCCAAGTGGCCTTTTTGTGCCTTCTCTACTGTGTGGAGCTGCTTTTGGACGTTTAGTTGCCAATGTCCTAAAAAGGTACTCTGTGTGTGTGCACACGTGTGTGTATGCATGTGTGCGCATGTGTGTGCGTGCATTCATATGTCTGTGCCCGTGCATGCACGTATGTGCATAGGCACAAGAGTGTGAGCTGTAGGTCCCCCCACAGCCTGTCAGTGTGGTTCAAAGCCATGTTCTCGGTGTTCTCCTTCACTAGCTACATTGGATTGGGCCACATCTATTCGGGGACCTTTGCCCTGATTGGTGCAGCGGCTTTCTTGGGCGGGGTGGTCCGCATGACCATCAGTCTCACGGTCATCCTGATCGAGTCCACGAACGAGATCACCTACGGGCTTCCCATCATGGTCACACTGATGGTGAGCACACGCCCTCCAGGCCTGTCAGGCTCAGGGCCACGTTCACCCGACAGGACCTATTTTTAGGCCTTTGCTTTGTGTTTCAGGTGGCCAAATGGACAGGGGACTTTTTCAATAAGGGCATTTATGATATCCACGTGGGCCTGCGAGGCGTGCCGCTTTTGGAATGGGAGACAGAGGTGGAAATGGACAAGTAAGACTGTGATTTTGCTCATGTCCTAGTTTCAGAATGTATTAGCTCTAAGGCCTAAGGAATGTTGATATTAGGGTAGGAAACAGTAACTCACTTTTCTTGGGCTGAAAGAAGCAGCGCACCCATTCCTAAGCATGTGTGAGAATGTGGAGCAGCCCATGGGCTGGGCGCTGCGAGGACAGGGCAGGGGACACGGGGACTGCACTGGGCAGGGCCTCTTCATGGTGGTTTGGCTTCCATGGCATTCTGGTTGGATATGAGGTGAGGTCTCTGGATCAAGTTCGTGATGTGATTGAATGTTTAAGGGTATGCCAAGCCCCAGGAGTGAGAATAGCCTATTACACATGTGCCCATCAGAATGCCCTGCTGCTAGCCGTGATTGTTCTGGGCATAATCACCTCATAACCCACCTGCTAATCCACAGGTACCTGTGTCTAGACAGCAGGCAAGGCCCGTACGGGATAACACGGGGGCCAGGAAGCTGTTTCTGTGGGCGGCCAGGCGGGAGGCCATTTCCAGCTTTCCAGGCCGTATGGTCTCTGTCACGACTACTCGACTCTGCCATTGCAGCAGGAAAGCAATGAGCACGATGGACTTGATCAGTGGGCAACAGTTTGCTGTGCCCTGATCTAAAGGGGGACCCAAGTGCTGTTTTTATTATTATTATTATTATTGTTTTTTGAGACAGGATCTCACTCTGTCACCTAGGCTGGAGTACGGTGGCATGATTATAGCTCACTGCAACCTACGCCTCCCAGACTCAAGCGATCCTCCTACCTCAGCCTGCTGAGTAGCTGGGATCACAGGCACGTGCCACCACACCTGGCTACTTTGTAACGTTTTTTATAGAAATGGGGTTTTGCTGTGTTGCCCGGGCTGGTCTCGAACTTCTGGGCTCAAGCATTCCGCTGGCCTCGGCCTCCCAGAGTGCTGGGATTACAGGCGTGAGCCACTGTGTCCGGCCAGGTCGTTGTGGTAAATGCTGTAGCACAATTAGCAGTTCAGGGGCAGTATGTGGAGTGTGCTGCAGGGCACCGAGGAGGACCTGGCCAGCCCCTGGACTAGCAGCAGGACTTCCTGGTGAGGGGATGTTGCTGTTGAGCTGAGGGATGAGCCAGGGCCCATCAGCCTGGCACAGCAGGGAAGGACATTCCAGGTGCGGGGAACAGCATGTGTGGGGGATAGAAGTACAAAGGAATGCACTGGGTTTGAGGGAGGGCTGGAGCAGTTCAGAAGGGAGCTCCCCGCGTGGTCTGAGCAGGGCTGGAGAGCCAGCACAGCTTATCCCAGGGGCCTGCGGGCGCTGTCACGAGGCTGGATGACTTGCCCTCCTCCCCCAGGCTGAGAGCCAGCGACATCATGGAGCCCAACCTGACCTACGTCTACCCGCACACCCGCATCCAGTCTCTGGTGAGCATCCTGCGCACCACAGTCCACCACGCCTTCCCGGTGGTCACAGAGAACCGCGGCAACGAGAAGGAGTTCATGAAGGGCAACCAGCTCATCAGCAACAATATCAAGTTCAAGGTAAAGAAAACGGCATGAGAGGAAAGGCGGGTGAGAGACAAGCGGTCCCGTCTCACGCGGCTTAGTGCTTTGCCCAGCCAGCTCTCGGGAAGTTGGCGCTGTTCTCATCACATGCGACAGGGAGAGTAGATTTGACAGCAGGGGCAGCTTTATCAGGCCATGAAGACGTGTGTGCGTTCCTGCCGCTCACTGCCGCAGTGAGCGTATGGATAGATCTGTTTTTCAAGTCAGCAGCTTTCATGGTTTATTATTTACGTGTGAGAGTATCAGGATAAGTTTCTAGAGATGCCAGCAACAGAAATGGACTTGGACCTACTTAAGAAAGAGAAGGAAATCCACAGGAAAGCTCAGGACAGCCGAGAAAGCTGAAGGACCACAACCCATGTGCTGTGGGGACCAGGTGAAGGGTCTAGCAGACACCCCTCGGGTACCAGGAGGAAGGGGCACTGGCCCTGGGTTCCTCTTGATTCCGATTCAGAATCCAGGGAGAGGGGGCATCCCGTTGCCTCACTTGGTTCGTGTGCCACTCCTTGGCTTTGGGGGCAGGCACGTTGATTGGCAGTTCTATCAAGACAGGATGTTGTTCCCCTCTGGAGAATCAGGCTGCTCTTCCCAGATGAAAGGAAACCACAGAGGCTGCAGCCAGGTCCTAGGGTTCAGACTCCTTTGAACCACCAGCCCAAGCCACTTCTTTGAACCTCAGCCCCTTTAAGTTCCTGCATCCGGATGTGCCTCTGACCCTCCCTGTCACCCAAATCCTCAAGCTCCATCAGTGCTGCTGTGTTCGTTTGCCCACACGCAGTAGCCTGTGTTCTCCCCACCCACAGAAATCCAGCATCCTCACCCGGGCCGGCGAGCAGCGCAAACGGAGCCAGTCCATGAAGTCCTACCCCTCCAGCGAGCTGCGGAACATGTGTGATGAGCACATCGCCTCTGAGGAGCCGGCGGAGAAGGAGGACCTCCTGCAGCAGATGCTGGAGAGGAGGTGAGAGCCGGGCGCGGCCCCCGCTGCCCACAGGGCTACACGGCGGCAGGGTCAGCCCTTGGCTCAGATGTTGTGAGGTGGCTCCTGAGTTTCCTGGGAAAGTTGGATGGGGAGCAGGCTGGGGACATGGCTCAGAAGAGCTCCCGCTGAGGGTATCCCAGGCAGCATCTGGTTTTTGTGTAACAGATACACTCCCTACCCCAACCTATACCCTGACCAGTCCCCGAGTGAAGACTGGACCATGGAGGAGCGCTTCCGCCCTCTGACCTTCCACGGCCTGATCCTTCGGTCGCAGCTTGTCACCCTGCTTGTCCGAGGAGTTTGTTACTCTGAAAGCCAGTCGGTAAGTCTCTCCAAGGCAGAAATCAGCCAGGCCAGGCCTGATGAAGCTTGAGGGATTGGGCGCTGCCCGGTAGGCCATAAACAGTGCCGTAGGGAAAGCTGAATGCAAGGCAAGAAGTACAGAGTGGACTTAAGGGAGGAGTTGCCACAGCCGGGTGGCGAGAAACAACAGCGGTTTATTCCTTCCTAGTTCAAGGCCAGAAGTACAAAATCCAGGTGTCACCAGGGCAGCGCTCCCTGGCTCTGGGAGAGGTGCTGTCCTTGCCCCTTCCTAGCTCATGGGAGTTGCCTGCAGTCCTTGTTGCTCCTGACTGAATGCAGCCCCCATCCTCGCCACTGTCATCACAAGGCGTTCTGTGTATCTTCTCTCCTTTCCCTAAGGACACTTGTCACTGGATTTGGGGCCCACCCAAATCCAGCATGGGCTTATCTGAACTTGGTCACATCTGCAGAGACCCTGTTTCTAGAAAGGTCACATTCATAGGTACTAGGGCTTAGGACTTGGCCATATCTTTCGGTGGGGGGACAGATTTACCCCCCAGCCACTTAGCGCTTTCTCACTTAAACTTCCAAATAAGCCATTTGCGTCTCATGAATCAGGAAGAAAGGGAGTGCAGAGAGATCAGGGGACGGCCCAGGGTGCCACAGCTAGGACTTGGCCAAGGACTGGGTTTGACTGGAAAGCTCTCACTCTGGAGTGCCTGCTGCTGCTGTGCCACCTGCCTCAGCAGCCCAGAGCTGGGCATATTCAGGCATCAAGGGAAGGGGCTCTCGGGTGACCCTGCTGGCCACTGCTGCCCGAGCACGGACAGTGTCTGGGTTGGAATTGCAGAGCGCCAGCCAGCCACGCCTCTCCTACGCCGAGATGGCCGAGGACTACCCGCGGTACCCTGACATCCACGACCTGGATCTGACGCTGCTCAACCCGCGCATGATCGTGGTGAGAAGGGCCGCCCTGGCCTGTCCCATGTGGAGCTTCCTTTTCGCGTTGTTGGCATCTCAGGCAACCGGTGACACACGGTCTCTTTGCAGGATGTCACCCCATACATGAACCCTTCGCCTTTCACCGTCTCGCCCAACACCCACGTCTCCCAAGTCTTCAACCTGTTCAGAACGATGGGCCTGCGCCACCTGCCCGTGGTGAATGCTGTGGGAGAGGTGAGTGAGGCCCTGGCCCTGCCCCCACCTTTGAGAAAGGATCCCCCAGCCAGGTGCTGTTTGTGCACCCAGGCTTCTCACCAGAAATGTAGGCATCCCACCAGGAGGGGAGAGGGGGGCCCAATACTGTGGCTTTGAACCCTGCTTGGCTTCTACACACTCGGGACCCTTTCCCCTGCCTGCCAGCAGATGGCACCAGCGTCCCACTGGCCGTCCTTTCCGGCCAGAGCCCCGCCTCCCCCAGGCTGTGTCTTCCTCTGGAATCGGGACCACTTGTGTTCCTTGGTTTTCCACCTGTGTGGGGATTCGCACATTAGATGAGAGAATTTCAAGCAAAGTACTTTGAGTTTTACAAAGATATAAAACACCTAGTAATGATTGCTGCAGAGTTTCCTTTTTTTCTTTTTAGAACTTCATTATTTTCCTGTTACACAAATATTATGTCATTGTAGGAAAATACAAAAACACATATGAGCAAAAAGCAATCAAAAACCAAACCCTCGTCCCTACCCTGTAGCGGTAGCTGTGGTAACTTTTCAAGGCCACCCTCTCAGTCTTTTGTTGTTGTTGCTGTTGTTTTGAGACAGGGTCTCACTCTGTCACCCAGGCTGGAGTGCAGTGGCAAGATCTCGGCTCACTGCAGCTTCATCCTTCTAGGCTCAAGTAGTCCTCCCACCTCAGCCTCCTGAGTAGCTGGGACCACAGGCATGTGCCACCATGCCTCAGCTAATTTTTGTATTTATGGTAGAGACAGGATTTCACCATGTTGCCCAGGCTGGTCTTGAGCTCCTGAGCTCAAGTGACTCACCTGCCTCGGCCTCCCAATGTGCTGGGATTACAGGTGTGAACCACTGCACCTGACCTCAGTCTTCTACGTGGCACGACCCTGGCATGCATAGTGCGTACTTACACAGGTTTTGTTACAGTAGGTTAACTTATGTCCCTTGAAATGTAATTGCCAACTACGCTGACAGAGTCCTAATATAGTTTATGACGTGATTTTGGAGTTCCCAACAACAGTGACACGTGGGAACCCCTGTAATGACCTGTAACAAATGACTCCCATAGGTCACTTTGCAAGGTGGTGAGTATGAGGCGTGGCAGGGGTCATAATCTCAGGAGACTTGAGGGGCCCCACCACTTGCACATCTGTGAAGCAGGCTGGTCATGATGGGAGCTGAGCGCTGAGAATGTGCCCTGTGGAAGGACATATTAGTTCAGATGCCAGCTGGCCCAAGCCCTTTTTGGAGCTAACCTTGTTCCCTCAGCCTCCAGTGTGTGAGCCTTCATTATCTGTTTATCCAAGTCGAGCTGTGTCTGGCTCTGCACTATCCAGGCCTCCGCATTCTGTGACAAACTAACAGGGCCAGCTCCTCTCACTCCTCTTCTTACCAGTGGGTTTTACCCTGAAGGTGACTCGGGCCTTCTTCTCCTTGTCCTAGATCGTCGGGATCGTCACACGGCACAACCTGACCTCTGAATTTCTGCAGGCCCGGCTGAGGCAGCACTACCAGACCATCTGACGGCCCAGCCCGCCCTCTCCCGGGGCTGCCTGGGGAGGCAGCTTATGCTCGCTCCGGCTGGCACAGCGGCTGGGGCTGTTCCGGGGCATGGAGGATTCCCAGTCACCCACTCAGAAAGCCTGGAGTCATGGGACACCTTGCTGGTCAGAGGTCCTGGGGGTGGTTTTGAACCGTCAGAGCTTGGACTTAGATTCTGACTTCCCCAGCAAGGATCTTCCCACTTCCTGCTCCCCGTGTTCCCACCCTCCAGTGTTGGCACAGGCCCACCCCTGGCCCCACCAGAGCCAGAAGCAGAGGTGGAATCAGGCGGGCCCCGGGCTGCACTCCGAGTCGTGTTCCTGGCCGTCTTCGCTACTTTCCTAGAGAACCTGGCTGTTGCCTTAAATGTGTGAGAGGGACTTGGCCAAGGCAAAAGCTGGGGAGACGCCAGTGACAACATTCAGTTCATGACTAGATTTAGGAATTGGGCACTGAGAAAATTCTCCGTATTTCAGAGAGACCTTCCCTTGTTTGGGACTCCGAACACGGCATCCTCACTGGTTTGTTTTAAGGGAAACACTGTACTCCTGGGTGTGGGCAGAGGCTCTGGTCTTGCCCCTGTGGTTTGACTCTCCTTAGAACCACCACCCACCAGAAATACAAAGCATTAAAATCACACTAATAACCCCCGATGGTCAATCTGATAATAGGATCAGATTTACATCTACCCTAGTTCTTAACATTTCAGCTTTCTCTCCATCTGCAGGTTATTCCCAGTCTCCCAGTAACACGTTGCTACCCAGACCCTTTTCATTTCCTTAAGTTTTGATCTCCGTCTTCCTGCTGAAGCAGGCAGAGCTCAGAGGATCTTGGCATCACCCACCGAAGTTAGCTGAAAGCAGGGCACTCCTAGGTAAAGCAGCTTCACTGAACTCTGGGGAATGGTGCCATTTTTTTCCAAGGTAGAAAGGAAGCACTTCTGAGCCAGTGACCACTGAGAGGTGCGCGCTATGATAACGCAGATGGCCTGTTCGAGGAAGAGGGTGTCTGCCCTTCACAAACACCTCTCTCCCCCCTGCACTAGCCGTCCCACACTCACATACAGAGGCCCTTCGGGAGGGCCTCCGCGCCGCAGGGAGGGTGCGTGGGGAGGATGCTTCCTGCCAGCACATGCCTGAAGGTTTCGCGTGAAGCGTGGGAACCACCCCATCATTCAGTGACGTCATTCTTCTCCAGGCTGGCTGGCCCCCTCTGACTAGGCACCCAAAGTGAGCATCTGGGCATCGAGTATTTGCACTTATCTTCCCCCACCTTCTCCATGGCATCTCCGTTCCAGCAGGCATCCCTGGGGCAGGCGTGCTTTGGCTCAAGATGGCCTTCATTTACGTTTAGCTTTTTTCAAAACCGTGGAGGTTGCCCACGGGCCTCGGCACCCGGCCCTGGCAGCACAGCTCTCTCAGGCCCAGCCCTGGGCAACCTCCTTGGCCAAGGCTGCCTTTCGCCCTGGGGTGGGCGTCAGTCCTGGCTCTGCCGGTCCAGATCTTGAACTCAGCACACTCTAGGGAATAATTCCACTCCAGAGACAGGGCTGCTTCGAGGTCTTTCTCCACCTGACTGTGGCCCCTCCATTTCCCCCATTTTCTTACCACTCCGACCAAAATTGCTTTGACTTCTAAATGTTTCTGCTTCCCAGAATGCACCTGGCTTGTGAAACGGGGATGATACTCCCAGGAAATAGTGCAGGACATCACAAGGACCCAAAAGGCAATTCTTACTTAAATGTGACTATTTGGCCAGCTGCTGTTGTATTTTATGGCAGTGTTCAGAGCTTGATCACATTATTTCTTCCTTTTATTAAGAAGGAAGCCAATTGTCCAAGTCAGGAGAATGATATGATCACCTGTCACAGACACTTCATTCCCTCTCCCCGCCCCTTCCCAGAGCTGGCAGAGCTAACGCCCTGCAGGAGGACCCCGGCCTCTCGAGGGCTGGATCAGCAGCCGCCTGCCTCGAGGCTGCCCTGGTGAATGTTGCTGGAATTCATCCCTCGTGCACATCCTGTTGTGTTTAAGTCACCAGATATTTTGTTCCCATCAGTTTAGCCCAGAGATAGACAGTAGAATGCGAATACCTCCCTCCCGTAAACTGACTGGACGGCTGCCAAGGAGGCCCCAAACCCAGCCCCATGCAGAGGCACGTGGTTTCCTGTTCTCCTCTCTCTGCATCTGCCCTTTCCTGATAAGCCCAAAGACAACAACTTCTCCACTCGTGACAAATCAACTGTGAGCCTCCCTCCTTCCATTTCTGTCCATTAGAAACCAGCCTTTTCAGCACCTCACCCATTAGCCGCCCCACCACCCAGCGATCAGGCGCCTCAGTAAGGCAGATCCGCGGATGGGGAGCCTGCCGGTGGCCAGAGGTGGTGTTTGTGTTTGTCTCCAGCTCGGTGTTCCATGGCTCCTAGGCGAGGTGATCAGGGAGTGGGGCCAGTGGGTCCCCGGCCCTGGCTGTGGGACCTTGTGCTGAGGGATGATTTGCTGCTGACCTTGATTAACTTAACAGTTCCCAGCTGGAAGGGACACTTTCTGGACCCAGTCCACTGTATGGCATTGGTGATGCAGAATTATGCACTGACATGACCCTGGGTGACAGGAAAGCCTTTCGAGAGGCCCACGGTGGCCTCGCCAGCCCTGCAGTGTTGATGTGCCGTATTGCCCCACGGCTCTGCAGACCTTGGCCATTGCCGCAGTCAGCTTCCTTTTTTCTGTTTGCACTGTTTGTATGATGTTAGCTAATTCCACTGTGTATATAAATTGTATTTTTTTTAATTTGTAAAATGCTATTTTTATTTGAACCTTTGGAACTTGGGAGTTCTCATTGTAACCCTAACATGTCAGAATAAAATGTCTTCTGTCTCCTTTAGCCTCTTGTCTCCATGCTGCTCTTTCTTTCAAGGGATAGTTGGGTTGTATTTTACTCCCCCTCTTTCTGATGTGTGAAAATTACACTAGGACATAGTTTCCGAGTCTCAGAGCTCTCCCTGTGCAGCTGGGCAGGGGGCCTCTTCATTCATGGGGGTCCACTTCTCTGTACTAGGCAGCGACCTTAATGAGAACGGATTTCATCCTGTGGCTCTTAGCAGAAGTCACCGATGTCTGTTTCTCCCTTCAGATGAACACTCTTCCTGATCCTCTCTGGAAATCATCTCCTGCTAGCAGCCGCGTCCCGGAGCAGCAGATGGGGAATCCATTCTGTTTCTTCGTGGTGTTTAGGAATTTGCCCCACCAAACAGATTGCCCTGATGTCCAACCCGAAGAAGTGAAACTGCTGTGGGTCTGCAGAGGTGAAGCCCCGTGGCCAGCTTCTGTCACCGCCATCTGCCATTGCTTTTTGTTCCCTTGCTTTTGGTTTTGCAAGAAGCATGGCCTCTGTCTCTGTCTGATCTGCGTCAAGTCATCATTCCATAGTGACAGAAGTGGCCATTCCATCAGTGGTCGCGGCCAGTTCAGCTCCTGCACCCATCCCCACGTGTTCTGTAAGTCCCAGGGGCGTTTTCTGCCTTGTGTTTTTGTCATTTTTCAGTCCGTCCCATTCAATGAGAACTCCCTGTGTTACGGTGACACCTTGGGAATGGGCTACTTCCCCTCCTAGCAACCCATATCACCATCCCAGACCTCAGGAGCCAGGTTTGGGCCAGTGCTGTCTCCTGTCTCTCTTACTTTCATCCTTGTCATTCTCTGCCCCCTGGTCCTGGTATTTAAAGTCCAGGTAGGGAACATTTTGATTGGAGGTGGTTAGATGAGGCTCTCCCCCGACCTCCACCCCTTGCCATCAGTTCACTGGGGGTCTCCGACTTTCCTCTGCAAGGAGCAAGTTGCTACTTTGTTTCCTCTTTTCCCAATTTCTGGACAAGACCAAGGCAATTTGACCAACATTTATGGGGCATCAACTCTGAGAGTGCCGAAGGGGCATTTGCCCTCAAAGAGCTTGCAGTCTAGGGACATAGACACAAGCAATTGCACATGGGCAATTCGTGTTGTGTGCTATTATAACGGTTATGTGTGCAACACTGCCTACCAAGAGACTCATTGTTACTAGGCACGAGGTATCAGGAAAGAAGTGTTCACATGAGCCTTAAGGAATCAGTACAATGTCTTCAGGAGGACCGGAAGAAGGACACCCCAGGTGGAAGGAACAGCAGAAATAAAGGCACAGGGGCATGTGTGGGTGTGGGGTGTTAGAGTGTCATAGGATCTGATGAGGAGGTTGGGGTCCATGGGGGTAACAGGTGGGAAAACAGCTAACTCTGTTTAAGGTGAATTTATTGCCTGGTGTTGTGTGCTCAGAGAAAATACCCTTTTCAGGAGCAGATACAAAAAGGCTGCCTCTTCTCCAGCAGCTCTTATCTTAATAAAATACAAGTCCAGGCCTTTTGGACCCAAATTAGGCAAAGACTATGGCTGTTTTCCAAATACTTGTTAGTACACAAAAGGTACATGAGCTCGCAGTTTGTCTGCATGGCAAACCTTTCTTCACTTTGCTCGGTTTTCATTATTTTTTTGAGACAAGTCTCATTCTGTCACCCAGGCTGGAGTGCAGTGGCACGATACCAGCTCGCTGCAGCCTCCGCCTCCCAGGCTTAAGCCATCCTCCCACCTTGGCCTCCTGAATAGCTGGAACTGCCGGTGCACATCACCACGCCTGGCTAATTTTTAAATTTTTTGTAGAGATGAGGTCTTTATTGCTCAGGCTGGCCTTGAACTCCTGGGCTCAAGTGATTTGCCCACCTTGGCCTCCCAAAATGCTGGGATTACAGGAGTGAGCCACTACACCCAGCCTACTCAGCTTTTAAGCTCAACACTCTGCCTACTCTTTTCAAAACTAAAAGTGCCATTAACTTAGCTGTAGCACCTAACTCTCTCGAAATGTATCAGAGGAAATCTAATTAATACTCTCATTTTCTGAATGTTCCCCCCAAAAACAACAAAAACCCCCATAACCAAAAAGCACTAAGTGGAATTTGAGGCCTCCCCAACCACCCACCAAAAAAGGAGGGTGAAATGAAAGGAATAAGAAAACCTCAGCATTCTGTTCTCTGACAAAGAGTAAAATGACAAGGAATATCGATCGGCCTGAATTCTCTTCCCCAAGAAGAAATCACACCAACGCAGGCATTTGTCTTCTGTCCATGGTGCTGAAGTTTATTCACTTTCAAACCACTTTCAGTAACAGGTGAGGTTCTACCTTAAAATTTAATGCATGGGGTGGGAGAGGCAAGGAAGCCACCATCACACCACTTTATCTACAGTTAGTGTAAGATGTGAGAAGTGTTGACAGGAAGCTGCAGCTTGGATGGGATGATCACAACTCCATGACAACGAGATGACACGAATGCAGGAGAGACCCCAGCGGGCAGGAACCTCTTGCTGTCTGTCCCAAGGCCCAGCCCTCCTTGTGCTCCCTGGCTGTTATCTTCGGTACTACAAAGAGAACACAGACATATCTGGCTTGGTGACCTGGCTGTCTTGGAAAAGTCAGCTTCATGTGTGAGTGTGCCCATCCTCTGAACTTGATTACTGACTACCTGCTTCCCACCGGCCCCCACCCCAGCCTGATGACCCTCTGAACTTCATGAATTG
The DNA here is from genome assembly GCF_024542745.1 of Macaca thibetana thibetana. NCBI lineage: Eukaryota > Metazoa > Chordata > Mammalia > Primates > Cercopithecidae > Macaca > Macaca thibetana. Next base: position 11,030,166 of record NC_065578.1, read on the forward strand.
ATAAGCAAGTTACTCATCAGAGTAAATTTCAATTGAGCCCTTCAGGATCTTGCAATTCTGGGGAGGAACATGAGCTGCTAATCAGCCATGCAAAGATAACTTGGCCCTATGACTATTTTAATTTCCCAGTGCTAGTGGCAGTTGCTGCTTCTTCTTTTTTTTTTTTTTTTTTTTCTTTGAGACAGTCTCACTCTATCACCTAGGCTGGAGTGCAGTGGGGCAATCTTGGCTCACTGCAACCTCTGCCTCCTGGGTTCAAGTGATTCTCCTGCCTCAGCCTCCCGAGTAGCTAGGACTATAGGCACCCAGCACCACCGTGCCCAGCTAATTTTTGTATTTTTAGTAGAGACGGGGTTTCACCATGTTGGCCAGGATAGTCTCGATCTCTTGACTTCATGATCCACCTGCCTTGGCCTCCCAAAGTGCTGGGATTATAGGCGTGAGCCACCGTGCCCGGCCCTTTTTTTTTTTTTTTTAAGCATTTTCTCAGCAGACTGTAGCTAAGGACAATAGATGGCGTGTCCTGACACCCATGGGGCACTCACAGTGTTGGGACAGAAACTTGAGAGAGAATGAGCTTCTGCATTGGTCTCTTTCCTGCTGAGGGTGTCTCCCAGTAGTGTCCATCCCATCCCATTTCCATCCCCAGTTCCTCTTACCCGGAAGCTGTTACAGCCCAGTCCGCTCTGGGCTCCAATCCTGTCCATCCTGCCCCCGAAGCAACTGGATCTCCGCAGGCTCCGAGGGGCAGTGAGCAGCGCCCTCAACTTGCTTTTTAAGAGGGCAGATCGATCGGAGGAGTCCCAGGGGCCCTGCCCGAGGGCACCCCCATCTCTCTGGGCTGGGCTGACATCCCCGGTCCAGGGAGGCACCTCAGGGAGGGGGCTGAGAGCAGCCCCCGCTTCTTCATTCTGCTCTCTGAGCACTTGTGGGGGCACGACCTCATCTTCTAAAGGCATCTTTTCTTCCAAATGGTCCAGCAAATTCTTTACAAAAGGAAAATACAGGGAAAGGGATAAACCTCATTGACTTGGAGAAAATCAAGAGGCGTGAGCACAGCATCAGAAAGCCCCGTGGCCCCAGACTGCACCCGCTTTCCTGGCCCTACCTTGAAATCCATCAGGTCTGCGTTGGACACGGCATTGTACATGGGATTAGCTCTGGTCTGACCTGGGAGCTGGAATGCCAGAAAAAGGAGGAAGCTCACACTGATGGTGGAGAAGGAGCTCATGCTGGCGTAGTCAAGGAGCAATCCACTGCTTGCTGCTCTGTCTCTCCCCTCTGGTTCCTCTCTGGTTCCCCTCTCTTGGCCTACGTCCGTCCCTGTCTCCCAGCTGCCCAGTGCCTCCTCTTTTTATAGCCCCCCAGCTCTCCAAGCACGCGGGAGAGACAGAACCCTCCCCATTCTGTCACTTGCAGCGATAAAGCAGCCAAGTGAGAAGCCAGCAGGAGATGCCCTTTTAAAGTTATCATCCCGCAGGGCTTGTCACAGCCCTTCTGCCTTGGGCAGCCCCAACAGCCCCCCAGACCCTCGGCTGCAAGAGCCGCATTCTTGCTGATTTGACTCAAGAGGCTTCCACTTCAAAGGTGTGAGAAGAGTAAAAAAGAGTCCTTGGTTATCTCACCACCATGCCTCAGGATTCTTTCTCCTCGATGCTGGTACCCATGCGGGGAGACAGAGGGTGACGCTTGGCTGCTGCCCAGCTCCCCTGGTTTGTTTGTGGCTCAGCTGTCAGGGCCTCCAAATAAGGGTGGAGAGGAGGAAATGGCAGGCAGCCAGCAGCCCGAGACAAATGGGTCCATATGCTCAAGCTGGCCTCACACCTGCCTCATCCGCCACGTGGGCAGACCTCTGGCCTCAGACAGGGCTGCCCTCACCCCTGGCAGTCCCTCTCCATGGTCAGACAAAAGGGAGTTATTTTTTAGTGTATAAAGTCAGCCAGGAACCAAATGTGATGAAGCTCCAAGCCCCGAATAGAAATACCAAGAAAAGCCGGGGAAGCACAAGCATCTTCTCTCCAAAGCTCCTCCTCTTCCACGTCCCCCGCGACCCTCCTCCAACATGCTGTGGGGACAGGCTTAGAGGACGCAGCAAATTTCGTTTCTTCCTTTGCTGTTTATACATGCTCAGACTCTTCGTGTTTGAAGTTTGTAACAGCCCCCTGCCCTTCCTGGGCTTGTGCCCATAGCAACTTAGCCGATGAAGGGAGGGAGGTGGGGGTGAAGGAGGTATAGTCGGTTTCCTTCAATGCCGTCTACATCCTTCCCTGAGGACGTGGCAAGGGGCAAGTGACTGAGCCACCAAGGTCACAATTTCTCTGGCCCCCAAAAGAGAAATAACAGGCAATGAGCCTGTCTATGTTTAACGAATGGCCTGTTTGCTAAGCACCGAACTCAGTGTTAGCCATTACCATTCAATGCAACGTATACTGGGGGAAAACACTAAATTTGAAGGACTGACAGACCGGCACTCTAGCCCCAAACCAACCAGTTGCATACATCTTCGCAGCCTTATTTTCCTTGTGTGTAAAATGAGAAAGACTGTGCTGAGAACTTTATGGAAATGATTTTATTTTGATCATCATCCCCAGCTGGTGGTAGACCGCATTGTCCTTGCTTACAAGGGAACAGAACTGAGCCTGAGGGGCTATGCCGCTTGCCCAAGGCCACTAGGTGCCTAAGTGGCAGAACCAGGACTGGAACCCCAGGTCTGACACTGATGTCCGCATCCTAGCCTATTTCACGTAGGGTGCTGCCTCTTTACCCCTTAGCTGCATTCCCCTATTAAAACCACCATTCCCCATCTTTCAGATGCCCCAGGGAGCTCCTTCACCTTCCCCATGCCCCTGGGGCTGTAGCTTTTTTGTGCACTTACCAAGGCTGTGTGTGTTTGGCTGCTCTCCTGATCTATTTCTACACCGAATGTGTTTTAATCCACTCCTTAGAAGCTCAGAAAATGTGTGTTAAGTGACCAGCTCTGTCCTGGCCAGATCTGTCCCCAGGTGTGCTGACCTCATGACTGACCAGGTGGACAGGGCATTGTGCAGCCATAAGGTTGGAAATCAGGGCAGCAAGTGACCAGAGGTCACAGAGGTATCCAGGGTGATATTATTCTAAGATAAGCTAAAAGGAACCCTCTTTCGCAAGCCTTGGGGGATGTGTATAGTGGGGGATCTAATATTTCATGGGATGTTTAGAAGCAGCCTGTAGGAGTGAGAGAGAAGAAAAGTAACAGGCACAGATTTGGCAATTGATTTGAGTCAGCCAAGCTCAACTTGAAATCTGAAATGGTTGGGAGGCCGAGGCGAGTGGATCACAAGGTCAAGAGATCGAGACTGTCCTGGCCAACATGGTGAAACCCCGTCTCTACTAAAAATACAAAAAAATAGCCAGGCGTGGTGGCAGGCGCCTGTTGTCCCAGCTACTTGGGAGGCTGAGGCAGAAGAATGGCGTGAACCCAGGAAGCAGAGTGAGCCGAGATCGCGCCACTGCATTCCAGCCTGGGCCATAGAGCGAGACTCCATCTCAAAAAAAAAAAAAAGAAACCTGAAATGGGTGCAATTTTTTTTTTTTTTTTTTTTTTTTTTTTTTAATAGAGACAGGGTTTGCTATGTTGCCCAGGCTTGTTTCGAACTCTTGGGCTCAAGCAGTCCTCCTGCCTTGGCCTCCCAAAGTGCTGGGATTACAGGACTGAGCCACTGTGCCCAGCCTGAAATTGCTGCAATTCTAAGTAGGAGCTTGCAGGACAAAAACCTCTCATATCCTGATGAATCCCTGGAATGTGCTCACAGCGTAATTGCTCAGTTGGAAGGGTTATTATTAGCGAAGAGGATCCAGTGGGCACCCTCACTGGGGGAAACGTGTGCTGGTGCTGTGTGCGTCACTCCGCCTGTCTCCTGGAGATGCCCTTTGAGATGAACCTTTGATATAAGCAGAGACTTCCGTGGCAATGCTGCTCCTCTGTCCTGAGCCACTGCTGAAGTCTGTAGGTAGTCCAAGGAGAAGCGGAAGTCCCATCCAAGGTTCTAGAAAGAGAATTTCAGAATTTTCCCACTTCCTTTTATTAAAGTCACTTTTCCTCTTCCAGAGTGAAACGAGTGAGACGTGAGTGTCGTCTGTGGAGTCTCTCTTAGCCAGGTTTTTTTTTTTTTTTTTTTTTTTTTTTGCCAGGGGGAGGAAATGGATATTCAGCTGTGCTGCGCTGCGCATTTTGAATAGAACCAGCATCACTGCCTGCACTAACAGAGCGCCGCAAAAACACAAACCATCCTCAAAGGCACTTATTACCCCCAATCTTATTAAAGCCCACACCGGAAAGCAGCTTGACATAAAATTTCTCTTCATTTCCATACTCCCGCTCAGCCTGGAGAGATGTGTGCGGGGGGATCTGGTATTTAATAGGGTGGTTAGAAGCAGCTTGTGGGAGTGAGAGAGAAGAAAAGTAACAGGCACAGAAAGCCAGGCCCACCCCCATCCCCACCTCTTCCGTGCTGAAAAATCAAAAGCCTTTTATTTCCTGATCACTGGAAAGAAGTCATCTTAGTCATACGATGGGCAGAGCACTGCAAATGGGTGGGAGAATCCAGAATCCAGGTGTCGCCAGATTCCAGCCCAGAGTTTGGCTTCACGGTTCTCTGGGGGGATGCTGCGGGCTGCTGCAGGGAGCCCCAGAGTGTGCAGTGTCACCCACGTGCAGAGCTGGTACGAAAACCCCAACGCATTCGTGGCATGATTCTGCAGGACCCAGATGGTCTGAAGCAGAAGCCCCAGTTGGGAGAAATTGGTACATATTTAAGGATGATCATTGCTAACTTTGAAAATGATGTTTTGTTTCTTTGGTTTTTTGTTTGTTTGTTTGTTTGTTTTTTGAGACGGAGTCTCGCTCTGTCGCCCAGGCTGGAGTGCGGTGGCACAATCTCGGCTCACTGCAAGCTCCGCCTCCTGGGTTTACGCCATTCTCCTGCCTCAGCCTCCTGAGTAGCTGGGACTACAGGTGCCCGCCACCTCGCCCGGCTAGTTTTTCGTATTTTTTTTTAGTAGAGACGGGGTTTCACCGTGTTATTAGCCAGGATGGTCTCGATCTCCTGACCTCGTGATCCGCCCGTCTCGGCCTCCCAAAGTGCTGGGATTACAGGCTTGAGCCACCGCGCCCGGCCTGTTTCTTTGGTTTAATATGGAGGTCACTAGGGACAGTTTTCCTAGAAAACAAAGCCCAAGGCAAAAGGTCACTCACTAAAGTTTTGTGGGGGTTCCTATTCAAGGGAAGCAAGAGTGAGGGGGAAAGGAAGTGAGAGGGTGCTTTAGTTAACTACTACTGGGTAACAAGTCACCCCAGACTGGGTGTGGTGGCTCACACCTCTCATTCCAACACTCTGGGAGGATCGTTTGAACCCAGGAGTTCAAGACCACCCTGGGCAATATGGCAAAACCCCATCTCTACTGAAAAGACAAAAAATTAACTGGGTGCGGTGGTGCGTGCCTATCGTCACGGCTACCCCGGACACTGACGTGGGAGGTTCACCAGAGCCCAAGAAATCGAGGCTGCAGTGAGCCATGACCAAGCCATTGCACTCCAGCCTGGGTGACAGAGTGAGAACCTGTCTCAAAAAAACAAAAGCCAGGCATGGTGGTGCATGCCTATAATACTAGCACTTTGGGAGGTTGAGGCAGGAAGATCCCTTGAGCTCAGGAGTTCGAGACCAGACCGGGCAACATAAAGAGCCCTGTCTTTAATTTAAAAAAAAAAAAAAAAAAAAAAAACAACCAAGTTACCCCAAACCTCAGCAACTTCACACAATGCACATCTATTATCTCATTGCCTCTGTGCTCTGTGGATCAGGGATCTGGCCCTGCTTGGCCTGGGGCCCCTGGGCAATTAAGTCGTTGGCTGGGGCTGCAGTCATCTCAAGAGTTGGCTGGGGGAGGATGTGCTTTCAGGCTCCACTCCTGCAGTTGTTGGCAGAAGCCACAGGTTCTTGCTGGCTGGTGGCTGGTGGAAACATCAGTTTCTTGCCACATGGGTCTCTCCATGGAGATGCAACTGTCTTCTGTTAAAGTCAGGGGAGAAAGAGACAGAAGTTATGGAAGAAGCCACAGGCTCTGTAAACTAATCTCAGAAGTGACATCCCATTCTTCATGTTGTGCTGTTCTGTGTCCCTCAGAAGTGAGTCTCTGGGTCTCGCTCACAGTCTAAGGGAGGGGGTTACAGAGGGTGTGAAGACCAGGAGTTAGGGCATCTTTAGGGGTCCTCTGAAATCACTGCCTGCACAAATAGGAAGGAGAGCAAATGTAAGGTGACATTGGCTGAGTGCAGTGGCTCATGCCTGTAATCCCAGCACTTTGGGAGGCTGAGGTGGATGGATCACTTGAGATCAGGAGTTCGAAACCAGCCTGACCAACATGGTGAAACCCCGTCTCTACTAAAAATACAAAAATTAGCCAGGCATGGTGGCATGCACCTGTAGTCCCAGCTACTTGGGAGGCTGAGGCAGGAGAATCATCAAGGGCGGGGCTCTGCAGGAGGGCTGACTTATTTGGAAGTGTCTTAGTTTAAGTTCTCTTGAACCGGAGACAGGGATTCCAGTATTAGTGACTGATCTTGGAAACAAGCCCAGGAAATGTCAGCAGAGAGTGGGGAAGTGACACAGGAAAAGTAGAAGTCAGTGACCACCTCTGGCAACAGATGCTTAATGCTCTTCCCACAGAGAACTCCAAGCAGGTGTAAGACACGTGCCACCTATGACTCAAGGGAGACGGGTCTTTGCTTTATTTTATGTTATTATTATTTTTTTTGAGACAGAGTCTTCCTCTGTCACCCAGGCTGGAGTGAAGTGGCAATTTCAGCCCACTGCAACCTTGACTTCCAGGCTCAGTGATCCTCCCACCTCAGCCTCCTAAGTAGCTGGGACTACAGATGTTTACAATCACACCCAGCTAATTTTTTTTTCTTTTATTTTTAGTAGAGATGAGGTCTCTCTTTGTTGCCCCAGGCTGGTCTCGAACATCTGAACTCAATTTATCCTCCCACCTCAGCCTCCCAAAGTGCTGGGATTACAGGCGTGAGCTGCTGCACCAGGCATGAGCTGGGTCTTTAAATGCCAACTCCTGGCCAGGTGCAGTGGCTCACACCTGTAATCCAAGCACTTTGGGAGGCTAAGGTAGGAGAATTGCTTGAGGCCATGAGTTCGAAATCAGCCTTGGAAATATAGTGAGACTCTTCATCTCTAGAGAAAAAAAAAAAATCTTTTAATTAGCCGGACATGGTGGCACACTCCTGTAATCCTAGCTACTTGGGAGGCTGGCGTAGGAGGATCACTTGAGCCCAAGAGTTTGAGGTTATAGTGAGCTATGATCATGCCACTGCACTCTAGCCTTAGTGACAGAGCAAGACTCTGTCTATTAAAAAAAAAAAAAAGCCAACTCCTGTCAGATGCTGGTTGAACACTGCTCAGGCCAATGTCAATTCCCCAGCACTTCCAGCCAGCCCCAAGGAGCTGAGTGGGGGCTTTGGCTGCCAGAGAAAGTTCTTAGGCAGAAAAGTGTGGTGCTGCTGGACGAAAGGATTGACATATGCTGGAGCAGTGAGATCAGGGGCTATGAGCCTCTGCCGTGCCTGAGACGGGAGAGCTAGAGGCAGGAGAGTGGGAGCCAGCGTCCGAGGGCAGGTACTGAGTTTGGTTTTAGAAATGCTCCAGGCAGCTGTAGGGGGCAGGCTCCAGACTCCGAGGGAGAAATGGATCGCTTGGTGGAATAACACTGATTATTTAAGCTAAGGCAGTGGATGAAAAAGCCTAGAGAGAGGCTGAGATCTACAACATGAACAAAGACGAACGGCCAAGTTCATGACGTGGTTTAGAACCAGCTCTGCCGGAAGAGAAATGCATTTTTTTTCCTTGCCACAAATCATTCTCAGAAAGGCCAAAAAGTAGGTGGGGCGCAGTGGCTCATGCCTGTAATCCCAGCACTTTGGGAGGCCGGACATGGCGGAGATGGAGACCATTCTGGCTAACATGCTGAAACCCCGTCTCCACGAAAAGTACAAAAAAAAATAGCCGGGCATGGTGACGGGTGCCTGTAGTCCCAGCTACTCGGAAGGCTAAGGCAGAGAATCACTTGAACTTGAGAGGCAGAGGTTGCAGTGAGCCGAGATCGCGCCACTGCCCTCCAGCCTGGGTGACAGAGTGAGACTCCATCTCAAAAAAAAAAAGGATCAAAGCAGCCATAAGAGGAAGAGAGAGGGGCTCAGTGTTCCTTGAGACTGTCCCAGGTGCGAAATCACTGACATGAGATGAAGCTTTCAGGCCCAGCGTGGTCCTGACTTGTGTGACCTGAACACTGGAGACCTGAAAAAACCAGTTCACTCCCTATTGAAGCTTCTTCCAGCTCTTAAGCCACGGACTAAATCTCCTTGGTCTGTTTTCACCAGCATGTCTTTCTGGAAAGATTAAAATAACAAGAGACTTGGTGCGGTGGCTCATGCCTATAATCCTAGCACTTTGGGAGGCTGAGGCAGGTGGATCATTTGAGGTCAGGAGTTCAAGACCTACCTGGCCAACACAGTGAAACCCCGTCTCCACTAAAAATTAAAAAAAAGTAAAAAAAAAAAAAAAAAAAAATAGCCAAGTGTGGTGGTGCACGTCTGTAGTCCCAGCTACTCAGGAGGCTGAGGCAGGACAATTGCTTGAACCCAGGAGGCAGAGGTTGCAGGGAGCCAAGGTCGTGCCACTGCACTGCAGCCTGGGCAGCAAGGCAAGACTGTCTCAAAAAATAATTAACAAATAAAAAATAAAATAACAATTGTAAGGCTGGACACAGTGGCTCACCTGTAATCTCAGCACTTTGGGAGGCCAAGGTGGGAGGATTGCTTGAGCCCCGGAGCTTGACTCCAGCCTGGGCAACCTGGTGAAACCCCATCTCTACAAAAAATTAAAAGTAAAAAAAAGAGGCCGGGCGCGGTGGCTCAAGCCTATAATCCCAGCACTTTGGGAGGCTGAGACGGGAGGATCACGAGGTCAGGAGATCGAGACCATCCTGGCTAACGTGATGAAACCCCGTCTCTACTAAAAAAAATACAAAAAAATAGCCAGGCGAGGTGGCAGGCGCCTATAGTCCCAGCTACTCGGGAGGCTGAGGCAGGAGAATGGCGTGAACCCGGGAGGGGGAGCTTGCAGTGAGCTGAGATTAGGCCACTGCACTCTAGCCTGGGCGACAGAGTGAGACTCCGTCTCAAAAAAAAAAAAAGTAAAAAAAAAGAAAATTAGCCAGGCGTGATACATGAGCCTATGGTCCCAGCTACTTGGAAGACTGAGGTGGGAGGATTGCTTGAGCCTGAGAGGTTGAGGCTGCAGTGAGCTGTATTCATGCCACCGCACTCCAGCCTGAGTAACAGAGAACTTTGTCTCAAAAAAAAAAAAAAAAAAAGTGTCTATGGAGATAAACCATTTGGCAGCTTCTTTGGGAGACAAGGTTGGTAACAGGGAGTCAGGGAGGTTAAGGCCATGGCTACAGCTACGTGGGGAAAGGTTAGGGAGGGCTGGTTTTAAGGGCAGCCACAGACAGTGTATGTACCACAAAGCTGCCTGTAAACACCAACCACGTGGAGAGCTTGATGAGACGTCACTCACTGGGTATAGCAGGAAGCTCACTACTCCTACCAGGTCCAACTGTCACATTTGGCTCCTTCACAGGTCACTTTGGGGTCCTCTATCCTGCTTGGGGAAACGACCCAAGTAACAGAATGTATGGCATGTACAGCCTCCACCATCTCAACCCCATTTATGATGAGCCAGAGTCATCTGCAGCAGTTCGAAATGCTGGCTGGGTGTGCAGAGTGAGTATTTTGGGAGGGGTGTGTCCTCATCACCTGAGCAGAGGGGAAAGGCCACCAGCAGGCAGTGGCCCCAAACGTTGAACTGAGTGATGCCACTAGGAGGGGGACCTCCACCTCACCCACAAGCCTGATTCACTGGCTTGGAAAAAGCTGGGTGGGACAGTGGTTAGGGGTCCGGGTCCTCGAATCGTGGCTCTGTCACTTGCTAACTACGTGACGTTGAGAAAGTTATATAATCTCTCTGTGCCTTGGTTTCCCTATCTGTAAAATGAGGGATGTGAGAGTTTTAACTCCAGGCCAGGCGCGGTGGTTCATGCCTGTAATCCCAGCACTTCGGGAGGCCGAGGCAGGTGGATCACTTGAGTCCAGGAGTTCGAGACCAGCCTGGCCGACATGGTGAGACCCCATCTCTACAAAAAATACAAAAATTAGCTGGGAGTGGTGGTGCATGCCTGTACTCCCAGCTACTCAGAAGGTTGAGGCAAGAGAATCTCTTGAACCCAGGAGTCGGAGGTTGTAGTGAGCCGAGATTGCACCACTGCACTTCAGCCTGGATAACAGAGTGAGAGCTGTCTCAAAAAATAGTTTTAACTCCTTCGTTGTTGTGAGGACTGTATGACTGTGCCTGGTACATGAATGAGGATTTTATGAATATTAACTATTCTTTTTTTTTTTTTTGAGACAGAGTTTCTCTCTGTCCCCCAGGCTGGAGTGCAGTGGCACCATCTCGGCTCACTGCAAGCTCCGCCTCCCGGGTTCATGCCATTCTTCTGCCTCAGCCTCCCGAGTAGCTGAGACTACAGGCGCCCGCCACCACGCCCGGCTATTTCTTTGTATTTTTAGTAGAGACGAGGTTTCACCGTGTTAGCCAGGATGGTCTCGATCTCCTGACCTCAAGATCTGTCCCCCTCGGCCTCCCAAAGTGCTGGGATTACAGACATGAACCACCTCGCCCGGCCAAATATTAACTATTCTAATTACTCATTGCTCTCCCCGGGTCGGAAACACTAGACATGACTCACAGTTGGTGGAAAAATAAGTTGCCCCTAAAACCTCATTTTTATTTATTTTATTCTCTTTTTTTGTTTGTTTTTTTGAGACAGGATCTCCCTCTGTCCCCAGGCTGGAGTACAGTGGCGCAATCACAGCTCACTGCAGCCTCCCCACTTCCAGGCTTAAGCAATCCTCCCACCTCAGCCTCCTGAGTAGCTGGAACCACAGGCGTGCACCACCATGCCCAGATGATTTTTTTCATTTTCATGTCTTGAAGATATGGGGGTCCCATTATGTTGCCCAGGCTGGTCTTGAACTCCTGGGCTCAAGCCATCCTTCTGCCTTGGCCTTTCAAAGTGCTGGGATTACAGTGTGAACCACCGTCCCTGGCCTAAAACCTCACTTTTGAGTAATTTTTTTTTTTTGAGACTATGGAGTTTCACTCTTGTTGCCCAGGCTGGAGTGCAATGGTGCAATCTTAGCTCACTGCAACCTCCACCTCTCAGATTCAAGTGATTCTCCTGCCTCAGCCTCCTGAGTAGCTGGGATTACAGGCACACACCACCATGCCAGGCTAATTTTTGTATTTTTAGTAGAGACGAAGTTTCACCATGTTGGCCAGGCTAGTCTCGAACTCCTGACCTCAGGTGATCCACTGGCCTCGGCCTCCCAAAGTGCTAGGATCACAGGCGTGAGCCGCTGCGCCCAGTCTAAACAATCTTAATTGATGTCATTAGATATCCATAAATCCTCAGATGCACACTGGGTTAAAATGATAAATAACACAAAGGCCCACCCTCTAGGTCCCTCTCATTCAAAGAAACATCTGATGAGAACATCAGAAAGGACTTGAGAGTGAAGTTCAAGGCCAGGAGCGTGGGGCTCAAGAGTTGGAGAGCGCAGGCTCGAGAGTCACCTGGATCTCCGCTCAGTTCCCAGCACCAGCGCTTCATTGCTGTGTGCTCTTGGATAGGACGCTTAGTTTTCCTGGGTCTATTTTCCCATTTGGAAAATGGGCATAATAATAGTGGACCTCATGATGCCTTACCCCTCAGCTGAGCTGGCATTATAAATGGCATTGTAAGAAAGGGAATGACATGAGGCCCTTCCCAGGAATCTGAAAGGAGAGGAACTCGGCACTGTGGGAGGCCTGGATTGCAGGGTGTGGAGGAAGGGGACCCATAGGGGAGATGGCCTCCCCACTGGTTAAGGCAAAGAGAAGAAGAGATGATGCAGCCCCAGGGGAGGAGCACCCTGGAAAGCTGGGCCGATCACCAGACCCCTCTCACTTTGTGGGTTGGAGTTTTGAAGGCTCCTTTGCGGGATGATCCCAGGAATTGGAGTTTCAAAGCTGATATTTGGGGCAGGATGGAGGGCTCACCCCCGAATGGGAATGTAGATGAGCCACACACACACACACTGCCCCCAGTCACTGACATTTTAGCTGAGACCTGAAAGCAATAATCCCCAGGGAGAGTGCTTTAATGGTGGAATTCCAGGCAGAGCAAGGACGAGTGGAGAAAATGGCTGGACACATGCCCTCAGGTTGCACACATATGTCAGGACCCGTTCCACACCCAGGAAGAAACTGCCCTGCTTTGAAAAGCAGTTTCTCCCAAGTGCCTCAAGTACTTGAGATATTTAATAACATTTCAGAGCATTAAAAACTCTGAAAGAAAAGAAAGCCTGCTACCGCTACCCTTGAGGCCATGTCCCCATCCCACCATGACGATGCCTTGAGATCACAGGGCTTTGTGGTTTTTGTTGGGTTGGTTTCTTTGAAATTAGGGATTATTTTTAATGCGCCAAGACAAATCAGTTTCAAAAGATAAAGCTTATAATGTTGACTTTATTTCACCATGGACATTTTGTGCTCAAAGGTAAGAAACCATCTTATATAAAACAATCAAATAAATACATAAATACATTTAAAAAAAAATAGAGTCACTTCAAAGATGGCCACAGGGTTGAGGACAAAGCTCCTTGTGGAATCAGAAGCAGGTGTCTGCAGCCAGGACTTCCTCTTAATGTCGCCTCAGCACTGTCAGGGCAAGACAGAGGGTGATGATGGTTAGGGTGGGAGATGGAGGCAGGGGCTGAGCTTCCCTCACCGTGTACCACCCGCCACCCTGTTAGTCATCAGACGTTTGAAGCTTAATGCAACTCTCTGAGCCTCAGTTTCCTCATCTGTAAATTGGGGATTATCATCGCTCTGGTGATCCTGCTCTCTGCCTTTGAGACTATAGACAGTTTAGAGGAAACCAGGAGGAGATGTTTGGTTCTCTTTCTGCACCACTGAGGGGCTGCCAAATGATAAACAGACCCCAAAGGAGATTCTGCCCGTTTGATAAGAGGTAGGAGGTGAGGAGAAAGTGTTGCGGGCATGGTAATGAAAGAGGCCCACATTTACTAATTCCACAAAGGCACCCCTTGGCCCTGAAGGCTGTTAACAAGAGGAAGTGATGTCCAGGTGACCTTTTCTCAAAGAGTGTGGTTCCCAGAGACAACAAACCCCAAAGTGACTCTAAAAGTGTCACACACTGGAATGGGGGCAGGCGGCCGGGGTGGCAGGGGTTGCTCACCTTTGCAGCCCAGGCCGCTGGAGGAGCTGATCCGGTCCATCTTCCTCCCAAAGCAGCCAGACCCTCGTACCATCTTGGGGCTTCGCGGTGCCCGCAGGGTGTACAGGACCATTTTGCGGTGGCCACGGATGCCCTCAGTGGCTGCCTCCTGGGCCTTCCAGATACCTGTGGGACGGGGGCTCTCCTGGGGGGGCTCCAGGGATATCTGCTCCACCTGCAGCTCTGAGAGTTTGCCCTGCAAATGGTTGCGCTGCTCCTGCAATGGATGAGGGAGTCCAAGCCTCAGGGACCCATCCCTGGGCTCACCTACCCTTCATGGCACCCAAGTGAACTGACTGCCTTGGGTACAGGGTCATGGCAGCCAATCTCTCCATTTTCTGATTCCTTTATCACTAATTCCAAAGGAAAGGTGAAGGCCTCTTGGGACAGCAGGTGAGGACCCTTTCATTGCTGCTGTCCATTCCCCCTGAGTTGCCCTCCGCTCTCACCTGTAACCCAGACGTTTCCAAGTCCGAGGCCGAACTGCCCAGTGGGTGGGAACGACCTCCTGGGAGAGCCAGGTGCAAGAAGAGCAGAAGCAGGAGCACCCGGGAAGGTGCTGTCTGGGGATCCATGTCTCTGGAGGGACTGCGGAGGCTGCTGCTGCTGCTGCTGCTGTTGCTGCTGCTGCTGCGATGCGTCCGGGTTTGCTTCCCACCTGCCCTCAGCCTGCGGGTGCTCCTCCTGGCTCCTCGGGATACCGTGGCCTTTTATCCTGGAGCTGAGTGTCCGCCCGCCCTGCCCTGCAGGGTTATCTCTGATTTATCAGCCACATTCCGGGCCGCTGAGATCAGGGCCCGGGAATGAGCCCCTCCGCGCCTGCAACGCGGGAGGTGGAGACCGGGCAGAGCCGACCTTGTATAGAAATGGGCCAGGTCGGGCAGGGGGCAGGAACGCGCTGGAGACACAGACAAGTCCACGTCTCCCGCTTCTTCCTTTCCTGCAAAAGCCTGGGTGTCCTAGGTTGGCGCTTGCGTCTTGCCTCCCCACCCACCGTTGCTGGAAAAGGCAGGGAGAACCCCGGCGTTCCGAGGCCCGACGTGAGCGCGGGGCGCACAGGGTGACTCAGAACGAAAACAACCCCGGCCAACACCCCGCCACCCACGGCGTGTCTCCCCTTCCCTCCACGCGCGAGTTCCCTGGCCCGCACGTAGCGCAGCACCTGCTCGCGGCTATGCACCCTGCTCGCCTGCGGGTCCTCAGGGCGCCCTGGCCGCTGTCCGTGGTGCTGATCGTCCCAAGGGAACTTGGAGCAAACTCTTAAGAGCTGCTCTCTTCGACAGGATTTTCAGGCCAGAAAGACCTGCGTAGAGCAGGGATAAGAGACCTCTGAGACCCTTCCCTATGCTCTCACAACCCCTCATCCTATAGCCCTTACAGCAACGGGTTGCTGATTCCCCAATGGCAGTTCATTAAAAGCCTGGGTATGACCAGGAACTTCTGGAATGCTGACCCTTCTTTCACCCCTTAAAGGGAAGAGCAGATTTCGCTGGAATTTTGAGAGACAGGGCCCAGTGATGACGAAGTCACCCAGGAATGTTTTATATGTGTGTCCTCCAGGTGTCAACACCTCCTCTCCCCCACCAAGCCAACACAGGATAGAAAACAAAAGGATGGGCTGGGCGTGGTGGCTCTTGCCTGTAATCCCAACACTTTGGGAGGCCGAGGCGGGCGGATCACAAGGTCAGGAGATCGAGACCATCCTGGCTAACATGGTGAAACCCCGTCTCTACTAAAAATACAAAAATTAGCTGGGCATCGTGGCACATGCCTGTAGTCCCAGCTGCTCAGGAGGTTGAGGCAGGAGAATCGCTTGACCCTGGGAAGAAGAGATTGCAGTGAGCTGAGATCACACCACTGCACTCCAACCTGGGTGACAGAGCAAGACTAAAAAAAGAAAGAAAGAAAAAAGAAAGAAAGAGAAAGAAAGAGAGAGAGAGAAAGAAAGAAAGAGAGAGAGAAAGAAAGAAATAAAGAGAGAAAGAAAGAAATAAAGAGAGAAAGAAAGAGAGAGAGAGAAAGAAAGAAAGAGAGAGAGAAGAAAGAAATAAAGAGAGAGAGAAAGAAAGAAAAAAAAGAGAAAAAAGAAAGAAAGAAAAAGAAAGAAAAAAGAAAGAAAAAAAGAAAGAAAGAAAGAAAGAAAGAAAGAAAGAAAGAAAGAAAGAAAGAAAGAAAGAAAGAAAACAAAAGGAGGGCTGGAATGGTGGTTATCTATTTGCTGAGACACCAGAGATATGGGGAGTTCCCCTCTCCCAGTGCCTCCTTCATCTGGTCACCCATGAACTAATTCTCATTAGCAGGTGTCCTGGGCCTCCTGTCTGTGATTAGAAATGAGACTTTGAAGAGAAATTGCCCTGGAAAGAGTCATGGCAGCTAAAATACCCACCTCAAGCATACAACTGATGTCACTCGCCTTCCAGAGAATTGGGGTCAAGAAGCAGCAGGCTGGAGGAGTGGAGCTGTCTACGAGGGGAGAAGAGTTATGGCAGAGAAGGGCAGCAATAAGAAACTGGGACCTCTAAGCAAATCTTGCCTAAAAAATAGCATCTGCCCCTGAGGTGAGAAAAGCATGGTTATTATTCCTCACTTCAGACGAGGAAATGGTGCTCATGAATTAATCTACTTTCCAAAAGTCACACAATTGACACATGACAAAGCCCAGATTCCAACCCCAGGCAGGCTGATTCCAGACCTGAAGCTCATAATCACTGACAGGGTGATCACAAGGTGTTTCTACAGAAAGCAAGCTTAGGTGAAACTCCTGTCATCTATGAAGGCTCTGGGAGCTGTGCTGTAGGGGATGTGCAAGTCTAGTGGTGACTGTGTGTGCAGGAGAAAGAATGGGAAGCGGCTCAGATGAGCATTTTGCAGATGAAATATAAATGGGGGTGGGTGGGTAAGGGCTGTGTAAAGACACCAGTGTTGGAAATGTTCTGGGGGCTGGGGTAGTTTTGTGTCTGTTTATGTGTGTGTGTGTGTGTGTGTGTGTGCTTGAACATGCCACAGTAAGAGTATCAAAAGGTTAAGAGGAAGCTAAAGATGTAAGAAAATTCAGTCAAGTGCAGAGCTGAGTCAGTGGGTGAGAGGCTGCTGAGGGTGCAGAAAGTCCCTCATGGTGGGTACCATGAGATAAAGGATCTGGAGCAAGGCGGGGTTCATCAACCAGCACCATTAAAAACTGACTGTGCATCTCGCCAGAGCCTCACTTTGCTCTTCGGTAAAATGGACAGTCCTTGCAAGGACTAAAAGGAAAAAAATGATGTCTGCAAAAGCTTGTGGCACTGTATAAAAGGCCAAATAATTAGTAGTATATGAGAGTTGGTCTTTACACAGAAGGAGATTGTGATTTCATTGGGGAGACAAAGTGACCCCAAGTGGGACAATTAAGTGTCTAAGTGTCAGACACTCTGACAGTTTCTATCTGTCCCCAGTGGAGAGGACTGTGGGAGAAGACTTGAGGGAAGACACAGAACTAAACACATCCTCCAAGGCCTACTGTACAGGGAGGAGGACATGTTGTCAATCAACTCTCACACCAGATCAGCCCCATCAACATGCATCAAGGGCCTGTCATATGCCGTGTGCTTTCCAAGTCTATTCAGTGAAGCCAATCATAACACCTCTGTTGCAGCATTAATGTACAAGGACTAAATTTGATGATGTCTGTGGTAGCCTGAATAATAGTCCCCAAAAGATGTCCATATCCTAATACCCAGAACCTGCGAATATGTTACTTTACATGGTAAAAAGGACTCTGCGGGTGTGGTTAAGGACCTCAAGGTGGAGAGATTATCCTGGATTATTCAGAAGGGCTCAATGTCATCGCAAGAATCCTTATAAGAGGGAGGCCAGAGGATCAAGCCCAGAGGGACAAAATGTAAGGATGGAAACAGATGTCAGAGAGGAGAGAAGAGAATACACTGCTGGCTTTGAAGATAGAGGAAAGGGCCACGAGCCAAGGAATGTAGTCAGCCTCTAGAAGTTGGAAAGGGCAAAGAAATGAACTTTTCCCTAGAGCTTCCAGAAGGAATATGGGCCTGCCAATACCTTAGTTTTAGCCCAGTGAAACAGATTTCAGACTTCTGATGTCTGGAACTGTAAGAAAATAAAGTCATGTTCTTTTAAGCCAACAAACTTGTGAGACTTTGTTTCAGCAGCGATGGGAAAGAAACAGAGTATATGTCAAACACCAAGCATAGTGTCTGTCCCATAGTAAGCCCTCAGTAAAGGTTATTGTGGTAGAAGTATTGGTTCCCCACCACCGTCCAACTCTCAGTGCTTAATCTGGCCACAGAGACAGAAATAAGACCTTAAGTCATTCACCAAACTTTCACCGAGAGCCTGGGGTCATAGTAGCCCACAGTCAAGACTGAAATAACAGTCTGGACACAATTTCATATCAACTTCTTGCTACCTCTGTGTTGGGCAAGTTGCTTCCTCTCTCCTTGTTTTCTCATGGCTACCTCATAGGGTTGTTGTGAGCATAAAATGAAACTGTGCAGGTGAAAATCTAATATTTCTGCTGGAAGGTGGGCATACGTGATGGACAAGAAAGTCCCTACCATTGAGAAGCTTACAGTGCAGTGGGAAAGGTGAGCACAATCACAGGCTCCCCAGGCTGCCACAGTGAGTGACAGATACAGTGGCAGTGAGTCCTGGATGCTCTGTGAGCACAGCAGGAGCGCGCAGTCGAGAAGGGAGCTTGCTGGAGAAGGTGGGGCTGGGCTAAGGCTTTGAAGGATAAGAATGAGTTAGCCACGAGAAGGAAGATGGAAGATGGCGAGGGCACTCTGGACAGAGCAGATGCATAAGCAGAGTCTAGAAGGGCTGGGTAATGGATCAGCTACCACCCCTACGCTCTCTGCAGAAGGAAGAAGCTGTGCAGAATACAAGGTTTGACTGGTCAGAGAGCAGGACTCCAGCCGCAAGATTTTTCTGTAGCTTTCCTTTGGCCTCAATCTCCAGCCCAATCCTGGGCAGCCAAAGTGGATGGTATAAGAGCACTGGGCACCTGGGGGAAGGCAAAGGAGGAGGCAGAGGAGCACTGACCCAGGAGGCAGGAGGCAAGCTCATCTCTGCCCGTGGCTGACTCACTGTGTGGCTCTGTTCCAGGGATTCTTTTTTTTTTTTTTTTTTTTTTTTTTTAATTTTTTTGACATGCAGTCTTCCTCTTTCACCCAGGCTGGAATGCAGTGGTACGATCTCAGCTCGCTGCAACCTCTGCCTCCTGGGTTCGAGCAATTCTCCTGCCTCAGCCTCCTGAGTAGCTGGGACTACAGGCGCGTGCCACCACACCCAGCTAACTTTTTATTTTTAGTAGAGACGGGATTTCACCATGTTGGCCAAGCTGGTCTTGAACTCCTGACCTCAGGTGATCTGCCCGCCTCAGCCTCCCAGAGTGCTGGGATTACAGGCGTGAGCCACCGCACGTGGCCTGTTCCAAGGATTCTGCTCGGTTTGCTTCTCTGTTCTGGGATGGTTTCTCTTTGTGTAGAATGAAAGGGCTAGACTAAGGTTTCTGCCAGGCACAAAAGCCCTAACTGTAATAAGTCAACTCATTTTATTTTATTTTATTTTATTTTATTATTTTTTTTGAGACAGGGTCTCACTCTGTCACCCAGGCTGGAGTGCAGTGGGACTACCTTGGCTCACTGCAGCCTTGACCCTCCTCATGCTAAAGTGATTCTCCTGCCTCAGCCCCCTGAGTAGCTGAAGCTACAGACATGCACCACCACACCTGGCTAATTTTTAGAATTTTTTTTGTATTTTTTTTGTAGATACAGGCTTTCACCATGTTGCCTGGGCTGGTCTTGAATTCCTAAGCTCAAGCTATCCTCCTGCCTTGGCCTCCCAAAGTGCTGTGATTACTGGTGTGAACCACCATGCCCAGCCAGCTTACCCCATTTTATAGATCAGTTTGCTTGCTCCCACTCCCCTAGTAGTACCTCTGTCTTCTGTGACCCTTAGACTTCCTCCAAAAGCCAGAAACCAGCTGCATAGGACCATCAGACCCTTCACAGCTGTGGCAGACACGCAGGTGTGCATGCAAGAGAGTGTGTGTGTGTGTGTGTGTGTGTGTGTGTTAGGGGGTGTTTTGGAAACCAGCATGGGTCTGTAGATCTTCTCTGCTCTTGAAGTAAATCTCTAGACAGGGTTAACAGAGGGAGGGCTGAGCTTGGCAGCTTGAAAGAAAATAGTTAATTCCCACCGTGCAGTCTGGTGTGGTGGCTCACACTTGTAATCCCAGCACTTTGGAAGGCCCAGGTGTTAGGATTGCTTGAGCCCAGAAGTTGGAGGCCAGCCTGGGCAACATTGTGAGACCCTATCTCTACAAAAAACAAAAAAGAAAGAAAGGAAGAAAGAAAGAAAGAAAGAAAGAAAGAAAGAAAGAAAGAAAGAAAGAAAGAAAGAAAGAAAGAAAGAAAGAAAGAAGAAAGAAAGAAAGAAAGAAAGAAAGAAAGAAAGAAAAAAGAAAGAAAAAGAAAAAGAAAGAAGAGAGGAAGGAAGGAAAGGAAGGAGAAGGAAGAAAGAAAGAAAGAAAGAAAGAAAGAAAGAAAGAAAGAAAGAAAGAAAGAAAGAAAATAAATTAAATTAAAGAAATAAAATAAAATAAATAGCCAGGTATGGTGGTGTCACCTATAGTCCTAGCTACTTGGAAGTCCTAGCTACTGAAATGGGAGGATCACCTGAGCCCAGGAGCCCAGGATCACCCCACTGCACTCCAGCCTGGGCGACAGAGTGAGACCTTGTCTTCAGAACAACAATAACAACAACAACAAAACCAAAAACTTCCAACCCTCCATGTCCAGCCTCACCAGCAATTTCTGAGCATAGAAATTACTGTGTATTGCCAGGTAATATTCTCTCTCTCTCTCTCTCTCTCTCTTTCTCCCCACCCCCTCCACTTCCTCCCTCCCTCCCCTTGCTAAGGAGCAAGGGACTCTGAAAGGGTCACCTTATCCTTCCTATCACCTCCAGAAAGAACTGTGCTGCACCCATATTTTCCCCATCGCTGGCATTCTGGTGACAGCATTAAAGTCCCTGGATCCAGCAATGCCTGATGTCAATCTACTTTGGACTTTGCAGTTGTGAGCCAATAAATCTGTCCCTTCGACCTCTTTTTCCCCAAAGCAACTTAAGTTAGATTTCTGTCACTTCCATTCTAAAGATTCTTAACTGACAATCTCCAAAAGAAACTGCCTACCTTTTTCTTAGTAATGTGTGAGAACAAGATATTTCAGCCTTTGCTAACAGCCGGGGTCTCAGAGTCTTTGCAGACAAATGTCCCGAACATTGTCTGATTTAACTCTCTCCTTTTGTAATGTGAGTGAGTCCCCTGTGGTCACACAAAAAGCAGAAAATGTGTTCAATAACTTTGAGGAGCTGGAGAGAAAAATCAGAAACCTGGCTTTCTTCACGTCTCTCAACAGTAGACACGGCTCAGCCAGTGTGAGGCTGCCGGAGAAAGGATGAGCGCTCCATCCCAGAATCTCGCCCTATCACCCAGGCTGGAATGCAGTGGTGCATTCTTGGCTCACTGCAACAAACTTCTGCCTCCTGGGTTCAAGAAAGTCTCATCCTCAGCCTCCTGAGTAGCTGGCATTACAGGCGTGTGCCACCACACCCGGCTAATTTTTGTATTTTTAGTAGAGACAGGGTTTTGCCATATTGGCCAGACTGGTCTCAAACTCCCGGTCTCAAGTGATCCGCCTGCCTCGGCCTCCCAAAGTGCTGGGATTACAGGTGTGAGCCATCGCGCCCGGCCTCCTCTTCTTATAAGAACACCAGTCGTACTGGATTAGGGCCCACCTTAATGATCACATTTCAAAATATAAGTTGGTGCGAAAGTCATTGTGGTTTTTGCCATTAAAAGTAATGGCAGGCCGGGCGCGGTGGCTCAAGCCTGTAATCCCAGCACTTTGGGAGGCCGAGACGGGCGGATCACGAGGTCAGGAGATCGAGACCATCCTGGCTAACACGGTGAAACCCCGTCTCTACTAAAATACAAGAAAATTAGCCGGGCGAGGTGGCGGGCGCCTGTAGTCCCAGCTACTTGGGAGGCTGAGGCAGGAGAATGGCGTGAACCCGGCGGGGCGGAGCTTGCAGTGAGCTTGCACTCCAGCCTGGGGCACAGAGCAAGACTCCGTCTCAGAAAAAAAAAAAAAAGAGTAATGGCAAACTGCGATGACTTTTGCACCAACCTAATAATTGCCCCTTTAAAGGCCCTGTCTTCAAATATAGTCACGTTATGAGATACTGAGGTTAACTTTTTTTGAGATAGGATCTCACTTTGCTGCCCAGGCTGGAGGACAGTGGTGCAATCATGGTTCACTGCAGCCTTGACCTCCCAGGCTCAAGCAATCCTTCCATGTCAGCCTCCTGAGTAGCTGGACTACAGGCACACACCACCACGTCCAGCCAATTTTTAGATTTTTTATAGAGACAGAGTCTCACTATGTTGCCTTGCCCAGGCTCGTCTCAAGCTCCTGGGCTCAAGCGTTCCTCTTGCCTCTGCCTCACAAAGTGCTGGGATTACAGGCGTGAGCCACCACACCCAGCCAGATTTCAGCATACGAATTTGGGGGGACACAATTCAGTTCAGTTCGTTACACCCCCTTATTTCCTCACTTCTGTTCATTGCCACATCTCCAAGGTGCACCACCACTCTCTATTGTTTTGATGATTTTCAATGTCCAACAAACCACCCCAAACTCAGTGGCTTAAAAGAACAATCACTTGATTGTATCTCATGGTCCTAGGGGTGGTTGAGGCTCAGCTGCATGACTGTCACTTGGGATCTTTCATGTGGTTGTAGCCGGATGGTGGCTGAGTCAGGAGTCACCTGAAGATTTCACCCATGCCTCTTACCTGGGCTGCAATGGCAAGGACAGATGGAGGCTGGTCCATTGTGTCTCTCTGCATGCAGCCTCCTTGTGTGGCCAGCCTGAGTTCCTCAATGGTGATGGACTTCCCCACAGCAAGTGGTCCAAAGTGGAAGCTGCCAGTCCTCTTCTAAGAACTGGCCCAGTAGGCCGGGCGCGGTGGCTCAAGCCTGTAATCCCAGCACTTTGGGAGGCCGAGACGGGTGGATCACAAGGTCAGGAGATCGAGACCATCCTGGCTGACACGGTGAAACCCCGTCTCTACTAAAAAATACAAAAAACTAGCCGGGCGAGGTGGCGGGCGCCTGTAATCCCAGCTACTCGGGAGGCTGAGGCAGGAGAATGGCGTGAACCCGGGAGGCGGAGCTTGCAGTGAGCTGAGATCCGGCCACTGCACTCCAGCCTGGGCAGCAGAGCGAGACTCCGTCTCAAAAAAAAAAAAAAAAAAAAAAGAACTGGCCCAGCATCTCCTTCATCATTTTCTATTGGTTAAAATAGTCACGGGTGGCCAGACGCAGCAGCTCATGCCTCTAATCCCAGCACTTTGGGAGGCTGAGATGGCCAGATCACCTGAGGTCAGGAGTTCAAGATCAACCTGAACAACATAGAGAAACCCCATCTCTACTAAAAATACAAAATTAGCCGGGTGTGGTGGTGCATGACTGTAATCCCAGCTACTTGGGAGGCGGAGGTGCAGGAGAATCGCTTGAACCCAGCAGACGGAGGTTGCGGTGAGCTGAGATCGCACCATTGCACTCCAGCCTAGGCAACAAGAGCAAAGCTCCATCTCAAAACAAAACAAAACAAAACAGTCACGGGTTCCGGGCGCCATGGCTCATGCCTATAGTCCCAGTACTTTTGGGAAACCAAGGCAAGATTGCTTGAGTTTGAGACCACCCTGGCTAACATAGCCAGACACGATCTCTACTAAAAATAAAAACAAAAATACTAGCTGGTCCCAGCTACTTGGAAGACGGAGATGGGAGGATCACCTGCACTCCAGCCTGGGCAATAGTCAGACCCCGTAACAAAACAAAACAAAAATAGTCACAGGGAAATCCAGATATAAGAGAGCAGAGGAATGGATTCCGCCTCTCCGTTGGGAACTACATGCATCTATAGAAAAGGAGAGAATTGGTGGTGACCATCCTGAAGATGAGCGACCTCTTCCATTAATCAGATTCTCTCCCAGAGGCAATGCGTTATTGAGGCTGCTGGCTTTGAGCCATTCACTTCCAAGCTTCTTTCTTGTAGCTGGCATTGTGAGCCACTGAGTCCCAAACCCGTGTTTGGTATCTGGACACTCAGTGCTGGACTTACCCTTTCTGAAGATGACTCTGTGTGTGCTTTGTTTATTAACTCTGCTCCCCTCTCCTTCCTCTTGATACTGTGCCTTTTTTTTTTTTCTTTTTCTTTTTTGACACAGGGTCTTGCTATGTCCCCCAGGCTGGAGGGCAATGGATCAATTATCTGCACACTGCAGCCTCCATTTCTTGGCCTCAAGTGATTCTCCCGCCTCAGCCTCCCAAGTAGCTGGGACCACAGGCCTGTGCCACCACACCCAGCTAATTTTTTGGTATTTTTTTGTAGTGACACGGTTTCACCAGGTTGTCCAGGTTGGTCTCGAACTCCTGAGCTCAGGCGATCCTCCCATCTCAGCCTCCCAAAGTGCTGCGATTACAGGCGTAAGCCCCCGCACCTGGCCTGTGTTGAGTCTTCTAAGCCTCCCTTGACCTGTTGACCCTGCTCAATACCTACAGTGGCAGTGGGAAGTCTGCTGGAATTTGGTGGCTTTTTTCTACTTACAGGTTATCTGAAGTTTGTTGTGTTCTGTCTCCTAGTAATGTTGAAGGACTGAATCATGGCTTCATTTGCATTCTTTGTTGACCTTATACGTTTAGGTGAGGACGCGTTCAAAGATTTTAACTCAGTTGAGCACCATTAACCTTGCTAGTACACTTTAGCTGTATTAGCTCAGCCTTCAGAGCATCCCTGGGATAAATTATTATCCCCTTTGGATGGATGAACATCCTTGATAGATGGTGGTTGTCTTTCACGCTGGGAATCTTTAGTCGCCCATGCAGACCCCTCTCCCTCCTTCCCTCCCCTGCTCACCACTCATGAGGCTGACTTTTATGGCTTACATTGGATTCAATGAATGCTGGTGAGCAGCAGAATATCAGCAGGAGAAAGAGAAGAGATGGAGCTCAGGGTATTTTTTTTCTGCCAGCTCTGACTTGCCATGCCACTTAGCATTGGCACCTACCACTTCCCCAGCTCTCTCTGTGTCAGGATCCTGCATACTTAGGGGTGGCAATTGGGCTGTTGATGTTTTCCCCGGGCGCAATTTTTTTTTTTTTGAGATGGAGTCTCGCTCTGAAGCCAGGCTGGAGTGCAGTGGCACAATCTCGGCTCACTGCAACCTCCGCCTCCTGGGTTCAAGCAGTTCTCCTGCCTCAGCCTCCCGAGTAGCTGGGACTACAGGTGAGCGCCACCACGCCCAGCTAATTTTTGTACTTTTAGCAGAGACGGGGTTTTACCATGTTGGCCAGAATGGTCTCGATCTCTTGACCTCATGATCCGCCCGTCTCGGCCTCCCAAAGTGCTGGGATTACAGGTGTGAGCCACCGCACCCAGCCTCCCTGTGCACAATGTCTAGTGGTTTCTCTATCTGTGTGCCTTTATTTATTTTTATTTTTGGTATTTTTTTAGACAGGGTCTCACTCTATCACCCAGCTTGGAATGCAGTGGTGTGATCATGGCTCATTGCAGCCTCCAATTTCCTGGGCTCAGGTGATCCTCCTGCCTCAGCCTCTCAAGTAGTTAGGACCACAGGCATGCACCACCCTACCTGACTAATTTTTTATTTTTTTTAGAGATGGGGTCTCACTGTGTCGCCCAGGCTGGTTTCAAACTACCAGGCTCAAGAGATCCTCCCATCTCAGCCTCCCAAAGTGCTAGGATAGCAAGCATGAGTCACTTCACCTGGCCTCTGAATACCTTTATACGCTATGCCTACATCTTTGTAAACAGCCTTTATTAATGTTTCTTGAATTGTTCTAATGTGAGTGTGCTATTGGTTTTCGACTAGGACTCTCACTGATACCTTTGTCATCATCATCATCATCATCATGGCCATCAACATGACCTCCACCACATGTTTTCGAGCTTGAGCTCGGTGGCCGTTCCTCCCAGTTACACCTGCTGTGCCTGCCATTTGGACAATTCTCATAGTTTGTTGGGGCAGGGCTGGTTGAGCTGAGCCCTGTGGGTGGGGGAGAAGGGAGTGTCCTAGGCCTGAAAATGGGGCAGGAGGAAGCCAGGGTGGCCACAGGATGGCTCTGCTAGGGACTTATTTTGAGGTAGCTCTTGGGCGCCTGTCACCCACCCTCAGCCACTATCTCCCTCAAGGCTCCCAGGACATGCAGTCTGGGGGAGTGAGGGTGACTCATACTTACCTTTCCACCGAGCTCTCCTTCCCTGCCTGGCTGCTCTGGCCCACAGCACTGGAGCTGGGCCATCAGAAGCTCACATCTTCTTCCTGCTGGAGGGCCTGGAGTGGGCTCAGAGGCTCCAGATGGCCATGGATCAGGGAGCAGCTGGCCAGCCTCCAGTTCTCTCCAGGACAGAACAGCCCCCATGACCTGTGTCCTGACAGGGACAGGGAGGGCAGGCAGGGCCACTCAGAGGTAGCACCCAACAAGTTCTCTTTCCCTAGTCGCTGCATTTAACCTGGGAAAGGCCCTAATTCACTCATTCATTCCACCAAGATTTACTGAATGCCTACTCTGCGCTAGATACTGAGGATACAGCAACAAACAAAAGAGATAAAATCCTTGTCTTGGGGGAGCTTCTGTTCTAGTGGAGGCGAGATGAACAATAACCCAAATCACTAGAGTATTTTGTGTCTTAGAAGGTGACCATGCTGGCCAGGTGCAGTGGCTCACGCCTGTAATCCCAACACTTTGGGAGACTGAGGCAGGTGGATCACCTGAAGTCAGGAGTTTGAGAACAGCCTGGCCATCACGGCGAAACCCCATCTCTACTAAAAATACAAAAATTAGCTGGGCATGGTGGTGGGTGCCTGTAATCCCAGCTACTAGGGAGGCTGAGGCAGGAGAATCCTTTAACCTGGGAGGCGGAGGTTACAGTGAGCCAAGATGGCACCACTGCACTCCAACCTCGGGGATGGAGCAAGACTAAAAAAAAAAAAAAAAAAAATATATATATATATATATATATAGAAGGTGCCCATGCTTGCTAAGGAGGAAAATGAAGCCGAGAGAAGGAAGGGGCTGCTGGGAGTTGGGTTTTTAGCAGGAAAGAGCTCACTACTGAGGTGATGTTGGAACAAAGACTTAAAAGATATTCGTAAGGGAACAGGCCAGGCTCGGTGGCTCATGCCTGTAATCCCAGCACTTTGGAATCCCACTGCAGCTTCAAACCCTGGGATTATGCCATTCTCCCACCTCAGCCTCCCTAGCAGCTGGGACTACAGGTAGGTGCCACCACGTCTGGCTAATTTCTGTTTTTTTTTTTTTGTTTTTTTGCTTTTTGGGTGGGGGCTGGTAGAGATGGGGCCTCACTATATGGCTGAGGCTGGTCTCAAACTCCTGGCCTCAAATGATCCTCCCACCTCAGCCTCCCAAATTGCTGGGATTACAGGTGTGAGCCATCGTGCTGGCCTCAAGCAATGATCTTGAAGTTGGTTGCAAGGAAAATGCCTTCCCTGCATTTGTTTCCCAGGGCTGCTATAACAAATGGCCACCAACTCAGCAGCTTCAAACAACAGAAAAGCATCTTTCATCATTCAGGAAGCCAGAAATCCAAAATCAAGATGCCGTCCAGGCCAAGCTGCTTCTGGGACTATACGGGAGATCTTTCCTGGCCCCTCCAGCTCCTGACAGCTCCAGGCGTTCTTCAGCTCGTCCATGCACCACTCCCATCTCTGACTCTGTCCTCACATGACCTTCTCTGCATCTCTGTGTCTCAAGTGTCTCTCTCCCTTTCTTTTATAAGGACACCTGTCATTGGGCTTAGGACCCACCCTATATCCAGGATGATCTCTTCTCGAGATCTTTAATTTCATGACATCTGCAATGGCTTTTTATTCCAAATAAGGTCACACTCACAAGTTCCAAGAGCTGGGAAATGAATACACCTTTTTGGAGGCCACTGTTCAGTACATTCTTCAGTGCCTTGTCTGTTTCACCCCCTGGGATGGAAGCTGCACAGGACATGAGCCATTTTGTACTTGGAATGGCTGGTGCAGGACTGGACACATGGAAGGAGCCTCACCAAAGGTGTGTTGCCTGAGCAATGTTTACTACATTTACTTATTTTGTGTTTACATGTTTTAATCTATATTTTTAAAATCCATGTACAGGTTTTTTGGTTTTGTGCTTTTTGAGACAGGGTCTTGTTCTGTCACCCAGGCTGGAGTCCAGTGGCATGATCACAGCTCACTGCAGCCTTGACCTCCTGCACTCAAGTGATCCTCCCTGCTCAGGCTCCCAAGTAGCTGGGACTACAGGCATGCACCACTATGTCTGGCTAATTTTGGGGGGGATTTTTTTGTTTCTTTTTTTTTTTTTTTTTTTAGAGACGGGATTTCACCATGTTGCCCAGGTTGGTCTCGAACTCCTGAGTTCAAGTGATCCTCCCACCTTTGCCTCCCAAAGGGTTGGGATTACCGGTGTGAGCCCCCATGCCTGGCCTGTATTGAGTCCTTTAAGCCTCCCTTGCCCTGTTGACGCTGCTTTTGACCTATAGTGGCAGTGGGAGGTCTGCTGGTATTTGGTCTTTTTCCTACCTGCAGATTATTTGAAGTTTTTTGGGTTCTGTCTCCTAGTAATGTTGAAGGAGTGAGTCAAGGCATCATTTGCATTCTTTGTTGAGTTTTTACATTTAGGTGAGGACGTGTGCAAAGATTTGAACTCAGGTGGGTGCCATTAACCTTGCTAGTACACTTTAGATGTATTTACTCAGCCTTAGCAACAGCCCTAGGATAAATTATTATCCCCATTAGATGGATGAATATCCTTGATAGATAGTGGTTGCCTTTCATGCTAGGAATCTTTAGTTGCCCCTGCAGACCCCTCTCCATCCTTCCCCCCCACCCCGCTTAGCACTCGTGAGGCTGCCTTTTACAGCTTACATTGGATTCAACAATTGTTGGGGGGGCAGCAAAATATCAGCAGGAGAAAGAGAAGAGAGGAAGCTCAGGGTGTTTGTTTCTGCCACACTGTAGTCCCTGAGGAGGGCCACACAGCGCACGTCCCAGCCGGGCATCGTTAACTTAAACTATGGTGTGAACACGGCCGCCTCTCACTCATGGGTCGCTGTGAACAGCAAACACCTTGGATCCTGCAGACGTGCTGGCGGTGGAGAAAGGGAGGGAGCCAGTCACGCCTGGGGGTCACTCTCATGAATGGCGTAGAGTGGGGGCCACACGTGAGGACAGGAAGCATGAATGGCCTTCCCAGAACATCCACATGAGGGTTATTAATAGAGCCATCCCAGGAGAGGACGCACTGTGCTTGGGAGGGTCAACCAAGGAGCAGAGCCGGCTGGACCGGAAGAAGTCCTGTGACAGGTGGGAAGTGAGGGAGGCGCTGGCAGGCCACCAAAGGCCCTCTGGCTGCCTCCCCTCCCCGACCTTACTCCCCAGTGAAGGTGGCCACTGCCGCTCAGGCTCAGCGTTTTAGGCCCTCCGAGGCTGGTTGCATCCTCCTGGATGTGCTCAGTGACCCAGGAGCCATGTCCCCCCATTTAAAGGGCTGTGTGGAGCCTCATGAGGGGCCGGGAACTTGGGCAGGGCATGACTGGGAAATCAGACAGGGCCATTGTGAGTTGAATCATGTCCCCAGAATTCATGTCCACCCAGAGCCTCAGTGTGTGACCTTGTTTGGAAAGAGGATCTGTGCAGATGTCATTTGTTAGGATGAGATCATACGGGATTAGGGTAGGTCCTGGTCCAATACGGCTGATGTCCTTGTAAGAAGAGGAGAGACGCAGACACAGACAGGCAGCAGGGAGGCCGAGTAAAAGCCGAGGCAGAGGCTGCAGTGGTGCATGTACAAGCCAAGCAACACCCCCGATTCCCAGCAACCCTGGAGGCTGGGAGAGGCAAGGACGGCCCCTCCCTGGAGCCCTTAGAGAAGGCATGGCCAGGTCCCCACTGTGGTCTCAGCCTTTTGGACTCTGGAACTGTAAGGAGACCATTTCTGTTGCTTGAAGCCACCCACTTTGTGGTGCTTTGTTAGGACAGCCACAGTAAACGAACCCAGGCATCTTGTATTTGCAAAGGGTATTTGCTGTGGGCCTCACTGCGTAGGACGCGTAGTTCTCCTTCAGGTCTTTGAGAGACTTGGCCTCTCCTGGGGCAGCCCCATGCAGCGGTGATGCAGAGGTCAGGGCCTGCATTCAGCCTGCCTGGGTTCGAATGTCAGTCTGGCCTCCTCCTAGCAGTGGCAGATTGAATCTCCAAAGATGGCCACGAGCTCTCCCACCCCACGTGCTCCTACTATGGGACACCGACACTCCTCCCATTGGAAGCAGAGTCCACGTTCCCTCCTCTTGAATCCAGACGGGCCTGGGCCTGTGGCAGAAGTGACGCTCTGTGACTTCTCAGAGTAGGTTATAGCAGTGAAGTAGCTTCCACTTTCCCCACCAGAGCACTTGCCTGGGAGCTCTGGGGCAACCATGGTGTGAGGAAGCCCAAAGTCACCCGCTGGAGAAACCCCGAGACTCCACGAAGAGAGAGAAATGCCTGGCCAGTCCCCTCCTGTTCTGACTCCAGCCACTGTCTGACTGCAGTGGCATGAAAGACCCTGAGACAGAGCCACACAAAATCCCAGGTGCGGCATCTTACGCTTGTAATCCCAGTATTTTGGGAGGCCAAGGCGGGCAGATCACTTGAGATCAGGAATTTGAGACCAGCCTGGCCAACATGGCAAAACGCTGTCTCTACTAAAAATACAAAAAATTAGCCGGGTGGTGTGGCACACACCTGTATTCTCAGCTACCGGGGAGGCTGAGGCAGGAGAATTGCTAGAACCCGGGGAGGCAGAGGTTGCAGTGACCCAAGATCGCACCACTGCACTCCAGCCTGGGCGATAGAGCAAAACTCTGTCTTAAAAAAAAATCGGCCGGGCGCAGTGGCTCAAGCCTGTAATCCCAGCACTTTGGGAGGCCGAGACGGGCGGATCACGAGGTCAGGAGATCGAGACCATCCTGGCTAACACAATGAAACCCCGTCTCTACTAAAAATACAAAAAAAAAAATTAGCCGGGCGTGGTGGCGGCGCCTGTAGTCCCAGCTACTCAGGAGGCTGAGGCAGGAGAATGGCGGGAACCCGGGAGGCGGAGCTTGCAGTGAGCCGAGATCGCGCCACTGCACTCCAGCCTGGGCGACAGAGTGAGACTCCGCCTAAAAAAAAAAAAAAAAAAAAAAAAAAAATCCCAAATTCCTGACCCATGGAAATTATGAGCGGGAATAAAGTGACTGTTGTTTTAAGCCACCAAGTAATTTGGGCCTAATTTGTTACGTAGCAACTGATAGTGAATACAGGGGGGTACCATGACTTCTGTTGTATAAATGAGGAAAGTGAGGCATCCATTCATCCATTCAACTATTTAGTGAGTGCTTGCTGTATGCCAAGCACTGTCTGAGCACTGGGACCGCAGCAGAAACAAGGAATACAGGACCCCTCATTCATGGAGCACGGGATACAGACAGGCTTAGTAATGGTTGAACTTTAATCTAATCTAATCTCTACTTTTGTGATCCTAACACCCAGGGCTTTCTCACCCTACAAAGAAAGTCCTCTGAGGCTGAATTCTTGTCTCTCACCCCAGCTTCTTCCTCCAGTGCAGGTGAGAGAACCGAACCCTTCCCATTGGAAGTTCAGCTCCATTCCCGGGGCGAAGAAGACACACAGTGTTTTCCGCCCCACGTTGCCCTCATTGTTGGGGTTTAGCACTTGGGCTCCCAGAGGAAGCTTTAAGGAGGGAGGAGAGTGGCAGGAATGCCCCAGGGTGTGAGCACTTGGGGAACAAAAGCCGACCAAGAGCTTCTGCTTCCCACCCCAGCACCTACCGTGCTTATCTTAATGGGGTCACTTTTCTAGCATGACGTGAAGTAGCTTCAGATAGAACTTCAACCCTTATAGAGATCATTTAAAAATGCCATTTGGGCTGGACATGGTGGCTCACGCCCGTGATGCCAGCACTTTGGGAGGCCAAGGCAGGTAGATCACTTGAGGTCAGGAGTTCAAGAGCAGCCGGGCCAACATCTCTACTAAAACTACAAAAATTAGCCAGGTGTGGTGGCACACGCCTGTAGTCCCAGCTACTCGGGAGGCTGAGGCAGGAGAATGCCTTGAACCCAGGAGGCAGAGGTTGCAGTGAGCCAAGATCGCACCACTGCACTCCAGCCTGGGCGACAGAGCAAAACTCTGTCTCAAATACACACACACACACACACACACACATATATATACACACACATACACACACACACATATATATATTTTATATATATACATAATTTGTTCATCATAAGTGACAGATGACTCCTGTTCTTGGGAGTCCATCAGTCTGTTTTTTGTCTCTGACTCTGGGGTGAGGGTCATACTCAAGCCATTTCTTCAAGAGCCACGCAACTCCCTGCTTGACTTAGATCCCAGTTCCAGCAGAGCTGTCTGCTGTGCTCTGAGAGTGAGCGGTTCCTTCTGTCTGGGTGAGTTTTTAAGTTTCATGCCCGCAGGCTGGTCCCTGTCACCAAGACAGGTCAGCCGTTCTCAGCCTCCAAAACAAACAAGAATGAAGAGGACTACTTATTTACTTATTTATTTATTTATTTATTTATTTATTTATTTATTTCAGAGATAGCATTTTGTTCTGTCACCCAGGCTGGAGGGCAGTGGCATGATCACAGCTCACTGCAGCCTCAAACTCCTGGGCTCAAGTGATCCTCCCACCTCAGCCTCCTGAGTAGTCAGGACTACAGGCGTGCAGCACCACAGCCAGATAACTTTTTAATTTTTTCTGTAAAGATGGAGGTCTCCCTATGTTGCCCAGGCTGGTCTTGAACTCCTGGGCTCAAGGGATCCTCCTGCCTCACCCTCCCAATGTGCTGGGATAACAGGTATAAGCCACTGCGCCCAGCCAAAGGGAGCTTTTTTTTTTTTTTTTTTTTTTTTTTTTTTTGAGACGGAGTCTCGCTCTGTCGCCCAGGCTGGAGTGCAGTGGCGCGATCTCGGCTCACTGCAAGCTCCGCCTCCCGGGTTCACGCCATTCTCCTGCCTCAGCCTCCCGAGTAGCTGGGACTACAGGCGCCCACAACCGCGCCCGGCTAATTTTTTGTATTTTTAGTAGAGACGGGGTTTCACCGTGGTCTCGATCTCCTGACCTTGTGATCCGCCCGCCTCGGCCTCCCAAAGTGCTGGGATTACAGGCGTGAGCCACCGCGCCCGGCCAAAGGGAGCTTTAAAAATCATCCAGAGCAACTTCCACAGGCAGCTGCATAAGCTGCGGGACCCACCGGACGTCAGAGCCACCTCGGCGTTCACTCTGGGCTCTGTCCATACACTCGGCCGGCCACCTCGAGTCACCAAGGACAAGGGTCCTTCCCTCAGAACCCTGTCCCGCAGCCTGTTCAAGAATGCCAAGATGACCATCGGGCGCCAGCATGTCACTCGCAAGACGTACAACCCCCCAAGCTGGAAGCACCAGGGCCAGCCGCCCCCTGAGGACCGGGGGACGAGATCTCAGTGTCAGAGGAGCTGGAGCCCAGCATGCTGACCCCGTCCTCAGTTCTGAAACCCTCAGACCTCTGACCGTCAGCATCCTGGTGGAAGAGGCTTGCTGCCGTGACTACCAGCACCTCGGGCTGGCACCCTGAGCAGCAGCCTGAGCTGGGCCAAAGCCCTTTCGCATTTCTCTGGTCAATGTTGACCACCATCTGCCACAGCTACCCGGGGCTGCTGGTCATGCCCCAGGGTGTCCAGGACAACGCCCTGCAGTGGGTGTCCCGCTGCTACCGCCAGAACCGCTTCCCCATGGTCTGCTGGTGCAGTGGGCGGTCCAAGGCAGTGCTGCTGCACTCTGGGGGCCTGCAGGGCAGAGGTGTCCTCGGCCTCTTTAAGACTCAGAACGCACCTTCTCCAGGCCAGCCCCAGGTGGACTCGAGCAGCCTGGAGCAGGAGAAGCACCTGCAAGCTCTGATCAGTTCCATGCCCCGCTATGCCAACGCATCGGGATGCAACGTGCTTAGCGGCTTCTCCTCAGCCCACATAGGCAGTCACGGTCCCAGCCCCAGAGTCAGGGTCATCACACTGTCCAACCCCATGGAGACCTTGCCCTCCAGACAGACTGCACCCTGAAGTAAGTGGGGCAGTATCTAGACCAGTGGGCGCAGCAGTGGGCTTGGCGCCGATATGGGCTCCTGGCTAGCTGGCAGAGATGCACTGGCCCCACCCCACGCAACAGGGCCCCCTCGCCCACCCGGGCTTCCTGTGGCTGCAGTGAGCAGCCCTCTGCATCCTCGGGAACAAAGCCCAGCTCAAGGGTGTGCAGCCAGACCCCCTGCGGCAGTGGGAGCTGGTGCCTGCTGAGGTATTCGAGGCACAGCAGGTGAAGGCCAACTTCAAGAAGCTGCTGAAGGCATGTGTCCTGGGCTGCCCCGCTAATAAGCCCAGACTCCTCCCTGCGCTCGCTGGAGGACTCAGAGCAGCTGACCCCAATCCGCAAGCTGCTGCAGGTGTCAGTGCTGGTGGTGGAAGCCCTGGATTCAGACTCCTCCATGCTGGTGGGCCTAGAGGATGGCTGGGACATAACCAGCCAGGTGGTATCCTTGGTACAGCTGCTCTCAGACCCCTTCTACTGCACGCTGGAGGGCTTCCGCCTGCTGGTGGAGAAGGAGTAGTTGTCCTTCGGTCATCACTTCAGCCACTGCGGGGCCCACACCCTGACTGGGCAGAGCAGCAGCTTCACACCCACCTTCCTGCAGTTCCTGGACTGCGTAATACCAGGCCCATCTGCAGTTTCCCCTAGAGTTTGAGTTCAGCCAGTTCTACCGTAGTTTCCTCAGCTGCCACCATATGTCCCGCCGTTCTGGACCTTCCTGCTTGACTCTGACACTGAGCGCATTGAACTGGGGATGCTGTACGAGGAGAAGGGGGAATGCAGGGGCCAGCTGCTGCGCAGGTCTTTGTGGGACAAAGCCTTCTTTGATGTGAAGACAACACTTCGCGTTTACAACTTCTGTACCCAGGATAGGCCCTCGGCCCAGCAGTGGGTGGACCGGATCCAGAGCTGCCTGTCGGACGCCTGAGCCTCCCGGCCTTGCCCAGCTGCTCTGATTCTAGTTGTTACTGACCACTCGGGGCGGGCAGGGCCGCCTCAGCCATCTTTACTGCCCCAGCCCTCGACAATATTGAGGCCCCGAGCCCCCAGCACATGGCGCATACAGACCCCGTCCCTGCCCCACTCCGCCCCGCCCAGCTGGCCCTAACTTATTTTGGGGTCACAGCTGAGCACTGTCCCTGGAGGTGGCCAAGGTACAGCCCACAATGGGCCTGTCAATAGTCCAGCCCGGTCAGCGTGTGCTGGTCCAGCCAGCCGGCTGCCGGCGAGTTGTTTCTGGATCCAGAGTCTATATAAACAGGATGCTAACGCCAAATAAATCAACAAATGAATAAATCATCCGGAGCAAGACAAATCATCCAGAAATCACCTCCAGGGAAGTGAAGCACTTATTCCAGGATACTGGACCCTGTAGCCTGGTCCCTCTCTCCCTCCTCCCGCCTCCATCTTTCCCCCCTTCCATCTTCTGTGTTCAGATGGACACCAAGAACCTTCAAAGAATTTCGCCCGGGAAATAAGTCGGTGTTTCTTCAGCTGCCATGAATGGTTCTACACACTGAAGGCCATTATCTCAGTGACTGCGAGGACTGAATGAGTACAGCCTGGAGCTGAGTCAGTGCTCCATAAAAGTCGGCTCTTATTTTTATTATACTGGACATAGAAAGGCCAGATGCCTTCCCCAAAGCCCCTCCCGGTGGGTGGCAGTGGCCCAGGAAGTTTGGCACTAATGTCAGTGCTGTCACCTGCCACTCTGTCCTCAAGGGCCTCTGGGACATGCTGGGAAGGCAGGCTGTAAGCCAGATGTTGCTGAGCTGGGCCCTGAGACGCTGTCCCTTCAGTGACCTTTCCTGTCCAGGGCCCACAGCGAAAGCTAAACATGTGTGCTGCCACTCCCTTCCCCTCCCCTCCCCATCCCATCCTACTCTATGAGCTTTGATGGGAAAAAAACCAAGGCCCCATCTCCTGAGGCCTACACCAGTGCGGACATAGACCTCAAACTCTGCCCAACACGGATGGCTGTTACTGGTGTCTGAAGGGGCAGGGGCTGTCAACAAATCCTCTGCCTAGGTGTGGGAGAACAAAGGCAAGAAGGGCTCAAGGAATGTTCCAGGCATCAGGAAGCCCGGCTTCCCCTTTGGGGCTGTCAAGTGCTCAGAGGGTTTCTATGCTTCTCAGTCACCAACACTTTTGCACTGAGCAACTACTATGTGCCAGGCACAAAGGGTAACTGGGCACAGCTCTTTTCTTGGAATAGGCCAGAGGTTGTCTTCAAGGAGGTGATGTTTAAACTGAGCTCGGGGGAATAAGGAAGAGCCGGAGTTCGGGAAAAGCATCTCAGCAGAGGACAGAGCCAAAGCCAGGGCTTGAGGAGGCAGGGGTGGAAGGGATGTAGGTGGTTTCAGGAGCCCTGGCAGGCTGGTGGGGCTGGAGCAGGGAGGATACGGTGGGCTAATTTTTTTTTTTTTTTTTTTTTTTTTTTTTTTTTGAGACGGAGTCTCGCTGTGTCTCCCAGGCTGGAGTGCAGTGGCGTGATCTCGGCTCACTGCAAGCTCTGCCTCCCGGGTTCACGCCATTCTCCCGCCTCAGCCTCCCAAGTAGCTGAGACTACAGGCGCCCGCCACCACGCCCGGCTAGTTTTTTGTATTTTTAGTAGAGACGGGGTTTCACCATGTTAGCCAGGATAGTCTCGATCTCCTGACCTCGTGATCCACCCGCCTCGGCCTCCCAAAGTGCTGGGATTACAGGCTTGAGCCACCGCGCCCGGCCAACGGTGGGCTAATTAATGTCCTTGCAAAGACATCCACTCCCTAACCCCTGCAACCTGCGAATCTCACTTTCTATGGCAATAAACAGACTTTGCAGAGGTGACTAAACTTTTGCAGCAGTGACTAAATTAGGTTCTGGAGATGGGGAGATCATCCTGGATTATGCAATGGACCCTAAATATGATCACAAGTGTTCTTATTATACAAGAAGGAGGCAGAGGGAGACCCCACCACACACAGAAGCAGGGAAGGCAGTGTGACCACGGAGGCAGGGACTGGGGTGATGCGGCCACAAGCCAAGGAACACCTGGAGTCACCAGAGGCTGGCAGAGGCCAGGAAGGATTCCCCTGAGAGCCTCCAGAGGGGGCGGCCCCGCCACACCTTGACTTCAGCTCAGTGATACTGATTTTAGACTTCTGACCTCTGGAGCTATAAGATAATACATCTGTCTTGTTTTATGCCACCAAGTTGCTGGCAATTTGACACAGCAGCTGCAGGAAACTCACACAGAGGCAGGAGGAGAGCTTTGAGACAGCTTAGGAAACTCACATGGAGGGCAGCTCGGAGGAGAGCTCCGAGACAGTTTAGGAGGCAGCTGGAGAAAGGGGGAAGGGGCTGGATTTTGTTCTTAGTGCTTCTCCATCTCCCTCTCATTCACCTCCTCCTTTCTCCCCTCAAAGCGCCTCAGCCCTTTTAAAATAATTTACTTGTTGCAGTAAGCAGGTGTCAGCTTTTGTGAAGGTAAAAACACGTTTCAAAATCTTGCAGAAGGTCGAGGCTGCAGTGAGCTGTGATTGCACTACTGCACTCCAGCCTGGGCAACAGAGCAAGACCCTGTCTTTAAAAACAAAACCAAACAAACGAAACAAATATATATATACATATATCTCTCAGAGACTTTCCTTTAAAAATAAAATAAAGAAAAATAAAATCTCTAAGGAGAAACAAGCTTCTGGGCCCATCTCTTCCTCCCTCTCCTCCCTGCCATCTCTCCTCTCCTCAAATGTCCCTGCAATGTGCACCCCGGCCTCGAGGCTGGGAGCAGGGAGGCCAAGGGAGGAAGCTGTACTCCGCCTAGCTCCTGGCTGTCAGCACCCATGGCTGGCAGGATTGCCACAAACTGTCGCTCTAATGGCTGATAAAGCCCCATAGCCTGCACTTCTGGAGCCTGGGCCTCCAGCCCTGAGAAGCTGGGCCTGTCAGCACCACGGCCACACCTGCTGTAGGCAGTGAGCGCCACCCGCCTCCCCTGGCCATTCCCGCTCAGGGCTTCCTGTTCCCTGTGCACAGCCAATCCCTGGCCACCGTGCCTAGGCCACCCCTCCCTGGATGAAGAACTAAGTGGAGTGGCCATGGGCAAGCAGATTTGCCCATTAAATTTCATCTCTGCATCCCCTGCAACGCCATCCTGCTCTTCAGCACCAGCGCTGGGGCTCAGAAGACCTGGGAGGTTCAATATAGGGGCGCTGGAGCCCACCAGGCACACGGTTCTCTGCGGAAATCACATGGGCCGATCACACGCACAGCATGAAGTGCTGTCAGCAGTTCCAACACATTCCTGGGATTCTCCAACCCACCCCGTGTGGCCCTGAGGCGAGTGTGCAAGTGTGCCTGGGGCCTGAGAGCTTGGGTCATTGTCATGGCCAAGCAGGAAGTAAACTACGAGAGTCTTTGCCCCAGCCAGGATCACCTGTGCCCGCACATAAGTGGGTACATTGTTCTCCATCCCTCGCCCGGGAAGGCATCGTTCATCAAGCCTGGGCTGCTTCCCGTGGCATGGAAAGCCTCCACTCACCACAGCACACCAAGTGGGCTCCAGGATGGACCGAGTCTGCCGGCCCTGGTAGGAGAGTTAGAAAGGCCTCTTGGAAAAGGTGGGCAGGCAGCCAGGGCTCTTGCCGGTGAGTGACCTGCTCGCCCTTCTCACCGCCCTGGGCTTAGTTTAGCAAACACCCGTTCACACCTACCATGAGCTCACCACTGTTGGACAAAGGCGACCCCCAAATGTCCCTGCCCTCGAGGAATGTGTAGTCAAAACAGAGAAAGACCAAGCATGTTTTGTCGAGTTTTTTGCTTTGTATTTTATTAATTACAAACCCCAGATCTCACCAATTTTCACACCAAACCTCAGAAATCAGTGGGTAGAAAAATAACAAAGTAAAAAGCCCCAAGCCATAAAATACAAACCTGGGGGTTCAGATTAGAGGGTGAGAGGTGGACGGCGGGGTTTGTTTGTTTGTTTGTTTTTGTTTTGTTGTTGTTGTTGTTGTTTGAGACTGAGTCTTGCTCTTTCGCCCAGGCTGGAGTGCAGTGGCGCGATCTCGGCTCACTGCAAGCTCCGCCTCCTGGGTTCACGCCATTCTCTTGCCTCAGCCTTCTGAGTAGCTGGGACTATAGGCGCCCACCGCCACGACTGGCTAATTTTTTATATTTTTAGTAGAGGCGAGGTTTCACCGTGTTAGCCAGGATGATCTCGATCTCCTGACCTTGTGATCCACCCGCATCGGCCTCCCAAAGCGCTGGGATTACAGGCATGAGCCACTGTGCTGGGCCCCTCTTGAGAAAAAGTAACTCAAGTTTACTTTTCTCAAAAAGTAGTAGAAATCATGCCAGACATGGTGGCTCACACCTGTAATCCCAACACTTTGGGAAACCGAGGCCAGAGGATCGCATGAGGCCAGGAGTTTGAGACCAGCCTGAGCAATGTATGAAACCCCATCTCTAACAAAAAGACAAAAAATTAGCCAGACATGGTGGCACTTGTGGTCCCAGCTGTTAGGAGGCTGAGGCATGAGAATCGCTTGAACCTGTGAGGCAGATGTTGTAATGAACTGAGATCGTGCCATTGCATTCCAGTCTGGGCAACAGAGTGAGACTCTGTCTCAAAAACAAAAACCCAACAAAACCATATATATATATATATGGTTCTGTATATCCTGTATATATAGAAAAGGATGCACAATTAAAGGTAACTCCCTCCCATCGAACTCCAAGTCCTTCAGCTCCCACCTACTCCCCTCCCAGGCATCACTGATCGTTTTCTTATGCCTCCTTCACAAATTTTTCTCTATAGCACAAGCACATGCAATTTTTTGCATATTTGTACTGCTTAAATTAGTAAGCTATTTAATTACTAAATTGTCTTAGAGATAATTCCATATGATCATATTTAGACCTAATAGCATAACCATGTAACACAAATTCCAAACCAGGGAGCTTTGGTATGACGTGGGTTGTATTAAAAGCCAGGCAATGGATGGACATAAACCAGAACTGCCCTGGACAAATGTGTCTTAGCAGGAGCTGGGAGAGAGCCAGCCAAGCAAAGCTGATGCAGCTCCATTCAACTCAACACAGCTTTTCTGAGTGTGTGTGTGTTTGTTTTTTATTTTTTAATTAAAAAAAAATAGAAATGACGTCTTGCCATGCTGCCCAGGCTGGTCTCAAACTCCTGGACTCAAGCAATCCTCCCGCCTTGGCCTCCCACAGTGCTGGGATTACAGGCATGAGCCACCGCGCCTGTCTGACTGTTTAACAAACCTAAGCATGTGACGGGGGACCTGGGGTAGGGAGGGTCAGGCTCTGAGCCCCCACAGCCACTGAGCCATCTCTCCTCATATCCAGGAGACAGTATGGGGGTTCAGAGGGGAACAACTATGCCAGGTTTTGGGGAGACATGTTTATCATTTTCCTGAGCACTTCCCTCTACCTTTGCTACGGAAACCCCAGCTCACCCTCCGAGCCTGATTCAAGGCCCATCTGCTTGTCGGCTTTGGTCTTGGAGAGGTGTCACGGAGTCAGGCTAAAGAGCAGGGGACCCGCTGGGGCTAACCACTGAGCTACGGGCAGCCCTGTGGGTGAGACCGGTGGACATTGTCCCCAAGCTCCATTCCAGCCATGCACTCTCCCATGGTGTCATCCTTCTGGCCTCCTTTGGTAGACCAAGTCTCCTTTGCCCAGGCAGCCTGTCTGTGACAGGGCACAGCCACCTCCCTGCATTTCTAGGCCCCCATTGTCCAAGAGTGACCAGGGCACTTCCCTCTTGGTTTCCACCTCAACGAAGGCCACATGGGTCTCTGAGTCCCTGCTTTGTGCCAAGCACTGGAGTTACAACAGCGGGCAGGTGCCACGGAGCTGATGTTCCGATGGGGAGCACCAGCACACAGCAAAAAGGGTCCTACGAGAACAGATGGCAATGAGACTGAACCTAATGTCCCGGCCTGGCCAGGCCTCTCTAGGGGAGGGACACTTACATTGTCTCACGTTACATTGAGTAAGTGGGACTCAGCTGGGCGAGGAGGAGAGGGACAGTGAACTTGGTGTGTTGGAAAACAGGAGAGATGGTCACGGGTCTAGGACTTGGAGTGAGAGCTGGGCAGGGCTGGACTTTGCGGGGCCTTCTAGATGGTGGTAAATTCAGACCCCATCCTAGGGCCATGAGCAGTTGCTAAGGGAATTTAAAGAGGAGTATGGGGACAGGATCAAATTTGCCACACTCCCTCCTGTGGGAAAACACCTTGGGCTAAGAGAAAAGGCAAATGATGAAGCCTTGGACTCTAGGCCGGAGCCCTGAGAGGAGGGAGAGGAGCCGCCTCCATCTCCGAGCAGCGGGACTAAGACCCCTTTGGCGCCTCACCCCAGGAAGTTGGCTCTGTAAGGACTTCCCCAGCTTCCTCTGAGGCCAGAGGAGGAGACAAAGAAAGAAAGTCTTGGGCTGGGCACAGTGGCTCACACTTGTAATCCCAGTACTTTGGGAGGCCGAGGCAGGTGGATCGCTTGGGGTCAGGAGTTCGAGACCAGTCTGGCCAACATGATGAAACCCTGTCTCTACTAAAAAATACAAAAAATTAGTGGGGTGTGGTGGCGCATGCCTGTAATACTAGCTACTCAGGAGGCTGAGGCAGGGAATCGCTTGAACCTGGGAGATGGAGGTTACAGTGAGCTGAGATCGTGCCACTGCATTCCAGCCTGGGAGACACAACAAGACTCTGCCTCAAAAAAGAAGGAAGGAAGGAAGGAAGGAAGGAAGGAAGGAAGGAAGGAAGGAAGGAAGGAAGGAAGGAAGGAAGGAAGGAAGGAAGGAAGGATAGAAGGAAGGAAGGAAGAAGGGCGGGCGGGCGGGCAGGAGGGAGGGAAGGAAGGAAAGAGAGAAAGAGAGAAAGAAGGAAGGAAAGAAAGAGGAAGGAAGGAAGAAAAGAAAGTCTTGAGCTTCCCTGTCCCTGGGGGACAGCAGCCTAGGCCCATCTGGGCTGGGGATACCAGGCCCCTCCCTGGTTCATACTTCCCCCCACCCCACTCCCAGCCTCCAGGAACACCAGCCTCCAAGCTAGCTGCTTCTTCTGCATCCCACCCGCTGACGCACATCCAGCATGGAGCCGAAAGCATAAGA
The DNA here is from genome assembly GCF_024542745.1 of Macaca thibetana thibetana. Taxonomy (NCBI): domain Eukaryota; kingdom Metazoa; phylum Chordata; class Mammalia; order Primates; family Cercopithecidae; genus Macaca; species Macaca thibetana. The sequence goes on from NC_065578.1 coordinate 11,072,015, forward strand.
AGCCAAAAGGACAGTCAAAAAAGGAAAGCAGCCTGGAAGGGCAGCAGCGCCGGGAACGTGAGGCTCTGTCCGCTCGCCCTTGCGCTGGCTCAGTGCAGACGGGAAGCGGTTGGAGCCAGCTCCAGCATTCTGCAGGTGGGGCTGGCGGCGGGGAGAGGTGCCCATGACCACCGGCCACTGGGCGGTCCCATGCGCCCTGCAGGCTGACCTCATTGTCCAGAACTGTGAGCGTGCTTCCTGGGGTCACATTCCGTGCTGAAGAGCCCCTCTTCAAGGCCTCGGTTGGCGCCAATGTCTTTTTAGGAACCAAGCCTCTAATTTTAGTGTCCCAGCCTCGACACCTTCTCGAAATAGTTCCCTGTTTTCTCTTGTGTCCCAGGCCCTTCCTTGGAGAAGGTGAACCCCCTGCATCCCCGTGATCCGATTTGGTGAGCACAGGCCCAAGGCCTTGTATGGGTTTGGGTGGAGGGATCCGAGCCCCTGCCATGTGCTTTGTGTGGCAGCACCCAGACAACTCACCTCTGGGAGGGCAGCTCACAGCACCCACCATGGCAGGGGTCCTGCGAGAGCTTATCCCGTCTCCTCCCTGGGGGTCTGCCATGCTCAGGCGTGGCAGAAATGAAAGTGACTCAAATCCAGGTCCCTAACCCCTGGCAATCAAGGCTTCATAGCCGCAGCTCCACCTGTAGGAACCGTGGGTGAGCCGACATCTGTGCCCTGGGAGCTTCTCTCTTCCTGTGGCAGGTTCTGTGCTGTTCAGGTGCCAATCCTAACAATGGCTTTTCCTGAACATCTCAATGGTGCCAAGTGCGTCTCTCGCGTGATTTTGTTTAATCCTCTCAGCCACCCTATGCAGTGGGTGCTATAATTGTCCCCAAGGTCATGGAGCTACCAAGTGATGGAAACAGAATTTGGTGGGTTTTTTGTTTGTTTTTGTTTGTTTGTTTTTTTGAGACAGGATCTTGCTCTGTCACCCAGGATGCAGTGCAGTGGCACGATCTCGGCTCACTGCAACCTCCACCTCCCAGGTTCAAGAGATTGATTCTCCTGCCTCAGCCTCCCGAGTAGCTGGGATTACAGGCATACACCAACATGCCTGCCTAATTTTTATATTTTCAGTAGAGATGGGGTTTCACCATGTTGGCCAGGCTGGTCTCAAACTCCTGAACTCAGGTGATCCATCCTCCTCGGCCTCCCAAAGTGCTGGGATGACAGGTGTAAGCCACCGTGCCTGGCCTAGAACTGGAATTCGAACACAGGAAATCTGGCTCCCGTCCTCGGCCTCATGGTACTCACGGTGCTACCACATAAACATTCTCCTGGCACCAGCCCTCCCTCCACTGCGTCTGTCGCTGACCCTTCCACAGAGTGCTCTGCTCAGATTCTTCTAGGCATCCTAAGCAAGTAGAGCAGAGAGGTTGTGCCACTTGCCTGAAGTCACACAGCAAACTAGGGGAAGATGAAAACACACAGCTCCAGAGGGCTGAGATCCAGGAAGCATTCCTGGAAGGAGGCTGAAGCTTAGCCAAGAGGTGGGCAAAGACAGTGGTCCCAGGCAACAGCCAGGCAGTGTGTCAGACCTGGGAGGGCTCATCTCGCAGCCTTTTCCCCAACAGACTCATGTTCTCAGCAACAGAAAAGCTTTCTAGAGGTGCCACCAGCTGGCTGAGTGGCAAGTATCCAGAAAACTTGATTCGAAAGCTCCCAGGGACACTGGCCACTAGGACCCATATTTTGCCGGGAAAGAGACACATCGCAAAGGAGAAAAGCCAGGGTGGGGCCTTCCTGGGCCTCCTCCTGCTGCAGTCAGAGCCCAAACTCCACACCCAGGGGCTCCCTGGAGGGACTGTGAGTGGCCAGAGGTCCCTTCAGGGCCCGAGGTCTGGCTCCTCTGATGGGTTCATGCCCTGCAACCTGAGGGCCTGTCCCATTGATCACAATGGGGTGGAGAGGGGGAAGACAGAGATGGGCTGGTGCAGGTGATGGTGGGAGGCCGGGGCACTGAGTCCCATGGGGCTGGCTCACTCCACTCAGTCAGGGAAGAACACATTAGGGGCTTGGGAAACTCCTTCAAATCCCTAAAATTGTCGAGGCTCATCCAAGCAGTTTTCAGCTATCAGGACAGTAAAATGCAGTTTTTGTCTAAGTGAGTCACAGCCACTCTTCTGAAAGTGCCAAGTGGGTGGGTACACACGCAGGGCTGGAGGGTGCATCAAGAAGAAGAGAGGGGCCAGGCGCGGTGGCTCAAGCCTGTAATCCCAGCACTTTGGGAGGCCGAGACGGGTGGATCACGAGGTCAGGAGATCGAGACTATCCTGGCTAACACGGTGAAACCCCATCTCTACTAAAAAATACAAAAAACTAGCCGGGCGAGGTGGCGGGCGCCTGTGGTCCCAGCTACTCGGGAGGCTGAGGCAGGAGAATGGCGTGAACCCGGGAGGCAGAGCTTGCAGTGAGCTGAGATCCGGCCACTGCACTCCAGCCTGGGCAACAGAGCGAGACTCCGTCTCAAAAAAAAAAAAAAAAAAAAAAGAAGAGAGGGGTCATGACTCAGCCAGAAGCAGGTGCCCAGGCTTGGAATGACCGGAGACAGTCATGATAACACTGGACTTCCCATTTAAATTATGCTGAGGGCCAGGAGCAGTGGTTCTCACCTGTAATCCCAGCACTTTGGGAGGCCGAAGTGGGTGGATCACTTGAGGTCAGGAGTCCAAGACCAGCCTGGCCAACATGGTGAAACCCTATCTCTACTATTAAAAAAACAAAAATTAGCCAGGCATGGTGGCACACATTGGTAATCCCAACTACACGGAAGGCTGAGGCATGAGAATCGCTTGAACCCAGGGGACGGAGGTTGCAATGAGCCGAGATTGTGCCATTGCACTCCAGCCTGGGCAACAGAGCTAGACTCTGTCTCAAAGAAAAATAAATAAAGCAAGCTGGGGTTGCCAACCCAAACACCTACAGGGGCCAGGTGGGTGGTGTAGTGAATGAAGCCAGCCAGGTGACAAATCGTGGGGAAAAGAAAGAGAGATCAGATTGTTACTGTGTCTATGTAGAAAAAGGAAGACATCAGAAACTCCATTTTCAACTCTACTAAGAAAAATTGTTCTGCTTTGAGATGCTGTTAATCCGTAACTCTTGCCCTAACCCTATGCTCACAAAAACATGTGCTGTATTGACTGAAGGTTTAAGGGATTTAGGGCTGTGCAAGAGATGTATTTTGTTAAAAATGTTTTCAGGCCAGGCGCGGTGGCTCACACCTGTAATCCCAACACTTTGAGAGGCTGAGGCGGGTGGATCACGAGGTCGGGAGATCGAGACCATCCTGGCTAACATGGTGAAACCCCATCTCTACTAAAAATACAAAAAATTAGCTGGGCGTGGTGGTGGGCGCCTGTAGTCCCAGCTACTCAGGAGGCTGAGGCCAGAGAATGGCATGAACCCAGGAGGTGGAGCTTGCAGTGAGCCAAGATCATGCCACTGCACTCCAGCCTGGGTGACAGAGTGAGACTCCATCTCAAAAAAAAAAAAAAAAAAAAAACTTTTTGCACGCAGTATGCTTGGTGAAAGTCATCACCATTCTCCATTCTCTATTAACCAGACACAATGCACTGCAGAAGGCCGCAGGGACCCCTGCCCAAGAAAACCTGGGTATTCTCCGGGTTTCCCCGCACTGAGACAGCCTGAGATGTGGCCTCGTGGGAAGGGAAAGACCTTACAGGCCCCCAGCCCGACCCCTGTAAAGGGTGTGCCTGAGGATTAGTGAAAGAGGAAGGCCTCTGTGAGGTTGAGATAAGAGGAAGGCATCTGTCTCCCGCACGTCCCTGGGAATGGAATGGCGCAGTATAAAACCGACCATACATTCTATTCTGAGGTAGGAGAAAACCGCCATATGGTTGGAGGTAAGACATGATGGCAGCAATACTGCTCTGTTATTCTTTTTTCTCTTTCTTTTTTTTTTTTCTGAGACGGAGTCTTGCTCTGTCGCCCAGGCGGCTGGAGTGCAGTGGCTCGATACTCCACCTCCCAGGTTTACGCCATTCTCCTGCCTCAGCCTCCCGAGTAGCTGGGACTACAGATGCCCACCACCACGCCTGGCTAATTTTTTTTGTATTTTTAGTAGAGACGGGGTTTCACTGTGTTAGCCGGGATGGTCTCGATCTCCTGATCTCGTGATCCGCCCGCCTCGGCCTCCCAAAGCGCTGGGATTACAGGCGTGAGCCACCGCACCCGGCCGCTCTGTTACTCTTTACTGCACTGAGATGTTTATGTAAAGTTAAACATAAATCTAGCCTACGTGCACAACCAGGCACAGCACCTTTCCTTAAACTTATTTATGACACAGATTCCTTTGCTCACGTTTTCCTACTGACCCTCTCCCCACCATCACCCTATACTCACACCACATTCCCCCTGCCAAGATGGTAAAGATAGTGATCAATAAATACTGAGGGAACTCGGAGACCCGGCCGGTGCAGGTCCTCACTTACTAAGCGCCGGTCCCCTGGGCCCACTTTTCTTCCTCTATACTTTGTCTCTGTGTCTTTTCTCAGTCTCTCGTCTCCACCTTGTGAGAAATACCCACAGGCGTGGAGGGGCAGGCCCCCTTCAACAAATAGCACCTGACCCTTGGCCTAGGTGTTGGGGACATACCAGGCATTTGAGGGGCTATGGGGACTGGAGAAGGGAGCAGCTCAGTAAGCCTGAGTACTGTCTTGTGGGAATGCACCCGTATTGTCAGAGACAGAGGGATATCTTTATTTTTTTTATTTTATTATTTTTTTTTTGAGACGGAGTCTCGCTCTGTCGCCCAGGCTGGAGTGCAGTGGCCAGATCTCAGCTCACTGCAAGCTCCGCCTCCCGGGTTCCCGCCATTCTCCTGCCTCAGCCTCCCGAGCAGCTGGGAGCACAGGCGCCGCCACCTTGCCCGGCTAATTTTTTGTGTTTTTAGTAGAGACGGGGTTTCGCCGTGTTAGCCAGGATGGTCTCGATCTCCTGACCTTGTGATCCGCCCGTCTCGGCCTCCCAAAGTGCTGGGATTACAGGCTTGAGCCACCGCGCCCGGCCAGAGGGATATCTTTAAAATCTTATATAACTATCTGATTTTTTTAATGTGGGCAACAGTTTTAGAATTTTTTTTACTGTTGAGAGTTTCAAATAAAATGTGCCTGCGACCTGTATTCAGCTGTGGAGAGAGATGGAGAGGTAGCATGTGCTGTGAGATTATGCTTTTCTTTTTTGCAACGCACAGTGTCTTGTATAATTGTCACCCTAACTCTGTGAGGCAGACTGGGCAGGTCGGCCGTGCCCATCTGATAGATTAGGAAAAGTAAGGCCCAGATGAGTGACGCACTTTGCAGGTGTCACACAGCAGTGGCAGAGCATGGATTTAAACTCAGGTACTGCCAGACGGGGTGGCTCATGCCTGTAATCCCAGGGAGGCCAAGGTGGGAAGACTGCTTGAGGCCAGGAATTCAAAATCAGCTTGGGCGACAAAGCAAGATCCTATCTGTACAAAAATAAGAAAAAATTTGCCAAGCTATGGTGGTGTGTAACTGTAGTCCCAGCTACTCGAGAGGCCGAGGTGGGAGGATCACTTGAGCCCAGGAGATGGAGGCTACAGCAAACTAGGATCGCGCTATTGCACTCCAGCCTGGGCAACAGAACAAGATCCTGTCTCAAAATAAATAAATAAAAATAAATAAACTCAGGTGTCTCTGATTCCAAAGGTTGCCCTTTCTGCTCTGCTATGTCAAGGCTGTGTAGTGAGTGAGAGAAGAGGTGGGCAGCTCGTGGGACTGGAAGCCACTCTGCACTTTTCACCAGGAGAGCTGAGCCACCCCCTGTCACCTGAACTCTCAGCACCTAGAGAAAAGCTAAGGGTGGAGATAAGGTTGCTGAGGTGCTGATGGGACATGTGACACGAAGATTTCTGCAGCTCCAAAGATGGCCCCCACCTCTCCGGGGCTGGCCAGTGGAATGCAGAAAAGAGTCCGCCGGACGTCGGTGATAAATGGATTCCAGTGTCACTCCCAGGAGCTCCAGACTGAGACCTGCCCCACCTCAGAGGCCCCCTTCCCCATCCATGGGTTTCCCGTGTCTCACTCAGTCTGGTTCCTCACCCTCCAAAGGGTCCTCATGTCACTGGAGCTTGTCTGCTTCTTGGGGTCCCACAGCTCCGAGATCTCAAACCTCCAGTGGGGGAAGCGTAGCCCAGATGCCTCCCATCCTACCCGTCCCATCCACAGGACAGGAGCAAGCCAGTTTGCTGTGGACTCTGCCTTCAAGACCACCTGGCGTTCCTGGTCCCCTAAAAGAGGCCTAGGAGAAGCTATGTGGGACTAAAGACAAACCTCCCCAGCTCATCTCCAGCTTCTGAACACCCAGGATGCAAACACACATTGGAAACACCTGTTTAGTGTTGCCTCTGGCACAGGACTCCCGGCTTTACTACCAACCCACTCCCGGGGCTTAATCACTCACTGCCCAGAAACAGGTGCCCCAAGCACCACTTTGTGGGGACAGATCCAGCCTTTCTAAGGGAAGTAAACAGAAATCACCCACCTCTAGGACTGAGTTTGTGTTGGTTTTTAAGATGAAGTCTCACTCTGTCACCCAGGCTGGAGTGCAATGGCACTTTCTCCGCTCACTGCAACCTCCACCTCCCGGGTTCATGCAATTCTCCTGCCTCAGCCTCCCAAGTATCTGGAATTACAGACACCTGCCACCATACCAGCTCATATTTGTGTTTTTATTAGAGACAGGGTTTTGCCATGTTGGCCAGGCTGGTCTCGAACTCCTGACCTCGGGTGATCCACCTGCCTCAGTCTCCCAAAGTGCTGGGATTACAAGTGTGAGCCACTGAGCCCGGCCAGGACTCAGTTTTGTTCTTTTCTTTTCTTTAGCTTTTTTTAAGAAGCAGGGGTCTCACTATATTGCCCAGGCTGCTCTCGAACTCCTGGGCTCAAGCAATCCTCCAGCCTCAGCCTCCCAAGTAGCTAGGGTTACAGATATGTGTCACTGTGCCTGGCTTTACTGTTTTGTTTTTTAAATGCCTGACGCATGGTAACATGATGAGGTTTTTACTTGCCAGGCTTTTCCTAGCAAAGCAATTATTTTTTAGGTAGAATGATGCCTCCAGCCTATTGTGAAAGAAGCAGAAGTTACTGGAAAGTTGGAGTGATTGCCCAAGTCCCCAGAAGGAGGGGGCAGCCATTAGTGCAGCTGTCTGTGGGCCTGAGAAGCAGTTTCTAGAACTTTCCTCATCCCACCCTTCAGTCCTGTCTTATTAGAAGCCCAATTCTGTCCTTGTTCGGGAACAGTGTAGCATGAATACAGCCCCATGCTGGGCTCTGACAGCTGACAGGACCACCAAAATGAGGCCCGTGGATGGTGGAGGGAGCCTGCACTCACCGACCACCTGTCATGATTTGGTGCTGACCCGTTTAACCCTTATGTTGACCTGACAATAGGCATTATTACCCCATTTTACTGGTAAGCAACCTGAGGCCCAGAGAGACAGAGCAACTTGGCCAAGATCACACAGCCTTGAAGAGGCAGAGCTGAGATTTGAACAGAGGTCTGTGTAATTGCAAAATCTATGACCAGAGCAAAACTCTCAGGAGAGACGGACTGAGTTGACTCAAACCACCATGTACTGGTCCCAGACCAGATGGGGGACAGGCCTCCTGCACAGCCAGGAGCACCCACCCAAGGACCAAGATTTCTTCCGAGAGTTCTGTCTCACCCACTGGCCTGGAGTGTGGAGTGGGGAAGAACCCAGCCTGGCCTTGGGCTGGGCCACCGCCCTGTCTTCCCACACCGGGTCAGCCTGCGCCTTCCCAAAACAAGCATGCAGCGTCGCCCAGGTAAGGAGAGAGCCTCTGGCGCCACCTGCTGGAGATGCGGTAGCAGCGCCCTCCGGGGACCCTGAATCCCCAGAGTAGGTCTGGGGAGACTGGGGTGAGATGTAATGGGGGACAGGGAGGGGGTCAGTGCGTCTCGCAAGCGATTAGCTCCTATACTTGACCCCATGAACAGGTGTGAGTATTCCTTCTAGAACCTCAGAAAGTTGCAGCTGGAAGGCTTAAAGCAGGGAACTGATCTTGCAAGGACGGATGGGTGATTGGATGGGTGTGTGGGTGGGTGGGTGCGGGTGGGTGGGTGGATGGGTGCATGGGTGGGTGGGTGTATGGGTGGGTGGGTGCATGGGTGGGTGGATGGGTGGGTGGATGGGTGGATGGGTGGGTGGGTGCATGGGTGGGTGGATGGGTGGGTGGATGGGTGGATGGGTGGGTATGGGTGGGTGGATGGGTGGGTGGGTGTATGGGTGGATGGGTGGGTGAGATGGGTGGGTGGATGGATGGGTGAGTGGGTGGATGGATGAATGGGTGGGTGAGAGGATGGATGGATGGATGGATGAATGGATGGATGGATGGGTGGGTGGGTGAGCGGATGAATGGATGGATGGATGAAAGCATGGATAAAGGCATGTCTTCTGCTAAGGGCCAGACCAGGAGAAAGTCTAGCTAGTTGCCGTGCATGGAAACAAGGCAGTTTTCTGCGCAATGTCCTGGCTGTTTGAGTTCAGAGAGGAAGAAGAGCAGAGGAGCCATCTGGGGCCTCACATCATCCCTATTTTCCATCAGCCTGAAATTTTCATATCAATCATTACTATTAGCGAGCGTTGCAACGATAAACCTCCCCATCTTCCTTCTCCCAGCCTTGCTGCTGGCACAGCCTCCAGTGATGGGGAGACGGGGACAGGGCTCACCCTGACCCCAGGAACCTGGCAGAGGCAGGCAGTTCAGCTCTGAAGAGGAAAAGAGGCAATCCAGGGCTGTCCCCACAGCTCACATAGATCAAGTGTGTGCTATATACTGAATCCTCTGCCCAGCACACTGCAGACATGGTCTCTGGCCGTGACCTATGAGGGAGGAAGGGAGGGAAGTTTATACCCGGAGTGAGACATCAGTGTCTCCCAGTCCTCTGTGTGCATAGAAGTCCCCAGGACCCAGTCCCGCTGACACCTTCTCCTGTGTAGGCCACGAAGGGAGAAGCATCAGGGGCTGACGAAGCCACTTCCAGAGCCAGACTGCCTGGCCTAGTGGTCACTGATCAGCAATGTGATCTCAAGTAAGTTACTCTCCTTCTCTGAGCCTCAGTTTCCCCAGGGCACAGGCAGAATAACAGCATGTGTGAATTCTGACTGGTGGCTGGGACATATGCTTGTTACAGTAAAAAAAATATATATATGTATATATAAAAAAATAAATATATATATCTGTAAAAATAAAAATTTCAGGACGGCCAGGCGCGGTGGCTCAAGCCTGTAGTCTCAGCACTTTGGGAGGCCGAGACAGGTGGATCACGAGGTCAGGAGATCAAGACCATCCTGGCTAACACGGTGAAACCCCATCTCTACTAAAAAAAAAAAAAATACAAAAAACTAGCCGGGTGAGGTGGTGAGCGCCTATAGTCCCAGCTACTCAGGAGGCTGAGGCAGGAGAATGGCGTAAAACCTGGAGGCAGAGCTTGCAGTGAGCTGAGATCCGGCCACTACGCCTGGGCGACAAAGCAAGACTCCATCTCAAAAAAAAAAAAAAAAAAAAAAAAAAGCCAGTTGCTGAGAAATGCTTCGTGATCATCTAATGCTTTGCCAGCCCTATAAGGTAGATGAAGCACTATTGTTTGAGATATTTAATGTCAGACAAATAAAATTTTAAAATGACAAATGGAATCTAATCAGGGTTGCCGCCGATCTCTGACATCTAGTTTAAAAGAAGTTCAGAGGGCATAGGAAGAAATTAAACTTGCAGGAAGAAATTCTGCAAATCAGATCAAATTCAGGATGAGGGATATTCCATAGGATAGATAACTGACGCAGTCCTTCAAAAGTCTTCAATGCCACACAAATACACACACACACACACACACACACACACACAGTGCTGGGGAACAAGAGTCGTTAAGATTAAAGGAGGCTAAAATGATATAATTACCAAATGCACTATGAGGATCCTTTTAGTACGCTGATTTGAATTAATCGATTCTAACAGGTCATTTCATAGACAACTAGGGAAATTTGAATATAGATTGATGTCTGACTTTATCAGAAATAACAGACTAGAAGATAATTGAATATCCACTTACTTTAAAGTGCCAAAGGAATAAAAACCCTGTGAATGAAGAATTCTATATCCAGCTAAAATTTCCTTTAAATATAGGTAAAATAGATGATTGTAGACAAAAAAAGAGCAAGAGCGTTTGTCTCTATCACAAGCAGTTGCAGATTTATTTGTTCCCTCTCCATTCCCTGCTTCCCTGCTTTCCTTCACTAGCCTTAAAAAAAAAAAAAAAAAAAATGTCTCAGGCTGGGCACAGTGGCTCACACCTGTAATCCCAGCACTTTGGGAGGCCAAGGTGGGCGGATCACAAGGTCAAGAGATCGAGACCATCCTGGCCAACATGGTGAAACCCCGTCTCTACCAAAAATACAAAAATTAGCTGGGCGTGGTGGCATGCACCTGTAGTCCCAGCTACTCGGGAGGCTGAGGCAGGAGAATCACTTGAACCCGGGAGGCGGAGGTTGCAGTGAGCCAAGATCACACCACTGCACTCCAGCCTGGCGAAAGAGCGAGACTCCATCTAAAAAAAAAAAAAAAAAAAAGAAAAAGAAAAAGAAAATGTCTCTAGCAGAACTGCATGACTAGATATGCTAAAGGAAGTACTTCCAGCCGAAAGGAAATGGTGTAAGATGGAAACATGTTTGTGAAGTAATTGAGAGCCCAGAAAGGGTAAGCACATGGCTAAGTAGAAAAGACTATTTTTTTTTCTTTCAAATACCTTGACCACCTGGTAAATTTGTAAACTTTTCTTAATTTCTTTAAAAGACAACTGTTTGAAACAAAAATATTGGGAGGCTGAGGCAGGAGGATCTCTTGAGTCCAGGAGTTTGAGGCTGCAGTGAGCCATGATGGAGCCACTGCACTGTAGCCTGGGTGAAAAAGTGAGACCCTGACTCAAAAAACAAAAAAACGAAAACAAACAAACAAACAAAAAACAGGCTGGGTGTGGTGGCTCACACCTGTAATCCCAACAATTTGGGAGGCTAAGGCCAGAGGATTCCTGAAGCAGCCCAGAGATAGCTCCTGAGAGCAGTGAGCTGGGCCCAGAGCCTGTCTCCAAGGGCACCTTAAGGCTCAGTGTTGCCTTCTCCATGAAGAGCTTACAGACTGAGCCCAGTTTCTTCCAACACCAGGCATGGTGGGCATGCACCCTGTACAGCCCTGCCTGACAGAGGACCTTCATCCTGCTGGGCAGCAGTAGGTCCAAAGAGCCAAATTTTCTGAACTTTTATGCCCCTCCTTCCTTATAAAACTGAATGCCTTGGCTGGGCATGATGGCTCGTGCCTGTAATTCTAACACTTTGGAAGGCCAAGGTGGGCAGATCACCTGAGGTCAGGAGTTTGAGACCAGCTTGGCCAATATAGTGAAACATCGTTTCTACTAAAAATACAAAAAATTAGCCAGGTGTGATGGTGCATGCCTGTAATCCCACCTACTTGGGAGGCTGAGGCATGAGAATCCCTTGAACCCAGGAGTGGGAGGTTGCAGTGAGCCAAGATGGCACCACTGCACTCCACGCTGGGCAACAGAGTAAGACTCCGTCTCAATAAAAACAGCCAGGACTGGTGATACGTCACACCACGCACTGAGCCGCAGAGGGCCCATTCCACCTGGAGAAAGAGGATTAGCAAGGCCAGGAGGGTGTACCTGCAGGACAGAGCCCCGAGGGACCATTTCATGGCCTTCCCTTGACCCAGGGTATTCCTCAGGTCCAGGAGGACAGCTCCCACCAAGATCCAGAGAAACTACACAGGTGGCCAGAATCTGCCACAGAGGCTGGTTGGCTCTAGGGATGGAGAGCAGGAGGCCCCAGCGGGGTAGAGAGAACACCATTGAGATCCCCAGGGATGGGCAGCTGGACACCAGGGGTTCTGGGGTGGGGCTGGGGGCAACAGAAGTGAGAACTTTACATTAGTTTCCAGGAGGGGCAAGGATTCATGGGAAAGTCACAGCTCCTATCCATACAATGGGAGTCAGCAGGGGTCATGACCTGGTACTATATCTACCATGCTGGCCCTGGCCAAGTTATATTTCTTCATCTGCAATGCCAAGTGATGACAGCCTTTATCACATTGTGAGCGTTTAATGAAATAGTGTGTATAAAGCTGATAAAGACATACCCGAGACTTGGCAATTTACAAGAGAAAGATGTTTATTGGGCTTACAGTTCCACATGACTGGGGAGGTCTCACAATCTGGGTGGGAGGCAAGGAGGAGCAAGTCATATCTTATGTGGATGGCAGCAGCCAAAAAAACAAACAAAAAAAAGCTTGTGCAGAGAAACTCCCGTTTTTAAGACCATCAGATCTCGTGAGACCTATTCACTATCACAAGGACAGCATGGGAAAGACATGCTTCCATGATTCAATCATCTCCCAGCAGGTCCCTCCCACAACATGTGGGAATTATGGGAGCTACAAGATGAGATTTGGGTGGGGACACAGAGCCAAACCATATCATTCGGCTCCTGGCCCCTCCCAAATCTCTTATCTTCACATTTCAAAACCAATCATGCCTTCCCCACAGTCCCCCAAAGTTTCAACTCATTTCAGCATTAACTCAAAAGTCAACAGTCCAAAGTCTCATCTGAGATGAGGCAAGTCCCTTCCACCTATAAGCCTGTAAAATCAAAAGCAAGTTAGTTACTTCCTAGATACAATGGGGGTATGGGCATTGGATAAATACAGCTGTTCCAAATGGGAGAAACTGGCCAAAATGAAGGGGCTAAAGGCCCCAAGCAAGTTTGAAATCCAGCAAGTCAGTCAAATCTTAAAGCTCCAAAATGATCTCCTTTGACTCTATGTCTCACATTCAGGTCACAGTGATGCAACAGGTAGGTTCCCATAGTCTTGGGCAGCTCCTCCCCTGGGACTTTGCAGGGCACAGCCTCCCTGGTGGCTGCTTTCACTGGGACTTATGGGCTGGCATTCAGTATCTGTGGCTTTTCCAGGTGCACTGTGCAAGCTGTTGGTGGATCTACCATTCTGGGGTCTGGAGGACGGTGGCCCTCTTCTCACAGCTCCCCTAGGCAGTGCCACAGTGGGGACTCTGTGTGGGGGCTCCCACCCCACATTTCCCTACCACACTGCCCTAGCAGAGATTCTCCATGAGGACCCCACCCCTACAGCAAACTTCTGCCTGGGCATCCAGGCATTTCCACACATCTTCTGAAATCTAGGCAGAGGTTCCCAAACCTCAATTCTTGACTTCTGTGCACTCCCAGGCTCAATGCCACATGGAAGCTACCAAGGCTTGAGGGTTGCACCCTCTGAAGCCACAGCCCAAGCTCTATGTTGGCCCCTTTCAACCATGGCTGGAGCAGCAGGGACACAGGGCACCAAATCTCTAGGCTGCACACAGCACAGGGACCCTGGGCCCAGCCCACAAAACCACTTTTTTCTTCTAGGCCTCCGGGCCTGTAATGGGAGACGCTGCCATGAAGACCTCTGACATGCCCTGGAGACATTTTCCCCATCGTCTTGGGGATTAACATTCTGCTCCTTGTTACTTATACAAATTTCTGCAGCCAGCTTGAATTTCTCCTCAGAAAATGGGATTTTATTTTCTATCATGTTGTCAGGCAACAAATTTTCTGAACTCTTATGCTCCTTCTCCCTTATAAAACTGAATACCTTGGCCAGATGCAGTGGCTCACACATGTAATCCCAGCACTTTGGGATCCCAAGGGGGATAGATCACCTGAGGTCAGAAGTTCGAGATCAGCCTGACCAACATGGTGAAATCCCATCTCCACTAAAAATACAAAATTAGCTGGGGGTGGTGGCGCATGCCTGTAATCCCAGCAACTTGGGAGGCTGAGGCAGGAGAATCACTTGAACCTGGGAAGCAGAGGTTGCAGTGAGCCGAGATCATGCCACTGCACTCCTGCCTGGGTGACAGAACAAGACTCCATCTCAAAAAAAAAAAGCCAGTAAAACTGAATGCCCTTAACACTTTAACAGCACCGAAGTCACCTCTTGAATTCTTTGTTGCTTAGAAATTTCTTCTGCCAGATGCCCTAAATCATCTCTCTCAAGTTCAAAGTTCCACAAATTTCTAGGGCAGAGGCAAAATGCCACCAGTCTCTTTGCTAAAACATAACAAGAGTCACCTTTGCTCTAGTTCCCAATAAGTTCGTTCCTCATCTCCATCTAAGACTACCTCAGCCTGGATTTCATTGTCCATTTCATTAACACCATTTTAATCAAAGCCATCAGGAAGTCTCTAGGAAGTTCCCAACTCTCCCACATTGTCTTGTCTCCTTCTGAGCCCTCCAAACTATTCCAATCTCTGCCTGTCACCCAGTTCCAAAGTCGCTTCCACATTTTCGGGCATCTTTTCAGCACAGCCCCCACTCTATTGGTACCAATTTACCGTATTAGTCCATTTTCACTCTGCTGATAAAGACATACCTGAGACTAGGCAATCTACAAAAGAAAGAGTTTATTGGACTTACAGTTCCACATGGCTGGGAGGCCTCACAATCATGGCAGAAGGAGGAGCAAGCCACATCTTACCCACATAAGACGACAGCAGGCAAAAAAAAAAAAAAAAAAAAAAAAAAAAAAAAAAGCTTGTGGAGAGAAACTCTCATTTTTTTTTTGGCGGGTGGGGGGGTTGTTGTTGTTTTGGAGACAGAGTCTTGCTCTGTCGCCCAGGCTGGAATGCAGTGGCACCATCTCAGCTCACTGCAGCCTCTGCCTCCAGGGTTCAAGCAATTCCCCTGCCTCAGCCTCCCAAGTAGGTGGGACTACAGGTCCGTGCTATCACACCCCGTTAATTTTTGTATTTTTAGTAGAGACGGGGTTTCACCATGTTGGCCAGGCTGGTCTCAAACGAAACTCCTCTTTTTAAAACCATCAGGTCTCGTGAGAACCGTTCACTATCACAAGGACAACAACAGGGGAAAGATGCACCCCCATAATTCAATCATCTCCCACCAGGTCCCTCCCACAACATGTGGGAATTGGGGGAGCTACAAGATGAGATGTGGGTGAGGACACAGAGCCAAACCACATCAAAAGCCCTTGGCCCATGGGAGGACTTCAGGAAATGGGAGTCTTTCGATTATGAATAATGGAGGGTAACGTCATGGCTAAGGGCATGAACTCTGGAGAGAGACTTCCTGGGTTCAAATCTAGATTCTGGAATTTACTAACTGTGTGTCTTCACCAATCTGTGCCTCATTTTCCTTGTCTGTAAAGTGGGATGGTAATAATAAAACCTAACTCCTAGGATCTTTTTGAGGATTAAAAGGAGTAAAAAATAGTTAACATTGATATAGTAATCCCAGTATTAGCTCCTTTTTTTTTTTTTTTTTTTTTTTTTTTTTTTTTTTTTTTTTTTTTGAGGCGGAGTCTTCACTCTGTCGCCCAGGCTGGAGTGCAGTGGCACCATCTCGGCTCACTGCAAGCTCCGCCTCCCGGGTTTACGCCATTCTCCTGCCTCAGCCTCCGGAGTAGCTGGGACTACAGGCGCCCGCCACCGCGCCCGGCTAATTTTTTGTATTTTAGTAGAGACGGGGTTTCACCGTGTTAGCCAGGATGGTCTCGATCTACTGACCTCGTGATCCGCCGGCCTCGGCCTCCCAAAGTGCAGGGATTACAGGCGTGAGCCACCGCGCCCGGCCTCTTTTTTTCTTTTTTTTTAGATGGAGTCTCGCTCTGTCACCCAGGCAATGACACAATCTCGGCTCACTGCAACCTCCGCCTCCCAGGTTCAAGCGATTCTCCTGCCTCAGCCTTGAGTAGCTGAGATTACAGGTGCCCGCCATCATGCCTGGCTAATTTTTGTATTTTTGTAGAGACAAGGTTTCACCATGTTGGCCAGGTTGGTCTCAAACTCCTGACCTCAGGTGAGATCTGCCCACCTCAGCCTCCCAAAGTGCTGGGATCACAGGCGTGAGCCACTGTGCCCAGCCTTTTTCATTCGCTTTTGATCTGGGGGTGGCTACCAGTAGCACAAGGCCTCCCCATAAGCACCTCTTTTTTTTTTTTTTTTCACATGCCATGTTTTTGTCAACCTTTCCCTCTCTTGAAGTGTCTTCTGAGAAATGCAGACTAGTTTTCTATGGCTAAACCAAATATAAATAGGAAAGTGCAGGGCATGGTGGTTCATGCCGGCAATCACAGCACTTTGTGTGTTTGGGAGGTGAGGCAGGAGGATCACTTGAGCCCAGGAGTTCAAGACCAGCCTGGGCAACATGGTGAAACCTCCTGTCTACTAAAAACACAAAACTTAGCAGGGCACCATGGTGCAGCTATTCAGGAAGCTAAGATCCCTTGAGCCCAGGCAGCGGAGGTTGCAGTGAGTCATGATCCCTCCAGTACACTCCAGCCTGAGCGACAGAGCCAGACCCTGTCTCAAAAAAAAAAAAAAAAAAAAAAAAAAAAAAAAAAAAGAAAGAAAAAAGGAAGGTAAATCTATGGCGGAGTCACATGTGCACTCCCAAGCCAAGGGGAAAATGATGTAAATCATGCAGAAGCTTCCATGGAGCGGTGGGAGGGCCGAGTCCCAGCCGGGCACAGTTCAGGCCAGAGACGAATTCTGCCGGCGATTTAGAGGTCACCTGGGGTGGGGGGCTGTATCGAATTTTCTGGAGCCGCTGAGCCATGGGAGGGCTGACTCAGGGACCTAGGCTGCCCTGGCCCTGGTTCTGGCTCCCAGCGCCCTGGGGCGATGGAAGCTGGTCGGTTCGGGGCGTGGGGAGGGGTGGAGAGAGACTGGTCCGGGCTGCGCTTGAGAAGGGGGTTGTCTCCGGAAGGGCCGGCCGTGCGCTTGGGCGCGCAGGGACAACGTCCCGCACCTGTGCTGGCCCCGGCTTCTCCTTAGGGTGCCTCTGGCCTCCTCCCTGCTCTCACCTCGGCATTTTCCTCTTTGCGCCATCCCCAGAGGGCAACACTCTGTCCAAGCTGAGCCAAGCGGGGGGACCTGGGGGAAGACTGGATACTCTCCTGCCCCTACCCCAGATCGCAGACCCCTTCTTGGCTGCCGGGACCTGAGGGCGCTCCAGGTTGGCTCCCCCGTCGCATCACCCGCCAAGTGCACGGGAGCCGCAGCACGGGCACCAGGGAGTCCAGGATGGAGGGGCCACGGAGGTCTTCAAGGGAACCGCTGGGGCTGAGATTGGCCAGGGAGGGGGCCAGGGACTAGCGGGGCCGTGGAATCGCCAGTGATCTGAGGACCCATCTGGATCCGAGGTCGGCCCCTGTCCCCTGTGCTGAAACGCGGGCGCCCGCGGGGTTCACGGCCAGGACTCAGCCCTGGACTCCCTGAGACTCCCAGCCCCGAACAATCCCCTACGTAGGATTTGTTTCAAGGGCTCACACCGGCACAGAGCCCCCAAGCTCTTCCTTCCCTCAGTCTCTGTCCTTGGGTGATCAAATCCTGCTTTCTGTCTCCTAAAAATGTCTCTAGCACTTTCTCTAGGACCACTGTAGTGCCTCTGAGCAGGCATCACAGGCGGACCCATCTAATCACTATTTGTACTTTGGTCTTATGCTTTATCCCCTCCAACCCAACAGGTTCCCGATCTCAGCTGGGCTGCAGAATTTCCTATCCCCCTGCCTCTAACATTCCTAGGGGACTCTGTTTCTTTCCTCCCTCCTACCCCTTGCTTTCAAGTTAGTTAAAGCTAGACAATGAGGTCGGTGCAACGCGTCTGCATCTGGCAGGGGCAGCCACCTTCCTTGGAAATGGGAAGAGATGGCACAAGAGAGAAGAGAGCTGGGAGAATAGGGGTGGAGCCCCAGGGTTGAAGCATGCTGCAAACTGCAGCCCCAAAGACTCAGGTGACGTCATGAAGGGGCCTTAGCAAGACCCCCTTCCACTTCTGGGCCCTTACCTTCCCCTCTCAGCTCCTGACCCCTCCCCAGTCGGATGCCCTTGTTTGTGAGCTCTTTCTGATCTCCGCATCTCTCCCCTTCCCTCTCTCTCTTTTCCTCCCTTTTCAATATCATTGTTCTTTTTACTCTTCTGATTATAAAAATTACTGTTGGCCGGGCGCTGTGGTTCACACCTATAATCCCAGCACTTTGGGAGGCCGAGGTGGGCGGATCATGGGGTCAGGAGATCAAGACCATACTGGCTAACACAGTGAAACCCCGTCTCTACTAAAAATACAAAAAAATGAGCTGGGCACGGTTCCTTGCGCCTGTAGTCCCAGCTACTCAGGAGGCTGAGGCAGGAGAATCGCTTGAACCCGGGAGGTGGAGGTTGCACTGAGCCGAGATGGCGCCACTGCACTCTAGTCTGGGCAACAGAGCAAGACTTCATCTCAAAAAAAAAAAAAAAGTGCGTTTCTTTGCACACAAACATTTTTGTATATTTCTATTTCCTTAGGATGTATTCCCATATGTGAAATTGTTGGCTTGACATATATGAACTGTTAAAATGCGTTTTTTAGGCTGGGTGTGGTGGCTCACAGTTGTAATCCTAGCACTTTGGGAGGCTGAGGCAGGTGGATCACTTGAGGCCAGGAGTTCAAGATTAGCCTGACCAATATGGTGAAACCCTGTCTCTACTAAAAATACAAAAATTAGCCAGGCGTGGTGGCGCACACCTGTAGTAAGTCTCGGCTACTCAGGAGATGGAGGCACGAGAACTACTTGAACGTTGGAGGCAGAGGCTGCAGTGAGCCAAGATGGCACTGCTACACTCCCGCCTGGGCAACAGAGCGAGACTCTGTCTCAAAAAACACTTTTTTTTAGGGCTCTTGATACATATCATAAAGTGACATTTTAGTAAGATTGGGCCAGTTCCTATTTCTACCTATGGTATCTGCGTTCCTGTTTCACTGCACCATGGCTGCCTCTGAATTTTATATTTTAAAAGTATTTGCTAATGTAATAGATGGGATGTGACATTCAGAGTTGCTTGTATTTGGATTCCTCTGATTACTAGTAAGACCAAACAGGTTTTCACATATTTATTATACATGTACATTTCTTCTGGAAAATTTTTCTCTCTGCTATCGATGATTTTCTATTGCAGTTTAGTACTGATCTCATTAATTTTTCTTTTTCTTTTTTTTTTTTGTTTTTTTTTTTTTTAGATATGGGGTTTCACCACATTGCCCAGGCTGGTCTTGAACTCCTGGGCTCAAGTTATCTGCCCTCCTCAGCCTCCCAAAATTCTAGGATTACAAGCATGAGCCATCGCACCCAGCTTTTTTTGTATTTCTTGTAAGACGGGGTTTCACAGTGTTAGCCAGGATAGTCTCGATCTTTTTAACCTTTGGTGTATTGCAAGTATTATTCTGGTGGGAGGCTCACCTTTTTGCTTGATTATTTTTGACACACAGAATTTCAAAATGTCAAATATATTTACAGTAACTTTTTAAAGGCTCGGCAGGGTGGCTCATACCTGTAATCCCAGCACTTTAGGAGGCCGAGGCTAGCGGATGGCTTGAGCCCAGGAGTTCAAGACCAGCCTGAGCAACATGGAAAAACCCTGTCTCTGCAAAAAATACAAAAAATTAGCCAGTGTGGTGGCATGAGTGCCTGTAGTCCCAGCTACTCAGGAGGCTGTGCTGGGAGAATCACCTGAGCCAGCGAAGTTGAGGCTCCAGTGCGCTGTGATCACACCACTGCACTCCAGCCTGGGTGACAGAGCAAGACTCCATCTGAAAAAAAAAAAAAAAAAAAAGGCTGGCCACAGCGACTCACGCCTATAATTGTACTGGGAGGCCAAGGCGGGAGGATCACCGGGGGTCAGGAATTCGAGACCAGCCTGGCCAACATGGTGAAACCCCATCTCTACTAAAAATACAAAACTGAGCCGGGCGTGGTGGCTACTCAAGAGGCTGAGGCAGGAGAATCTCTTGAACCCGGGAGATGGAGGTTGCAGTGAGCCGAGATCACACCACTGCACTCCAACCTGGGCAATAGAGTGAGACTCCGTCTGAAAAAAAAAAAAGGGCTGGGCACAACGGCTCACACCTGTAATCCCAGTACTTTGGGAGGCCGAGGTGGGCAGATCACAAGGTTAGGGGTTTGAGACCAGCCTGGTTAATATGGTGAAACCTCACCTCTATTAAAAATACAAAAATTAGCCAGACGTAGTGGCGGGTGCCTGTAGTCCGAGCTACTTGGGAGGGTAAGGCAGGAGAATCACTTGAACCTGGGAGGCGGAAGTTGCAGTGAGCCAAGATCACACCACTGCACTTCAGCCTGGGCGACAGAGCAAGACTCCATCTCAAAAAAAAAAAAGAAAAAGGAAAAGAAAAATGCTATAATCCTGCAAAAAACTCCCCTGTCTCTGTCTACTTTGGAAGACTGACCATTCCTTTGGAGTTGGTATTTCCAGGTTGTCCATCCTCATGCTTTGTGCTTGAATAAACACTCTTTACATTAGATTCTAACCCTTTTGATGATTTTAGGTTGACATTTTGGCAACCCACAGATGGGACCCGAGGCAAGCCTCCCACAATCCATGCTGCTTTGCTGACATTCTGAGCTTTGGTACCCACAGGAACAGATTTCACTCATCCGACCTCATCAGAGCTGGCGGGGCTTCCTGGCATTTTCTCTTGGGTTTCAGATCTCCCTGGCTTTGGTTGAGATTCAGACTTTACTCAAGTACCCTGATTCCACAATTCCATGCTCTATGGAGCTGGAATTGAAGGTCTACTTTTAAAAGTAGAAGTTTCAGGCCAGGCACGGTGGCTTATGCCTATAAACCCAGCACTTTGGGAGGCTGAGGCAGGCAGATCACTTGTGGTCAGGAGTTTGAGAATAGCCTGGCCAACATGGCGAAACCCTGTCTCTACTAAAAATACAAAAATTCGGCCGGGCGCGGTGGCTCAAGCCTGTAATCCCAGCACTTTGGTAGGCCGAGACGGGCAGATCATGAGGTCAGGAGATCGAAATCATCCTGGCTAACACGGTGAAACACCGTCTCTACTAAAAAATACGAAAAACTAGCCGGGCGAGGTGGCGGGCGCCTGTAGTCCCAGCTACTCGGGAGGCTGAGGCAGGAGAATGACGTAAACCCGGGAGGTGGAGCTTGCAGTGAGCCGAGATCGCGCCCCTGCACTCCAGGCTGGGTGACAGAGCGAGACTCCATCTCAAAAAAAAAAAAAAAAAAAAATCCTCCAGGCGTGATGGCACACACCCGTAATCCTAGCTACTCAGCAGGCTGAGGCAGGAGAATCACTTGAACCTAGGGTGTTGGAGGTTGCAGTAAGCCAAGATCTTGCCAATGCACCCCAGCCTGGGGAACAGAGCGAGACTCCATCTCAAAAAAAAAAAAGTGTGGGCCTGGCCTGGTGGCTTACGCCTGTAATCCCAGCACTCTGGGAGGCTGAGGCAGGTGGATCACCTGAGGTCAGGAGCTCGAAACCAGTCTGGCCAACATGGCAAAACCTTGCCTCTACTAAAAATACAAAAATTAGCCACGTGTGGTGGCGGGTGCCTATACTCCCAGCTACTCAGGAGGCTGAGGCGGGAGAAATGCTTGAACCCAGGAGGCGGAGGTTGCAGTGAGCCGAGATCACACCACTGTACTCCTGCCTAGGCAACAGAGTGAGACTCTATCTCAAAAAAAAAAAAAAAAAAAAAAAAAAAAAGAAGAGGAAACAAACTGTGTGTGTGTGGTTATTGTTACAAAACACACACACACACACACACACACACACACACACAGAAAATTTAAACTAGAAACTATTGAAAGCCGGGCGCGGTGGCTCACGCCTGTAATCCCACCACTTTGGGAGGCCGAGACGGGCGGATCACGAGGTCAGGAGATCGAGACCATCCTGGCTAACACAGTGAAACCCCGTCTCTACTAAAAAATACAAAAAACTAGCCGGGCGAGGTGGCGGGCGCCTATAGTCCCAGCTACTCGGGAGGCTGAGGCAGGAGAATGGCGTGAACCCGGGAGGCGGAGCTTGCAGTGAGCTGAGATCCGGCCACCGCACTCCAGCCTGGATGACAGAGCGAGACTCCGTCTCAAAAAAAAAAAAAAAAAAAAAAAAAAAAAAACTATTGAAAATGGGCTGGGTGCAGTGGCTCATGCCTGAAATCCCAGCACTTTGGGAGTTGGGAGGATCACTTAAGCCCAGGAGTTAGAGATCAGCCTGGGCAACATAGTGAGACCCCATCTCTATTACAAATAACAAAATGTAAACAAATTTTCTTAAAGAAACTATTGACAATGGGGATGAGTGGAAACTGGGTGAAGGGGCTAGGGACAAGAGTGGACTTCTCTGAGTATATGTTTTTACATAGTTTTGATCTTTGAGTCTTGCATTTTTCATTTTCTTTTTTTTTTTTTTTTTGTGAGACGGAGTCTCGCTCTGTCGCCCGGGCTGGAGTGCAGTGGTGGGATCTCGGCTCACTGCAAGCTCCGCCTCCCGGGTTCACGCCATTCTCCTGCCTCAGCCTCCCGTGTAGCTGGGACTACAGGCGCCCGCCACCTCGCCCGGCTAGTTTTTTGTATTTTTTAGTAGAGACGGGGTTTCACCGTGTTAGCCAGGATGGTCTTGATCTCCTGACCTCGTGATCCGCCCGTCTCGGCCTCCCAAAGTGCTGGGATTACAGGCTTGAGCCACCGCGCCCGGCACATTTTTCATTTTCAAAAAGAAAAAATCTTAGCCCGTATTCCCAGTGACTTGGGGGGCTGAGGGGGAAGGATTGCTTGAGTCTGGGAGGTTGAGGCTGCAGTGAGCTGAGATTGAGTCACTGCACTCCGGCCTTGGCGATGGAACAAGACACTGTCTCAAAAAAAGAAAAAGAAAGAATCAAATTATAAGGAAAAATGTATTATGACTTAAATGGGCCTTATCTCAGGAATGCAAAAGTAATTAAAATTCAAAAATCTAGCAATGGCCCAGGAGCAGTGGCTCACGCCTGTAATCCCAGCACTTTGGGAGGCCAAGGTGGGTGGATCATCTGAGGTCAGGAGTTTGAAACCAGCCTGACCAACATGACGAAACCCCATCTCTACTAAAAACGGAAAAACTAGCCAGGCATGGTGGTGCACACCTGTAATCCCAGCTACTCAGGAAGCTGAGGCACAAGAATTGCATGAACCTGGGAGGCAGAGGTTATGGTGAGCTGAGATCCTGCCACTATACTACATCCTGGGCAATAGAGTGAGACTCTGTCTCAGACAAAACAAAACAGAACAGAACAAAAGTCTAGCAAGGTAATTCACCATATCGCTGAATTCAAAGGAGAAAATGTATACAACTATCTCAATAGATTCTGAAAAGCATTTGATAAAAAAAACTCAGCACAGAGAAAACTGATGATAGAAGGAAATTTCCCTAACATAACTAATACAGGCTATATGCTAAAATCTTACACCAGGCCAGGCGCGGTGACTCATGCCTGTAATCCCAGCACTTTGGGAGGCTGAGGCAGGCAGATCATGAGGTCAGGAGATCGAGACCATCCTGGCCAACATGGTGAAACCCCGTCTCTACTAAAAAAAATACAAAAAAACTAGCCGGGCGAGGTGGCGGGCACCTGTAGTCCCAGCTACTCGGGAGGCTGAGGCAGGAGAATGGCGTAAACCCGGGAGGCAGAGCTTGCAGTGAGCTGAGATCCGGCCACTGCACTCCAGCCTGGGCGACAAAGCGAGACTCCGTCTCAACAACAACAACAAAAAAAATTAGCTGAGCATGGTGGCGTGTGCCTGTAATTCCAACTACTTGGGAGACTGAGACAGGATAATCACTTGAACCAGGGAGTTGGAAGTTGCAGTGAGCTGAGACCACACCACTGCACTCCAGAGTCTGGCGACAGAGCGAGACTCCACCTAAAACAAACAAACAAACAAACAAATCACACAAAATATCACACATAACAACGCATTGTCCCTGATCAGGGAAAATGGACCAGGCGTGGTGGCTCACACCTGTAATCCCAACACCTTGGGTGGCTGAGACAGGAGGATCACTTGAGGCCAGAAGTTTGAGACCAGCTTGAGCAACATAGCAAGATTCCAGGTCCACAAAAAATAAAAATAAACAAATTAAGCCTGGTCAATATAGTGAGATCTTGTTTCTACAAAAAATAAAAATAAAAAATAAAAAATAAAAATTAACTGGGCAGGCCGGGCGCGGTGGCTCACGCCTGTAATCCCAGCACTTTGGGAGGCCGATCTCGAGACCACGGTGAAACCCCGTCTCTACTAAAAATACAAAAAATTAGCCGGGCGTGGTTTGTGGGCGCCTGTAAGCTACTCGGGAGGCTGAGGCAGGAGAATGGCGTGAACCCGGGAGGCGGAGCTTGCAGTGAGCCGAGATCGCGCCACTGCACTCCAGCCTGGGCGACAGAGCAAGACTCCGTCTCAAAAAAAAAAAAAAAAAAAAAAAAAAAAAAAAAATTTTAAAAAAAAATTAACTGGGCAACAGAGCAAGACCTCATCTCTAAAAACTAAAAATAAATTAAACATTCACAATGTCATAATACCATCACTGCCATCCATTTCCAAAATTTTTCATCACCCCAAACAGAAACTCTATGCAATACCCAAGAACTCCTATTATCCCCTCTTCTGGATATTTCACCGATGTACAGTCATACAATCTATGCCTTTTTGTGGCTGGCTTCTTTCATTTAGCATACATCCTCAGTTGATCTACAATGTAGTGTGTACCAGAATTTCCCTCTGTTTTACAGCTGAATAGTATTCCATTGTATGGATAAACCACATTTCGTTTATCCACTAATCAGCTGATAGACACTGGGATTGTTATCATCTTTGGGCTGTTATGAACAATGCTCATGTAGAGGCATCTGTTTGAGTCCCTGTTTGGAAATCTTTTTTTTTTTTTTTTTTTTTTTTTTTTTTTTTTTTGAGATGGAGTCTTGCTCTGTCCCCCAGGCTGGAATGCAGTGGCACAATCTCGGCTCATTGCAACCTCTGCCTCCTGGGTTCAAGCGATTCTTCTGCCTCAGCCTCCCAAGTAACTGGGACTATAGGCGCCCACCATGCCCAGGTAATTTTTGTGTTTTTAGTAGAGACGGTGTTTCAGCATGTTGGCCAGGCTGGTCTCAAACTCCTGACCTCAGGGGATCCGCCCGCCTTGGCCTCCCAAAGTGCTGGGATTACAGGTCTGAGCCACTGCGCCCAGCCCCAAGTTTCTTTTTACTAAAGAGATTTCCACCAGATTTTTTTTTTAATAGAAATACAAAGTAAAAGTGCTTTGCTTTGTTGTGGCTGATGGTGATGAGGTTTAGGAAGTCTTTCTTCCTTCCCCACTTCCTCCTTCACCCCTCTCTCTCTCTCTCTCTCAGGTTAGGAGATAAGGAAGCCTACTTATCTGTCTAGAAGATGAGCCAGTGGGGGGGGTGTCCTAGTTCAGGTGCTATGACAAAATACCTTAAACTGGGTAATTTATAAACAGCAGAAATTTATTTGTTGCTCACAGTTCTGGAGGCTGGGAAGTCCAATATCAAAGGCACCAGCAGATTTGTGGTCTAGTGAAGGCCTGTTCCTCATGGATGGCACCTTCCCTGTGTCCCCATTTGATGGGAGGGTAAAAGGCACAAACTTGCTCCCTCAAACCCTTTTATAAGGACAGTGATCCCATCCATGACCCAATCACCTCCCAGAGGCCCCACATATCAATACCATCATCTTGGAGATTACATTTCAGCCTGTGGATGTGTGAGGGGCCACGACATTCAGACGACCACAGCGGGAGGGACACGGAGGGTGCTGCTGGGGGACTGCATGGAAGGGGCACCATCTTTGTGGAGTTGGGGTTCAAAGCCCAGGAGGAGGCAGAAGACGAGGCAGATGCGGCTGCTGCGGGCTGGGAAGATGAGGGTGTCTGGCCTCTCAAGGAAGCCCCTGGGATGTTGTGGGCTGACACAGTGAGTTGCAGAGCAGGAAGATAAGGGGAGAGAAGAGTTAAAAGGGGTGTTTGTGTGTTTGTTTTTTTGTTTGTTTTTTGAGACGGAGTTTTGCTCTTGTCCCCCAGGCTTGAGTGCAATGGTGCGATCTCGGCTCACTGCAACCTCCGCCTCCTGGGTTCAAGTGATTCTTGTGCCTCAGCCTCCCAAGTAGCTGGGATTACAGGCACACACCAACACATCAAGCTAATTTTTGTATGTTTAGTAGAGACAGGGTTTTGCCATGTTGGCCAGGCTGGTCTCGAACTCCTGACCTCAGGTGATCCGCCCGCCTCCGCCTCCCAAAGTGCTGGGATTACAGGCGTGAGCCACCACACTCAGCCTAATAGGGACATCTTGAGTGGGGAAGTGGAGCCAATGAGAGAAACAGGTGAACTGGAGGCCTGTATCCGAGGTTCCCTTGCTGTGGGATTTTTCCAGCAGTTCAGTTGCTACAGAGCAGAGGCTGGAAAGATGGGGTGCTGGGATCTTCCCAGGTGAGAAGATGGAGGGAAATAGGGGCCAGCAAAGGAGGGGCTGCAGGGGAGTGAGAGAATGGGGGTTGGGGGTGGGCCCGGGCTCCATGGACCAGGATCACTGCAGGGAGACCCCTGCACCGCTCCTCCTTCCCTTCTGCAACCAGGAGCCACCTACCGCCCCCTCCCCATCTCCTGCCTCTCCTCACCTACTGTTTCCTTCCTCTCTCCCAAAGTGTTGGGATTACAGGCGTGGGCCGCCGCGCCCAGCCAGGGAACTTCTTCTCTGCCCTCGGTTTCTCTACGGCTCCCAGTCCAGGTTTTCCTTCTTCCTCCCTGAATTTCTCTAGTCCCTTTCACAGGCTCCTGCACTGCCCCCTCCTTTTATGCCACCATCCCCCAGGTGGGAAGGTGGTGGGAAAAGGCTGCCTTCCCTGGCCTTTTCTCTCCTCATTTCACAGCCTTTCCCAGGCCTTCCCCTGCTCAGTCAGTAATGTGTCTCCCAAACTCCTCACTCTCCGTATTTCAGGCAGAACAGTTGCCCAACAGAGGTTCTCAATGTAGCCTCCATCAGAATCACACGGAGGATGAGTTCAGACTCAGGGGGCTGGGCCCAATCCCCAGGGCTTCAGTAGGCCTGGAGTGGCTATAAGTGTAAGAATTTTTTTTTTTTTTTTCTTTTGGAGACAGGCTCTCCTTATGTTGCCCAGGCTGGTCTCAAACCCCTAGTTCAGTCGATCAGCCCGCCTCAGCCACCCAAAGTGCTGGGATTACAAGAGTGAGCCACGGAGTCCAGCCAAGATAATTTTTTTTTTCCTTTTTTTTTTTACGTTCAAAAAAATTGTTTATTTAGGTTAATTTTGCAATTAAATTGCAAAAACCGCAATTACTTTTGCACCGACCTAATAGCTCGGCCGCTGTAAGTAAAGCAGATAAAGTCAGCCTTTGTCTTCTGGGACCAGACTCTGCTCTGCCCCCGCGTGGTGGCCTCAGGCGCAGCGCTAAAACGCATGAAACATTTAAGATATTTCCTGAAACTGGAGCGTGATTGGAGAGGCTTTATTTGCATACCCACAATGCATTGTGCACCAAATAATGTTCGTCTTTAAAATTACTATCCCCTTTTTCCTTCAACCTATCTTTCCCGACACCTAGATTGCTGTTCAGAATTGTCTGAAGAAAAAGGCAGAAGTCAATAGCTTTTTTGGACGGAGAGAAAGTTACCATTAGCCTATTGGGAGTAGTCGTTACATGAGAACTGAGTGCCGCCCCGTACGATCATACTCTGGTTTCTCTTCAGATCGTATAAATCTTTCGCCTTTTACTAAAGATTTCCGTGGAGAGGAACAACTCTGAGTTTTAAACCAATTTTTTGAGGCCTTGCTTTTTCAGCAGGGCTTATTTGAGTGGTACTAAAAGCAGACGTATGCTAGTAAATTTGTAAGCTCTGAAATGCGGGTTCATCAGCCATTGGAAGTGCGTTTAACACAAACGCGAATTTATGGTAGGCGTTAGTTAGTTCTACTGCATCTCTGGGGAGTTGCTACCGTGACACGTTGGGGTGGCTTACTGCTTTTGACCAAGGAACGGGGCTTGGCTTGTTTAATTACACCAGGGGTTTTTAACCCCGGCCACTGACCGACAGAGGGTTACCGGCTGACCTCCCCATCGTGTCAGGTCAGTAGGGCATCAGATTCTCCTAGGAGCAGGAACCCTACTGCGAACTGCGCATACGAGGGATCTAGGTAAGTACTCCTTATGAGAGTCTAATGGCTGATGACTTGAGGGGGACAGTTTCAACCTGAAACTGTCCACATCCCGTACCCACCCTTCCCCCGCCCTTGGAAAAACTGTCTTCCACGAACCGGGTCCCTTGTGCCAGAAAGGTTGGGGACCAATGGACTATCCAATTAAATGAAGCAGGGGCTCTGGGCGGGCTCCCCCGCTGCTCCCACCGGCTTCTCCGTGTAGAAGAAGGCAGCCCCGAACTCTTCTACCCAGTATCCCCGCCTAAGGAGCGGTGCCTAGCGCGCAGCTAGTCCTCCCGAGACCCAATCGGTTTGATGAAACGCAAGAGAAAGTGAATTTTCCAGCCAGTCCCATTGGCCAGAATTCATCTCAACCGCAAGGGAGGCTGGGAAATGTAGTCATGCCTCCAGGTAGCCGTGAGCCCTGCTAGTGATGGGAGATTCTAGGGAGAGGTTGAGTACTGGGGAGGGAAAACTAGCAGGGTCTGTCCCAGTAAAGGAGGGAGGAAATCCATCGCAAAAAATCCTGATCCCCAGGCCGGGCGCGGTGGCTCACGCCTGTAATCCCTGCACTTTGGGAGGCCGAGGCAGGCGGATCACCTGAGGTCAGGAGTTCGAGACTGGCCCGGCCAACATGGAGAAACCCCGTCTCTACTAAAAATACAAAAATTAGCCGGGAAATTAGCTGTAATCCCAGCTACTCGGGAGGCTGAGAATCGCTTGAACCTGGAAGGCGGAGGTTGCAGTGAACCGAAGTCGCGCCATTGCCTGAGCGACAGAGCGAGACTCTGTCTCAAAAAAACAAAACAAATTCTGACCCCAGGCTCAGGCCCTTAAGCAACCGCCCACAGCCCCCCCCACGCCCCCCCCACGCCTCCCCACGCCCCCCCCCCCCCCCCCCCCCCCCACGCCCCCCCCCACGCCCCCCCCCCCCCGCCCCCCCCCACGCCTCCCCACTGGCTCCAAGCCCCATTCAAGCTATGTAGGAGGGTAATTGTCCTTTTCCCCCAACATCAGCTGCTCCTCCAAAAGCTAGCTCTGGTCCTCCAAAATTAAACACTGGAGTTTTGAGTTTGTTTTATGTTTCAGAATATAGAAAAACCGTCATAACAGCTTTTCTAGTGTGTCTACTTTTAAGACTGCTCAAAGAAGCCGCACTAAGAAATGCAGGGTGTTAAAAAAAAATTAGCTTAAAACTCACAGTTGTTTCCTCTCCACAGATATTTTTAGTAAAAGGCAACAGATTCATGCAATTTGAATGAAAACTAGTGCATATCTGTGATAGGCAGCACTCACTTCTCATATAAGGACTACTCCCAACGGGCTAATGGTAACTTTCTTTCTGCCCAAAAGAGCTATTGACTTCTGCCTTTTTCTTCAGACAATTCTGGAACAGCAGTCTCAGTTTCGGGAAAGATAGATTGAAGGAAAAAAGGGATCTAGTAATTTTAAAGATGAAAATTATTTGGTGCACAATGCATTGTGGGTATGCAAATAAAGTCTCAGCAATCAAGCTCCAGTTTTGACAAACTGGTGAAGCCTAGGGACTCCTCAAAAAAAGGTTTTCCATTGTTTTCGTTTTGTCTTAAATTTTTGATTTTTAATGTTTGTGGGTACATAGTATGTGTATGTATGGGTTACATGACAAGAGAAAGGTTTTGTTTGTTTGTTTTGAGATGGAGTCTTGCTCTTGTCGCCCAGGCTGGAGTGCTGTGGTATGATCTTGGCTCACTGCAACCTCTGCCTTCCCGGTTCAAGCAATTCTCCTGTCTCAGCCTTCCAAGTAGCTGGGATTACAGGCACCCGCCACCACGCCTGGCTAATTTTTGTATTTTTAGTAGAGATGGGGTTTCGCCATGATGGCCAGGCTGGCCTCGAACTCCTGACCTCAGGTGATCCGCCCGCCTTGGCCTCCCAAAGTGCTGGGATTACAGGCGTGAGCCACTGCGCCGGCCCTTGGGAATGCTGTATAGTTGTCTCTTCCCAAGGTTTTATTCTGAGAGAAGCGTCAGCCTTTCTCACGAGCAAACTTGCCCAGCGTTGCTGTCTCTTGGGACAGCCACAGAGCAGTCACGCTGGTCCCTGGCCCGGGTTTTCAGAGCTCTCCTCCACGTGTGTGTTAGTCAGGGTTCTCTAGAGGGACAGGACTAATAGGATCTACGTATATATGAGAGGGGCTTTATTAAGGAGAATTGACTCACGTGATCACAAGGTCAAGTCCCATGATAGGCCGTCTGCAAGCTGAGGAGCAAGGAAGCCAGCAGTGGCTCAGTTCAGTCCCAAAACCTTAAAAGTAGGGAGCTGACAGTGCAGGCTTCAATCTGTGGCCGAAGGCCTGAGAGCTCCCAGCAAACCACTGGTGTAAGTCCAAGAGTCCAAAAGCCAAAGAACTTGGAGTCTGATGTTCAAGGGCAGGAAGCCTCCAGCACGGGAGAAAGATAAAGCCCAGAGGACCCAGTGAATCGGCTTTTTCCACCTTCTTCTGCCTGCTTTTTCTAGCTGTGCTGGCAGCTGACTGGATGGTGTCCCCACACTGTGAGTGGGTCTTCCTGTCCCAGTCCACTGACTCAAATGTTAATCTATTCTGGCCACACCCAGAAACACCCAGATACACCCAGAAACAATACTTTGCATCCTTCCATGCAATCAAGTTGACACTTTTTTTTTTTTTTTTTGAGATGAAGTTTCTTTCTGTCACCCCAGGCCGCAGTGCAATGGCATGATCTCGGCTCACTGCAACCTCTGTCTCCTAGGTTCAAGCGATTCTCTTGCCTCAGCTTCCCAAGTAGCTGGGATTACAGGCGCCTGCCACCACACCCGGCTAATTTTTTTGTATTTTTAGTAGAGACGGGGTTCACCATGTTGGCCAGGCCAGTCTCAAGCTCCTGACCTCAAGGGATCCACCCGCCTCGGCTTCCCAAAGTGCTGGGATTACAGGCGTGGGCTACTGCACCTGACCAAGTTGACACTTAATGTTAACCATCACAAGCTGTTAGCAGAGGTAATGATTAACCCACCAGTGGCTGGGGGTACATCCTGCAAGGGTGCCACCACCCAACTCCATGAATGACCTCTCTTTGACCTTTAGCCAGTCACTGTTTTTCACCAGGTCTCAATTTGCACTTTGTAAAACATGGTGATAAAACCGTTCTTCGGTTTTCAGCGTAACTGTAGACTGGCTAAAATTAGGACGTAATAAGAAGGGATACGTCCATGGAAGGAATGATGATCTCTAATGTCACTGTTGCCGTGAATTAGGGCCGGAGCCCACCCTTTGTCCCTAGAAGTCAGTGATGTGGGCAAAGAAATCCAATTCTTGGGTGGGTGCAGTGGCTTACACCTATAATCCAACACTTTGGGAGGCCAAGGCGGGAGGATTGCTTGAGCCCAGGAGTTTGAGGCCAGCCCGGGCAACATGGCGAGGCCCCATCTCTACAGAACATTTTTTTAAAATTAGCTGGGTGTGGTAGCATGCACTTGTGGTCCCAGCTACTCAGGAGGCTGAGGTGGGAGGATGACTTGAGCCCAAGAGCTCGAGGCTGCAGTGAGCCATGATTGTACCACTGCACTCCAGCCTGGGAGACAAAGGGAGACCCTGTTTCAAAATAAAGGCTCCCTGGCTTCCCTACACCCACCCACCTCTGTGCATGCATTCACTCAGGCTCTCCACTGCTTAGCTTGGCTGACTCCCACCATCTTTCAGTTTCCAGATTGGAGGTTTCACTTTCCTTCAGGAAGACCTCCCTGACTTTCAAGGACAGGTTAGATGTCCCTGCCCCATAGTCCCACAGCCCTGACTGCAGTATCATCATTCAATTTCTCATCTGTAGGGTCCAGCCCTACGGGGCTTGGTGGGTGTTCTCCCCGTGTGCAGAGACGAGAGATCGTAAGAAATAAAGACACAAGACAAAGAAATAAATAGAAAACAGCTGGGCCCGGGAGACCACTGCCGCTAAGACAGGGAGACCGGTAGTGGCCCCGAATGGCTGGGCGCGCTGATATTTATTGTATACAAGACAAGGGGCAGGCAGGGTAAGGAGGGTGAGTTGTCCAAGTGATTGATAAGGTCAAGCAAGTCACGTGATCATGGGGCAGTGGGCCCTTCCCTTTTAGATAGCCGAAGCAGAAAGGGAAGGCAGCATATGTCAGCGTTTTCTTCTATGCACTTACCAGAAAGATCAAAGACTTTAAGACTTTCACTATTTCTTCTACCGCTATCTTCTAAGAACTTCAAAGAGGAACCAGGAGTACGGGAGGAACATGGAAGTGGACAAGGAGCACGACCATTGAAGCGCAGCACCACAGGGAGGGGTTTAGGCCTCCGGATGACTGCGGGCGGGCCTGGATAATATCCAGCCTCCCACAAGAAGCTGGTGGAGCAGAGTGTTCCCTGACTCCTCCAAGGAAAGGAGACTCCCTTTCCCGGTCTGCTAAGTAACGGGTGTCTTCCCAGACACTGGCGTTACTGCTTGACCAAGGAGCCCTCAAGCGGCCCTTATGCGGGCGTGACAGAGGGCTCACCTCTTGCCTTCTTGGTCACTTCTCACGATGTCCCTTCAGCACCTGACCCTATACCCACCGGTTATTCCTTGGTTATACAACGAAGAGTAATATTAAAAGCTAATGATTAATATTGTTCATACTAATGATTTATAATGTCCATGATCATCTCTATATCTAATTTGTATTATAACTATTCTTAGTCTAACTATTTTTTTTTTTTTTTTTTTTTTTTTTTTTTTGAGACGGAGTCTCGCTCTGTCACCCAGGCTGGAGTGCAGTGGCCGGATCTCAGCTCACTGCAAGCTCCGCCTCCCGGGTTTACGCCATTCTCCGGCCTCAGCCTCCCGAGTAGCTGGGACTACAGGCGCCCGCCACCTCGCCCGGCTAGTTTTTTGTATTTCTTAATAGAGACGGGGTTTCACCGTGTTAGCCAGGATGGTCTCGATCTCCTGACCTCGTGATCCGCCCGTCTCGGCCTCCCAAAGTGCTGGGATTACAGGCTTGAGCCACCACGCCCGGCCAGTCTAACTATTTTCTTTACTATCCTGAAACAGTTTGTGCCTTCAGTCTCTTGCCTCGGCACCTGGGTAATCCTCCGTCGACACTCGTCTGTCTCTCCTGCAGGCTGCATTCGCTGAGGTGTGTCTGTGTTGCTCCCCTTTGTGTTCCAGTCAAAAAAGATTCCTAGAGAGGATTTGCTCTCACACCAAGGCTAAGCTCCCCACACCAGTTTAACGAGCCTGGAAGTAAGTGCCGTCCACCAATGTCCCACCTGCTCTTCGGATGCTCCTCAAGCCGTCCCTGCCCAGAGAGATTCTGGGATGAAAAGGAAAAATTGTCCCTGCCTGGCAGAAATTGATGCTGCTTCTGGAGAGGTAAGCCTCCGCTCTTTGGGTAGGAAAGCTGAGGTTTTGTGTTTTTTCTGTTTTTGTTTTGTTTTGTTTTGATATAGGATCTTACTCTGTCACAAAGGCTGGAGTACAGTGGTGTGATCTTGACTCACTGCAACCTCCACCTCCTGGACTCAAGTGATCCTCCCACCTTAGCCTCCCAAGTAACTGGAATCACAGGTGCTCGCCACCATCATGCTCAGCTAATTTTTAAAATTTTCTGTAGAGACAAGGTCTCACTATATCACTCAGGCTGGTCTGGAAGTTTTGGGCTCAAGAGATCCTCCTGTCTCGGCCTCCCGAAGTGCTGGGATTATAGATGTGAGCCACTGTGCTCGGTCAGAAGCTGGTTACTCCTCACCAGAAATACCCTAAGATTTATTTGGCCAGGCACGGTGGCTCATGCCTGTAATCCCAGCACTTTGGGAGGCTGAGGTGGGCGGATCGCTTGAGCTCAGGAGTTTGAGACCAGCCTGGGCAACATGGTGAAACCCTGTCTCTACAAAATATACAAAAAAAAATTAGCCAGGCGTGGTGGCTTGCGCCTATAGTCCCAACTGCTCAGGAGGCTGAGGTGGGAGGGTTTCTTGAGCCCATGAGGTTGAGGCCTCAGTGAGCTGTGATTACACCACTGCACTCCAGCCTGGGTGACAGAGCGAGACCTTGACTAAAGAAAAAAAAAAAAAGCATCCGCGGTCCTATGACTCTCTGTATTCTTGGTTTGTTATCACCAGAGAAGAGTTCCATTTCTCCGCTGGAAAGATATGCCCGTATTGGTCTATTCCAGCTGCTCTAACAATATACCATAGTCCGGGCAGCTTCAAAACAGCAGAAATTGATTTCTCCCAGTTCCAGAGGCTGAAGTTCGAAATCACAGTGCCAGCATGGTTGGGTTCTAGTGAGGCCCCTCTTTCCGGTTGCAGACTGCTGTCTTCTCGTTGCATTCTCACATGGCAGAAAGAGGGTGAGGCAGCTCTGTGAGGCCCCCTTAGAAGGGTCCTAATGCCATTCATGAGGACTCTACCCTCATGAACTAAGAACCCCTCCGAAAGTGCTGCCTCCTAATCCTATCACATTGGAAGTTAGAACATCAATGCAGGGGCCTGGTATGGTGGCTCATGTCTGTCATCCCAGCACTCTGGGAGGCTGAGGCAGGTGGATCATTTGAGCTCAGGAGTTTGAAACCAGCCTGGGCAACATGGCAAAGCCCCATCTCTACAAAAAAAATACAAAAACTGGCCAGGTGTGGTGGTGCACACCTGTAGTCCCAGGTACTTGGGGGAGCTGAGATAGGAGGATTGCCTGGGCCCAGGAGGTTGAGGCTGCAGTGAGCCATGTTCACGTCACTGCAATCCCGCCTGGGTGCACTCACAGTTCTCAAAAAAAAAAAAAGATTTCAACATAGACATTTAAGGAGGGGACACAATTCAGCCCATGTCAGTGGACATGGAGAATCCCACATCCTCCTGGAAAAATCGTCCAGAGGAGCCACAGGCTTCTTGATTAGTGCCTTAGCCTGGGTCTCTTACCCAGGGCTTGATCTTGTGGGGACCTTCTGTTTTAGTCCATGTCATGTTGCTATAACAGAATACCTAGGGCTGGGTAATTTATAAAGAAAATAGGTTTTTTTGGTTTTGTTTTTGTTTTTTGAGACAGAGTGTCGTTCTGTTGCCAGGCTGGAGTACAGTGGCATGATCTTGGCTCACTGCAACCTTTGACTCCCTGGTTCAAGCAATTCTCCTGTCTCCGTCTCCCATGTAGCTGGGATTACAGGCATGCACCACCATACCCAGCTAATTTTTTTTTTTTTTTTTGAGACGGAGTCTCGCTCTGTTGCCCAGGCTGGAGTGCAGTGGCGCGATCTCAGCTCACTGCAAGCTCTGCCTCCTGGGTTCACGCCATTCTCCTGCCTCAGCCTCCCAAGTAGCTGGGACTACAGGTGGCCGCCACCACGCCCGGCTAATTTTTTTGTTGTTTTTGTTTTTTTTTTTTGAGACAGAGTCTCACTGTGTCACCCAGGCTGGAGTGCAGTGGCCGGATCTCAACTCACTGCAAGCTCCGCCTCCCGGGTTTATGCCATTCTCCTGCCTCAGCCTCCTGAGTAGCTGGGACTACAGGTGCCCGCCACCATGCCCGGCCAGTTTTTTTTTGTATTTTTTAGTAGAGACGGGTTTTCACTGTTAGCCAGGATGGTCTCGATCTCCTGACCTCGTGATCCGCCCGTCTCGGCCTCCCAAAGTGCTGGGATTACAGGCTTGAGCCACTGCGCCCGGCCTTTTTTTGTATTTTTAGTAGAGACAGGGTTTCACTGAGTTAGCCAGGATGGTCTCGATCTCCTGACCTCATGATCTGCCCGCCTCGGCCTCCCAAAGTGCTGGGATTACAGGCATGAGCCACTGCACTCGGCCAATTTTTGTATTTTCAGTAGAGACAGGGTTTCACCATGTTGGCCAGGATGGTCTCAATCTCCTGATCTCGTGATCCACCTGCCTTTGCCTCCCAAAGTCCTGGGATTACAGGCGTGAGCCACTGCGCCAGTCAAGAAAAGAGTTTATGTAGCTCACGGCTCTGCAGGCTGAGAAGTTCGAGGGCATGGTGCCAGCATCTGCCTGGCTTCTTTGCTGCCTCATAGCATGGTGGAGAAGGTTGAAGGGGAAGCAGACACATGTAAAGAAGCAAACCCGAGGGGCTTCCTGGTTTTATAACAACCTGCTCTCCTGGGAACTAATCCATTCCCACAAGAGGAAGAACTCACTCACTCCGGAGAGAGGTGCCAAGCCCTCCGGGAGGGATCCACTCGTGTGACCCAAACACCTCCCACAAAGCCCCGCCTCCCAACACTGCCACACTGAGGGCCAAATGTCAACAAACCATATCCAAACCGTAGCACCTTCTGAGAAGCCGAATAAAGTATGCCTCAGAACTGTCCACGCCAGGGACAGAAGAGGACAGCTTGTGTCTACTGGCTCCATGTCCCACGGGTGAAGCGTGGCCCCAAATGGTGTTACCATTCACATGCTTCAAGGCTACATATGCCTGAGTGCCTCGCAGCTTCCTAAAGATGACAGAGGCTGATGCTGGGTGCTGCCAGGACACTCATACCTGTGCAGAGCTGGCTGCCGCCACAATGGCAGGAGTCAAGGTGGCTGAGAGAGGCCGGGTGCGGTGGCTCGAGCCTGTAATCCCAGCACTTTGGGAGGCAGAGAAAGGTGGATCACCTGAGGTCAGGAGTTCGAGACCAGCCTGGCCAACGTGGTAAAACCCCCATCTCTTCCAAAAATATAAAAATTAGCCAGGTGTGGTGGCACATGCCTGTAATCCCAGCTGCTCAGGAGGCTGAGTGAGGCAGGAGGATCGCTTGAACCTGAGGAAGCTGCAGTGAGCTGAGATTACCATACGGCACTCCAGCCTGGGCAACAGAATGAGACCCCGTCTCAAAAAAAAAAAAAAAAAACGTGGCTGAGAATATGTGAGATGGGACAGATATATGGGGTGCAAGTAGATTTTCAGGGAGTGAACACATTTCCAAACCAATGTTTCAGCTGTTGGGAAGTTTCAGATAGTATGCAATTAAATTTTCCACACCAGATTTCACGCCCTGAAAAAGCAACTTTAAAAAGGCTCTCTGTGGCCGGGCGTGGTGGCTCACGCCTGTAATCCCAGTGCTTTGGGAGGCTGAGGCGGGTGGATCACAAGGTCAGGAGATCAAGACCATCCTGGCTAACACGGTGAAACCCCATCTCTACTAAAAATACAAAAAAAATTAGCTGGGCGTGGTAGCGGGCGCCTGTAGTCCCAGCTACTTGGGAGGCTGAGGCAGGAGAATGGCGTGAACCCGGGAGGTGGAGCTTGCAGTGAGCTGAGATCGTACCACTGCACTGCAGCCTGGGCAACAGCGAGACTCTGTCTCAAAAAAAAAAAAAAAAAGAAAAAGAAAAAGGCTCTCTGTGTACAGCCAGCCTTCACTGGACCACGCAGATGGGACCCTCTAGGGTTACTGCTTGGCCTGCTCCACTGTGGACCACCAGCATCTCCTCTCTACCATGGTGGCCAACTGGAAGCCCTGTGGATACTGAGCCATGCCACAGAAGCCATCAGACGCATGCCATGGGGAGAAATGGCAGGGTGGGGACTCCGAGCAAGCCTGCACCAGCATCGAGGCAGAGTTTGCACTCCAGTCACTTGATGGTCACGTGGCCTTGGACAAATGATTCACTGTGTGAGGTCCAGGTTCCACATCTCTCAAACTGGGATCTTAACCCCCAGCAACCTCTTCACCCCAAAAGGCCGTGCTGATGTGAAATATCTAACATGTATGGTGAGCACTTAATCAGAGCTGTACTTTACAAACCTCAGTTTATCGACATTCTAATCATTCAATTGGTATTTCTTTTTTTTTTTTTTTTTGAGACAGAGTCTCGCTCTGTCGCCCAGGCTGGAGTGCAGTGGCGCGATCTCGGCTCACTGCAAGCTCCGCCTCCTGGGTTTACGCCATTCTCCTGCCTCAGCCTCCTGAGTAGCTGGGACTACAGGCGCCCGCCACCGCGCCCGGCTAATTTTTTTTTTTGTATTTTTAGTAGAGACGGGGTTTCACCGTGGTCTCGATCTCCTGACCTTGTGATCCGCCTGCCTCGGCCTCCCAAAGTGCTGGGATTACAGGCGTGAGCCACCGCACCCGGCCTCAATTGGTATTTCTTAGGCACCACATACATAGGTTTTACCATTTATTTGAGACAGAGTTTCGCTCTTGTTGCCCAGGCTGGAGTGGAATGGCATGATCTCGGCTCACCACAACCTCCGCCTCCCAGGTTCAAGCGATTCTCCTGCCTCAGCCTCCCGAGTAGCTGGGATTACAGGCATGCACCACCATGCCCAGCTAATTTTGTATTTTTAGTAGAGACGGTGTTTCTCCATGTTGGTCAAGCTGGTCTCGAACTCCCAACCTCAGGTGATCCACCTGCCTCAGCCTCCCAAAGTGCTGGGATTACAGGCGTGAGCCACCACGCCCGGCCTTGTTTTACATTTATGGGAGCCTACAACATGCCCAGTTCCAAGTTCAAGAAGGAATGAGAGCTGCAGTTCTTGTGGTCCAACAGTTTTCCATTTAATGTCACACTGTAAATGACACCAATTGCACCCCAAGAGGCTCCCACTCTGCAATATGTGAGCCAGCCGTGGCCCACGGCTGGAAGATCACATGTCATAGCTCTGCACGATCCAGGGGAGAAGATCACATGTCATAGCTCTGCACGATCCAGGGGAGAAGGTGCTGCATGGACAGAACGAACTGGGGAACCAGTGCCACTAAGAGCAGAGCTTGAGCCCCCTGTTTACTCTCATAACCATCGGCTGTGGGCCAGACATTTGGCTCCTTTGCAGGCAGACCAGGCTTCCCGGTGAGTCATGCCGCTTAAAATGCTGTCTGGGAACGCAGAGAAACAGTCTAAACGCCGAGACGCTGAGGACAGCCCCGCAGGTGGACTGCCACGCTCCCACAGAGGGGAGGCATCTGATGGTGGCTTCAGCAGACAATCTGGAGAAGGACCACTCAGGGTTTGTCTTGCTGACATCGTATAGCCAGCAAAACCAGGGCAGGAGAACCCTGGCTCTTTAGGGCAGGTGGGGGAGAGGGCACCTGAGCAGGGAAGGAGCCAGGGTAATGCGAGAAGCAACCCCCTGGCGAGCAGAAAGGCGGCCCCCAACACACCTTCCGGGCGGACTCCTTTGAAGAGACGTAGAACATGAGGGAAAGGAACGGCGTTTTGGCAGCGGGGCTGGGTGGGCGTCCTGCTTCTGACAGATCTAGTGCTGAGGGCAGACGTGGTGCATGTCTCCAGGTTTTAACCACACACAAACCGGTCATGGAAATTTGAAAGATATTTATTTAAAAACAGAACAAAAAAGCTTTGGTATTTCAAAACCTGACAATCATCAATCACTAGAAAGTTAAACACCTCCCCTGAAGCCCCAAAGTACAAAACCACAGGTGTCCACAGGCTCATAAGAAAGGGCGTGCAAACCCGAGGATGACAGCGCAACCCGCACCCTCCTACAGGCAGCAGCACAGCCACCCTGGGGACCCCAGCCCAGCCTCGGGACCGTGGGGCCTCCAAAGGCTGAGATGGATATCACTGCCAGCACCCACCATCTACAGGGGATGCAAAAGCCATCTAGCAAAATCTCAACAAAAATAAATTAAAACTTCATCAAGAAAGAACACGATAAATTCGGAAAAGGACAGAACGTTCCCTAGACAAGAGTCTTTTCAAAAGACGGTCTATTTCCTGGGACAGAACAAAGGGGGAAAGTGGAAGGAGTGAGTTCCATTTCAAGTATTTGCCATACAGGTTCGTTTTATTGAGTGGAAAGCTTACAAAAGGTCCACTGGCCCCTTCCCTCCCCACGTGACACTCGTTCCTTCCAATGCAAACTCTGGTGTATCCACATTCGCTTCTGCGTCACTGGTTTCCCCCAACAAGGCACAAAGGGCGGGTGCTTCCAAAGGATCCCTGGCAGCAGGACTTTCAGTGCTGGGTGTCTTGTGCAAATGGTGGCTGAAAGCAGGACTGTTAGTTCACTCAGACACTGGGATCTTCCTGTTCAATTCACAAAACAAGTGTGATTATTGTTCACTGCCAACCCCAGTGGCCAGCTACAGAAATAGCCTACGGAGACAACCCTAGTGGCACCACACCCTGGCTCTGACCCAGCCTTGCAGAATGACCATGGACTCAGTGGCCTGGGGCCTTCTGGAGCTGAGTGTTCACTGGCTCCGCTCTGGCATGGCCCAGCTTGAGCCTGCATCTGTTGAGAGATCGCTCAGTACCCCACAAAGGTAGTCTGGCTCATTTCCCCAACTGTGGGGGGAACCGAAGGTGCCCTCAAGAGTGAGGGCAGAGAAGCCACCGAGCAGCAGGGAAAAGCAGCCGCCTGCCAAACAGACAGCAAAACCCACACGATGCACATTTGGCGCCTGTCCTAGTGCAGCTAGTCCAGAGGCAGCTCACAAGGAAGGCCTCTGTGTGGTCCTTTTTGATCTGACTTTTGATCTGTTCTTCGAACTTGAGGAACTCAGCCCTGTCTCCCACTCTTCTGCTCTTTCAGGTCAAGTTCTGCTTCCTTTTCCAAGTCCTGGTCTTGGGCCAGAAACTAGAAGCCGCAGGCATCCCTGTGGATGTGAGGGGGCACTTCCCATTTCTCCAGGGTGGGATCTGGGCTCTTTGACTACTTGGGAACATAGATGCAGAGCCTAATATACCTCTCTACTATCACTACAGTTTAAAAAGAGAAGACAATGGAGCAAAGAAGAGAAGAGAGGGGAGGGGAGGAAGAGTAGAGGGGAGGAGACAGGGGGATGAGGGAGGAGAGAAGAGGAAGGGAAAAAGCTCAGCTCTTTGGGAAACATTTTCTTCTACAACTGCTAACAAAGGCCTCCCCCTAGAATCCCTGCTGGTCTTTCTCCGGAGAAAGCACCGAAGTCCGGGCGGCAGGGCACAGTAAGCAGCCTCACCCCGTGACAGCAATGCTGATCCCAAGATGCTGCCCCGATGACAGTCTTGCAGCAATGACGGCCAAAATCACCGCTTCCAGGGGCAAACATGTCTCAGGAAACTGGAGGGGAATGCTTCTGTCCTGTGTCCTATGCTAAGGAGATGGCCACTCTGGTCCAAGGCCTGGAACAAGGGGCTGACCTCTGCATGCCATGAACAGGCACATGGGGGGAAGCTGGGGATCCCGCCAGCAGTTCAGACAGAGGTTTCAAGTCAATCTAGGGGCCTGTTGCAGTTATTTTTATTTTATTATTACTATTATTATTTTATTTTTTTTGAGACAGAGTCTCACTCTGTCGCCCAGGTTGGAGTGCACTGGCATGATCTCGGGTCACTGCAACCTCTGCCTCCTGGGTTCAAGAAATTCTCCTGCCTCAGCCTCCCGAGTAGCTGGAATTACAGGCGTGCACCACCATGCCTGGCTAATTTTTGTTATTTTTAGTACAGACAGGGTTTCAACATGTTGGCCAGGCTTGAACTCCTGACCTCAGGTGATCCGCCTGCCTCAGCCTCCCCAAGTACTGGGATTATAGGCATGAGCCACTGCACCCAGCCTCGTTATTATTTTTACATGGGGTCTCACTCTGTCACCTGGGATGGAGTGCAATGGTGTAATCACAGCTCACTGCAGCCTCAAACTCCAGGGCTCAAGTGATCCTCCCACCTCAGCCTCCTGAGTAGCTGAGACTACAAGTGTGCACCACCACACCTGGCTAATGTTTAAATTTTTTGTAGAGACAAGTCCTCGTTTTCCTGCCCAGGCTGGTCTCAAACTCCTGGGCTCAAAGGATCCTCCCACCTTGGCCTCCCAAAGTGTTGAAATTACAGGCATGAGCCACCAGGCCCTGCCTCTTAATTTTTTTTTTTACTTTTATTTGCTTTTTTGTTCTGTTTTTTGCTTTTTTGAGACAGGGTCTTGCTTTGTTGCCCAAGCTAGAGTGCAGTGGCACAATCACAGTTCACTGCAGCCTCAAACTCCTGGGCTCAAGTGATCCTCCCATCTCAGCCTCCCAAGTAGCTGGGACTACAGGCACAAGCCACCACACCCGGCTTGCAGTTATTTTTAAATGCTGACATTTATGATGGGGGAGGAGGGGAGGGCTGCCCTGGGAAGCCAGAAGACCATCAATTCACACCTGGATTTCCACAGCTTTCCCTTCCTTGTCGTCTCCTCTCAAAACACTTGCACTCTCTCTCTGGTGTCAAGGGCTGAGGGCATCAGGACACCCATTCCTGCCCAGGCCTCACCCCCCCTCGCCAGGCCAGCCCCTTCCGAGACACAGGGCTGAGAGCAAGGCCGAGGTCTCGGGTTTCGACCAGACAGCGGCTTCCTACCTTACTCCTGAAGAGGGGCTTGGCTCCAGGCCCACAGTACTCGTTGTAGATGAGCTTGAAGAGGAAGAGGTGGAAGAGGGTGATGAGGGAGGCCACGCTGAACCAGAAGAGGAAGGGCAGCCCGGGGTCCTGCTGGGCCATGTGCTCATCATGGGCCAGAATGGCCTTGAGGTGCAGCGTGTGCCGCAGGTCCTGCAGGTGTGTGAGGTCGGTGGAGATGTAGAGCAGCGGCGTGATGGGCTGTGTCACCATGACCGAGAAGGTGTGGCCCGTGGGCGCCGAGGTCAGCTCCACTGGCTCGTCCAGGCAGCCCGCCTCGCAGGCATAGATCTTGACAGGCTGGCCGCGGGACTCCACGGACACATGTAGGTAGGGCTTGCCCTCGGCGTCCGCCAGTACGGCCAGGTTGATATGGTCGTTCTTGTAGCGGATGCCATGCAATGCATAGCTGTTGTGCAGCACGTCGGGGTCGGCCTGGAACTGGAGGTGGTTCTCCGTGAACTGCAGCCCCCCAAAGCTGAGCACCATGCCCTGCAGGATGCCTGGGGCGCCCACCTTCACCAGCCCCTTGCAGCCACGCTTCTGGAGGGTCAGCCTCCACAGGTCGGAGAGCTGCAGGATCTGCTGGACAGAGGACAGCCGTCCCGGCCACAGGTTCTCGGCATGCATGGTGGCGTGGCCGCTGAAGCAGTGATCTTCATAGTTGAGCGTCGACTCCATCTGGTCTCGCTCCCTGTGGCTCAGGGAGGGGCTGAGCAGCGGGGCCGGTGAGCAGGAGAGCATGTAGTAGAGTGTCAGGTTCACCGTCAGGCC
This sequence comes from Macaca thibetana thibetana, assembly GCF_024542745.1. Classification (NCBI taxonomy): domain Eukaryota; kingdom Metazoa; phylum Chordata; class Mammalia; order Primates; family Cercopithecidae; genus Macaca; species Macaca thibetana. The sequence goes on from NC_065578.1 coordinate 11,115,306, forward strand.
AGACGGCGTGTGGGTATCAGTGATCTTCTTCATTTCCACTCCTGCAACACCATGAAAGCTGCACGTTAAGGGGGAAGGACAGCTGGGAGGCAGAGCATATGAAATAAAGACCAAGGGCAGCAGAGGAGTGAGGTGTGCCTTAGTGATAAAGACAGCGGTGCCTGTCTCCCTAAAGTATGGGAGAAAGTCACCTGTCTTGTTTACACGACCAACTTGAGCCTGTGGGCCTGAAATCTAGAATCCTGTTAAAAAGCAGTGGGGTCTGGTGCCAGAGCCCAGAGGAACACAGATTTAGCCAGGACTTGGTGCCAACCCTATGATCAGACCTCCTGCGCCAGATCAGTCACCAGTGCTGAGGCCAGTCTCAGGCCACTTCTCCTTCTGTCCTTTCTCTCTCCAGTCCTGTAGCTTTATGTATGTATTTAGCTATTTACTGAGACAGAGTCTTACTCTGTCGCCCAGGCTTGAGTGCAGTGGCACGATCTCAGCTTACTACAGCCTCCGCCTCCCAGGTTCCAGTGATTCTCCTGTCTCAGCCTCTGCGTAGCTGGGACTACAGGTGTAGGCCACCACCCATGCATAAAACAGCCCTGGCAGAAGCATTCAATAGATACTTGCTGAATAAACATGTGTTGGGCCCCTTTGCTACTGATGGATTCAACAGCCCTAAGATTTAAAAACATATACACACACAACATTGTTTTGTAAAGATGACTATCCTCCTGCCCGGAGCAGTGGCTCACACCTGTAATCCCAGCACTTTGGGAGGCCAAGGTGGACGGATCGCGCGAGGTCAGGCTAAGTTCTGTATTTTTAGTAGAGACAAGGTTTCGCCACATTGGCCAGGTTGGTCTTGAACTCCTGACCTCAGGTGATCCACCTGCCTCAGCCTCCCAAAGTGCTGGGATTACAGGTGTGAGCCACCGCGCCCAGCCAGCACGTTCTAGCCTAAAAAACTGTCTTATTTTAATTTTAATTTTCACTTTTCTAATGTCTGCCTTCCTCCCAACCAGAATTTAAGCAAGCACCATGAGAACAGGAACTCTGGTTCCCATCTGCACCCCCCATGCAAAGAACAGCCCTGGCAGAAGCATTCAGTAGATACTTGCTGAATGAACTCAACTCTTTGAGCAACCAAACACAAGGGTTCAGACAATAGGAGCCCTGGAAACCAGAACTCCTCTCTCATCCAGAACAGGATTTTCTTTTCTTTAACAGTCAACAGAGAGGAGAGTTTTCATTGGGCAGGAGCATCTCAACCTGCTGAAAGAAGGCATTCTCCAACCTCCCTGTGAACCAGTTGCAGCCACAAATGCCAGGACGCACTTCAGCCTAGCAGGGGTTATGTGAAGAAGTCCCCATCTGTCACCAGGCCGACTGCAGAGCTGAGCAAAGAATCAGGGGATCCACCTGCTGGTTTCACCTCTGCAAACTGACTCTAAACCACTTCACTCTGCTCAAATCAGGCCCCACCTACCAGAACAAATAACAGAAAGACCTGACCTTTACACTCAAATTTCCACTACAGTCTCATAAAAACCTTCTGAGGTAGGCGTTATTGTTATTAAATACAGGCCCAGAGAGATTAGGCGACGAATCCCAAAGTCGCACAAACACTAGGCAGTTGAGCAGAGATTCAACCTCTGGTGAAACGCCAAGCCCAAGTTTTAACCACCCCATCATCACCTTCAGTGTTACCTCTGCAGATTTTGGAGGGACATAACTAGGGTGGACCAAGTGCTGACCAGGACTCACCTGGGCTGAAGAGCTGAGCCCAGAGGAGCTGGTGGTCTTGAAGAAGCTCCGCGGCTGGCATCTCCAAGAGCTCCAGCATTTCCTTCCGGGCCAAGTCCTGCAGTGCCTTGAGCTCCTTGGCTGCTTTGCTTTTGAGCACCTGGGAGTTAATGGGGCCAGAGACGTGCACCACCCACAGCACCGTCTCATCCAGCTGCGTCTTGGGAGCCACTTGGAGGCGGTCCACTAGCTTCTTGGCGGCCACCACCACCAGGTGCACCAACCCAGTGGGCGTAGGCGGGGACCGGCCTGAGTAGAGAAGGAATTGATGGTCTCCGACCTTCTCTAGGGTACTGGTGAAGGCCTTGGGGGCTGGGCCGGCAGTGGGCCCCACAGTCTGCAACGCGGCCACGCGCTCCGTGGGGTTGTTGAGCTGGATGCGCTGCAGGTAGACGTGGGGTCGGCCCCGGTGCACCAGAAAGTCCTCTTGCAGCAGCACGCAGTCGCGGCCAGACCCCGCGGCAAGGCCAGAGACGGAGGCGGGCCCGGGGCCGGCGGCCACGGGGCCAGGACCTGGGGACCCGAGCTGCAGGCAACGCACGCGGCGCAGCAGCCCCTCCCGCAACAGCAGCACCGCCTCTCCAGCTTCAGCCAGGGCGCTCAGCGGGCGCAGCTGCACAAAGGGCACGAAGTCCGGCGCCACGGCGGGCTCTCGCTCCCCGGGGGTCACCCACAACCGGTTGGCGGCCACGTCCAGAGCCAGGAAGCCGTTAGCCACCAGGGCTGGCACTCCAGGGCCCAGCGGTACCGCCTCGCCGCGCTCCCGCAGGCCGCGCCAGGCGCGGGTGGCCGCCTCCAGGCAGGCAGACGGCTCGGCGGCGCCCGGTTCACCGCGGGACCAGGGAAGCAGGTGCAGGCCGCCCGCCGCCCGCCGCGCGCCGGACCCCCCAAACCACAAAAGCAGCAGCAGGAGGCCGAGCAGGCAGAGGAGGCGGCGGGCCCAGCTGCTCGACAGCAGTCCCGGCAGCCCCTTGAGCCGCTGCTGCAGCCACATCGGGCCGCCAGGCGCGGGCAAGGGCGCGGGGGCGGCCGCTGGGCCCGCCGCCCAGCCCACCGGCCCGGCCGCCCGCGCCTCACTGCCGGGCCCGGACCGCGGCGCCCACCCCGGCCCCCGCTGCAACCGCCGCAGCAGCCGCCACCGCTGCTTCCTCCTTCTTCTCGGTGGCCTCCAGCCGTCAAACGCCGCCGGCCGTCAAGCGTCGCCGTGTCTTTTACGACAGATGGAAAACTGGAGGGCGGAGGGAGGAGAGAGAGGCGGGCCGGAGAGAAGGGGGCGGAGCCACGGCGGGGGCGGGACAGAAGCTGCCGGGGGCCGGGCCACCGGTTCCCAGGCCCGAAGAGTGAAGTCCAGTAGAGTTAAGTGCAGGGGTCTGGGGAGGACTGGAAGCATCCAATTCACTCGTGAAAAAAACATCGACCCTGCCAAACCAACCACGTGTTGGGCCCCTTTGCTACTGATGGATTCAACAGCCCCAAGATTTAAAAAAACACACACACAACTTTGTTGCTGTAAAAATGACTATTCTCTCGCGGGGCGCAGTGACTCACTACTGTAATCCCAGCACTTTGGGAGGCCAAGGCGGGCGGATCACGAGGTCAGGGGTTCGAGACCAGCCTGACCAACATGGTGAAACCCCGTCTCTACTAAAAATACAAAAACTAGCCGGGGGTGGTGGCGCATGCCTGTAATCCCTGCTCCTCAGGAGGCTGAGGTAGGAGAACTGCTTGTACCCGGAAGGCGGAGGTTGCAAGGTTGCAGTGAGCCGAGATCATGCCACTGCACTCCAGCCTGGGCGACTGAGTGAGACTCCGTCTCAAAAAAAAAAAAAAAAAAAGGCCGGGCGCGGTGGCTCAAGCCTGTAATCCCAGCACTTTGGGAGGCCGAGACGGGCGGATCACAAGGTCAGGAGATCGAGACCATCCTGGCGAACCCGGTGAAACCCCGTCTCTACTAAAAAATACAAAAAACTAGCCGGGCGAAGTGGCGGGCGCCTGTAGTCCCAGCTACCCGGGAGGCTGAGGCAGGAGAATGGCGTGAACCCGGGAGGCGGAGCTTGCAGTGAGCTGAGATCCGGCCACTGCACTCCAGCCTGGGTGACAGAGCAAGACCCTGTCTCAAAAAAAACAAAAACAAAAACAAACAAACAAAAAAGACTATCCTCGCCGCAAAAACACTTGGAACGATACGAAAAAGTGGGGGGAAAGAAAGAGAGAGAGAAGAAAGAAGAGGAAGAAGAAGAAATGAAGAGGAGGAGGGGAAGGGGAGCCATCAGAGGCCAGGAGTGGTGGCTCACGTCTGTAATTCGAGCACTTTCGGACGCTGAGAGGTCAGGAGTTCGAAACCAGCCTGACCAACATGGTGAAAACCTGTCTCTACTAAAAATACAAAAATTAGGCTGGGCGCGGTGGCTCACGCCTGTAATCCCAGCACTTTGGGAGGCTGAGGCAGGAGGATCACGAGGTCAGGAGATCGAGACCATCCTGGCTAACACAATGAAATCCTGTCTCTACTAAAAATACAAAAAATTAGTCAGTCACGCCTGTAATCCCAGCACTTTGGGAGGCCGAGGCAGGCGGATTACAAGGTCAGGAGATCGAGACCATCCTGGCTAACACGGTGAAACTCCGTCTCTAATTTTAAAAAAATACAAAAAATTAGCCGGGCGCGGTGGCAGGAGCCTGTAGTCCCAGATACTGGGGAGGCTGAGGCAGGAGAATGGCCTGAACCCAGGAGGTGGAGCTTGCAGTGAGCCGAGATCGCACCACCGCACTCCAGCCTGGGCGACAGAGCGAGACTCCATCTCTGAAAATAAAAATAAAAATAAAAAAATAAAAATGCAAAAATTAGCTGGGTATGGTGGCAGGCACCTGTTATCCCAGCTACTTGAGAGACTGAGGCACGAGACTCGCCTGAACCAGGGAGGCAGAGGTTGCAGTGAACTGAGATCGTGCCACTGCACTCCAGCCTGGGCAACTAAGAGAGGCTCAGTCTCAAAAAAAACACCAAAAAACAAACCCCAAAAAACCAAACAAACAACAAAAAAACCCTCACCACTAGAAACTAGACTTCCAAAAAAATATTTTGTTAACGGACCTGTCTAGCTGCATGTACACCATATGCGGACACAAATCCAGCCAAGGGCTGTCAATGTCTCCACCACACCAAATTGTCTTCTTGATGTCAGCCCTAAGTTTTAACTTATTAAATAACGTAAGACACTAAAGTCTCATACTTTGAAAATACCTTTAAATTGTGAATCATCGATGCAAAAGAGAAATTTTGCTTTGTATCCTGGGGAAAAAATTCAACATAAGCACAGAGGCAGACAATGGGTGATTGTTTCCACTTTGGTTTCAGTACATTCCAAAGCCAGACAGTGCTTCCCAGTTGTTGGAAATTAAACGGTCATTTGAGGTGGCCTCTGGTGGGTTGTGAGCAGACGCAGAAATGTTTGCTGAGGCCAGTGCCCTTTAGAAGGAGCTGTCCAGGTGATCCTACAGTCTGCCTACCATTTTTATTTTATTTATTTTTATTTTTTATTTTTTTGAGACAAGAGTCGCACTCTGTCCCCCCGGCTAGAGTGCAGTGGTGCGATCTCAGTTCACTGCAACCTCTGCCTCCTACGTTCAAGCATTTCTCATGCCTCAGCCTCCCAAGTAGCTGGTATTACAGGCATGTGCCACTATGCCTGGCTAATTTTTGTATTTTTAGTAGAGATGGAGTTTCACAACGTTGGCCATGCTGGTCTTGAACTCTTTACTTGTGATCCGCCCACTGTGGCCTCCCAAAGTTCTGGGATTACAGGTGTGAGCCACCGCGCCCAGCCCTATTTATTTATTTATTTATTTATTTAGAGAGAGGGTCTCACTCTGTTGCCCAGGCTGGAGTGCAGTGGCGCAATCACAGCTCACTGCAACCTCCATCTCCCAGGCTTACGTGATCCTCCCACCTCAGCCTCCCGAGTAGCTAGAACTATAGGCCCTCACCATTATGCCCAGCTAACTTTTTTTTTTTTTTTTTTTGGTATTTTTTGGAGAGGCAGGTTTTTGCCATGTTGCCCAGGCTGGTCTTGAGCTTCTGAACTCAAGCAATCCTCCCACCTTGGCCTCCCAGAGTGCTGGGATTACAGGTGTGGGCCACCACACTCAGCCTTCTTTATTTATTTTTTATCAATTTTTATTTTAGGTTCAGGGGGTACATGTGCAGGTTTATTACAAGGGGATATTGTGTGATGCTGAGGTTTAGGCATTTTTTTTTTTTTTTTTTTTGAGATGGAGTTTCGCTCTTGTTGCCCAGGCTAGAGTGAAATAGCACGATCTCGGTTCACCACAACCTCCGCCTCCCAGGTTCAAGTGATTCTCCTGCCTCAGCCTCCCGAGTAGCTGGGATTACAGGCATGCGCCACCACGCCTGGCTAATTTTTTTGTATTTTTAGTAGAGACGGGGTTTCTCCATATTGGTCAGGCTGGTCTCGAACTCCTGACCTCAGATGATCCACCTGCCTCAGGCTTCCAAAGTGCTGCGATTACAGGCGTGAGCCACCGTGCCCAGCCTTGAGGTACTGCACTCCAGCCTGGGTGACAGAGCGAGAGACTGTCTCAAAAAAAAAAAAAAGACATTTTATTATTATTTATTTTTACTATTATTATTACTAGGGAGGCTAAGTGCTAGTGAGAGGTGATTGCCCATCTAGCAGCACAGAATATGGCCATCCTACTGAGGCCCTTGCTCTTCCTGGGGCCAAAAAAGGAAATGAGTAAAAGAAAAGGATGAAAATTAGAAAAGCCCCTCATGGCACCGGGCAGCTGCCCTCCAGGCCAGCTATCCTTTCTACACCTTCCCTAGAAAGCTGAGGCCTGCGCCTTTAATTGTCCACAGCACGTGCAGCACGTACCAGAAGTAACATCTGGACGGCAGCCACCACTGGTTAAAGAGACAGGTCCTCTTTCTCCATGAAGCTTGGGAAAGGTTCAAGTTTCAGCAATTTGGTGAAGGGAACAGGAAATAGATACCAAAGGAGGGGAGGGCAGGCTTTGCCAGAGTGAATCCTTTCGCCCAGAGAGGCCAGCAGCCTCCAAGATTGATTCCCCCTCCTGACTTAAAATGACTTTGGGCCGTGGGACTCCCACTGTCCAATGGTTTTTTCTTTTCCTTTTTTTTTGAGACAGAACTCAGGCAGAAGTACAGTGGTACAATCACGGCTCACTGCAGCCTCAACCTCTTAGGCTCAAGTGATCCTCCCACTTCAGCCTCCTGAGAAGCTGAGATTACAGGCGCATGCCACCACGCCCTCCTAATGTTTTTCGTGGAGACAGGAGGTGGGTGGGGGTGGGGCAACGGGTCTTACTATGTTGCCCAGACTGGTCTTGAACTCCTGGTCTCAAAGGATCCTCCCACTTCGGCCTCCCAAAGTGTTGGGATTACAGGCGTGAGTCATGGCACCCGGCCTCAAGCGTTTTTTTTTTTTTTTTTTTCTATTTATAGTACACTACCATTGAGGTTCTCCTTGGACTACAGCAAATGGAGAGTTAGAGCTGGGTTCCAATGCTGCCTCCCTTGCTGTAGTTCTGCATCAGTTGTGTGGCGTCGAGCAGATTGCTTCACATCTCTGGGTCTGTTTTCTCATTTTGCAGATGGGACAATACTGCTTAATTAGCAAGGCTGCTGTGAGCAGGGAATGAGGGAGAGTTTTGAAAATGGAAACAGGGCCAGGTGCATTGGCTCACATGTGTAATCCCAGCACTTCGGGAGGCTGAGGAAGGAGGATGTCTTAAGCTCAGGAGTTTGAGACCAGTCTGGCCAACATGGTGAAACCTTGCCTCAAAAAAAAAAAAAAAAAAATTAGCCAGGCAAGGTGCACGCCTGTAGTCCCAGCTACTCAGGAGGCTAAGGTGGGAGAATCACCTGAGCCCAGGAAGTTGAGGCTGCAGCAGGCCATAATCACATCACTGCACTCCAGCCTGGGCAACAAAGTGAGACCCTGTCTCAAAAAAAAAAAAAAAGAGAAAATTGAACCAGCCAATACATGCTCCTTCTCCTCCCTCTGCTCCTCCTGGCATTTCCTCTTCCTCCAGGGGTCTGGAGTCTGAGTCTGCATCCTCCTGAATCCAAAACATCCGGTGGATTCTGGCACCAAGTCCTGTCTCCAGATGCTGAAACTCCCAGTCCTGGGTCCCAGCTGGGAGGTAGAGGCCCTGGATTCCGCTCACGCCTCTTCCTTTTACTTGCCTTGTGACCTTGAGCTTGCTGCCCGGTGTGTCTGGATATCTCTTGTACTATCTGTACAATGAGCACATCTCCATACAATGAGATGATTTCCACGGTTCCCTGTGACTGACTCTATCTTTTTATTTAATAGAGATGGGGGAGGGGTATTGCTATAGTGCCCAGGCTGGTCTGGAACTCCTGGGGCTAAGCAGTCCTCCCGCCTTGGCCTCCCAAAGTGCTGGGATTACAGGCATGAGTCTCTGTGCCGGCCTGTACCTATATTCTAAAAACAGCATGTATTGATTTTGTTTGAATGTTTTTTTTTTCAAGATGTAGTTTTGCTCTTCTTGCCCAGGCTAGAGTGCAGTGCAATGGGGCGATCTCAGCTCACCACAACCTCCGCCTCCCAGGTTCACGAAATTCTCCGGGCCAGGCACAGTGGCTCAAGCCTGTAATCCCAGCACTCTGGGAGGCCAAGACGGGCAGATCACGAGGTCAGGAGATCGAGACCATCCTGGCTAACATGGTGAAACCCCCGTCTCTACTAAAAAAAAAAAAAAAAAAAAAAAAAAATCTAGCTTGGGGAGGTGGCGGGCGCCTGTAGTCCCAGCTACTTGGGAGGCTGAGGCAGGAAAATGGCATAAACCTGGGAGGCGGAGCTTGCAGTGAGCTGAGATCCGGCCACTGCACTCCAGCCTGGGTGACAGAGCAAGACTCTGTCTCAAAAAAAAAAAAAAAAAAGAAATTCTCCTGCCTCAGCCTCCCAAGTAGCTGAGATTACAGGCACACACCACCATGCCTGGAGAATTTTGTATTTTTAGTAGACAAGGCTTCTCCATGTTGATCAGGCTGGTCTCCAACTTCCAACCTCAGGTGATCTGCCTGCCACTGCCTCCCAAAGTGCTGGTATTACAGGCGTAAGCCACCGTGCCCGGCCAATTTTGTTTGAATTTTACAAATAGTATATGTTTATTGAAAAAAAAATGAAAAATATGAATAACAAAATAACTACCTAGAAATAATATAAAACATCAAAAATTATATAAATATGAAATAATCCCACAACCTGGAAATAATCACAGTAAACACTTGGCTATAATTTTCTTCTAGCATTGTCTCTATGCATGTATACATTGATAAGAATATATATTTGGCCAGGCACGATGGCTCACGCCTATAATCCCAACACTTTGAGAGGCCGAGGCGGGTGGATCACGAGGTCAGGAGTTCCAGACCAGCCTGGCCAAGATGGTGAAACCCCATCTCAACTAAAAATACAAAAATGAGCTGGGCATGGTGGCAGGCACCTGTAATCCCAGCTACTCGGGAGGCTGAGGCAAAGAATTGCTTGAACCCGGGAAGCAGAGGTTGCAGTGAGCTGAGATCGCGCCACTGCACTCCAGCCTGGGCTACAGAGCAAGACTCCATCTCAAAAAAAAAAGAAAAAAAAAAAAAGAATGTATTTTTACTGAGTGGAACCATACTGTATATTCTGCTTTTCCACTTAACATCATACGGGTAGTGTATTTCCCTGGCTGCAGTATCTGCATGCTGTTTTGTTTTTATTTTTATTTTTTGGTTTGTTTGTTTTTTTGAGACAGGGTCTGACTCGCTTGCCCAGGCTGGAGTGCAGTGGTGCGATCATGGCTCACTACAACCTCCACCTCCCAGGCTCAAGTGATCCTCCCCACTCAGCCTCCTGAGTAGCTGGGACTACGGGCACATGCCACCATGCCCAGCTAATTTTTGTATTTTTAGTAGAGAAGGGGGTTTCACCACATTGCCCAGGCTGGTCTTGAATTCCTGGGCTCAAGCAATCCACCTGTCTTGGCCTCCCAAAGTACTGGGATTACAGGCATGAACCACCGCACCCAGCCCATCTGAATGCTGTTGATTTAAATCTTTTCCCAGCACTGATGCATAGCCTGCTCTATGTCGTCCATTGACATTCGTGACATTCCTTCTCTCCCACCCCTTTGCCCCCTGCCAGCCTTGGGTTGCACCCACCACCCACTCCTCTGGAGCCTAATTAGCTGGGAAAAGGGCTCCTGGGTCCCTGTCTGAGGTTTTTTTTTTTTTTTTTTTAGACAGAGTCTCGCTCTATCGCCCAGGCTGGAGTGCAGTGGTGCAATCTTGGCTCACTGCAAACTCTGCCTCCTGGGTTCAAGTGATTCTACTGCCTCAGCCTCCTGAGTATCTGGGATTACAGGCACGCACCACCAGTCTGGCTAATTTTTGTATTTTAGTAAAGACAGGGTTTCAACCATGTTGGTCAAACAGGTCTTGAACTCCTGACCTTGTGATCCGCTCGCTTTGGCCTCCCAAAGTGTTGGGATTACAGGCGTGAGCCACCGTGCCTGGCCTCTGTCTGAGGTTTCTTCCAAGGAAGGAAGGATTTTTGTTCAGAGGTGGCTGCCCCTGTCTGACATCTGGTCCAGAAGCCCTTACTCTAGAGACTATTGAGTTGTTTGTTGGGCTTTGGGCATCTGTGAAGAGGCCCTAAAAACTTTCACTGATTCGTTTATTCATTTAACAATTAATCTCTGTAGGGTGTGGTGGCTCAGCCTGTAACCCAGCACTTTGGGAGGCAGGAAGATCCCTTGAGTCCAGGAGTTCGAGACCAGCCTGGGTAACATAGGGAGACCCTTGTCTCTACAAAAAGTAGAATAATTGGCCAGGTGCAGTGGTTTATGCCTGTAATCCCAGCACTTTGGGAGGTCAAGGCAGGCAGATCACCTGAGGTCGGGAGTTCAAGACCAGTCTGATCAACATAGAGAAACCCTGCCTCTACTAAAAATACAAAATTAGCAGGGCATGGTGGCTCATGCCTGTAATCCCAGCTACTCGGGAGGCTGAAGCAGGAGAATCGCTTGAACCCGGGAGGCAGAGGTTGCCGTGAGCGGAGATCTTGCCATTGCACTCCAGCCTGGGCTAACAAGAGTGAAACTCCGTCTCAAAAAAAAAAAAAAAAAAAAGTAGAAAAATTAGCCAGGGATGGTGGCTCAGGCCTGTGATCCCACCTACTCGGGAGGCTGAGATGGGAAGATCACTTGAGCCCGGGAGGTTGAGGCTGCAGTGAGTGGTGATCATGCCACTGCACTCCAGCCTGCGCAACTGAACGCAACTTTGCCTGAAAAAAATGGAACAAAACAAAACAACAACAAAAAAACCTCAGAAGCGAGACTTTCCTTGGCTCAGAGGTTTGCCTCCCAGGGACACAAAGGTAGATCAAGTGATAGCCTTTTGGTGAGAATGGAGACGGGCTTCCTGCATTTCCAGTGCCTGGGTGGGCCACGTAGGAGTGTCTGTGTCTCTGAACGCATCCCTGCCCACCCTCACCTCTTGGGTTTGGGGAAGGTCTAATGAAATCATGAAAACTGACTTCCTTGGAGCTTGACCTGGGGTTGCTCTAAGTGCGCTACAGGTATCGCCATTAACCCGTGCAAGACCCAATGAACAGACGCTATCATAAGCCCCACTTTTCAGGCGAGCAAACAGGGGCTCACGGTTATCGATGCCATGGAGCGTCGGCCCAGAACCTGGGGTCTAGAAATCGTGGCCTCGCCCTCCTCTCACCGCCCTCTTCCTGGTCGGAGTGAACCCCCCAGAGAAGGGAAGGAGGAGGCAGGGCCTGGCAGAAGTCCCGGGAGCTGCACAGACAGGCGGTGGGAGCTGCCCCGACAGGGAGAGGCCAGGGCTTGGGCACATCTGCAGAAAAACCCTCCCCCCGGGGAAGGCGGCTGGGAGGGCGTGGAGGGGCGGGGCGTTGCCGCCCCCGGGGCGGGCCCAGTGCGTGGCAGCGGGACCTGCGGCCCCGTCGCGAAGTTTCCAGCCCTGCGAGCGCCGCCGGGGTCGGCCGATCATCCTCATACCTCGGCCATGCGGCCCCTGCTGCTCCTGGCCCCGCTGGGCTGGCTGCTGCTGGCTGAAGCGAAGGGCGACGCCAAGCCGGAGGGTGAGGGAGCGAAGGCCGGGGGCGGGAGCGCGGATCCGGGCGGGAGGTCTGGTCCCGGGCTGCCTCCCTGGGAACGACCTGAATGGGAGGCCTGGGCTGGAGAGGGAGTCTGGGTTCCGGTTCCTCGTCCACTTACTCCCTGGTGACTTGAACAAATCACTTCCCCTCTTGGGGCTGCGGTTCCTCCTTCGGGAAAGAAAGGGTGACAGCTGAGTTCCATTCAGCACAGAAAGGCTCAAATAATAATAGTTCTCATAATAATAACCGGCAATGGCTATTCTGCGGAGTGCTCACTATGGGCAAGGCATCAGTTAGGCATGATTGCTACCCTGGTAAGTGTTTCCTTCTATTATCCCCGTTTTCCAGCTGGGCAAACTGAGGCTCCAGAGTTCATTCACTTGCCCAAGATCATACAACTTGTGGGCCTTGGAACCAGGATTTACCCCACCCACCCAGGTGTCTGGTTCCAGAGCCAGGAGGCCTCATGACCATGGGAGTGAGGGGTCTTGAGGGGGACAGGGGAGGGATGGGGGTGGAAGGTGTGGCTCACTTTGTGGAGCAGTTTGTGCTTTCACCCATGTCCCCTGTGGTCTGCTGAGCCCCTGCCAGGGTGGTCTTCCTCTCTGCAGTTTATTTTTTTATTTTATTTAATTAATTAATTTATTTTTGAGACGGAGTCTTGCTCTGTCGCCCAGGCTGGAATGCAGTGTGTGATCTTGCCTTACTGCAACCTCTGCCTCCCAGGTAGAGGCGATTTTTTTTTTTTTTTTTTTGAGATGGAGTCTTGCTCTGTCGCCCAGGCTGGAGTGCAGTGGTGCAATCTCAGCTCACTGCAACCTCTACCTCTCGGGTTCAAGTGTTTCCCCTGCCTCAGCCTCCCAAGTAGCTGGGATTACAGGCACACGCCACCATGCCTAGCTATTTTTAGTTGAAATGGAGTTTCACCATGCTGGCCAGGCTGATCTTGAACTTCTGACCTCGTGATCCGCCTGCCTTGGCCTCCCAAAGTCTTTGGATTACAGGCGTGAGCCATCACGCCCAGCCGGTTCAAGCAATTCCTGTACCTCAGCCTCCCAGGTAGCTGGGATCACAGACATGTGCCACCACGCCGGCTAATTTTTGTATTTTTAGTAGAGATGGGGTTTCACCATGTTGACCAGGCTGGTCTTGAACTCTTGACCTCAGGTGATCTGCCCACCTTGGTCTCCCAAAGTGCTGGGATTACAGGTGTGAGTCACCGCGCCTGGCCCTCTCTGCAGTTTATACTTGAGGAAACTGAGGCCCAGACAGATGAAGTGACTGTCCAGGGTGGTCCAGACAGAGGTGGCTGGTCCGAGGTCAGCTGGGCACCAGTCTAGCACTCCTTCTACTTCCTCAAGGCCGACTGGATTGCAGTGTGTGTCCCACTGTCCTGAGTGGGTGCTTCCCTCCTCCCCAGCCCTCCCTGGCATGGGCCCTCTGCAGGGCTGTCCCGAGAAGGGCATAGACTGCAGACAGTCCCAGCAAAGCCAAGCAGAACTGACGGTAGCTTCCGTGGCGTTCTCCTCCTTCAGCCTACCCTCTTGGAGAACCTGAAACTGTACCACTAGAAGGATCCTGGGTTCTGGGACCCTTGGGTCTTTGGGTCAGGGATGGGAACCACCATTTCTTTCTTTTTTTGTTGTTGTTGGGTTTTTTTTGTTTTTTGAGACAGAGTTTTGCTGTGTCTCCCAGGCTAGAGTACAGTGGTGTGACCTCGGCTCACTGCAACCTCTGCCTCCTGGGTTCAAGCAATTATCGTGTGTCAGCCTCCAGACTAGTTTGGGATTACACGCCTGCACCATCATGCCCAGCTAATTTTTGTATTTTTAGAAGAGACGAGGTTTTACCATGTTGGCCAGGCTGGTTTCAAACTTCTGACCTCACGTGATCCTCCTGCCTCGGCTTCCCAAAGTGCTGGGATTACAGGCGGGAGCCACTGCACCCAGCCAGGAACCACCATTTCTTTCTTTTTTTTTTTTTTGTGAGACAGAGTTTCACTCTTGTTGCCCAGGCTAGAGTCCAATGGTGCAATCTCGGCTCACTGCAACCTCCGCCTCCCAGGTTCAAGTGATTCTTCTGCCTCAGTCTCCCTAGTGGCTGGTATTACAGGCAGATACCACGACGCTCAGCTAATTTTTGTATCTTTAGTAGAGACGGGGTTTTACCATGTTGGTCAGGCTGGTTTCAAACTCCTGATCTCAGGTGATCCACCTGCCTCGGCCTCCCAAAGTGCTGGGATTACAGGCGTGAGCCACCGCGCCCGGCCAGGAACTGCCATTTCTTTTTTTTTTTTTTTTTTTTTTTTTTTCTGGAGACGTAGTCTCGCTCTGTCGCCCAGGCTGGAGTGCAGTGGCCGCATCTCGGCTCACTGCAAGCTCCGTCTCCCGGGTTCACGCCATTCTCCTGCCTCAGCCTCCCGAGTAGCTGGGACTACAGGCGCCCGCCACCTCGCCCGGCTAGTTTTTTGTATTTTTTAGTAGAGACGGGGTTTCACTGTGTTAGCCAGGATGGTCTCGATCTCCTGACCTCGTGATCCGCCCGTCTCGGCCTCCCAAAGTGCTGGGATTACAGGCTTGAGCCACCGCGCCCGGCCAGGAACTGCCATTTCTTGAGTACCTCCCTTGGGCCAGGTTGTGCCCAAGGCCCCACGTCTCCCAGTGGTAAAGCCGGCGCTGCTTGCTCTCTGTGAGGTTTGGTGTTCTAGCCTGCAAGACCTGGTGATACTACCTCACGCCTGGAGTTCTAACAAGGATTTCAGGGGATGAAGTTGGGGAGAGTTCAGCTCAATGCCTGGCCCATGAAAGGCCCTCGGCAAAGGGCATTTTCTCTCCCGGGCCCAGGGCTGCTGGCTTACAGCAGGGCAGTAAAACAGCTCAGAAAGTCCAGTGACGGAAACGCTCACCACCGGGCCGTGCAAAGGGCTCTCGGCCTGGGTCCCCTCACTGGCCAGGAGCCCTGTTGTGGCCTTGTTTTCTGGGCCTTTGATACCCCTGCTTCTGCTGACATGGGCTGCCTGCATCCCAGACCATCCCAGGAGAGAAACCTTAGCTGCCCACGATGAAGCCTGGGAAGTTGAATTGTAGAGGGACCAGACTGATGACAGGGCGTTAGGCACCCTGATCCCCAGCAAGTGACAGGAGGAGGGCAGAGCAGATCTGAGGAAGCCTTCACAGAGGGTGCTGCTGTGGGCGGAGGACAGGATCAGTGTGCTGCTGATGTAACCCAGGTAGAGCACCTGGTAGATAGTAAGCACATCTGTGCTCACTGATGCACGAGAGAGCGGATCCCCAGGCCTGGGGCTAATGTCAGGCCAGTCTGAGTTGCGCCTTTGCTTCCCTTCTCCATTTGGATCCTTACCTGTTTTCCTTTTTTTTTTCAATTTTTCGTTTTCTTTCCTTCTTTTTTTTTTTCTTTTTTTTTGAGACAGAGTCTCACTTTGTTGCCCAGGCTAGAGTGCAATGACACGATCTCAGCTCACTGCAGCCTCCGCCTCCAGGGTTCAAGCGATTCTCCTGTCTCAGCCTCCCAAGTAGCTGGGATCACAGGCATGTGCCACCATGCCTGTCTAATTTTTGTATTTTTAGTAGAGACGGGTTTTGCAGTGTTGGCCAGGCTGGTCTCAAACTCCTGACCTCAAGCAATCTGCCCACCTCGGCTTCCCAAAGTGCTGGGATTACAGGCGTGAGCCACCACGCCTGGCCAGGATCCCTTTGATGAGTAAGGAATCATCAACCCCATTTTGGAGATGGGAAGACTGAGGCCCTGGAAGGTTAAACATCTGGTCTCTCGTTGCCAGAGCTGGTTGGGGGTGGGGTCGTTGTCTGGAACTCAGATCTACTGTTCATTTCTGCACCTCTGGATGGGAAGGGGGTGCTATTGCCTGGAAATGCTGCCTGGGGGAGCCTGCTCAGCTCCCCCAGACCCAGCTGAGGCGTGACCTTCAGCCAGCTGGACAGGACAGAGTGGATTGCTCATCTTCCCTGCAGGCATTGCCTAAGCAGCCCACTGACTAGTGTATGTGTTTGGTGGGGGGCAGCCCAGCAGCCCCCCAGAGAGGCCAGCTCTTCCCTTTCCCTGGCAGGTGGATGGGAGGGTCAGCTACTGAGGTGGATTCAGCCGGAGTAGGGGAGGGGATTTGTTGTGGAGTCTTGGGGAGTGAGGTGGGTGGGGTGCTGTCGGCAGCTTGTCTGTCCCCTCACCCAAAACCCATGGCTTTGGTGCATGGAGAGAAACATGGACTGTTTTCACTTTTAGGGGGCTCCCAGTCGGAGGGGGGTATAGAGCACCTCGCCTCAGTAGACACCCCGTGTCTGAGGGAAGAGATATTGTGCCATCCTGTGGAGGCTTCCAGAACAAGATGGGAGACACAAGGAGGCTTCAGCAAAGCAACATCTTCCATCACAGGGAACTGGGGGAATAAAAGGCAACATCCAAACAGGCAGATGTCCCTAGAGCCGAGGCCAGATGTACCACGGCCCTTCCTCCCGTTTGCAGAAACTTTTAGCAGATCTCCAGCTCCTGCCTTTCCCTGTAGGCCTTGGTTTGGCCACAGTGAGGGAAGGACAGCTGCAGAGATCAGAGGCTCAGCTGGGCGTTCAGGTCATGCTGTTCCCTACTAGAGAACAGAAGGGTCCCGGGAGTCAGGCAGGCTGCACTGGATGGTGTGGGGGTGGGGCCGGGTCTGGGGAGACCTAAGTGGGCAGCTGGCCCGGGGGAGGCCAAGGTTGGCTCCCAGGTGCTGGGCATCCCTAGTTCCTGCCAGACCCTGTTCCTGGCTTCCGTTCAAGCCTGGGGTGGGGATGAAGGATGGGGGAGGGGGGAGGGCGGAAGGTCTTCATTCATTCCCGCCTCCCCAGAGAGCAGACTGGGTGTGTCATGACTGCGCTTTGACTCAGGCCACACAGTGACCACCCACGCCTTGGGCTGGGACTGCTTGGGGAGGAGGGGGCATCTGCTGGCACAGTCAAACCAGGGGTGCCCAGAAGGTCCCGTTCTTCCAGGAGCTCATCACATAGGCACGTCCCAACCAAGCACTCACCCTCAGTCCACATATTCTTTTCTTTTTCTTTCTCTTTTTTTTTTTTGAAACGGAGTCTCGCTCACCCAGGCTGGAGTGAAATGGTACCATCTCAGCTCACTGCAACCTCTGCCCCCTGGGTTCAGGCAATTCTCCTGCCTTAGCCTCCCGAGTAGCTGGGATTATAGGTGCCCGCCACCATGCCCGGCTAATTTTTGTATTTTCAGTAGAGACAGGGTTTCTCCATGTTGGCCAGGCTGTTCTCAAACTCCTGACCTCAGGTGATCCACCCTCCTTGGCCTCCCAAAGTGCTAGGATTACAGGCGTGAGCTACCGCCCACATCATTCTTTTCTTAAAAGTTTTTCTAAATTTTATTTTTTTGTACAGACAGGGTCTCACTGTGTTGCCTGGGCTGGTCTTGAACACTCAGGCTCAAGTGATCATACCCACCTTGGCCTCCCAAAGGCTGGGATTATAGGTGTGAGCCACTGCACCTGGCTAATTCCTGTGGCCCAGTGGCATGATTATAGCTCACTGCAGCCTTCACCTCCTGGGCTTAAGCAATCCTCCCGCCTTAGCTTCCTGAGTAGCTGGGACTACAGGTGCGTGCCACCACACCTGGCTTATTTTTTAATTTTTCATAGAGACAGGGTTTCACTTTGTTGCCCAGGTTGGTCTTGAACTCAGGGCCTCAATTAAGCCTTCTGCCTTGGTCTCCCTAAGTGCTGGCATTACAGGCATGAGCCACCCTGCCCTCTGCATCATTCTTGCTCTCAGGAAGGCAGCTCCCCTTTATTCCTGACCCCCAGGGCAGCACCTACCAAGACACAGCTCCCCTTTTTAGGGGAGGCACCCTGTCGCTAGAACCCCCACAACTACCAAGGCAGGCACTGTGCCAAGCGCTTTACGACATCAGCTCATTGAATCCTCATGAAAGTCTCTGGAGGGAGGTACTATCATCTGTATTATTCCCATTTTACAGATGAGGAAACTGAGGCACAGAGAGGCTAAGTTCCCTGCCCAGCAATCTGTCTTTAGCACCCCCGCTATTGTCTCTCATTGATTTCTGCTGATCACGGGTTCATCTGGGGAAGTCATTGCTGGACTTTGGGCAGAAGAAGGTGGGGAGGGCTGAGAGCTCTGGGTGCCAGGCCTTGGCCTTAGCCCAAGGCAGCTGGCTGGACCAGACAGAAAGCAGGTGGGAGGGGCCTTGGTGCTTGAAAATGAATCTTCCACATCCATGCCTTAAGGGTTTCTCTGGCCTGGCCTAACAGTGAGCTGGGAAAAGACCTCACCATGTGACTGGAGTTGAGTGCTCCTGCTGCAGAGGCCAGAGGGAAGGTGGCTGGAAGCCCTGGCTTCTATCTGCAACCAGGAGTCTCTGTCATTTTAGGATGTTGGGCTCTTGGACAGGGAAATGAAGACAAGAGGACGGGCTTTTAGAATGCCAATTCATTCCCATTTCACCTAAAGATTCTGTGACTTGGCCGGGCGCGGTGGCTCAAGCCTGTAATCCCAGCACTTTGGGAGGCCGAGACGGGTGGATCACGAGGTCAGGAGATCGAGACCATCCTGGTGAACATGGTGAAACCCCGTCTCTACTAAAAAAAAAAATACAAAAAAAACTAGCCGGGTGAGGTGGCGGCGCCTGTAGTCCCAGCTACTCGGGAGGCTGAGGCAGGAGAATGGCGTGAACCCGGGAGGCGGAGCTTGCAGTGAGCTGAGATCCGGCCACTGCAACTCCAGCCCGGGAGACAGAGCGAGACTCCGTCTCAAAAAAAAAAAAAAAAAAAGATTCTGTGACTTTGGGCCAGGTATTTAGCCTCTCTGTGCCTCAGTTTCCTCACCTGAAGAAGCAGGGATAAAAATATCACCTTCCTCATATAGTGTTGACCGTTAAATAAGATAATGAATATAACATGCCACATACAGCACACAGTATCTCACAGGGGTTCAGTGGTGGTGGCTCTTCCTGAAATCACCTTCCCATGTTGCTGCTTTTTTTTTTTTTTTTTTTTGAGACAGAGTTTCACTCTGTCTCCTGGGCTGGAGTGCTGTGGCACGATCTTGGCTCACTGCAACCTCTGCCTCCTGGGTTCAAGTGATTCTCCTGCCTTAGCCTCCCAAGTAGCTGGGATTACAGGCACCATGGTATAACTTGCACCATGTAAAATGCACCACTGCCTGGCTAATTTTTATATTTTTAGTAGAGACGGGGTTTTGCCATGTTGGCCAGGTGGGACTTGAATTCCTGACCTCAGGTGATCCGCCCTCCTTGGCCTCCCAAAGTGCTGGGATTACAGGTGTGAGCCACTGTGCCTGGCCTTTTTTTTTTTTTTTTTTTTTGAGACAGAGCCTCACCCTGTTGCCTAGACTGGAGTACGGTGGCGTGACCCTGGCTCACTGCAACCTCTGCCTCCTGGGTTCAAGCAATTCTCGTGCCTCAGCCTTACTAGTAGCTGGGATTACAGGCTCTTGCCACCAAGCCTAGCTAATTTTTATAGTTTTGATAGAGACAGGGTTTCACCATGTTGGCTAGGCTGGTCTCAAATTTCTGATCTCAACTGATCTGCCTGCCTCACGTTGCTGCTTAGGGCCAGAATGTACACTGTGTCTTGGTCAGGCCCAGTCCCAGCCATGGTGAGGGAGAGGGAGACCAAGGAAATAAAGATGTGGCTCTGGCCTGGCAGAGGGAGAAGGAGCAGGTTTGTACCAATACGTCAACTACTGGGCAAACCAAGACTGCATGTGCAAAGGAGTGACCACATGGGATGAGATGAAGGAGGGCTTCCAGGAGGAGGTAGACTGGAGGCCTCTTTAGGGGAAGGAATGTGTGTTGCCAACAGGTCAAGGGAACGGGGTGCAGGCTGGGTTTACTGAGGCTGTTTTCTTGGGGATGTTAGGACGTCATGCCAGGGTCTCTTGTTGGAGGGATTGTCTTCAGTTCTCTTGTGAACCGCCTCCCAGACAGACCCCTGCATTGCAGCCTAGTGTCAGGGGACCAAGGGGATGGACTGGACCAGTGATTCCCAAATGTGGCTTGATATCAGAAATCACCTGGGAAAGGTAGGAAAAATCCAGACTCCTGGGCCCATCTCAGACCCCTAGCCCCAGGGCCTAGAAGCCTGGATTCCACAACTTCTCTTGTGATGCTGATGTGTGGGCAGGTTTGGGACCCTCTGAACTGGACAATCACGTGGGTTCCTCAACCAGAGAGGCAGGCTCTGCGTGGCCCAAGGAACTCGGGAGTTTTTTTGTTTGTTTTGTTTTTTGTTTTTGTTTTTGAGACAGAGTCTCACTCTGTCGCCCAGGCTGGAGTGTAGTGGCGCAATCTTGGCTCACTGCAACCTCTACCTCCTGGGTTCAAGCAGTTCTCTGCCTCAGCCTCCCGAGTAGCTGGGATCACAGGCTCCCGCCACCACCATGCCCAGCTAAGTTTTGTATTTTTAGTAGAGATAGGGTTTCACCATCTGGGCCAGGCTGGTCTTGAACTCTTGACCTCGTGATCCACCTGCCTCGGCCTCCCAAAGTGCTAATATTATAGGCGTGAGCCACCGTTCCTGGCTTTTTTTTTTTTTTTTTTTTTTTTCTGAGACGGAGTCTCGCTCTGTCGTCCAGGCTGGAGTGTGGTGACATGATCTTGGCTCACTGCAAGCTCCGCCTCCCAGGTTCATGCCATTCTTCTGCCTCAGCCTCCTGAGTGGCTGGGACTACAGGCGCCCGCCATTATGCCCGGCTAATTTTTTTTTTTTTTTTGTATTTTTAGTAGCGATGGGGTTTCACCGTGTTAGCTAGGATGATCTCTATCTCCTGACCTCATGATCCGCCCGCCTCGGCCTCCCAAAGTGCTGGGATTACAGGCGTGAGCCACCGCGCCCAGCCTTTTCTTTTTTTGAGACAGGATTTTGCTCTTGTCGCCCAGGCCAGAGTGCAATGGCACAGTCTCTGCTCACTGCAGCCTCTGCCTCCTGGGTTCAAACGATTCTCTTGCCTCAGCCTCACGAGTAGTTGGGATTAGAGGCATGTGCCACTACGCCCGGCTAATTTTTATATTCTTAGTAGAGACAGGGTTTCACCAGGTTGACCAGGCTGCTCTCAAACTCCTGACCTCAGGTGATCCCCCTGCCTCAACCTCTCAAAGTGCTGCTATTACAGGCGTGAGCCACTGCGCCCAGCCACGGAACCTGGGGATTGTTAAGGCCCCAGTGTGGGCTCTCAGCAGCACTGTTTCCCTGGAAAACAGGGAAGAGACAGGTTATGCGGAGGAAAGTGGGCATGTGGGAAGGGCACAGCTAGACAGCTCCCTTACATAGATAGAGGGAGAGGGCCCTCTCAACAGATGGCCTGGCCACTGTCCCTGGCTGGGCAGTGCATGCATTTAGGTTAAGAGAGGAGACTCCGGGTTCAGGCTTGTGTCCAAGTCCTGGTGCTGCTGCTTCCTAGCTCCCTTGGGCACATTACTCGCCAGTTCTAGCCTTGGTTTCCTAACTGGAAAGTGGGGGGTTAGTATGTGTGAAGTGCTTCGAACAGCATTGGCTGGGCACAGTGGCTCATGCCTGTAATTCCAGCACTTTGGGAGGCTGGGGCAGGCAGATCACCTGAGGTCAGGAGTTCGAGACCAGTCTGGCCAACATAGTGAAACCCCGTGTCTATTAAATATACAAAAATTAGCAGGGTGTGGCAGCGTGCACCTGTAATCCCAGCTACTTGGGAGACTGAGGTAGGAGAATTGCTTGAACTCGGGAGGCGGAGGTTGCAGTGAGCCAAGATCACACCACTGTACTCCAGCCCAGGGACAGAGCCAGAATCTGTATCAAAAAAAAAAAAAAGTTGGGCACAGTGGCTCATGCCTCTAATCCCAGCACGTTGGGAGGCCGAGGCAGGTTGATCACTTGAGGTCAGGAGGAGTTTGAGACCAGCCTGGCCAACATGGTGAAACCCCATCTCTACTAAAAATACAAAAAATTAACTGGGCATAGTGGCTGGCACCTGTAATCCCAGCTACTTGGGAGGCTGAGGCATGAGAATCACTTGAACCCAGGAGGTAGAGATTGCAGTGGGCCAAGATCTAGCCACTGCACTCCAGCCTGGGTGACAAAGCGAGACTCTGTCTCAAAGAAAAAAAAAAAATGTGTCTGGCACATAGAAAATGCTTGATGAAGGTAAGCCATTATTGTTGCTGTTATTGAGAAGCAGGAACTTGAGAAAGGGGCTTTGAGCTACGCCACCCCATCCCCTTCCCCAACCCCTGCTGCTGGAGTTATAAGAGCCTGTTCCATCAAGAATCCTGAATTGCGCATGCACACACACACACACACACACACACACACACACACACACACACACACAGATACATGCTCACTCACTCACATGCTCTCACGCTGGCTTTTTCCATCCATGAAATGTGACACTCTTCCTGTCCCCAGCAGCCCCATGTTGACAAGAGGGCCTCAGAGCTGGTGGCTCTGGTTCTCTTTTCCTGGGGGGAGACTTCACCGTCCTGGCAGGAGTTGGGTGGAGCCCTTCCCCAAGTGTAAGCAGCACCCCTTGTTTCTGGATCCCGGGTTCAGGTGGTGAGGCCTCTCCTTCCCACACGTGCCTGGTGTATCCACCCCCTCCTCCCCCAGGACCCCAGCTGATCCCTGCCAATCTCTTCTGGGCCGCCTGGCGCCCGCCCCCTGCCCTGGGGCCAGATCCTTCCCTGGCTACCCCTGCCCCACCAGCTCTGGCAAGCCAGGCCCCTTTGTTCCTGCAGTCTAGGTTCTTCCTGACTTCCTGAGGTGGTGGGAGGGGAGGGCCTTACCTGCCTGCTGTCATTCTGGCCACCAGGTGAAAAGTGTAAGCTGCAGACCCTCAGGGAGCTAAAACTCACCCTAAGTGAGCTAAGACAATGATGAGCACCGCGGTGTGGGTCTTGCCTCTGTGGCTCGGAGGCCAGAGAGGAAAGGAGAAATCAGAGAAAGCTTCGTAGAGGTGGAAGGGACGTCATTGTCACTGGCCCTGGGACCTGGAGGAAGGTTAGAGAAAGGAGACATATGCTGGGTGTGGTGGCTCATGCCTGTAATCCCAGCACTTTGGGAGGCCGAGGTGGGCAGATCGGTTGAGGCCAGGAGTTCCAGACCAGCCTGAGCAACATGGCAAAACCTCATCTCCACTAAAAAATTTAGCTGGGCATGGTGGTGCACCTGTAGTCCCTCCTAGCTACTCGGGAGGCCGAGGTGGGAGGATCACCTGAGTGCAGGAAGTTGAGGCTGCAGTGAGCCATGATTGTGCCTCTGCACTCCAGCCTGGGCAACGGGAGTGAAATTGGGTTCCCCTGCCCAAAACAAAAAACAAAAACAAGAAAGAGGACACAGAGGGAGCCATGGTAGGATGGGAGGAACCCAGCAAGGAGAGACCCCCCCAGTTGGAGGAGGGCCCCCATGATGGAGAGGGATGAGTATATCACCCGCCAGATGAGAGAGGGCCTTGAATGCCAGGCCAAGGCATTTGCTTCTCATTAATCAGCACCAGTAATACCTCTTTTTGTTGTTGTTGTTTTTTTAAGACAGAGTCTCACTCTGTCACCCAGGCTGGAGTGCGGTGGTGCGATCTTGGCTTACTGCAACCTCCACCTTCTGGGTTCAAGCAATTCTCCTGTCTCAGCCTCCCGAGTAGCTGGGACTACAGGCACATGCCACCACGCCCAGCTAATTTTTGTATTTTTAGTAGAAATGGGGTTTCACCATGATGGCCAGGCTGTTCTTGAACTCCTGATTTCAGGAGATCCGCCCTCCTCAGCCTCCCAAAGTGCTGGGATTATGGGTGTGAGCCACTGTGCCTGGCCTTCAGTAATACCTCTTCATGTGTGCCGAGAATCCCAATAAGGATTTTACATGCCTGATCTCATTTAATTACTCCAGCAGCCCTGAGAAGTAGGTACTGTTATTATCCCTGCTTTCCAAGGGGGAAACTGAGCCTCAGAAGGGATAGGGACTTGCCCCAGGTCACATGGCTATGAAGGAGCAGAGCTAGGATTCTAACCAGGCAGGCTAGCTCCAGACTCCTCAATTCTCAGAGAACACAGCTTCAAAGTGTGCTCTGGGAGGGGCTTCCCCAGGGCTCCCTGAGATGCTCTCTGGGGAGTTATTTCCAGAAGGTTCTGTTGCAGAGGCAGGCCACACTGCAGAGCATGAGAGAGGTTCCTTGTTAAAAATGGAGGAATGGCTGCCCTGGCCAAAGGTCGGGAGTGGAGCAGTGGATTTCAAGTGAGTTTCCACTCTGGGCTGACTCATTGGTTGTAACAGCCTCAAGCATGGTGTTGGGAGAATCTAGAACCATGTGATACTCAGCAGGAAAGACTGGGATAGATTAGCAATGTCTGTCCTGGGTTAGGCATGGAGAGCAGGGACCTGTGAGCCATGTATTTGCTGTCCCTGGGCTAATGTGCATCATTGGCCAGAGAGATCTTCCTGGTGGTCAACATTCAGAGTAAATTCTTCCTTCCATGCCCTCTAAAGCCAGAAACTCAGTCCTATAATTCAGGGTGTAGACACCTCTCCTGTCTACAGCACATGCTTCATGACACGTTGGTCAGTGTATTTGTCTGTTTCATGTTGCTGTAAAGAAGTACCCATGGCTGGGTAATTTCTCAAGAAAAGAGGTTTATCTGGCTCACAGTTCTGTAGGCTGTACAAGCATACCACCAGCATCTGTTCTGCTTCCAGTGAGGCCTCAGAAAGCTTTGATTCATGGCAGGCATGTCATATGGTGAGAGCTGGAGCAAGAGAGAGGAAGAAATACAAGGCTCTTTTAAACAACCAGCTCTCCGCTGGGCACAGTGGCTCATGCCTGTAATCCCAGCACTTTGGGAGGCCGAAGCATGTAGATCATTTGAGGTCAGGAGTTTGAGACCAGCCTGGCCCAACATGGTGAAACCCCGCCTCTATTAAAAATACAAAAATTAGCTGGGTGTGGTGGCGAGTGCCTGTAGTCCCAGCTACTCAGGAGGCAGAGGTTGCAGTGAGTTGAGATCGTGGCACTGAAACAAACAAACAAAACAAACAAACAAACAAAAAAAAACAGCTCTTTTGGCTAGGACGGTAACTCTTGCCTGTAATCCCAGCACTTTGGGAGGCCTAAGCAGATCACCAGAGGTCAGTGGTTCAAGACCAGCCTGGCCAACGTGGTGAAGCACCATCTCTACTAAAAATACAAAAATTAGCCAGGTGTGGTGGCACCTGCCTGTAGTCCCAGCTACTTGGGAGGCTGAGGCAGGAGAATAGCTTGAACCCAGGAGGTGGAGGTTGCAGTGAGACAAGATCCTGCCACTGCATTCCAGCCTGGGTGACAGAGCGAGACTGTCTCAAAAAAATAAAAACCAACCACCTCTCACATGAACTCAGAGCAAGAACTCGCTCATTACCAAGGAGATAGCACCAAGCCATTCATGAGGGATCTGCCCCTGTGACCCAAACACCTCCCACTGGGCCCCACCTTCAACACTGGGGATCACATTTCAACGTGCAATTTGAAGGGGACAAATATCCAACTATATCAGTCAGTTACTGGGTGGAGGGAGCCCTGGAGGAGACTCAGGAAACCTGGGTTATTTCCTGCTCTATCATCCTCCCTGGGCCCTGTTCTGTGATGGGCCCAAGAAGACACTTTCTGAAAGAATTTGACAGGTCACTGGGAACAAAGACCTCCCTGTGACCTCCCTCATCCATTCCCATTCACCATACCCTCCCCTGTCTGCAGACAACCTTTTAGTCCTCACGGTGGCCACTAAGGAGACCGAGGGATTCCGTCGCTTCAAGCGCTCAGCTCAGTTCTTCAACTACAAGATCCAGGTAAGGGGTTTCCTGGGCGAGGCAGAGACAGTGAGGGGTAGGCAGGAGGATCTAGGAGTTAGTGCCGTTTCCAAACTACCACAGCTCTTGAGATAGACGTGGGGTCACAGGGGAGGCTTCTGGAAGCCTGAAGGATGAAAATGAGTCGGGAATGGGAAGACACAGCAGAGGACACAGCATGAGTCTACGGGGTGAGGGAGAGGTGGAGAGTTGGCTAGAGAAATGCTCAGATGTTAGTGTGCAGGAGTCTCACCTGAGGGTAGTTTAGGGGACAGGGCCTCGGGATCAGCATTTCCACAAGTTCCTCCAGGTAATTTGGGGATGGGCGTGCTCTAGACATCTTCCCTGTATTATAAACACTGCTCTAAAGAAACAGGAGTGGTCTGGCGCTGGGGCTCACACCTGTATTCCCAGCACTTTGGGAGGCCGATGATCCACTTTGGATCATCACCTGAGGTCAGGAGTTTGAGACCAGCCTGGCCAACCATGGCGAAACCCCGTCTCTACTAAAAATACCAAAAAAATTAGCCGGGCATGATGGCACACACCGGTAATCCCAGCTGCTTGGGAGGCTGAGGCAGGAGAATCACTTGAACCCGGGAGGTGGAGGTTGCAGTGAGCCGAGATGGTGTCACTGCACTCCAGCCTGGGCAACAGAGTGAAACTGTCACAAAAAAAAAAAGGAAAAAGAAACATGAGCTAATGCCCAGTCGACCACTGGCATGGGCTTGGTGTCCTCTGTGTACAGTCCATGGGGCTGAGCCCTGCAGGGCGACGAGTATCCTGAGTGCTTCCTTATGTCAGGCACAAGGTTGGGCACTGGCAATAGGGTGATGGACAATACAGAACATGTCATTGCCTACACAGAGCTTGCAATCTACTGGCATTAAGTCAGCAAGCAAGTGTATTAGCTCACATGAATGAGGGTTGCAGGAGAGGGTTGCTTCAGGCATGACTGGATCCAGGGATTCAAGCAGCAAAGTGAGGGCCTTGTCTTTCCATCTCTAGGCCCTGTTTGTTTTCATTGTGGTGGCAAGATGACCACCAGCCACAGATTCATGTGCCCCAGTTTCTCAACTTCAGCAGAAGGAGACAGCCTTTCCTTTTTGTGAAAGGTCTGCGGACTTTTCTGTTTTTGATAGAACACTCCCAGGGAAGATGCTGATAGGCCATGCTGGGGTCACATGCTCAAATCTCGGTGTGGGAGGGGTAGGAAGGGTGGGACATTCTGATTGGACAGGCATGGTCACATGACCACCAGGAGCCAGGTAAGCGTCACACAGGTGGAGAATGGTTTCCTTACAGGGGAGGGTCAGAGTTGCTGGACCCACAGAAGCAAAAAAAATATTTCTTTCTTTTTCTCTTTTTTTGAGACAGAGTCTTGCTCTGTCTCCCAGGCTGAAGTGCAATGGTGCGGTTTCTGCTCACTGGAACCCTCACCTCCCGGGTTCAAGCAATTCTCCTGCCTCAGCCTCCCAAGTAGCTGGAATTAGAGGCATGTGCCACCACACCTGGCTAATTTTTGTGTTTTTAGTAGAGACAGGGTTTCGCCATGTTGGCCAGTCTAGTCTTTAATTCCTGACTTCAGTTGATCCACACGTCTCGGCCTCCCAAACTGCTGGGATTACCGGCATGAGCCACCCCGCCCGGCCCTGTGAAAATATTTCTTTACCAAAAGTCAATGTTAAGGGGTGTTTCACTCCAGGCGCTCGGCCTAGGGGAGGACTGGAATGTGGAGAAGGGGACGTCGGCAGGTGGAGGGCAGAAGGTCCGGTTGCTGAAGAAAGCTCTGGAGAAGCACGCAGACAAGGAGGATCTGGTCATTCTCTTCACAGACAGGTAGGTGGGTCAGGGCTTCCTGGCCCAAGCCCCTCAGAGGAAGATAGAATATTCTAAAATGAGCCCCTCCCAGAACATCGGGGAAGAAGGGGGACCACTCTAGCTACGATTGCCTAGTTTTAGGGTGTCCATTCCCGGTCTTAGTGAAGCCCATTCCCAAGCTTGGTGAAAAGATAAAGAGGAGGTGGCCCATGAGTGTGATGGGCCCACTTTAAGTAAGAGAAGAATGACATGCTATGGGGACCGTCTCTCTGCCCAGGGTTGGGGTGGGAACATGGCAGGCAGGGCTGCAGACAGACAGTTCCGTTTCCCAGATGGTGGCCCAGGCTGGCGTGGGCAGAGGGCCATTTGTGGAGCACTTGATCCCTGGTCCCCCTGTCTGTGCCCTCACTGGGCCCCTGCTCACCCCTGCCCTGCTCCGTCTTCTTGCTGCTCTGGCCACAGCTACGACGTGCTGTTCGCATCGGGGCCCCGGGAGCTCCTGAAGAAGTTCCGGCAGGCCAGGAGCCAGGTGGTCTTCTCTGCTGAGGAGCTCATCTACCCAGACCGCAGGCTGGAGGCCAAGTATCCGGTGGTCTCCGATGGCAAGAGGTTCCTGGGCTCTGGAGGTGAGAGGCCTGGGTACAGGGTGCTTGGCCCAGCAGAGGGGTCGATCCCCTGCCTTTGTGAGGACCCCCCCTTGTTTGACGTGCAATGTGGGTGTCTCACAGGTCTCCAGTGCAGAATGTCCTGAATAGAGCTCCTGAATTTTCAACCCCAAATGTGTTCCCCTGCAGTTCTCCTCATCTCATTCAACAGACACGCAGCCCCACGGACAGACCCAGGAGTCACTCCTGACTCCTCCCTTGCCCTCCTCCAATGCCAGTCTACTGTCCAATGCCAGTCACCTGTCTGCTACTTTTTAAATTTTGAGATGGCATCTCAATCTGTTGCCCAGGCTGGAGTGCAGTGGTGCAATCTCGGCTCACTGCAACCTCCGCCTCTTGGGCTCAAGCAATCCTCCTGCCTCAGCCATCCAAGTAGCTGGGATTACAGGCATGCACCACTATGCCCAGCTAATTTTTGTATATTTAGTAGAGATGGGGTTTTGCCATGTTGGCCAGGTGGGTCTTGAACTCCTGGCCTTAAGTGATCTACCTGCCTTGGCCTCCCAAAGTGCTGGGATTACAGGCGTGAGTCACCACACCTGGCCACCTGCCTCCTACTTCTTAAAGATCTCTGGAATCTGCTCTCTCCGGCCCACAGTTCACTGCCGCTATTCTCACTGGGCTCCTGGCTCTCGGTAGGAGCCTCCTTACTGCTCTGCCAATCCCTACCTTCATGCCCTTCCAGGCCATTCTCCATCCAGCAGCCAGAGGGGTCTTTAAACGATGCAAATCCAAGGCCAGGCGTGGTGGCTCACACCTGTGATTTCAGCGATTTGGGAGGCCGAGGTGGGCGGATCACGAGGTCAGGAGATCGAGACCATCCTGGCTAACATGATGAAAACCTGTCTCTACTAAAAATACAAAAAATTAGCCAGGCGTGGTGGCAGGTGCCTGTAGTCCCAGCTACTCAGGAGGCTGAGGCAGGAGAATGGCGTGAACCCGGGAGGCGGAGCTTACAGTGAGCCAAGATCGCGCCACTGTACTCCAGCCTGGGCAACAGAGCGAGACTCCGTCTTATAAATAGATAGATAAATAAATAAGATGTAAATTCACACACATCACTTAATGACTTTCCACTGCATGGAGAATAAAATCCACAGGCCTCTTTTCAACCTCAGATGGGGATCTGCCATCTGCCCTGAACAGACACTTTTTTCCACTGGTCCAGAGTAAGCACAGTCCAGATGGCCTTGCCCTGGCGCAGGCCCAGGAGTAGGGGTGTCCCATTACTCTTGTGGTTGCCTGTCACCAGTCTGTACTGTAGCTAGGAGCCCATGTGGGCTTTCCCACTATGCCGGGTCTCAGCCCCCAAGGCGCTGTGTGAGCTTGGCCCAGCCTTGCCCTTCTCTGGGCCAAGTTTCCCAGATAACTGTAAGAAGGGGCACCAGGCCTGTATCCTCCCAGCCCTGCTCTCCGGGGGCTCCTCGCCCAATCCGTTTCTTCACCACCTATGTGGTGCCCAGCACTGAACAGTACAGGTTAGTGGGCACCATTATCCTTGGGGTCAGTAGGAACTCACAAGTGGCATTCACTGGCAGGCCCATTTCCAACGTGCAGCCCCACCTCCTGTCAATTCAGGACTTCTGAGAGGTGGCAGGGTTTGTGAGCATATGAGTGGAAGTGGATGAGAGGGAAGGGTGGGAGGAGGCCCCTGGGTTACAGGCTGGAAGCTAAGGGTCTGTCTTGGTGTCCCCACGCACCAACCTTCAGGCTTCATCGGTTATGCCCCCAACCTCAGCAAACTGGTGGCCGAGTGGGAGGGCCAGGACAGCGACAGCGACCAGCTGTTTTACACCAAGATCTTCTTGGACCCAGAGAAGAGGGTAAGAGGCAGGGGGTGGGCCAAAGGAGAGGGGACTGGGGATCCACTGGCCAGGCTGCATGGGAACAGCTCCTCTCAGGCCTGAACCTCCGGGTTGGTGTCTTAGAGGCAGCATTGTTCAGTGGTTCAGAATAAGGACTTCAGGGCCAAGGTGCCTGGGTTCTAATCCCAGCTCACTGTTTACTAGTTGTGTGACATCGGGCAGCTTCTCTGTGCCTTGTTTTTTCCGTTATAAAATGCAATAATGGGCCAGAGGCGGTGGCTCACACCTGTAATCCCAGCACTTTTGGAGGCCGAGGTGGGTGGATCACCTGAGGTCAGGAGTTTGAGACCAGCCTGGCTAACATAATGAAACCCTGTCTCTACTAAAAATACAAAAATTAGCCGGGTGTGGTGGCGGGTGCCTGTAATCCCAGCTACTCAGGAGGCTGAGGCAGGAGAACTGCTTGAACCTGGGAGGTGGAGGTTGCAGTGAGCCGAGATCATGCCATTGCGCTCCAGCCTGGGCAACAAGAGCAAGACTCTGTCTCAAAAATAATTAATTAATTAATTAAAAAAATAAAAAAATTAAAATTAAAATAATGCAATAATGATAGTACTTTCTCACAGAGATGTTGTCAGGATTAAATTGATTAATATATGTAGAATATTTTATTTATTTATTTGAGATAGGGTCTCACTGTCACCCAGGCTGATGTGCAGTGGCAGAAACATAGCTCACTGCAGCCTCAGCCTCCCAGACTCAAGCGATCCTCCCACCTCAGCCTCCTGAGTAGCTGGGACTATAGGCATGCGCCCCCTTAAAATTTTTTTATAGAGATGAAATTTCGCTGTGTTACCCAGGCTGGTCTCAAACTCCTAGGTTCAAGTGATCCTTCTGCCTCAGCCTCCCAAAGTGCTGGAATGACAGGTGTGAGTCACCGCACCCGACCCATGTGTAGAATATTTGGAGTAGTGGCCAGGCGCAGTGGCTCATGCCTGTCGTCCCAGCACTTTGGGAGGCCAAGGCGGGTGGATCACCTGAGGACAGGAGTTCGAGACCAGCCTGCCCAACATTGCAAAACCCCATCTCTACTAAAAATACAACAACAACAAAAATTAGGCATGGTGGTGCACACCTGTAGTCCCAGCTACTCGGGAGGCTGAGGCAGGAGAATTGCTCGAACCCAGGAGGCAGAGGTTGCAGTGAGCCAAGGTCATGCCACTGCATTCCAGCCTGGGTGACAAGAGGGAAACTCTGTCTCAAAAAACAGAATATTTGGAGTAGCTATGTGCTTGGCAGGCGCTGGTTACTCTTACGGCCGTCGTTGTTGTAGGTGAGCCGGCTGCATTCTTAGATTCCTTCCAGTTCAGAGTCCCTGGTTTTCTGTGAATGGAGCCACTAGACTGTAGACCCCAGGAGCTTGGCTGCTGGCCTTCTCTGGGCACCCAACTGCCCTGATGTGATATGGCAGAGTAGGTGTGGGGAGAAAGGGCCGAGGCTGGGGGACAGATTCCCCCCACTGGGTGAGACTGTGAGGGGAATTCCCCCCAGTGGGTGAGACCCCCCAGGGCCTGTCCCTGCTGCAGCCTGGTACCCTCTTTTGTGCAGGAACAGATCAATATCACCCTGGACCACCGCTGCCGTATCTTCCAGAACCTGGATGGAGCTTTGGGTGAGCAGCCCCCATGGGGAGGGGTGGATCCTGAGAGGGGTGATAGGAAGGATTCCTGGCAGAGCCTGCGCCCAAGGAGGAGAACTGGGCTGCTTCTTTCTGGCCATTGTGCTGGGAGGTCACTGGGTTCATCCCTAGGTCCCCAGGGACCACTTGGATGTCCCGGCGCAGAGCCGTGTCTCTCTTGGGGGCCTGGGACAGGTGAGCATTCAGTCTGGGAGGAGTTGGGGGATGTGCACAGCAGGTGCTGGACCCCCTGCCCTGCATACGAGGTCCTTGCAGGTGGGCGCTCCTTCCCTGCTTTCCCGGCCCTCCCACCTTCCAGGTGAAGCAGTCCTAGGCTGGGGGCAGGAACTCAGCTGGTGGCATAGGCAGCTTGGGAAGCAAAAGGCTACTTGACCCTTGATGCCACAAACATCCCTGGGTCTGGCCTCGTGTCTGTGGCTGGTGATGACATTGCTTTGCCGTAGGTCTTCCTGAGTGATCTCAAGCAAGTCACACCTCCTCCCCACAGGGGACTCAGTTTTCTTATCTTTCCAAAAGGGAAGTGAACCAGATCCACTCATTGCTGACTTTGTGGCTAAATGGCCCTTTTGAGAATCTGATGAAAGCTACGGCTCTGCTCCCAGAAAGATGCAGAAACAGTGTGCCCTTTGCCTGTGGTTTCTGGGGGTTAAGAAGCACTGGCCGGGCGCGGTGGCTCAAGCCTGTAATCCCAGCACTTTGGGAGGCCGAGACGGGCGGATCACGAGGTCAGGAGATCGAGACCATCCTGGCTAATACGGTGAAACCCCGTCTCTACTAAAAATACAAAAAACTAGCCGGGGGCGAGGTGGCGGGCGCCTGTGGTCCCAGCTACTCGGGAGGCTGAGGCAGGAGAATGGCAGGAACCCGGGAGGCGGAGCTTGCAGTGAGCTGAGGTCCGGCCACTGCACTCCAGCCCGGCGACAGAGCGAGACTCCGTCTCAAAAAAAAAAAAAAAAAAAAAAAAAAAAGAAGCACTAAGTTCAGATCCAGGCCGGTCAGGAGCTATCTGTTTTCCTTTTTTTTTTTTGTCTTAAGATGGAGTCTTGCGCTGTCGTCCAGGCTGGAATGCAGTGGCGAATTCTCAGCTCACTGCAACCTCTGCCTCCCAGCCTCCCAGGTTCAAGCAATTCTCCTGCCTCAGCCTCCCAAGTAGCTGGGATTACAGGCGCACGCCACCATGCCCGACTAATTTTTGTATTTTTTTAGTAGAGATGGGGTTTCACCATGTTGGCCAGGCTGGTCTCGAACTCCTGACCTCAGGTGATCTGCCTGCCTCGGCTTCCCAAAGTGCTGAGATTACAGGCGTGAGCCATCATGCCCAGCCCTGTTTTAATTTTTAAAATAGAGACAGGGTGTCACTATGTTGCGCAGGCTTGTCTCAAACTCCTGGGCTCAAGTGATCCTCCCACTTCGCCTCCCAAAGTACTGGGATTACAGGTGTGAGCCAGCGTGCCCAGCTGAAATACCCATTTTCCTATGTGTAGACTAATAGGGTCAAACATGGGTATTGGGGGCTGGGCACAGTGGCTCATGCCTGTAATCCCAGCACTTTGGGAGGCCAAGGCGGGTGGATCACCAGAGATCAGGAGTTCGAGACGAGCCTGACCAACATGGCGAAACCCTGTTTCTACTAAAAATACAAAAATTTGCTGGGCATGGTGGCATGTGCCTGTAATCCCAGCTACTCGGGAGGCTGAGGCAGGAAAATCACTTGAACCTGGGAGGTGGAGGTTGCAGTGAGCCAAGATCATGCCACTACACTCCAGACTGGGCAATAGAATGAGACTCTGTCTCAAAAAAAAAAAAAAAAAAAAAAAAATGGTCTGGGTGTGGTGGCTCACGCATGTAATCCCAGCACTTTGGGAGGCCGAGGCGGGCAGATCACAAGGTCGGGAGATCAAGACCATCCTGGCTAACATAGTGAAACTCCGTCTCTACTAAAAATGCAAAAATTAGCTGGGCATGGTGGCGGGTGCCTGTAACCTGTAATCCCAGCTACTCGGGAGGCTGAGGCAGGAGAGTCACTTGAACTTGGGAGGTGGAGGTTGCAGTGAGCCGAGATTGTGCCACTGCGCACTCCAGCCTGGGTGACAGCGAGACTCTGTCTCAAAACACACACACACACACACACACACACACACACACACATGGGTATTGGGGCCCTGCTAAAGGGGCTTCCTCCACTGGGACAAGATCTGTCCTGATCATGCCCAGGCCTCCCCTTTGTGTGGCTCTGGCATTTTCTCAGTGCTGCTCTGCCTACTCAGAGAAGGCGCCTCCCAGACCCTTTCTCTTGCGGCTTCTCTGAGGTGCCTGGAGCTGGGATGTTCCACGTCTTTGTTCTTCTCCCAGTCCCTGCTTCTGGCTGTAAGTAACCACAACAAGTACAGGGGTTGCCATGGATTCTGTGCTCATCATGGGCCAGGCTTGGTGCCCCACGCTTGCCCAACACAAATCCTCCCCCTCACCCTATGAAGAAGGGATTATTCCTGAAACTGAGGCATAGAGAGAAGTGACTTGCCCAAGGACATAATCTACCCACTGCAGAGCTGGGATTTGAGCCCACTGGTTGGACCCTGAGCCTGACTTCTGGGTCTGATGCTGGGTGGGGCTGTGCTTTCTGACCCCCAGATGAGGTCGTGCTCAAGTTTGAAATGGGCCATGTGAGAGCGAGGAACCTGGCCTATGACACCCTCCCAGTCCTGATCCATGGCAACGGGCCAACCAAGGTAGGGGGGGCCCCAGCCCCTGGGGAGTGTGCGAGGGGGGCCAGAGCCCCAATTTCTTTCTCACCGTGACCCCACAGTATCCCCCTGGGGCCAGGAACACCTACCTGGGGGCCTGCTATGAACTCACTATTTCTGTCCTCACATCTGAGCTCAGCGTGGTGCCTTCTCTTCCTGCTGTGTTGGTCAGTGATACTCCGTCTATTCTTGCTGGGCACAGGACACATAGGAGGCTGCTGTCCCCATCCAGGCCTAGGCTGGGCTACCAGAGCCATCTGTACTCTGTCACCCCCGGGCAGAGTCATTTACTCACTCAGTAAACCTTTATTTCACATTTGCACTAGACCCAGGAATCTGCATTTTACAAGCTCTCAGGAGAAGCACTGGAGTGCCAAGCCCTCCCCCGCCCTCTCTCAGAGTGGCTTGGTGATCTCCTGGGGATGGAGCATTATCTCCAAGACCCCCTTAGGGAGTGGGAGAAGGCTGGATTCTGCTGACCCACCAGGGGCCCAGGGAGATGTGAGTCAGGGCTGTGGCGGGTAGGGCTGACCGGCTTCTCTGTGACCCCACGTTTCCCCAACAGCTGCAGCTGAACTACCTGGGCAACTACATCCCGCGCTTCTGGACGTTCGAGACGGGCTGCACCGTGTGTGACGAAGGCCTGCGCAGCCTCAAGGGCATTGGGGTGAGGCTGCGCCCAGGCCTGTGCCTGAGGGACACGGGGGGCTCAGTCCCCTGAGATGGCGAGATGGGTGATTCTGGAATAGACTCCATTGTCTTTGGTGGAAAGTGAAGAGGTCATCTCCCTGCCTAGGGTTCTATCTCGATTGCCACCCAAGTGCCTTCTCCTGGAAGCCCTCTCAGACTGCATGTCTCTAGCTTCCTCCGAAATGTCCAGGTTCTGGTTTCTTCTGCCTGGTCCTTCAGGCTCTCCTGCAGCCCCCTCCCCATCCCATGAACCTCATCCTCATTTATGACTCAACTTGAACACCACGCCAGCCACTATCTCCTGATAGCAGGCCCTCAACCGGGTCCTTGCTCCAGGCCTGGGCTTCTGCTGCTCCCTCCCCAGGGCACCTTCCTGCTGCTTCCCTGCCCTCCTGCACCCCCTGCCTGGAGGTCCCCAGCCTGGGCACCTTTCTTGGGAAGTCTACCTGCTTCTGATTCTGGCTCTGGCTTCCTTGGGCCACCCTGGGGTGGAGTGGCAGCGCTGCGGCCGGACACTGCTGGACTCTCATGCCGCCCTCCCTGGTGCAGGATGAAGCTCTGCCCACGGTCCTGGTCGGCATGTTCATCGAACAGCCCACGCCGTTCGTGTCCCTGTTCTTCCAGCGGCTCCTGCAGCTCCACTACCCCCGGAAACACATGCGACTTTTCATCCACAACCACGTGAGTAGCAGGCACTCTGAGGGGTCGTCATATGGCTTAGGTCCAGGGCCCAGCTTCACAACATAGCCTGAGACCCCTGAGGGTCTCACTGAATCTTGCTTATCTGGGCCAAATGACAGTCACCAGTGGACTGTGTCCCCAAATCACTGAGTTGACTTTGGAGTCAGTCTGGGTGAGTTTGAATCCCAGTGCCACTATTTTTATTGGCTGTGTGACCTTGGGCACATTACTCAACCTCTCTGTGCTTTAGTTTCTCATCTATAAAATAGGGATAATAGTCGGGCGTGGTGGCTCACGCCTGTAATCCCAGCACTTTGGGAGGCCGAGGTGAGTGCATCACCTGAGGTCGGGAGTTCGAGACTAGCCTGACCAACATGGTGAAACCCTGCCTCTACTAAAAATACAAAATTAAGCCGATTGTGGTGGCACATGCCTGTAATCCCAGCTACTCAGGAGGCTGAGGCAGGAGAATCGCTTGAACCTGGGAGGTGGAGGTTGTAGTGAGCCAAGATCACGCCATTGCACTCCAGCCTGGGCAACAAGAGCAAAACTCAGTCTCAAAATAAATAAATAAATAAATAAAAAGTAAATAAATAAAATAGGGACAATAATTGTCCAATCACACAGAATTGCTGCAAGGGCTAAGCAAATTGACATGTGAAGTCCGTAAAAGGTGCCTGGTGCACAGGACACATATAGGTGCTTCTAACCATTGTCATCTTCACTTCCATCCCTGGCCCTGTTAATCTTTCCTAATTGTACCTGGTGGCAGTCAAATTGGTTTTCTTTGTTTTTTTTTTTTTGAGACAGAGTCTCGCTGTGTCACCCAGGCTGGAGTGCAGTGGTACGATCCCAGCACTTTGGGAGGCCGAGGCAGGCGGATCATGAGGTCAGAGAGGTTGAGTAATGTGCCCAAGGTCACACAGTGGTACGATCTTGGCAACCTCTGCCTCTTGGGTTCAAGCGATTCTCCTGCCTCAGCCTCCCAAGTGACTGGGACTACAGGCACGCGCCATCACAACTGGCTAATTTTTTTTTTTTTTTTTTTGAGACAGAGCCTTGCTCTGTCTCCCAGGCTGGAGTACAATGGCATGATCTCAATTCACTGCAACCTCTGCCTCCTGGGTTCAAGCCATTCTCCTGCCTCAGCCTCCCGAGTAGCTGGGATTACAGGCACCCGCCACCACGCCTGGCTAATTTTTTGTATTTTAGTAGAGATGGGGTTTCACCATGTTGGCCAGGATGGTCTTGATCTCCTGACCTCATGATCCACCCGCCTCAGCCTCCCAAAGTGCTGGGATTACAGGTGTGAGCCACCGCGCCCAGCCGGACTGTTGTTTTTCCTTTTTTTTTTTGAAATGGAGTCTCGCTGTGTGGCCCAGGCTAGAGTGCAGTGGTGCGATCTTGGCTCACTGCAACCTCTGCCTCCCGGGTTCAAGCAGTTCTCTGCCTCAGCCTCCTGAGTAGCTGGGATTACAAGTGCCCACCACCATGCCTGGCTAAACTTTTGTATTTTTAGTAGAGATGGGGTTTCACTATCTTGGGTTTCACTATCTTGGCCAGGCTAGTGAACTCCCCGACATGACAGAGTCTTGTGTCGATCCACTGGTCTCAGCCATCCCAAAGTGCTGGGATTACAGGCTTGAGCCACCGCGCCCATCTTGGCAGACTGATTACAGGCTTGAGCCACCGCGCCCGGCAGACTGTTGTTTTTCAAAGCAAAGTCGAGGATCACCTGACACATTTGGTAACAAAGTGGATTCCTGGGCCACACCTAGTAATCAGCAATGTCCCTGGATGTGGGATCCTAAGAGTGGTGGCGGGGCTCTATCCTGATGACAGAAGCCCTTAGAAGGCCTGGCCTGGTCAGGGGAGAATGGGCAAAGGATGGCCAGGGAAGGACGTTCCTGGCACAGGGCTGGCATGGGCAAAGGAAAGCAGATGGCCGGGGTGCCAGAGATGAAGGGGCACAGCATGGCAGTGACAGCAGGTGCTGCAGTCCCTGGGTGGAAGCTGTGTCCTCCTCCTCACCCCCCCTCAACCCCTTCCCCATCCTCACCCCCAGGAGCAGCACCACAAGGCTCAGGTGGAAGAGTTCCTGGCAGAGCATGGCAGCGAGTACCAGTCTGTGAAGCTAGTGGGCCCCGAGGTGCGGATGGCGAATGCGGACGCCAGGAACATGGGCGCGTGAGTTGTGGGCCACAGTACTCTCCACTGACAGTGGTGGGTGGGGGAGCTGTGGCTGTGGTAAGGAGCAGCAGGCTGAGTGACAGGAGTTCAGAAGGCTGTGTGTGCTCTAGCAAGTTCTGCCCCTCTCTGGGCCTTGGAGTTTCCATCTGTCAAATGGGAAAATAGCCTCTGTCCTGCCAACCCTTGGGGCTCCTGAGCAGGGCTGAGCCATGTTATTTGGGTTCAGGAAGCAAATCAGAGAAAGAGGAAGGACTGGGGGCAGAAGTAGACAAAGGCTGACAATTAGGGAGGCAACCTCGAATGTTTTGCTTTATTATAAAAAAAAAAAAAAAGGCTGGTGGCAGTGGCTCATGCCTGTAATCCCTACACTTTGAGAGGCCAAAGCTGAAGGATCGCTTGAGGCCAGGAGTTCGAGAACAGCTTGGGCAACATAGCGAGACCCTATCTCTTCAAAAATAAAAAAAAATAGCCAGGTGTGGTGGCTTGGACCTGGGGTCCCAGCTACTCAAGAGGCTGAGGCGGGAGGACCTCTTGATCCCAGGAAGTCGAGGTTGCAGTGAGCTATGGTTGCACCACAGTGCTCCAGCCTGGGAAACAGAGCGAGACCTTGTCTCATAAAGCAAAACAAAAACAAAGAAAGAAGCAATTTGTGTTGATTGTAGAAGAGTCAGACAGTCCAGATCAAAGGTTGGCAAGCTTCCTGCTAAGGACTAGATCATAAATCTTTGCAAATTGGCTCTGCCGGCTCTGTTACAACCACTCAGCTCTGCCCTAGTAGCACAGAAGCAGCCACAAATAATACGTAAGTGAATGAGTGAGGCTGCGTTCCAGCAAAATTTCATTTATGGACACTGAAATTTGACTTTCATGTCTTTTTTTTTTTTTTCTGAGACTTGGTGCCACTCTTGTTATCCAGGCTGGAGTGCAGTGACAGGATCATAGTTTACTGTAGCTTCAAACCCCTGGGTTCAAGCGATCCTCCTACCTCAGCCCCCCAAGAAACTGGGACTACAGGCATGTGCCATCACATCCAGTTAATTTTTAAATTTTTATTTATTTATTTAGAGACAGAGTCTCACTCTGTCACTCAGGCTAAAGTGCAGTGGCGTGATCTCCGCTCACTGCAACCTCCCCGTCCCGGGTTCAAGCGATTCTCCTGCCTCAGCCTCCCGAGTAGATGGGATTACAGGTGCATGCCACCACACCTGGCTACTTTTTGTATTTTTAGTAGAGACAGGGTTTCACCATGTTGTCCAGGCCTATCTCGAGCTCCTGACCTTAAGTGATCCACTCGCCTCGGCCTCCCTCAAGTGCTGGAATTACAGGTGTGAGCCACTGTGCCTAGCTAATTTATTTTTATTTTTTGTAGAGACAGGATCTTGCTATGTTGCCCAGGCTGGTCTCAAACTCCTGGCTTGAAGTTATCCTCCTGCCTCAGCCTCCCAGAGTGCTGGGATTACAGGCATGAGCCACTGCACCTGGTGATGACCTTTACATAATTTTTACATCATCTTCTTTTGATTTTTTTTTTCTTGAAACCACTTAAAAACATAAAACCAGCCAAGTGCAGTGGGTGACGTCTGTAATCCCAGCACTTTGGGAGGCCGAGGATTGCTTGAACTGGGGAAGTTGAGGCTGCACTGAGCTGTGATTGTGCCACTGCATTCCAGCTTGGGTGACACAGTGAGACCCCCATCTCTAAAAAAGGAAAAAAGGCCGGTGCAATGGCTCATGCCTGTAATCCCAGCACTCTGGGAGGCCAAGGCGGGCAGATCACCTGAGGTCAGAAGTTCGAGACCAGCCTGGCCAACATGGTAAAACCCTGTCTCTACTAAAAATACAAAAATTAGCTGGGCATGGTGGTGCACACCTCTAATCCCAGCTACTTGGGAGGTGGAGGCAGGAGAATCGCTTGAACCCGGGAGGTGGAGGTTCCAGTGAGCTGAGATTGTACCATTACATTCCAAGCTGGGCAACAGAGTGAGACTCGTTCTCAAAAAAATAAAATAAAATAAGATAAAATAAAAATAAAAAAAGGAAAAACATAAAGCTGTTCTTAGCCCATGAGCTGTATAAAACCAGGGAGGGCCAGAGTTTGACTCACAGACCCTCGTTTGCTGAGTCCTGCACCAGATAAACAAAAGTAACATAGATTTTTAAGGCTTTTGGTACAAGTTACCGAATTGCATTTCAGAAAGGCAGCCCCAGCTTACTCCCCACCCTGGGCCATGTAGGCACCTGTGGGCTGTGTTCTTCCCAGTACCGGGGTTTTCAGGGCACTTGATACCAGTTGCCAAGCTCTGGGCCTTGGGTGAGAGCCCCGAAGTCCAGGGGTTTGGGACTCAGAGTCGGGAGGAACCTTTGAGGCTGCCGGTGTGACCTCTCTAAAGCCCCTTGGCTGGTATGTGGTGAAGCCAGACTCTGATCACAGATGTGAGCAGCCACCAGTGCACCAGGATCAGGTGCACTGACCCTGCATCCTCCTTGCAGAGACCTGTGCCGGCAAGACCGCAGCTGCACCTACTACTTCAGCGTGGATGCTGACGTGGCCCTGACCGAGCCCAACAGTCTTCGGCTGCTGATCCAACAGAACAAGTGAGGCTGCTCCGTCTGCGCCCAGCACTGCTCTGGATTGGCCTGGTCCCTGGAGCCCTCCTTGCCTTCCTCCTCCTCCTCCTCTTCCTACTCTTTTTCCTCCTTCTGCTCCTCTTTCTCCTCCTCCTCTTCCTCCGTGTCTTCTTCCTCCTCTTCCTTCTTTTTCCTCTTCCTCCTCCTCCTCTTCCTCTTCTTTTTCCTCCTGCTTCTCTTTCTCCTCCTTATCTTCCTCCTTGTCTTCCTCCTCCTCTTCCTTCTTTTCCTCTTCCTCCTCCTCCTCCTTGTCTTCCTCGTCCTCTTTCTCCTCCTCTTCCTCCTCCTCCTCCTCTTCCTCCTCTTTTTCCTCCTCCTGCTCCTCTTTCTCCTCCTCATCTTCCTCCTTGTCTTCCTCCTCCTCTTCCTCCTTTTCCCTCTTCCTCCTCCTCCTCATCTTCCTCGTCCTCTTTCTCCTCCTCCTCCTCCTCCTTGGCCTCACCCATTACCCGGAGCTGTGGATCCCCAGCCTGATACCCCAGGTTGTGATAGAGAAGGTGTCCTGCCCTGTCTGCTCCTGGCTGCCCCATGGAAGGGAGCAGGTACCAGAAACCCCCGACACCCCAGCCAAGGCACTGTCTGTCCCAGTGAGGTGCTTGGGGACCCCTGCGTGCAGGTTGAGGGGCACCCTCCTCCCCCTTCCCTCCTCCCCCCATCCTTGGTTAGTGCTGCCTCCCACTCCCACTGAGGTGCTCCCTTCCTCAGGAACGTCATCGCCCCGCTGATGACCCGGCATGGGAGGCTGTGGTCGAACTTCTGGGGGGCTCTCAGTGCAGATGGCTACTATGCCCGTTCCGAGGACTACGTGGACATTGTGCAGGGGCGGCGCATGTGAGTACCTGCAGGGTGGGGGTGGGTGAGGGACACCTTCATCTGGCTTCTGCCTGGGTTTGTGGGGATCCCTCCCCAATATTCCTGTCTTTGTTACCCTCAGATTCCTGTAGAATCTGAAGCAAGGAAGACTGCAGTTAGACACATAGAAGGACTTCCTGACAAATAGGCCCATGTGTCCAGGGTGGGGGAATCAAATCACCACAGTTGTGCCCTCCCAGCCTGTGCCTTCCCCTTCTCACGGCCCAGACTCCCCAGACCCCAGGCTGTGACTCCCAACCACCAGCCTGTGACTCCCTCCATTTTCCCCACCACCAGCCTCTGACCCCACCCTCTTTCTCTCTCTCCCGCAGTGGTGTCTGGAATGTGCCCTATATTTCAAACATCTACTTGATCAAAGGCAGTGCCCTACGGGGTGAGCTGCAGTCCCCAGATCTCTTCCACCACAGCAAGCTGGACCCTGACATGGCCTTCTGTGCCAATGTCCGGCAGCAGGTCAGCCAGCAGTGGGCGGCACAGGACGCCCTGTGGATGGGGCAGGCGGGAAGGTGGGCCTCCAGCTCTTACCCTCATGGCGGGCTGCCTTGTCATCATAGGCCTGGGAGCTCCTAGCAGGGAGATTCTAGCAGGGCATCTTGGAAGCCACTAGCGCCTGGTGGAGGAATGGAGGCCGTCTGGCACAATGGTCCTCAGGGGTCTGCAGGGACCTTTTAGCAGACCTGGTTTTTACACCATCTATTTTATTTACTTTTTCTTTTTTTTTTTTTGAGACGGAGTTTTGCTCTGTCTCCCAGGCTGGAGTGCAGCAGCGCAATCTCCACTCACCTGAGTTACTGGGGCTACAGGCGCCCGCCACCATGCCTGGCTAATTTTTTGTATTTTTAGTAGAGACGGGGTTTCGCCATGTTGGCCAGGATGGTCTCGATCTCCTGACCTCGTGATCCACCCGCCTCAGCCTCCCAAAGTGCTGGGATGACAGGTGTGAGCCACCGCGCCCGGCTTATTTACATTTTTGACATAGCCCAAAGAAAACGAAACTTTCCACCTAAAAGTACTCCAAGTGATGTGCCCGAGAGACACCTCGCCCTGTCTCTGCCCCGCTCCATATATTTTTGTGACTTTTTTTTTTTAACCTGTAGCAAGATGAAGTTTTCCCCTGTGACCAACATTTCAGGATCAGAGCATGCTCCTTTTCTTTTGCGCATTTTTTCTTTCATTCTGTGTTCAGTCCTCTGGGAAGACTTCCCTGATTGCATTCTCAGTGTCAGGCCTGGGCTGGGCCCTGGGGACACAGGGGTGACTGCACCTGGTCTGTGATCTTGTGAACTTCAGTCCGGTGGGCAGAGGAGGCTGCACTGTTGCCCATCTGGGAGTGTGCAGGGCAGGCGTGGGGGCAGGGGAGGGGTGGGGGAGCGCCTCTTCCACTGGGCTTGCTTTCCCCAGGATGTGTTCATGTTCCTGACCAACCGGCACACCCTTGGCCACCTGCTCTCCCTGGACAGCTACCGCACCGCCCACCTGCACAACGACCTCTGGGAGGTGTTCAGTAACCCCGAGGTGAGGCTGGGCTGGGCACCTGGGGGTTGGGAGCAGAAGGGGCCCAGTGATCCTGCAGTCTGAGGGACTTCCCGCTCAGAGCCTTACAACAGCCAGGACCCCTGTGGGCCACCTGCCACCCTCCCTTCACCCCAGGAGGCCGTAGGGCAGGATTTGGGTAGGGAGAGGAGGGTGTCCAGAGAGCCAACACCATCTGTTGGAGGAGGGACCAGGACTCAGAGGCCTGGGTTTGTGGCCTAGCTCTGCCATCAACTGGGACTTAGTTGAGCCTCTCATCTTTGGGGACCTCAGTTATCTTAGCTCCAGAATGGGTATACTGTCCCAGCCTGTCTTGCCCGTGAGGGTATTGTGATAATCAGAAGGGCAGACAGTTGTGACTGTTTCTAGACGTTGGGAGCTCGCAGCTGATGGGTGTAAGCACATGCCTGCACACAGATATGTACACACGGGCACACACATGTACATACATGTGTAAACACCACCTCCTGTGGGCATACCTGTGCACCCAG
This sequence comes from Macaca thibetana thibetana, assembly GCF_024542745.1. Taxonomy (NCBI): domain Eukaryota; kingdom Metazoa; phylum Chordata; class Mammalia; order Primates; family Cercopithecidae; genus Macaca; species Macaca thibetana. The sequence continues at coordinate 11,158,953 of NC_065578.1, forward strand.
ACAACACACACACACTCAGTGGGTGCAGGTGAACGCCTGCCTCCACCAGGCATGTGCACCTTCACTCCCACTTTGAGGGGTCTGCTTGGAACATCCCATGCAGTTGAGCCAATGGTGAGGACCCTAGCCTGCTTCCCACTCCCCACAGGACTGGAAGGAGAAGTACATCCACCAGAACTACACCAAGGCCCTGGCGGGGAAGCTGGTGGAGACGGTAAGGGCCATGGACACCCTCTTGGACCGGCCTCGCCTGCTGCAGGGGGCAGGGCACAGAAGGGAAACCGCTTGCCCCAGGGAGTGGGGGACAGGAGGATGGGAGTGGGGAGCGGCGGGATGGGAGTGGGGGATGGCAGTATGGGAGTGGGGGAGTGGCGGGATGGGAGTGGGGGGCGGTGGGATGGGAGTGGGGGAGTGGCGGGATGGGAGTGGGGGGCGGTGGTATGGGAGTGGGGGATGGCAGTATGGGAGTGGGGGAGTGGCGGGATGGGAGTGGGGGGCGGTTGTATGGGAGTGGGGGGCGGTTGTATGGGAGTGGGGGATGGCAGTATGGGAGTGGGGGAGTGGCGGGATGGGAGTGGGGGGCAGTGGGACGGGAGTGAGGGGTGGCGGGATGGCCCCTCCACCTGTTGGCACTTCCCTGCTGGAGGCTGTGGGGGTCTGCAGGGCCTCTCTCCCTGGCCTAGGCAGGAAGGAGGAAAACATCCCGGATGTGATGGCCACTGTGGCCCATCGTGCCTGGACCAGTGCGGGGAGTGGCCACTTCTCTCCACTCACTAATGTCTGCTTCCCCCGAGCCTGGGGCCTCTGCCCCCTCCCTCCCTCCATACCCGTGTTTCTCTCCTGGCCTTGGCGCTGGTGACTCTGTGACCTCGGCTGGGAAAGTGTGTCTCTGGGCTCTGCCTCCTTCTCCCTTTAGGGACCCACTCAGTCTCTCCAGGATTGACAAGCCCCTGCTTCCTGGGGACACTCGGAGGGCTCCCTGGCTTGGGTGTGGGGCCCTGAAGAGGGAGGAGGATTCTGTGGTGCCACTGTGGACCCCCTTGACTGAGTCCCTGCCCTCCCCAGCCCTGCCCGGATGTCTACTGGTTCCCCATCTTCACGGAGGCAGCCTGTGATGAACTGGTGGAGGAGATGGAACACTTTGGCCAGTGGTCTCTGGGTGACAACAAGGTGGGGACCCTGATGCCTGGGCTGGGGCCGCAGGGAGGCCGCCTCTCCATCAGTGCCACTCACTGTCCGGGGTCTTCTCCTGGCAAGCTGGCCTAGCCACCCTCTCTGGGACTCTTGACATAGGGGTGCTGGCATGGGTGTCTGCAGGCGGTTAGCAGTAGAGGGGCTGAGAAACCCGAGATGGAGTTTGGTTCCCAAGCTGCTATTGCCACTGTGTGGCTTTGAGTTGCCTTGACCGTAAGCTACTAGGTTTTCAGTTCCTGGTTTGCTATTGGAATGGCTTAGCTTGGTTCCCTAGACTTCCCCCAGGAGGAACTGGGGAGGAAAGGGCCAAAGTGGGATGAGGGGCATTAGGAAGGGCTCTCGGGTCCAAGTTCATCAGACAGCAGGAGCAGGTGGCCTGGTGAGAGCGGGAGGCCCTGTGTTCTCTCCGTGAGACTCCCAATACCTGTTCCTGTTCTGGAAAGTTCAGGCACCATTTTTTTCTTTTTCTTTTTTTATATACATATATTTTTTAAATAATAGAGATGGGGTCTGGCTATGTCACCCAGGCTGGTTGTGAACCAGGCACAATTTCATTTTATTTATTTACTTACTTACTTAATTTAGACACCTGTCACTCTGTCGCCCAGGCTGGAGTGCTGTTGCGCAATCTTTGCTCATGCAACTTCCACCTCCTGGGTTCAAGAGATTCTCATGCCTCAGCTTGCTGAGTAGCTCAGATTATAGACGTGTGCCACCATGCCCAGCTAATCTTGGTATTATTTGTTTAGTTGTATGTGTTTGTGTGTGTAAATTTTTTTTTTTTTTGAGACAGTGCCTTACTGTATCACCTAGGCTGGAAGGCAGTGGCGTGATGTCAGCTCACTGCAACCTTCCTTTCCCAGGTTCAAGCACTTTTCTTGCCTCAGCCTCCCCAGTAGCTGGGACTACAGGCATGTGCCACCATCCCTGGCTAATTTTTGTATTCTTAGTAGAGATTGGGTTTCACCATGTTGGCCAGGCTGGTCTCGAACTCCTGGCCTCAAGTAATCTGCCCGCCTCAGCCTCCCAAAGTTCTGGGATTACAGGCATGAGCCACCATGTCTGCCCTAAGGTACCTTTTTTTTTTTTTTTAATGATCCCAGAACATTTATTTCCATAGGATTTTGATAAAAGAGCACAATCTTGAATAAAAATACACCACTGTACTTAAAGGCAACATTACTTAGTAAACAAACTGCCGTCACCCCTTTCACAGAAGAGAAACTTCAGAAAGGAATTTTTCATCTCCTGACAGTTTTACAACATTCGTATCTCCCATGTACTTCAAGCCCCAACCCACCTCTCATTTTCCTTTTTCTTTTTTTTGAGATGGAGTCTTGCTCTGTCACCCAGGCTGGAGTGCAGTGGTACCATCTCGGCTCACTGCAACCTCCGCCTCCCAGGTTCAAGCGATTCTTTTGCCTCAGCCTCCCAAGTAGCTGGGATTACAGGCACCTGCCACCATGCCCAGCTAATTTTTGTATTTTTAGTGCAGATGGGTTTCACCATGTTGGTCAGGCTGGTCTCGAACTCCTGACCTCATGTCATGATCCACCCGCCTCAGCCTCCCAAAGAGGTGGGATTACAGGTGTGAGCCATCGCACCCGGCTCCCCACTTCCCATTTTCTAAGTTCTTTTTTTGTGTGTGTGAGGTGGAGCCTCACTCTGTCGCCTAGGCTGGAGTGCAGTGGTGTGATCTCAGCTCACTGCAACCACTGCCTCCTGAGTTCTGAGTTCAGGCGATTCTCCTGCTTCAGCTTCCCGAGTAGCTGGGATTACAGGTGCTGGCCACCATGCATAATTTTTTTTTTTTTTTTTGAGACGGAGTTTTGCTTGTTATCCAGGTGGGGTGCGATGGCACAATCTCAGCTCACTGCAACCTCCGCCTCCTGGGTTCAAGTGATTCTCCTGCCTCAGCCTCCTGACTAACTGGGTTTACAGGTATCCACCGCTACACCTGGCTAATTTTTGTATTTTTAGTAGAGACAGGGGTTTCACCACGTTGGTGAGGCTTGTCTCAAACTCCTGACCTCAGGTGCTCCACCCACTTCAACCTCCCAAAGTGCTGGGATTACAGGCGTGAGCCACCATGCCTGGCCTCATTTTCTAAGTTGTTTAACAGAAATGTGTGTTCCCAAGTTTAAGGCACCATTTTTAAAGGCATATGAGACCCTGGACCTGTGTGCCAACCTCTGACGTGGCAACTGGACTAACCTGAAATTCTGGTTACCTTCCTAAACCACATGCTTTGGTTGCTGAGCTGATCTCCAGAAGCCAGGAACTGGACTAGCCCATGCATTCTGGGGACTGGCTGATGCTTGTGCTCCAGTGACAGGGCCAGACATCGGACTCCAGCTGACTCTGGCCCTGGAACAAGTTTTCAGTGCTCTGTAACAAATGACATGGCTCAGAATAACACCCATGTGTTATCTCCTGGTTTCTGTGGGTCAGGAATCTGGGCCCAGTTTAGCTGGGTCATTGAGGTGTCACCTGGGGTTGGAGTCTCATCTGAGGCCCAGGGTTCCATTCCAAACTCACTTGGTTGTCGCAGAATTCATTCCCCTGCAGCTGTAGAACTTAACTTGCTTCTTCAAGGCCAGCAAGAGACAGAGTCTCTCTTCAAGATCCTCCTTTAGCCAGGTGCAGTGGTTCATGCCTGTAATCCCAGCACTTTGGGAGACTGAGGCAGGAGGATCGCTTGAGCCCAGGGGTTCAAGACCAGCCTGGGCAACATAGAGAGACCTCATCCCTACAAAGAATAAAATTAGTGGCTGGGCACGTGGCTCACACCTGTAATCCCAGCACTTTGGGAGGCTGAAGTGGGCAGATCACCTGAGGTCAGGAGTTCGAGACCAGCCTGGCCAACATGATGAAACCCCATCTCTACTAAAAAAAAAAAAAAAAAAAAAAAAAAAAAGGCTGGGTGTGGTGGCTCACGCCTGTAATCCCAGCACTTTGGGAGGCCGAGGCGGGTGGATCACAAGGTCAAGAGATCGAGACCATCCTGGCGAACACGGTGAAACCCTATCTCTACTAAAAATACAAAAAATTAGCCGGGTGTGGTGGTGGGCACCTGTAGTCCCAGCTACTCGGGAGGCTGAGGCAGGAGAATGGCATGAACCCAGGAGGAGGAGCTTTCAGTGAGCCAAGATCACGCCACTGTGCCCCAGCCTGGATGACAGAGCCAGACTCTGTCTCAAAAAAAAAAAAAAAAAAAATTAGCGGGCATGGTGGTGCATGCCTGTAATCCCAGCTACTTGGGAGGCTGAGGCAGGAGAATCGCTTGAACTCAGGCGGTGGAGGTTGCAGTGAGCTGAGATGGCACCATTGCACTCCAGCCTGGGCAACAGAGTGAGACTCTGTCACACACACACACACATAAAAATAATAAAAATAAAATTAGTTGGGCATGGTGGTGTGTGCCTGTAGTCCCAGCTACACGGGAGGGTGAGGTGGGAGGATCACTTAGGCCTGGAAGGTTGAGGCTGCAGTGAGCTGAAGTTGCGCTATTGCACTCTGACCTGTGCGACAGAGGGATACCCTGTCTCAAAAAAAAAAAAGTCTTCCTGCATCTGCGGGAAGGCCCCCCTGACCTACTCTCGTTTGATTAACTCAAATCAATCTCCCATTTGATTAACTCAAAGTCAACTGATTAGGGGCCTTAATTGTATCTGCAAAGCCCATTCAGTTTTCTCATATAATATAACATGGTCCCGTCACATTCCTGGGTATAGGGGAAGGGAATAGACAGAGCCTGGGCACCAGGGTGTGGGAGCCTGGGGGCCATCCTAGAATTCTGCCTAAACACTCGCCTTGGTCACCTCCAGGACAGCCGCATCCAGGGTGGCTACGAGAACGTGCCGACTATTGACATCCACATGAACCAGATCGGCTTTGAGCGGGAGTGGCACAAATTCCTGCTGGAGTACATTGCGCCCATGACGGAGAAGCTCTACCCCGGCTACTACACCAGGGTGGGCAAGCCTGGGGCATAGCCAGGATGCGGGGACGGTTGGGTGGGGTGTCAGTGGAGTGGCTGGGACTGGTGGGGGTAGAGTGGGAGGTGGAGAAACTGGAAGAGGCTGAGGTGGTGTGGGGGTATGGGGAGCGTGGGAGGGGCAAGGGTGGGGCATGAGGTGGAGGGACTGAGGGGTGGGGATGGGATTGGGAAGAGCAAGGGTGGGGTGGGAAGTGGTGGAGAAGCTGGGAGGGGTGGGGAGGAGTAGGGGGCCTGGGAGGGACAGGGGTATGTGGGTGTGGAAAGCCTAGAAGGGCAAGGGGGGCAGGGGTGAGGGAGTGGAGAGACCGGAAGGGGCAGGAGTTGGTGGGGAGGTGGAGGCCAGTGTGGGGCAGGGGAATGGGGTGGGAGGGGTAGGGTGGAGTGGGGGGCATGGGTGGAAGGGCCCAGGGTGGGTGGAGGCTGGAGAGTCTGGCAAGGGGAGGGGCTGGGGAAGGGGTTGGGTTGGAGTAGGGGTGGAGGAGCATCCCAGCTTATGGGAGAGGCCTGGATATTTGGTCCCCAGGCAGGAGTGAGGTCTCACCGCACACACCTGCTCCATCTAGTAGTGTGTGGGAAGACAGGGTGCTGGGGTGGGTATCTAGGGCCGGCCAAGCTCCGCCTCCCGGGTTTATGCCATTCTCCTGCCTCAGCCTCCCGAGTAGCTGGGACTACAGGCGCCCGCCACCTCGCCCGGCTAGTTTTTTGTATTTTTTAGCAGAGACGGGGTTTCACTGTGTTAGCCAGGATGGTGTCGATCTCCTGACCTCCTGATCTGCCCGTCTCGGCCTCCCAAAGTGCTGGGATTACAGGCTTGAGCCACCGCGCCCGGCCTTTTTTTTTTGAGATGGAGTCTTAGCCTCATGAGTAGGTGGGATTACAGGCGTGCGCTACCATGCCCAGCTAATTTTTGTAGTTTTTGTAGAGACAGGGTTTCACCTTGTTGGCCAGGCTGGTCTCGAACTCCTGACCTCAAGTAATCCGCCTACCTCTGCCTCTGAAAGTGCTGGGATTACAGGCATGAGCCACCATGCCCGACCGACCTCAGCCCTTTTTTTTTTTTTTTTTTTTGAGATGGAGTCTGGCTCTGTCGCCCAGGCTGGAGTGCAGTGGCGGGATCTCAGCTCACTGCAAGCTCCGCCTCCCGGGTTTACGCCATTCTCTTGCCTCAGCCTCCCGAGCAGCTGGGACTACAGGCGCCCGCCACCGTGCCCGGCTAGTTTTTTGCATTTTTTTAGTAGAGACGGGGTTTGACCGTGTTAGCCAGGATGGTGTCGATCTCCTGACCTAGTGATCCGCCCGTCTCGGCCTCCCAAAGTGCTGGGATTACAGGCTTGAGCCACCGCGCCCGGCCTCTCAGCCCTTTTGAATCTTTCTTCCTTGTCATTAACCCTGCCTCAGTGGCTCCTGTACCAGCCCACCAAAAAAGCACCCCCGCCCACCTTAGCCGGCCAGCGTGCCCACTCCCTCCCTAGCCGCAAGCCTGTGCCCCACGCTTGGGCCCTGCTTCATCCGAAGCAGCCTTCTTTGGATGTGAGGAAGAAGTGAGGAAAATAGTGAGGAAAACCCTGAACTCCCGTTACTGACAGCAGTCGTTCATCCCTTGAATGCTTACTGTGATTCCCCGTTACCTGGCTGGCCTTGGTTAATTCTCACAGTTCTTTCCAGTGCTGTCACTCATGTGTCTGTCCACTGCCGCCTTGGCTTTCTCCAGTCCTCACTCAGTTCCTTCCTCGGTCCCTGGTTTCTCCAGGTGCCTGGGTCCTGCCTCAGGGAATCCAGCCTGGATAGTTGCCAGAAAGGGTAGTGAGGATTGGATGTCCCCCTTTGTTTTTGTCTTTTCATTCCTTCCTTTCTTTTTTCTTTTTTTTTTTTGAGACGTTGTTTCGCACTTGTCACCCAGGCTGGATTGCAGTGGCGCAATCTTGGCTCACTACAATCTCCGCCTCCCAGGTTCAAGTGATTCTCCTGCCTCAGCCTCCCAAGTAGCTGGTATTACAGACGCCCACCACCATGCCTGGCTAATTTTTTGTATTTTTAGTAGAGATGGGACAGGTGTGAGCCACCATGTCCGGCCTCCTTCCCTTTCGTTTCTTGTCTTCCCTTTTCCTCCCTCCCTCCCTCCTTTCCTTTCTTCCTTCCTTCCCTTCCCTTCTCTTCTTTCCCTCCCTCTCTCCCCTCTGTCCATACATTTTTGTTGAGAACCTTTTCTGTGCCAGGCAGTTGCAGGCACTGGAGCATACAGCCCCATGCAGACCTGGCCGCTGTACGCTGACCTGCAGCAGGCCAGACCAGGCCTCGTGTGTGCACCCTTCTCTCCTGGCCTTTGTGGCCTCCTTGACTAACACGGCCTCTCTTGTCCCCCTGCGTTGGTACAGGCCCAGTTTGACCTGGCCTTTGTCGTCCGCTACAAGCCTGATGAGCAGCCCTCACTGATGCCGCACCACGATGCCTCCACTTTCACCATCAACATCGCCCTGAACCGAGTCGGGGTAGATTACGAGGTGAGTAGGAGCCAGCTGGGGTCAAGGGGCCAGCAGTGGGGATATTGAGGGCCGGCTGGGGAGAGCCTTCAGGGTGGTCGAGGCAGAGGGGCCCTGGGGAACCAGTGCTGGGGAACCAGTGCCAGGGAACCAGAAAAAAAAGGGTACGGGTCTGTGGGAGGGCTTCCTGGAAGGGGTCACAATCTAGTAGGAGGAGGGGCCAGGCTCTTAAGCTACTATTTTAAGAGAATTTTGGGCTGGGCATGGTGGCTCATGCCTGTAATCCCAGCACTTTGGGACGTCAAGGCAGGCAGATCACTTGGGGCCAGGAGTTTGAGACCAACCTGGCCAACATGGCGAAACCCCATCTCTACTAAAAATACAAAAAATAGCTGCGCGTGGTAGCACACGCCTGTAATCTTAGCTACCCAGAAGGCTAGAAGGCTGAGGCATGAAAATCTCTTGAACCCAAGAGGTGGAGGTTGCAGTGAGCCAAGATTGTGCCACTGCACTCCAGCCTGGGCAACAGAGCGAGACTCTGTCTCCAAAAAAATAAAAAGAGGTTTTTTGAACTTAGTCCTGGGCTGGGTGCTATGAAGAATGCCCATAAAAACAGCTATAATCTTTTTTTTTTTTTTTTTTTTTGAGACAGGGTCTTACTCTGTCACCCAGGCTGGAGTGCAGTGGCATGATCACAGTTCCCTGCAGCCTCAACCTCCTGTACCCAAGCAGTCCTCCCACCTCAGCCTCCCAAGTAGTTGGGACCACAGGCCTGTGCCACCATACCCAGCTAATTTTTTTTCTTGTTTGTAGAGATGGGGTTTCACTATGTTGCCCAGGCTGGAGCTATAATTTTTTGAGAGCTTAAAACAAACATATCAGGTATCCCTAATCCAAGGATTCTCAACCAGGAGCAATTGTGGCCTCCAAGGGACATTGGCAGTGGCTGGAGACATATTTGGTTTTTACAACTGTGAGGGGCTACTGGCATCTAGTGGGTAGAAGTCAGAGATGCCCGGGACAGGCTTCCATAGCAAAGTGTTATAGCAGTGAGGTTGGGAAACTTGGTCCTCAGCTCTTATTTGTAATATCTCGTTTAATTCTCACAGCCCTGTTCTGTTTAACCCCCATGTTACAGAAGGGGAAACTGAAGCTCAGGTTGGTCACAGTTAGTAGAGGGTAGAGATGATGTTTGCCTGACTCCAAGGCTAGAGCCCTTGATCACTAACTCTTTGTTGTTTTTTTTTTTTCTTTTTTGAGACAGAGGCTCACTCTGTTGCCCAGGCTGGAGTGCAGTGGAGCGACCTCAGCTCACTGCCTCCTGGGTTCAAGGAATTCTGCCTCAGCCTCCCGAGTAGCTGGGATTACAGGCGTGCGCTGCTACGCCTAGCTGGTTTTTGTATTTTTAATAGAGACACTCTGTTGGCCAGGCTGGTCTTGAATTCCTGACCTCAGGCGATCCACCCGCCTCGGCCTCCCAAAGTGCTGGGATTACAGGCATGACCCACCACGCCCAGCCACTACTCTTTGTTTAGTGTCATCCTTAGGCAGCGCTTGTGGCTGTTACTCCAGAAGGCATCCCAAGGCCGGCAGTGCTGAGGGCCACTTGGCCGTGACATACGGGAGAACAGACGGGCAGGGGGCGGTGGAGAAAGGGCACTGGTGCTTTCTGTCTCCCAGGGCGGGGGCTGTCGGTTCCTGCGCTACAACTGTTCCATCCGAGCCCCGAGGAAGGGCTGGACCCTCATGCACCCTGGACGACTCACGCATTACCACGAGGGGCTCCCCACCACCAGGGGCACCCGCTACATCGCAGTCTCCTTCGTCGATCCCTAATTGACCAGACCTGACCCTCTTGGACCTTTCTTCTTTGCTGACAACCACTGCCCAGCAGCCTCTGGGACCTCGGGGTCCCGGGGAACCCAGTCCAGCCTCCTGGCTCTTGACTTCCCATTGCTCTAGGAGCCACCAATCAGAGAGATTCAGAGAGATTCCTGTAGGCCAGAGACGAAACACACCTCCATGGCTGGGGCTCTCCGTGGTGCTCTGGACCCAGCCCCTGGAGACACTGTTCACTTTTACTGCTTTGTAGTGACTCGTCCTCTCCAACCTATCTTCCTGAAAAACCAAGGCCCCCTTCCTCCACCTCTTCCGTGGGGTGAGACTTGAGCAGAACAGGGGCTTCTTCAAGTTGCCCAGAAAGACTCTGTGGGTGAGAAGCCACGGCCAGAGCTTCTCCCAGGCACAGCTGTTGCACCAGGGACTTCTGCTTCAAGTTTTGGGGTAAAGACGCCTAGATCAGACTCCAAGGGCCGTCCTGAGTTTGGGACTTCTGCCTCCGTGGCTGGTCATGAGAGCAAACTGTAGTCCCCTGGAGACAGCGACTCCAGAGAACCTCTTGGGAGACAGAAGAGGCATCGGTGCACAGCTCAATCTTCTACTTGCCTGTGGGGAGGGGAGTGACATGTCCACACACCGTACTGGGTCACCCTGTCCTGGATGCCTCCGAAGAGAGGGACAGACCGTCAGAAACTGGAGAGTTTCTATTAAAGGTCATTTAAACCACTGAAGAGAAGATGCTCAGGGCGAGTGGGTATGCGTGCATCTTGGTGTGAGTGTCTACAGGGAGAGGTTTTTTTTTTTTTTTTTTTTTTTTTTTGAGACGGAGTCTTGCTCTGTCACCCAGGCTGGAGTGCAGTGGCCGGATCTCAGCTCACTGCAAGCTCCGCCTCCCGGGTTTACGCCGTTCTCCTGCCTCAGCCTCCCGAGTAGCTGGGACTACAGGCGCCCGCCACCTCGCCCGGCTATTTTTTGGTATTTTTTAGTAGAGACGGGGTTTCACCGTGTTAGCCGGGATCGTCTCTCGATCTCCTGACCTCGTGATCCGCCCGTCTCGGCCTCCCAAAGTGCTGGGATTACAGGCTTGAGCCACCGTGCCCGGCCCTAGGGAGAGGTTTTAAGAGCCCTCTTTTTTTTTTTTTTTTTTTTTCCTTGAGACGGAGTCTCGTTCTGTCTTCTAGGCTGGAGTGCAATGGTGCGATCCTGGCTTACTGCAACCCCCACCTCCCGGGTTCAAGTAATTCTCCTGCTTCAGCCTCTCAAGTAGCTGGGGTTACAGGCACCCATCACCACGCCCGGCTAATTTTTGTTTTTTTAGTAGAGACAGGGTCTGGCTGGTCTTGAACTCCTGACCTCAGGTGATCCACCCACCTTGGCCTCCCAAAGTGCTGGGATTACAGGTGTGAGCCACCGCGCCCAGCCAAGAGCCCTCTTTTTAGAGCCTTTAAGAAAGGTCGTGCTAGCTTCTCGGCCTCCCAAGTAGCTGGGATTATAGGTATGCCCCACCATGCCCGACACATTTTTGTAATTTTTGTAGAGACGGGGTTTCACGGTGTTGGCCAGGCTGGTCTCAAACTCCTGACCTCAAGTGATCATCCGCCTTGGCCTCCCAAAGTACTGGGATTACAGGTGTGAGCCACCCCACCCAGCCTGAAAGTCTTTTAAAAGCCAGGCACAGTGGCTCATACCTGTAATCCCAGCACTTTGGGAGACCAAGGCAGGCGGATTACCTAAGGTCAGGAGTTTGAGACCAGGCTGGCCAACGTGGTGAAATTCTGTCTCTACTAATAATACAAAAAAATTAGCTGGGTGCGGTGGCATGCACCTGTAATCCCAGCTACTCGGGAGGCTGAGGCAGGAGAATCGCTTGAACTTAGGTGGCAGAGGTTGCAATGAACCGAGATCGGGCCACTGCACTCCAGTCTGGGCGACAGAGCAAGACTCCGTCTCAATTAAAAAAAAAAAAAAAATTGAGTCTTTTCATTTTCAAATTTGACTCATCATAAATTCAAACAGCACAAATCTTAATCTTTCTCTCATCCTTTCCCTGCAGCTGCTCAGTTCCTCTCTCTGAAAGCCACCATGTCTAATCTGTTTTTTGAAGGTTCTTGAGCTGGTTCGTGCCAACACAAGCCTATGTGTGTATTTGTGTATATTAGGGTTGTTTTTGTTTTTGTTTTTGAGATGGAGTCTTGCCCTGTTGCCTAGGCTGGAGTGCAATGTCGCGATCTTGGCTCACTGCAACCTCTGCTGCCCGGGTTCAAGCAATTCTCCTCCCTCAGCCTCATGACTAGCTGGGATTACGGGCACCCGCCACCACACCCAGCTAGTTTTTGTCCTTTTAGTAGAGACGGGGTTTCACCATGTTGGCCAGGGTGGTCTCGAACTCCTGACCGCAGATGATCCACCTGCCTCAGCCTTCCAAAGTGCTAGGATTACAGGCGTGAGCCACTGTGCCCGGCCTAGGGTTGTTTTTAACTGTTAACTTTTTTCTGATTACAAATGCATTCATCATGAAAAAGTCAAACAAAATAGGTAACATGGGGGGCCGGATGCTGTGGCTCACGTCTGTAATCCCAGTACTTTGGGAGGCAGAGGTGGGTGGCTCACTTGAGGTCAAGAGTTCGAGAGCAGCCTGGCCAACATGGCAAACCCCCATCTCTACAAAAAATACAAAAATTAGCCAGGTGTGGTGGCAGGTGCCTGTAATCCCAGCTACTTGGGAGGCTGAGCTGGGATAATGACTTGAACCTGGGAGGTGGAGGTTGCAGTGAGCCAAGATTGCACCACAACACTCCAACCTGGGGGACAGAACAAGAACCTGTCACCAAAAAAAAAAAAAAAGTTATATGGACCGGGTGCGGTGGGAGGCCGAGGTGGGAGGATCACTTGAGGCCAGGAATTCTCAACCAGCATGGCCAACATGGCAAAACCCCATCTCTACTAAAAATACAAAAATAAGGTGGGCTTTGTGGCACATGCCTATAATCCCAACTACTCAGGAGAATCGCTTGAACCTGGGAGGTAGAGGTTGTAGTGTAGTGAGCTGAGATCGCGCCACTGCACTCCAGCCTGGGTGACAGAGCAAGACTCTTGTCTAAAAAAAAAAAAAAAAAAAAACAAGGTAAGGTAAGAAAGAAAGGTCTCCTGGAGTTGTACATGAATACATCAATGTGCTCTGCACCCATTCCCAATAACACTTAGCACTGCTAGGAGAGTTTTGTGATCCAGAGGGTCGAAACAAGAATTCAGCCATCTCAATGAGAAACACATGGTGATGGGTTGAAACATATCTACAAACTGCGAGATTTCCTCTACTTGCCGGGCAAGTTTGCAGATGTGTTTCAGAGAGAGCCTAGCTGCTGGGCAGAGTACAAGACTAAATGCCTGGGAATGGATTCAGAGGCTCCTACAGCAGTCCAGGCAAGTGACCAGAGCCTAGACCAATGCTTGCAGGGAAGTTAAGGGAAGAGGAGGGAGTGGGCGGGAGAGATGTTTAGGAGAGAGAATACCCAGGCTTCCACCTGACTTGGGCAAGATTATGTTAAGGAAAAGGAAGGCTGGGCATGGTGGCTCACGCCTGTAGTCCCATTACTTTGGGAGGCCGAGGCGGGTGGATCACCTGAGGTCAGGAGTGAGACCAGCCTGGCCAACATGGTGAAACCCCATCTCTACTAAAAATACAAAAATTAGCCAGGCATGGTGGTGCACACCTGTAATCCCAGCTAGTGGGGAGACTGAGGCGGGAGAATTGCCTGAGGTGGAGGTTGCGGTGAGCCAGGATGGTGCCACTGCGCTCCAGTCTGGGCAACAGCGAGAGCGTCTCAAAAAAAAAAAAAAAAAAGGAAATGGAATTTATAGTTCCTGCCCTCAGAATGGAAGTGGAATTTAGAGTTCCTCCCTTAGGGAGTCCAGAGATTGTGGAGGAGGAAACAATCCGACCCAGTACAAGGCAGCTAGCAACTGAGGCCCCAAGACGTGCCACATCCCAGACAGGGCCCTGTCTGCATCCTGAGGCCAAGTCTGCGTGTGGCCCCACACACAGTCAGACCCGCGGGGCACTAGACTACTCAGAGGGCAGTGTGGGCAGGACAGCTCCCTTTGGCCATCCTCACAGGAGACTGATAAACCATTCAGTTTGATATCAGAGTACTGATTCGCCTCTTGAGGTTATTTGTGGCAATAAATTGAAGTTGTTCTACCGTGGTGATACAGCAGCACCATCCCATAGAATTACAATTTGAGCCACAAATGCAAGGTACTTATGTAATTTTTGAAGGGGTGGCCTGCCCCTCCACACCTGTGGGCGTTTCTCGTTAGGTGGAACAAGAGACTTGAGAAAAGAAATGAGACACAGAGACTAAGTATAGAGAAAGAAGAAGTGGGCCCAGGGGACCGGCGCTCAGCATACAGAGGACCCACGCCGGCACCGGTCTCTGAGTTCCCTTAGTATTTATTGATCATTATCTTTACCATCTTAAAGAAAAGGAAGTGGCAGGATAATAGGATCATTATAGGGAGAAAGTCAGCACTAAGACATATGAATAAAGTTCTCTGTGACATGAATAAGTTTAAGGAAAAGTGCCGTGCCTTGATATGCATATGCAAACATCTCCATAAACCTTTTTAGTGCATAAAGAGCAGCATTGCGCTAGCAAGTCCCGCCTTTCGCCCTAAGGCGGTTTTCTCCTTTCTCAGTAAAGAGAACATACAATCGGGTTTTATACCCAGATGTTCCATTGCCCAGGGACGGGCAGGAGACAGATGCTTTTCTCTCTGCCAACAACCGCCAAGAGGCCTTCTTTCCTCTTGTACTAGTCCTCCTCAGCACAGACCCTTCACGGGTGTCAGGCTGGGGGGCGATCAGGTCTTTCCCATGCCACGAGGCCATATTTCAGACTATCACATGGGGAGAAACCTTGGACAATACCTAGCTTTCCTAGGCAGAGGTCCCTGCGACCTTTGGCAGTGTGCGTATCCCTGGGTACTTGAGATTAAGAGAATGGTGATGACTTTTAACCAGCAAGCTGCCTTCAGGCATTTGTTTAACAAAGCACACCCTGCACAGCCCAAAATCCTTTAAACCTTGAGTCACCATAGCACATGTCTCTTGCAAGGACAAGGTTGGGGGTAGGGTCACAATCAGATTAACAGCATCTCAAATACAGAACAAAATGGAATCTCTTATGTCTACTTCTTTCTATATAGACACAGTAACAGGCTGATCTCTCTTTTCCCCACAATTTTACATTTTCTAGTAGCCACATTTTTAAAAGTAAAAAGAAACAGGTGCAATTAATCTTAGTAATGTATTTAACCCAAATGATCCAAAATATTATCACTTCAACATGTAATCAGCATATAAATATTAATGAGCTAATAGCCCTGCACTGTGGCAGGTACCTGTAACCCAGCATTTTGGGAAGCTGAGGCAGGAGATTGCTTGACTCTAGGAGTCCAGGAGTCCAGGAGACCAGCCTGGGTAACAAAGTGAAATGCTTACCCATGTCTACCAAAAATAAATATTAGGCATGGCTGCAGCATCTGTGCTCCCAGCTACTCAGGAGGCTGAGTGAGGTGGGAGGATTACTTGAGCCCAGGAGTTCGAGGCTGCAGTGAGCCGTGATTGCACCACTGCACTACAGCCTGAGTGACAGAGTGAGACTCTGGGTCAAAAATACACATTTTTTCTTTTTTTGAGACGGAGTCTCTGTTGCCCAGGCTGGAGTGCAGTGGCACGATCTCGGCTCACTGCAACCTCTGCCCCCGTGTTCAAGCCATTCTCCTGCTTCTTCCTCCCGAGTGCACCATCACACCTGGCTAATTTTTGTATTTTTAGTACAGACGGGGTTTCACCGTGTTGGCCAGGCTGGTCTTGAACTCCCGACCTCAAGAGATCCACCCGCCTCGCCCTCCCAAAATTCTGGAATTATAGGCATGAGCCACCGCGTGCAGTCGATATTTTTTTTCCTAAAAAGTGAGATAGTTTAACAGTCTTTTTTGTCCTAAGTCTTTTAGCGCATCTCCGTTTGCACTGGCTCAGGACTTGAGAGCCACATGTGGCTAGTGGCTACTGTTCTGGCGCGCTCAGACTTGGAGCCTTCCCTGCGGAGGCCAAGTCCAGCAGGGGACCTGTTTGCTGCGGTTTCCTAGTGTCTGGCACATCACTGGGGCCCAGTGATCTGGGTAACCATGTGAGCTTGGGTACCCTCCCCTCTCCGTCTCTTGGGACTGCTGTGGAGATTAAACACAGCGGCGGATGTTAGAGACGCAGTTCAGTCACTAGCATTGATTCGCCCTTGTTGCTGCTGTTCTTTGCTCAAAGGCGACTGAAGGGCAGGCAGCACGTCCAGGCTCGCTTCTGTCTGCCCGATGAGTCACTTCACCCTAGGCCTGGCCCTCCAGAGAGCACTCCTCTAAGATTACAGAATGCAAATCTGGATTCCAGAGCTGGCAGAGGCCCCAGGGTCAGGCTCTAGGACAACCGGCGAAAGAGTGGGAACCTCTACTCCATGCCCTTGGTTTTTCAAAGCCCCTTGACAGCTTGAGGCTCCGCCCCGCCCTGCCCCGCCCCCCAGCTCCCGCCGACGCCCACCGGAACTACAGCCCCCACGATGCAGCGGGAGTCCGAGCCGCTGCGTCATCGGCTTGGGACGCGCCGGCGGAGGCGTCGCGCGCTGAGGCGCCGCTCGAAGTGTCCAGTCGCGGGGCCGCAGAGGCGTAAGGAGTAGGCGGGGCGAGCCAGCTGGGCTCAGGGTCCACCAGCTCATCCGGGTCGAGGGGCAATCCTGAGGCGACTGGTGAGGCGCGCGTCCCTTTCCCTCCTCCCGGCTCCCCCCGCGGTGGCGCTTGTTGGTGACGTAGTGAGTGTGATGGCCACCGCGAGGCCGGGAAGGTGAAGGTGAGAGGGCGAGCAAGCCGGGGTGGCGGGGACTGGCCCGGCCCGGCCGGGCGAGTCCTGAGCAGCTCGGCGTAGGCCGACAGGATTCTGGGGCCACGGGGGTCTGAGATGCAGTCAAGCGGGGGTCCCCACTCTCAGGCCTCGCCGCAGGCCCTGAGAGGAGGGGGCGGGCCACGGGACCTGGGACTGGGAGGTGGGCTGTCCTGTAGCTTCTCATTGTCCCCGCCTTTCCACCCTTCACGGCAACGTTCTACCCCCTGCCGCTTTTCTGTTTTTCATCCAGTCTTCATTTTGCCAGCATTTACTCAGCACCTGATAGGTGTCCACGTTCACCGCGGAAGCGCCCTGCCCTCCCCACTTTGGACACTTACTACCCTCTCGTTCAACCCTGTTTACTTGTATGACTTCTCACCGGACTCTAAGGCCCTGGAGGGCAGGACTATTTCTTATCCATTCCTAACGTGGCGCCTGACACACATACAGAAGGCACACAGAAAATGTTGAATAAATAGCTGTTTAGACGCACGAAGGCAGAACTGCCCGTTACCCCCTCTCGTACTCCTTCATTGCCCTCTTTCTTTAAATTCTCAATCATCTCTCTTTCTTCTACCCAGAAAAAGGCTCTGGTTATCCGCCTCTGGTGTCCCAAGGTTTAGGGCTTGGGGGAGGAAGGCAGCTCAATGTAGTTAAACAAGGAAGGAGGCCGGTCGCAGTGGATCACACCTGTAATCCCAGCACTTTGGAAGGCGGAGGCGGGTGGATCACCTGAGGTCAGGAGTTCGAGACCAGCCTGGTCAACATGGTGAAACCCCGTCTGTACCAAAAACAAAAATTAGCCAGGCTTGCTGGCACACGCCTGTAATCCCAGCTACTCAGGAGGCTGAGGCAGGAGAATCGCTTGAACCCGGGAAGCGGAGGTTGAGCTGAGATCGCACCACTGCACTCCAGGAGCTTTGGAGTCAAAGGGAGCTAATATTTCAAATCCCAGCTTAGACAATCGACTAACAGTCTATAAATCTTCAAGTATTCCAGCCCTCTGTTTGCCCCATAGAATTGATAATTAAGTGAGATACTTCACAGTAGCTGAATACATTGGCTTTCAGTCAGTTCTTCTGTTGCTCAGTAATCAGCTGTTCCACAATCCTCAAGCCCAGTTTTTTTCCTGGTTTTGCTCTGTCCTCCTCTCCCCTCTCTAGATGTACCTTTTTCAGGGCTCCTGCAGGGACCTCCCTGGTGCCTCAAACCCGCACATGGCAGAACACATGTTTGTGCATAGCCAGGATTGGTCCCACACCTCTGCGTTTTTTTCCCCAGGGCACTTCCTCACATGCCGGTGCAACTCCACAATACCTCAATGAGTAAGCTTCCCTCAGGGATGAGTTTGTTTGGCTTGAAACCTGATTAGACATGTTTTGTACACCAGTGTTTTTTTTGGGGGGGAGGACACCTGATCTATCTCCCTTTTCTTTTCTAATAAGTCAGGACTGGTGGAGTCAACACAGTCAATCAATAACCAACCTCAACCTGAGACAAGACAGAAGAGAACTCAGAATCTTTTTGTCTTTTGGACTCCAGCCATGTCCATGATGCCTACCTTGTGAAGATCTCTCACCATCCAAAAAAGTGAGTAGTAGCTGTGACTTCTGGCACCCTGGATTTGAGTTGAGTGGACAGGGGCATGCTCTCCTGGACCTCTGGTGGCAAGTCTCTTGGATGGCATCCTCTTTGTATAGAGCCACAGCTTTCTAACTTCTGTTGAAAAACTGCTGTATCTCTTTTCTACTTCCGTGAAGGATTTCGCTGGTTGCTTAGAGAGCCTGTTTAAAAGTTGACAGTTCAGGAAGTGGCTGGGATCTCTTGGGCTCCCCGAAGAATTAGTCTGTGTCTCCCTCATTTGGTCTTCTCTGCAGTGCTGGCTCTTCCCCGTGAAGGGGTGGCCTGCCCCTCCACACCTGTGGGTGTTTCTCGTTAGGTGGAACGAGAGACTTGAGAAAAGAAATAAGACACAGAGACACAGTATAGAGAAAGAAAAGCGGGGGCCCAGGGGACCGGCGCTCAGCTTACAGAGGACCCACGCCGGCACCGGCCTCTGAGTTCCCTTAGTATTTATAGATAATTATCTTTACCATCTTAAAGATAAGGGAGTGGCAGGACAATAGGATCATTTTTAGGGAGGAAATTAGCAGTAAGACATAAGAACAAGGATCTCTGTGACATGAATAAGTTTAAAGGAAAATCCCGTGCCTTGAGATAAACCTTTTAGCAACGTTGTTTCATCCTATCACATGGGGATAAACCTTGGACAATACCTAGCTTTTCTAGGAACAAAGACGCACCCTGCACGCCCAAAATCCATTAAACCTTGAGTTACCACAGCACATGTCTCTTGCAAGGACAAGGTTGGAGGTAGAGTCACAGATTAACAGCATCTCAAATACAGAACAAAATGGAGTCTCTTACGTCTACTTCTTTCTATATAGACACAGTAACAGGCTGATCTCTCTTTCTTTTCCCCACACCCCGTCTCTGCCCAGCACAGATTGGCTCCTTGTCACTGCTCTTCTAAGATTCTGCTTTGTCCCCTTTACCCTGTATCCTCTTTTGTTTCGATTTCTCAGCTTCTCCTCTTTTCCAGTTGTGCCAGCAGACGATCCGTGGATCCATTTTATTTTCCCTGCTAGGAGTTGCTGTACATAACACTGGGTAAGGAGGTGGTGTGGATTCAGGGACTGTGCTTGGGATCCAAACACACCTTGCAGTGAATTTTGCTACTGTTGTCTCTACTCCCAAGATACCTAATACTCCGTGACTGATGGCCTAGGTTGAGGCAAAACTTTGGACCACCTTGGAGGGCTAATAGCAGTTTCCATTTAGAACTAGGTTCATTTCTGGTCTTAGGTTAATATTTGTCAATACTGTGCCCCGGCGCACTTTTTGGGGGTAGGAGTGAGAGAGTACCAGAAAGAATGGGCCTTTCCCTAAAGCGTTATCCTCGGGTTTTTTATTTTATTTTATTTTTTATTTTTATTTTTTATTTATTTCATTTTATTTTTGAGATGGAGTCTTGCTCTGTCGCCCAGGCTGGAGTGCTGTGGCACAATCTCGGCTCACTGCAAGCTCCACCTCCCGGGTTCAGGCCATTCTCCTGCCTCAGCCTCCCGGGTAGCTGGGACTATAGGCGCCCACCACCACGCCCGGCTAATTTTTTTTTTTTTTTTTTGAGACGGAGTCTCGCTCTGCCGCCCAGGCTGGAGTGCAGTGGCCGGATCTCAGCTCACTGCAAGCTCCGCCTCCCGGGTTTACGCCATTCTCCTGCCTCAGCCTCCCGAGTAGCTGGGACTACAGGCGCCCGCCACCTCGCCCGGCTAGTTTTTTGTATTTTTTAGTAGAGACGGGGTTTCACTGTGTTAGCCAGGATGGTCTCGATCTCCTGACCTCGTGATCCGCCCGTCTCGGCCTCCCAAAGTGCTGGGATTACAGGCTTGAGCCACCGCGCCCGGCCACGCCCGGCTAATTTTTTGTATTTTTAGTGGAAACAGGGTTTCACTGTGTTAGCCAGGATGGTCTCGATCTCCTGACCTCGTGATCCGCCCACCTCGGCCTCCCAAAGTTCTGGGATTATAGGCGTGAGCTACCGCACCCGGCCCGGGATTTTAAAAACTATTACACAGAAGAGTTTTTTAATTGAATATATTTGTGAAATGCTGAATTCAATACAGTTAAACTAGTGTCTTTACAACAAGCCTTCCTTCACAAACTCTTTGCTGTACTGGTGTGCTCCACTGAGGGGAATAGTAGCGTATGGTGTTTTACAAACTGATTCTACTATTGAACCTTCTTTAGGTGGAATATTGGGTGCAAGTAGAGTTCTGTGGACCACACTTTGGGAAGTGCTGCCAGAGACTATCCAAAACTGTAATCTCCAGAGCACTTATGAGGCAGTCACAGCTTGAAGTGTGACGCTTAGTGTGTAACTGATACTGGAGCCAGGCTCTCAGGCTATGCTTGTGGGATGGTCCCCACGTGCCTGTGGCGACGAGCTCTGTGGTGAAGCAGAGATTATCAAGGCTTTCCAGAGGAGGAGCAGGAACCCAGCTGCCCCGCATCACTCCGGAGGAGTAGGGAGTCAGCAGTCAAAGCCTTGAGATAATTGGGGGACACAGGATGTGACAAAAACCGGGTCTGTGATGTTGTTTGTTCTCTATGAGGCATCAGAGGAGGCTTCATGGAGGGAGTGACACTTGAGTTGGGTGTAGAAGGACAGTAGGAGTATGCCAAATGGGTGGAAAAGGAAGGAGGACTCCAGGCAGAAAGCAGCTCATGCAACACAAATGTGGAATCTTAGCTTGCAAGTTAGCAGAGCCAGGTAAATCAGGCAGAGTTTGGAGGGGTTGACGGTAGGTTTTACGCCAGGGGTTTGGAGGCTGCTGCAGGTTGGTTATTGGTGAGGGCAGGGAGGCTCCTGGATCGGCTGTGCTCCTAGCAGACCTTATAACCTGGAGCTCCCAAGCTTCTACTGGTGTACACGCTGTTAAGTCTTGCAGTTAGTGAGCACTAATGCTTTTGGTTTTATATCCCCTGGGCTTGCAAACATTGACCAGAACCTAAAGGCATCTGCTTCTGATAGTGGGGAACTTGCTTCCTGCAGCAAGTCACTTCTGGGGTGGGGTATCGCTGATCCTTCCCCAGCTGACCTGTGTATTTGATCTCCGTGGTAACGGATAAGGGAGTGGTGTGTGTGGGGTGAGTTGGCAGACTTGCCTCTGCCCTCCCTGAAGGCTGGATTTTCATGGAGAGAGTCTTGTGATCTTGCTGGTAGAGTTTGTTGTTATTGCTTTATAACATGTAAAGCTGCTTTTAGCTCTTACTGTATGTGAAGCACGTTGCTTGCATCATCAGCTTTAGTCTTCTCACAGTTGAGATGGTATCATGGTGTGAGGATATGGGTTTCATCCACGGACCCAGGCCTGTAACTCGTATCTATAGCCCTTGTTCTGGTTTCATGTTATAATGTTAGATGTGGTAGGCCTCAGGGGCAGGCCTCTGACCTTCTCCTGCTCTCCTTCCACCCTAATCTTTCCCCACCTTTCTGACTGTGGGCCTTAAAACCCTCCCCTGAGAGGGTTGGATCCTGTATCCTGGGGGAAGGAATGCTGATGTCATGAAGCTTCCATAAAAATCCAAGAGGACAGAGTTCAGGGAGCTTGCAAATACCAGAACATGCGGAGGTTCCTGGAGAGAGGCCTGCTTACGGAGGGCACAGAAGCTACACGCCTCTTCCCCCGTACCTCGCCCTAAGCATTTCTTTATCTGTATCCTTTGCGATAGCCCTCATAACCCAGTAAACATAAGTGTTTCCCTGGGTTAGGTAAGCTGCTCCATCAAATTAATCAAACTCAAAGGGGGGGTCATGGGAACCTCAGCCTAAAGCCAGTCGGTCAGAAGTTCTGGAGGCCCAGACTTGCGACTGGTATGTTTGAGGCGTGGTGGTGGAGAGGTGGGGCAGTCCTGGGGACTGAGCCCTCACCCCGTGGGATCTGACACTCTCTCCGGGTAGACAGTGTGAGAACTGAGTGAGAGGACACCCAGCTGGTGTCCGCTGCTTGGGGTGGGGAAGAAACCCCCTCACATTTGGTCACAGAAGTCTCTTGTGTTGATGATTATGGTGTGAGAGTAGAGAAAAAAGACAGTTTGAGACAGTTTTTCTCTGCAATAGGTGTCTTGTTTGTTGTACACATGAAGAAACCAAGGTTCTGTGATGAAATAACTTGCTTAAGTTTCAGCAGCCCAGAAATAATATAGTCACAATTTGAACCTGGCTCTGCCTGATTACAAAACCTGTCATAGGTAGTACTATACCATGCCCCATCCCTGATCCCTTTTTTTTTTCTTTTTTTTAAGAGAGAGACTCTCGCTCTGTCACCCAGGCTGGAGCACAGTGGTGAGATCTTAGCTCACTGCAACTTCCACCTCCCAGGTTCAAGTGGTTCTCCTGCCTCGGCCTCTGGAGTGGCTGGGACTACAGGCATGCGCCACCACACCCAGCTAATTTTTTGTATTTTTAGTAGAGATGGGGTTTCACCATGTTGGCCAGGCTGGTCTTGAACTCCTGACCTTAGGTGAGCTGCCTGCCTCGGCTTCCCAAAGTGCTGGAATTACAGACATGAGCCACCGTGCCTGGCCCCTGATCTCTTCTTTTCCTTTTGGGTGGCTTTCCTCTTGTGCCTACCACATCCCCTCTTTCTCGAACAGTCTGATCTGCCAGGCCATGGCAAGCCTGATTTCAGTGCACTTTTCCTTTGCTGCTTTGGAAGAGTGAGAGTAGCATTTTCTTTGCAGTTTCCTTCCTCAGAGCTGTGCTGTCTTTAAGCCCTGCACATATGGCTTCCATGCTGAGAAGACATCTCTCATAGCTGTGGCGTCATGCTGAGGAGGAATGTAGAAACGGAAGTGGGGTCACTTCCTTCCCTCATCTCCAGAGGAATCATTAACATTGCACAAGAACTTGTTGGTTTGGGCACACATGTGGGTCCCTATCCCACTTTGGGTCGGTCTGTCTTCTGCCCACTCTTTGGGATGGTTAGTTCCTAAACGTCCGTTGTGGCATTTGGTCTTCATGTACCTCTTCTGGGTGTTCTTTCTGCTTTTCAGGACCTTCTGCAACATACTTTGGTCCCATTTGGAAGTTTCTCGTGTGCTTGCTCGGGAGCAACACCTCATTTCTCGTCTAGAGAGAGTGAGCTTGCTGCTGGGTGGAGAACTGAGGGCCCTAAGATTAGGGTGGCTGGGGAGGCAGTGACAGACCCAGGCACAGTCAGCTGTGCACACGCCCCCTCATCCAGGAGGGCCTTTGCCCTTTGACTTCCTAGGATCGGTGGGCTCTGCTCAAGAAGTACCTTTCGCCACGGTGGGAACTCTGAGGGACCTGGCAGGGATCTACTTTTGGGGTCAGAATTCCCAGTCTTACCCTGGACACTACCTTCTGGTGTGTCTGCCTCTTTTTGAGCTTTTTTTTTTTTTTTTTTGAGATAGAGTCTTGCTCTATCACTCAGGCTGGAGTGCAATGGCGCGATCTTAGCTCACTGCAACTTCCACCTCCCCGGTTCAAGCAATTCTCGTGCCTCGACCTCCCAAGTAGCTGGTATTACAGGTGCCTGCCACCATGCCTGGCTAATTTTTGTATTTTTAGTCAAGGTGGGGTTTCACCACGTTGGTCAGGCTGGTCTTGAACTCCTGACCTCAAATGATTCACCCACCTCATCCTCCCAGAGTGCTGGGATTACAGGCATGAGCCATCGCGCCCGGCCCAACATTTCTGAGCCACCGCGTCCGGCCCAACACTTTGTTTATTGTAAGTCTTTTTTTTTTTTTTTTTTTTTTTTTGAGACAGAGTCTCACTCTGTCACCCAGGCTGGAGTGCAGTGGTGCAATCTCAGCTCACTACAACCTCCACCTCCCAGGTTCAAGCGATTCTTCTGTCTCACTCATCCTCCTGAGTAGCTAGGATTACGGGCATGCACCACCACACCCGACTAATTTTTGTATTTTTTGTAGAGACAGGGCTTCACCATGTTGGCCAGGCTGGGCTTAAACTCCTGACCTCAAGTGATCCACCCACTTCAGCCTCCCAAAGTGCTGGGATTACAGGTGTGAGCCACCGCACCCGGCCATATTATCACAGTCTATTTTTGTGTGACTATCTCTTGCTCTCATTCAATCCCACACATCTTTGTAGCTTATCTTTTCATATAAGAATAACATTTTAGAGGTCATGAGACTTGACTCCAAAGTCCTAGAGGTCTTTGGTCAAAGGTCAAAAGAGGTGGGGCATAGTGGGAGGGCTGGGCTGGGAGGGCTCCGCCTCTCAGGTTCAAGCAATTCTCTACTTCAGCTTCCCAAGTAACTGGAATTATACACGGCCGCCACCACAACCGGCTAAATTTTTTTGTATTTTTAGTAGAGATGGGGTTTCATCATGTTGGCCAGGCTGGTCTTGAACTCTTGACCTTGTGATCCACCTGTCTCAGCCTCCCAAAGTGCTGGGATTACAGGCATGATCCACCATGCCCGGCTGGTTTTTTTTTTTTTTTTAAATAGAGACGGGGATCCTGTGTTGCCTAGGCTGGTCTC
The DNA here is from genome assembly GCF_024542745.1 of Macaca thibetana thibetana. Classification (NCBI taxonomy): domain Eukaryota; kingdom Metazoa; phylum Chordata; class Mammalia; order Primates; family Cercopithecidae; genus Macaca; species Macaca thibetana. The sequence continues at coordinate 11,183,497 of NC_065578.1, forward strand.
AAACTCCTAAGGTCAAGCGATCTGCCTGCCTTGGCCTCTCAAAGTGCTGGGATTACAGGTATAAGCCACTGAACCCGCCCCCTAACCAGTAGTGTTTTTATGTGGTCTTGCTCTGTCTCCCAGGCTAGAGTGCAGTGGACCAATCATAGGTCACTACAGCCCAAACTCCTGGGCTCAAGTGACCCTCCCGCCTCAGTCTCTCAAGTAGCTAGGACTGCAGATGCATGCCACTGTGTCAGGCTAATTTTATTTTATTTTATCTCATATTTTGAGACAAAGTTTCACCCTGTCACCCAGGCTGGAGTACAATGACGTGATCTCAGTTCATTGCAGCCTCCATCTCCCAGGTTCAAGCGATTCTTCTGCCTCAGTCTCCCGAGTAGCTGGGATTACAGGTGTGTGCCACCAGACCTGGCTAATTATTGTATTTTTAGTAGAGACGGGGTTTCACCATGTTGGCCAGGCTGGTCTTGAACTCCTGACCTCAGGTGATCCGCATGCCTCGGGCTCCCAAAGTTCTGAGAAACAGGGGTGAGCCACCGTGCCCAGCCTGAGACACTTCTTATCTCACCATCCTTTGTTCTAGTCCTGGAGGTTGCAGTGACCTGAGATCCCCATATTCTTGATTCTCCCCCAAGCATTCCACCATCCTTCCAGCAGGATGTCCCGAGGTAGGTATCGCTGTGTTCGCTCACATTGGCTTCTCTTGCAGCGCAATGTCCCTGCTCTTCTCTCGATGCAACACTATCGTCACAGTCAAGAAAGATAAGAGACACATGGCTGAAGTGAATGCTTCCCCACTCAAGCACTTTGTCACTGCCAAGAAGAAGATCAATGGCATTTTTGAGCAGCTGGGGGCCTACATCCAGGAGAGCGCCACCTTCCTTGAAGGTAAGGGGGCACCTGCTCAGCCAGGCCCACTCTTACCTGTTTAGATGTTTAGCTAGTGGGATTTGTGGGTGGGGAAGTATAGCTCTGCTCTTCGGGAACTCATGCCCAGATAGCCTCAGAAATGCTCTGCTCTTGAAATCATGTGGAATTGGAGTCTGGGGAGATGAGGCCAGGAAGACAAGGGAACTGCCATTTAGTAATTACTTTAGAAGTCCACAGGTTTCGTTTCATTTAATCATGAAAGATAGGTGAATCTTATCCCCATCTACAAGGCAAGCAAATTGAGGTTTGAGAGTTGTCGGATACCTTGTAAGTAATAGATCAGGGCTTTGCCCAGGTGTCTCCAACTCCAGAGCCCATGTGTTTTCCTTTGCCTAGTTCTGGCTGCCATTAATACCAGGCACTGTTTGGGTGTCAGTGATGCCTGACCGGGGCGCCCTCTTTTATATTTTTAGATTGGTGACAGAACTATAGGAAACTCATGTCACCTGTGCCTTTTCTACTAGTTACTAATTTGAGCCCAACCTCTAGTTCCTTGTCTATCAGCAGAGAAGGACTGGTTCCCGGGGCCCCGCTCGTCTGAGTGACAACTCCAGCGCTTGCTTCCTCAGGCTCCCTCTTTAGAAGGGCACTTTGGCGCCAGGTCCTGAGATTGTCTGTGGAGACCCAGTAGCTGAGTCTTATCTGCCCTTGGTTTCCTCACTTGTGAAAGGGGGCTCAGGTGTGAACAGTGGTTTCAGATTCTAGTCTGCAGAACCCTAGAAGTTCAGTGGTGGGGCTTCCGGGATTGGCCCCTGGCTCAGGGGGGCCACCTTCTTTCCATTCTGCTTTCAACGAGAGCAGCTTGGCTTCTCATTGTTTTACACGCCAGGCTGCTACACGAGGCTCCCTTTGAAGAAAGAGACTGTCCAATTTCATGCCCTCATCTGTGCCCTGCCCTTTGCATGGCACTTGATGTAACAGAAGGTGTTTCCTAAATACTTGTTGAACTAAAATCTGAATTTTAAAGTAGTATGATTGGTAGTTGAAATAATCCCAACTCAGTGGCTGTGGTGTGCCAGCCCTGTGGCAGGTGCTGCGCATGCAGAGATGGGGTAGATCAGGCCACTGCCCTCTGGGAGCCCAGAGTAACCCTCTTGGAAGCTCTGAGTCACCTACTCAGATGACGTTGTGGACAGACACATGCTTAATGCAGATGTTTATGTGATGCATGCTTTGATTTCTCTCTGTGTGAAAACATGAGGCCTCCCTGTTGTTTAAATGGAAGGGAAAGAGCTGGAGTGATCCTGAGCTGTGTTGGGTCAGGGAGGGGATGGTTCCTGCCTGGGGGCTGTTTCTAACGGGCAGGTAACAAGAGCTTGTCGGCCTGCTGGCTCCCACTTTTAAGTGTAGTCACATGCTTGAGAACCAGCTTCCTCTGAGAGACATTCCAAAGGCCATGCCTAGTTGCCCATATAAGGGAGGAATATTGATGCCTCTGGGGCAGAGGTGACCGGTGGACATTGCGGGCGGGGAGATGGGGGTGTTGTTGACTTGGTCACTTCCTTTCATGGCGCTGGCTGCGGGGGAAACTCAGTGGGCGGGCCCTTGTCATGCTTCACATGCTTTGGGAGTGTTCTCAGGGCTGGGGCGGTCAGCCTCGTAGTTCCCAGGAGTGTGCAGGGGGGCTGAACACCTGGCTGTGTTCCAGCTTGTCTAGTGCGTGTCCTAGACAGGACAGTGGTGGGATCTCACTCAGTTGCTCCTGTATGGAGTAATTTGTTGGCCATCTTCCTGTTAGGGGCACTGGAAAAAAGCAGTGCTGTAATCCAAAGGTCTGCTCACGTAGCAAACATTTGTGCACCTGCTGGGTGCTGGGATCAGATAGCGTGGCCCTCATGAGGTAGATGACACAGACAGGTGAGCTGGACAGTTAACTTAAGGTGAGGTGAGAGCTGAGATGGGAGAAGTGCAGGGTGCTGGGGCACACAGAGAAGGGGTCCAGGGTCCTGACTCAGGTTGGAGGGGTGGTCAGAGAAGCCTTCCTGAGGCAGTGCTGTCTAAGCTAGACTCGAGGTCAAGTGAGAATGAGTCAAGCTGCCCCAAGGCAGTGTAGTGTGTCAGTTCTTCAGAGAGTGGGAAGGGGTTTGGGCAGCAGGGAGCAGAGCCAGAGGGCCGAGGAAGCTGGTGAGTTTGGGGATATGGTGAGGGAGGACTGTGAGGCAGCGGGTAGCAAGAGGCCAGCAGGGCCAGGGCAGGGAGGGCCTCGAGAAGTGACACAGAGTGGTTAAGAGCCTGGACTCCAGAGCCAGGCTGCCTAATTCAAATCCTAGCTCTGCCTTTTACTACCTCTGGAGCCACGTTAATAAAGAGGACCAAAGGAGAGAACGAATTTGAAAAGTGAAAGGAACAGTGCCTGGCATGTGGTAAGAACTTTGTAAATATTTGTTAAGAAAAAATGAACAAGGATGGCAGTTAACATTCAGGTATTCATCTTACACCAACCGCCATTGACAGCATTTGTATTTTAATTCATTTGATCCTCACAGTGGTCTCATGAAGTAGATATTGTCATTATCTCCATTTTGTGCCTAAGGAAACTAAGACCCAGAAAGGTTCTTTTGCTTGAGGCCACAGAGCTAGAAAGTGGTAAGAACCCAGCTTCAAAACCAGGCAGTGTTGCTTCTTAGCCATGTTCTTCACCACCACACCATGGGGCCACCATGAGGATCTGGAATTCAGCCTGTCGGCTGCAGGGAGCCAGAGGTGGGCTCATTTAGGGTAAGCAGGGCGGTTGCTCTGGCCCTTCCAGACTTATGACTGTGGAACTCCTCTGACCACGTGGTGACCCATGTTCCATCCCCACCTCCAGACACCTACAGGAATGCAGAACTGGACCCCGTTACCACAGAAGAACAGGTTCTGGACGTCAAAGGTTACCTATCCAAAGTGAGAGGCATCAGCGAGGTGCTGGCTCGGCGGCACATGAAAGTGGCTTTTTTTGGCCGGTATGTCCTTGTGGCACCCACCCTTTCTTTCTTCCTGGCTAGGAGGGAGGGAGGCACTTTGTGTAAGGCCGCAGAACGTTCCAGGGCAGGGACACGCTTCAGAATTCATTGCTTTCCTTTTAATTTATATTTTATTTATTCGATTTTTGAGACAGGGTTCTCTGTCTCCCAGGCTGGAAGCTCGTTACAGCCTCGACCTCCCTGGGCTCAGGTGATCCTCCCACCTGAACCTCCTGAGTAGCTGGGACTGCAGGTGCATGCCATCAAGCCTGACTTTTTTTTTAATTTTCTGATTGTGATTAAAAGGATATAATATAAAATTTACCCCCTTAACCATTTTAAGCATATAGTTCACTAGTGGGTATATTCGCAACCAGTCTCCAGAGCTTTTTCATCTTGCAAAATTTAAGCTTGTATTATACCCATTAAACAATAACTCCCTGTCCCCACATGTCCCTCGCCCTGGCCACCACCATTCTACTTTCTGTCCCAATGAATTTGACTATTCTAGGTATCTCACGTAAGTGGAATCATACAGTACTTGGTTTTTTTTTTCTCCATTCATAAAACTTTTATTCCACTTACATGAATTTAATACACATATTCTTAACAATTATGCTTGTATTGTTCATGAAAATTTTGTAAGACATTAAACAAAGCTAGCCATCATCTCAAGTTATTTCCCTGTTAACTATTTTTACAGCACATACATGTTAGGCAAGCATCAAAAAAAAAAATTCACAAAAGCATAAAACCTAAAAATAAGTTAAATACATCTTTTTTTGTTTTGTTTTGTTTTAGTGCTATGCTTGTTGATACACACGAAGTAATGAATATCAAGCAATTCATTTTTATTGCATCTTTACTTTTACATTTGTTCTTAGGTTGCCTAAAGCATTTTAAATACAAATAAAATGAGTGTAGCAAAAATAATGAAAGCTAACAGAAGATAACTTTACAAATAATGGAATGTGAACTGTTTCTGTCCTGATCCAGAGTAAAATGGGTCACAGCTTTGTCTAAAGGAACGCTTCCACAGCGGTAGTCAAAGGTGTGCACATTGAGATTGAGTATTCCCCAGATACACATGGTTTAACATGTGATATCCATGGGGTGTCTGTTTCTACCACAGCCTTGTAAGTGCCCCAAACCTTAAGGCACCCACAGTTACTACTCCTGTGACTGGAACCAGTGATCCTTTTTATTCCCCACCAGGACAAACCAATATATAGGCAGTTTTCTTTGCTTTGACATGGAAGCAGTTTTAACACTGGCCCTTATGAAGCCACAATGTACCCAAAGTACTATGCCAAACATTTATAACTGGCATAATGGCCAGGTGCGGCGGCTCACGCCTGTAATCCCAGCACTTTGGGAGGCCGAGGCAGGTGGATCACAAGGTCAGGAGGTCAAGACCATCCTGGCTAACGGTGAAACCCCATCTCTACTAAAAATCCAAAAAAATTACCCGGGCATGGTGGCAGGTGCCTGTAGTCCCAGCTACTTGGGAGGCTGAGGCAGGAGAATGGCGTAAACCCAGGAGGCACAGGTTGCAGTGAGCTGAGATCATACCTCACTGTACTCCAGCCTGGGCGACAGAGCGAGACTCCGTCTCAAAAAAAAAAAATGTATACACACACACACACACACACACACACACACACATATCTAATACAGGATAAAAGACATCTAGACAGATTGTATGCTACGCACCTGGTGGTAGCCTGGGGAATAGGCACTGTGCCTAGAGTCTTGTTCCTGATGACCTGTAACCTCAGGTGTGGTCCTGTACTCTGAACTATCATTTCTTCATCCTCACCTGGGAGGTATGACCCCTACTTAGGTGAGCTAGTGGGCTGCCTGTCTCAGTGGGTGCAGGTAAGGTCATTGTAGTTCTGCTCTAGTGATGTGGCTGGGAAACTTTAACTCAGAAACACTGTATTTAGCACAGGTTGAAAGCTCTGAGACTCAGAGCAGATGAGTCTGCTGAGTGGAGCTATTTTCAAGAAGCAGAAATGGCCGGGTGCAGTGGTTCACACCTGTAATCCCAGCACTGGGAGGCTGAGGCAGGAGAATTGCTTGAACCCAGAAGTTTGAGACGAGCCCAAGCAACATGGCAAGACCCCATCTCTACAAAAAATTTAAAAATTAGCTGGGCGTGGTTGCACGTACTTATAGTGTAAGCTACTTGGGAGGCTGAGGTGGGAGGATCATTGAACCTTGATGGTCAAGGCTTCAGTGAGCTCTATTCATGCCACACGCCACTGCACTCCAGCTTGGGCGACAAAGCAAGACCCTGTATCAAAAAAACCCAAAAAAACCCCACCAGATTACCTGAAAGGGGTGTGATAGGTAAGAATGAGAAAGTAGGCTGGGCATGGTGGCTCACATCTGCAATCCCAGCACTTTAGGAGGTTGAAGCAGGAGGATCACCCGAGGTCAGGAGTTCGAGACCAGCCTGGCCAACATGGTGAAACCCTGTCTCTACTAAAAATACAAAAGTTAGTTGGGCATGGTGGCGCACGCCTGTAGTCCCAGCTACTCAGGAGGCTGAGGCAGGAGAATCCCTTAAACTCAGGAGGCAGAGGTTGCAATGAGCTGAGATCATGCCACTGCACTCCAGCCTGGGCGACAGAGCGAGACTCCATGTCAAATAATAATAAAAACAAAGAATGAGAAAGTAATCTTCCCTTTATCCTGGCAGTTGTCAGCTGGGACTGACAAGGTGAAGCTTCATGTGTAAGGAGGAGCGTGATGGGAGAAAAGCAGTGAAACATGCCCTGTGTGGGAAACACTGGGGTCATTTAGACTGAGAAAGACGCTTTGAGGGTGGTGAGTCGGTGTTTCAGGTAGGCCTGAGTTAAACTTTGGAGACTGTCTGACTGTCTCAGACAGTCTCTATAAGTGATGCTGAGGGTGGCTGTATGATTCAAGGGGCAGACAGTACGTAGTGAGCCTCTTGCAGATTAATCTGAAATGATGAACCAGGGGTATGTCACAGCTTTGGGCCTGGGGGTGTTTATTCATTTTAATAAACAGTGCCTACTCTGTGTCTCAGCACTGTCTGGGCACTGGCAGCATTGCAGTGAATAGGGCTTTGGCCTTCCAGGCTGGTATCTGCATTGTGAAAGTAATTCAGGTCGGATATTGGTGGCTTTGCTGACAGCTGTTACTTCCTTCTAGGACGAGCAATGGGAAGAGCACCGTGATCAATGCCATGCTCTGGGACAAAGTTCTGCCCTCTGGGATTGGCCACACCACCAATTGCTTCCTGCGGGTAGAGGGCACAGATGGCCATGAGGCCTTTCTCCTTACCGAGGGCTCAGAGGAAAAGAGGAGCGCCAAGGTGAGGGTGCCAGGCTGGCTGTCAGCCCTGTGCCTGCTGGCGGAGCAAGTCCTCCATTGTGACATGGCTGACCTCACCTCTAGGGAGAGGGCAGCACTGCCCTGTGGAGGTGAATGGGAGACCCTATTTTAGATAAGCTTTTTGAAGGATGTGAGAGCTTCTGGGGGCTGGTGGGGGCGGTTTTCAGAAATGTGGATCACCAAGAATGAGGACCCTGCTGTTCCTCATACAGCTCTGAGCGGCCACTGGCCTCTCTTCACTCGTTAAGGAAGACAGTATGTACTGTGTTCTTCCTTGGGGTATTGCCAGAGAGGGATTCCTGCATTTGCTCTGTGTCTCTGACCTATCATTCAGGGGCCGACACTCTTGAGTTTTCTGAGAGGCAGCTGCATTCTTGTTTGGGGCCAGATGCTCAATTTGCTTCATAAAGGATCAATCGGCCAGGCACGGTGGCTCACACCTGTAATCCCAGCACTTTGGGAGACCGAGGCGGGTGGATGATTCGAGGTCAGGAGATCAAGACCAGCCTGGTCAACATGGTGAAACGCTGTCTCTACTAAAAATACAAAAATTAGCTGGGCATGGTGGCAGGTGCCTGTAATCCCAGCTAGTCGGGAGGCTGAGGCAGGAGGACTGCTTGAACCTGGGAGATGGAGGTTGCGGTGAGCCGAGATCACGCCACTACTCCAGCCTGGGCGACAGAGCGAGACTGTCTCAAAAAAAAAAAGAATCAATGAGTGCAGAACAGACGACTTTAGCGTGATATCCAGGAAAGAAGCTCAAAAGAGCAGTGAAGAAAGTAGGTTCTTAACTGACAGCTCCCAGCTGTTAACTTTTTATATGTGGAAGAAGAAAGGGTAGCAAATGGGCAGCAGTCCCAGCCACTGTGCCGTGATGCAGCGGCACAGGAAATCTGGCTTGGTGTTTCCTCCTCAGCTTCTTTCTTTCCTTCCTCTGCCATCAGACTGTGAACCAGCTGGCTCATGCCCTCCATCAGGACAAGCAGCTCCATGCCGGCAGCCTAGTGAGTGTGATGTGGCCCAACTCTAAGTGCCCACTTCTGAAGGATGACCTCGTTTTGATGGACAGGTAAGAGGGAGGTACCCTCCTAGGAGGTCCAAACTGGGAGGTGCCAGGTTTCCATTTCTGAGTAATCCGGGCCAGAGTCCCTGGGCCCCATCCATGCTCTGCTTAAGTACTACTGCCTTTCAGATGGGCTCAACCAAATCCTCTGGCCTCTTGGCTTTCCTCTAGAGTCTGGTACCTACACCTGTTTACCAGTACCAGATGTCCCAGGGATGGTCTGTAAGAGATAGGAGGGATGCTCAAAAGTTGGGGAGGTTCTCAGCCTCAGCCCAGTGCCATTACGTATACTGGGGGTGGGGAGTTGTGGCGGAGTCAGAGGTGTATTTTATCTCCCTTGAAGAAACACTTTGCCCTGGCTTGGTGGACAGGTTATAACTATACCAAGAAGTACAGTATTGTAGCATTTACCTGGACTCACATCAAGTCACACCTTCACCTTAATTGTATATTGTATGTTGTATATCTTTTTTTTTTTTTTTTTTTTTTTTTAAGATGGAGTCTCACTCTGTCACGCAGGCTGGAGTACAGTGAGTGGCACAGTCTCGGCTCGCTGCAACCTCTGCCTCCCGGGTTCAAGCGATTCTCCTGCCTCAGCCTCCCAAGCAGCTGGGATTACAGGCACCCGCCACCATGCCTGGCTAATTTTTGTATTTTTAATAGAGACGGGGTTTCACCATATTGGCCAGGCTGGTCTCGAACTGCTGACTTCGTGATCCACCTGCCTCGGCCTCCCAGAGTGCTGGGATTACAGGCGTGAGCCATTGCACCTGTCCTGGTATATCATCTTTAAAGTAGAATTACAAGTAATTCTGTTTTTAGCCGGGCGCGGTGGCTCAAGCCTGTAATCCCAGCACTTTGGGAGGCTGAGACGGGTGGATCACAAGGTCAGGAGATCGAGACCATCTGGCTAACACGGTGAAACCCCGTCTCTACTAAAAAATACAAAAAAAAAAGCTAGCCGGGCGAGGTGGCGGGCGCCTGTAGTCCCAGCTACTCGGGAGGCTGAGGCAGGAGAATGGCGTGAACCCGGGAGGCGGAGCTTGCAGTGAGCTGAGATCCGGCCACTGCACTCCAGCCCGGGTGACAGAGCGAGACTCCGTCTCAAAAAAAAAAAAAAAAAAAAAAGTAATTCTGTTTTTATAAAAGCAATAGATGTATTTTTTAAAAACACTCATTTCCGCCACGCGTGGTGGTTCATACCTGTAATCCTAGTGCTTTGGGAGGCTGAGGTGGACAGATCAGGAGGTCAAGTGATTGAGACCGGCCTGACCAACATGGTGGAACCCCATCTCTATAAAAATACAAAAAAGTTAGCTGGGCATGGTGGTGCGTGCCTGTAGTGCTAGCTACTTGGGAGGCTGAGGCAGGAGGATTACTTGAACCTGGGAGGCGAAGGTTGCAGTGAGCTGAGATCTTGCCATTGCACTGCAGCCCGGGCGACAGAGCAAGACTCCATCTCAAAAAACAAAACAAGGCCGGGCGCAGTGGCTCACGCCTGTAATCCCAGCACTTTGGGAGACCGAGGTGGGTGGATCATGAAGTGAGGAGATCAAGACCATCCTGGCTAACATGGTGAAACCCCATCTCTACTAAAAATGCAAAAAATTAGCCTGGTGTGGTGGTGGGTGCCTGTAGTCCCAGCTACTTGGTAGGCTGAAGCAGGAGAATTGTATGAACCTGGGAGGCGGAGCTTGCGGCGAGCCGAGATCACGCTACTGCACTCCAACCTGGGCGACTGAGCAGGACTCCGTCTCAGAAAAAAAAAAAAAAAAAAAAAAAAAAACATAAAACAAAAAAACCAAAACACTCATTTCCAGGCAATCTGGAAGGATAGGAAATGGAAAGTAAAAATCGGATAATGAGGGCCGGGCCTGATTTCCCTCCCCTCGCTGGCTTTCTCCTCCTGCCTCACAAGTCCCAGGTCTGTTCTCAGCAGGAAGAATAGGGCTTCTGCTCTGCCTGATGATTTGGTTTACTCCTGTCACCTTTAGCCCTGGTATTGATGTCACCACAGAGCTGGACAGCTGGATTGACAAGTTTTGTCTGGATGCTGATGTGTTTGTGCTGGTGGCCAACTCAGAGTCCACCCTGATGCAGACGGTAACTCCTCCTCTGCCTTCTCCCAAGCTCCCACACCCCCTGGGCAGGCAGCTGATGGGGCCTTGGCTGTCAGGCTCCTGCTCCACCGAGGTCTTACCCTTTGTCTAGGAAAAGCACTTCTTCCACAAGGTGAGTGAGCGTCTCTCCCGGCCGAACATCTTCATCCTGAACAACCGCTGGGATGCATCCGCCTCAGAGCCTGAGTACATGGAGGAGGTTAGTGCCTCTGTTTGGCAGTTTGGGGAATGCCACCCCGAGGGAGCACTGCCTGCCACTGGGGCCACTTCATGCCCTCCTGGATCTGGTGACTTCCCTGAATTAACTTTATTGCCAAATAATTCTCCAAATACTCTCCTATGGTATCTTCTGGTGGCTGTTCCCCTCTGCCATCCACTTTGCTGGACGCACCCCCTTTTTAAGCCACTCTCCCCTAGGCTTAAAAAGGATCCCTGCAGCATTAGTGCATCTTCAGGACCAGTGCTCAGTTTGGTTTCTGAGGAGTTAGTATGGAACAGGCTCAGCTCTAGGGAGGTCTCTGTGAAAGAGGCTGGAAAGAGGAATGGAGAATACTGATTCTAACTGGTGACTCACAACTCTTAGCTGTTTACTTATTTATTTAGAGACTGGGTTATGAGGCTGCCTAATTTTTGTATTTTTGGTAGAGATGGGGTTTTGCCATGTTGCCCACTCTGGTTTTGAACTCCACGGCTCAAGCGATCCACCCGCCTCAGCCCCCCAAAGTTCTGGGATTACAGGCATGAGCCACCGCTCCTGGCCTCACAACTCTAAATATGTGAAATGAAAGACAAACTGGGCATGGTGGTGCACACCTATAGGCCGAGAGAGGATCCCTTGAGACCAGGAATTTGAAACCACCCTGGGCGACATAGTACAACGCTGTCTCCAAAAAAATAAAGGGTAATAAGATTGATAATATGGGATGATAAAACTTGCAGTTGCAGTCAACAGGCCGGAGTCCAAAATCTTTTTTTTCTTTTTTTTTTTTGAGATGGAGTTTTGCTCGTCACCCAGGCTGGGGTGCAATGGCGCAATCTCGGCTCACTGCAACCTCCGCCTCCTAGGTTCAAGCAATTCTCCTCCCTCAGCCTCCCGAGTAGCTGGGATTACAGGCACCCACCATCACGCCTGGCTAATGTTTGTATTTTTAATAGAAATAGGGATTTCACCATGTTGGCCAGGCTGGTCTCGAACTCCTGACCTTAGATAATCCGCCCGCCTTGGCCTCCCAAAGTGCCGGGATTACAGGCATGAGCCACTGTGCCCAGCCCAGAGTCCAAATTCTGACTGACACTAGGCAGGCAGTGTGACTTTGGCAGATCCCTTGACCCTTCTGGTAAATCCAGTTTCCTCACCAGTGTGATAAATAGACTTGCTGAGAGGATAAAAGCTGTCTAAAACACCTGACGCATGGTAGGTGTCTACAAGAAGCTGTTGTCACATTTTATAGGTAGAACCCCAGGTGTCAGAGCCAGGAGGGATTTTCTAGTGATGCCCACTCTTTCTGTAAACAATGCCCCAGGAGGACACGGCTTGTCAGAGTATAGCTCCCAGATTTAGGTTACTTGACCCCAGGGTTCCTTTCCTTCCAGGGCACAAAAGTGAGGCACTATATAAGCTTAACAAGAGGCAGTCTAGGGCATGTTTAAGCATTTCTGCTTGTATATGCATAAAATATCTTTGGCAGGCTCTACGCCAAGTAACCCCCACACATTGGTCTGGGAAACTTGGTGGTTGGAGAACAGAATAGTGGGAGACATTGCACTGTGTATGTGTTTGTGCCTTTGGCTGTTGAGCCATGTGAATATGTTGCCTATTCTTTTTTTTCTCACTCTGTTGCCCAGGCTGGAGTGCAGTGGTGCTATCTTGGCTCACTGCAACCTCCGTCTCCAAGTTCAAGCGATTCTCCTGCCTCAGCCTTCTGAGTAGCTGGGGTTACAGGCACCCGCCACCATGCGTGGCTGATTTTTTTGTGTTTTTAGTAGAGACAGGGTTTCACCATGTTGGCCAGGCTGGTCTTGAACTCCTGACCTCAATGATCCACCTGCTGTGGCCTCCCAAAGTGCTGGGATTACAGGCGTGAGCCGCCGTGCCCAGCCTCTTATGACCTATTCTTTTAATGAAAGAGGCAGGGTGGGGCTGTGGGGCCACCTGCACCAACTTTGGACACATTTGTTTGGGCTCCAGGTGCGGCGGCAGCACATGGAGCGTTGTACCAGCTTCCTAGTGGATGAGCTGGGTGTGGTGGATCGATCCCAGGCCGGGGACCGCATCTTCTTTGTGTCTGCTAAGGAGGTGCTCAACGCCAGGATTCAGAAAGCCCAGGGCATGCCCGAAGGAGGTAATGATGAGAACAGATGTCCTTCTTTTCCCTGATGTTTGAGACATTTTGTCTCGTGCTGAGTCTGTCAGTAGAAAATCCTTCTGAGAAGGGGCTGCTGAGAAGAGCAGAGTGAGAGGCTCTTGCTCTTCAGCCAGTGGCTTGGTTTCTGGGGATTTCATCCTTTTCCTCTGCCGCCAAGTTGTTTCTGGGCTAATGCAGTACCATTCTCCTAGGGGGCGCTCTCGCAGAAGGCTTTCAAGTGAGGATGTTTGAGTTTCAGAATTTTGAGAGGAGGTTTGAGGTGAGTCCTTTGATTCTGGTATATGGTGATTCTGTGCCTCCCCAGTTCCCACTGGCCGTGTCCCTGGCAGTGAAGGCCAGAGTCTGGCCCTTGGCCGTAGGCCCCTGGTGGCCCCCACCTCCCTCCGTGCCTTTGTGTGTTCCAGGAGTGCATCTCCCAGTCTGCAGTGAAGACCAAGTTTGAGCAGCACACGGTCCGGGCCAAGCAGATTGCAGAGGCGGTTCGACTCATCATGGACTCATTGCATGTGGCAGCTCGGGAGCAGCAGTAAGAGTCCAAGACTGCAGATAGGTGGAGAGGGCTGCCGAGATGAGGTTGTTCCTCCCCTGCCTTGGGCAGTTAGGACACGCCTTGATGGCAGGGCTGAGTCTCTGGGCTCCCACCCAGGGCCCTTTCCCTGGCCACCAGACCATGTTAGAGTCACATAGACAGCCTGGTGAGGAGGGCGGCTGGGTGCTTCATCACCCCACCTGGTCTGTGCAACATGATTCCCTGTGTTGGAGGCCTTGGCCCATGCCCTGCTGAGCTCCACAGCCATTCTCAGAGCCTGAACACATTTTTAAAAACAACATTCCAGCCAGGAGCAGTGGCTCACACCTGTGATCTCAACACTTTGAGAGACCAAGGCAGGAGAACTGCTTGAGGCCAGGAGTTTTGAGTCCAGCCCAGATAATATAGTAAGACCCCATCTCTACAAAAATTTTAAAAATCAGCTGGGTGTGGTGGCCGCACACCTGTAGTTCCAGCTACTTTGGGAGGCTGAGGCAGGAGGATCACTTGAGCCCAGGAGTTCAAGGTTCCAGTGAGCTGTGATTGCACCATTGCACTCTAGTCTGGGCAACAGAGTGAGACCCTGTCACTAAAGAATAATATGAAAACACCTTGCTTCTATCACACAGAATTGACTTTCTCGATTGTTTATTTTATTTATTTATTTATTTTTGAGACGGAGTCTCGCTCTGTCGCCCAGGCTGGAGTGCAGGGGCGCAATCTCGGCTCACTGCAAGCTCCACCTCCCGGATGCACGCCATTCTCCTGCCTCAACCTCCCGAGTAGCTGGGACTACAGGTGCCCACCACTGCGCCCAGCTAATTTTTTGTATTTTTTTAGTAGAGATGGGGTTTCACCGTGTTAGCCAGGATGGTCTGTTGACCTTGTGATCCACCCACCTCGGCCTCCCAAAGTGCTGGGATTACAGGTGTGAGCCACTGTGCCAGGCCTCAATTGTTTATATTAAGTTAAAATTTTAAAAAGTTAAGTTCCCTGTTGATTCTTTTGCACTTGTCCCAGTGTCACTCTGCCCAGAGGCACCATAATCATTAATTTACATTGTTCTATCACCCATTCAAACAGTACTTTCACATAAATGCTGAAGAATATGTCAGGTTTTTACATATTCTTACATCTTTACATATTCTTTTTTTTTTTTTGAGACGGAGTCTCGCTCTGTCGCCCAGGCTGGGGTGCAGTGGCCGGATCTCAGCTCACTGCAAGCTCCGCCTCCCGGGTTTACGCCATTCTCCTGCCTCAGCCTCCTGAGTAGCTGGGACTACAGGCGCCCGCCACCTCGCCTGGCTAGTTTTTTGTATTTTTTAGTAGAGACGGGGTTTCACCGGGTTAGCCAGGATGGTCTCGATCTCCTGAACTTGTGATCCACCCGTCTCGGCCTCCCAAAGTGCTGGGATTACAGGCTTGAGCCACCGCGCCCGGCCAACATCTTTACATATTCTTACGTTTTTACATATTCTTACATATCTGTACGTCTGAAGGTTTTTACATGCTTCAGACGTACAGATGTGGCATCACACTGTCACTGTACCTGGCTTTACTTTCTACTCAACATCGTTTTTCCCTTTATCCTTGTTAGTGTGTGTAGTTTGAGTTTATAAATAGGAACTGCTGTAGTATATTCCGTTGTGAATATGCCTTATTTTCCTATGGAGGGAATTTTAGATTTCTTTTTTGCTATTGGAAATCTTACTGCAGTGGACATGTGTTCACATGTCCCCTTGTGCACCTTTGTAAGAGTCTACCTGGGGTGAATTCCTAGGGGTGTGGCGATTCTGTTTTAGGGTACACGCGTTTCCAGTTTTAGTCAGTTTTACTTGATTGCTCTCCAGAACAGCCGTACGTACCCATTCATTGCATGACCAGTACTGTCCCTAGGCCTTCCATTTCCTCAGCTCTCACCAGAACTTCAGGCCTGGTCATTTTTGCCAGGCCTTGGTAGAAAATTGTGCCTTTAAAAATTTCATTTCCGGCTGGGCATGGTGGCTCACGCCTGTAATCCCAACACTGTGGGAGGCCAAGGCGGATGGATCACCTGAGGTCAGGAGTTCAAGACCAGCCTGACCAACATGGAGAAACCCTGTCTCTGCTAAAATTACAAAATTAGCTGGATGTGGTGACACATGCCTGTAATCCCAGCTACTCGGGAGGCTGAAGCAGGAGAATTGCTTGAACCCGGGAGGTGGAGGTTGCAGTGAGCGGAGATCGCGCCGTTGCACTCCAGCCTGGGCAACAAGAGTGAAACTCCCATCTCAAAAAAAAAAAAAAAAAAAAAATTCATTTCCATGATTACTAGTGAGGTTGAGCTTTTTTCCCTATATTAATTGGCAGAATTTGTTTAAACCACCTTACAACGCCCTCCCTGCTCTGTCCCCACCGCCTGTCCCACGTGGAAGACTGAGGAGTGCATGGTTGGCTGCAGGGCTCCCTTCCTACCTGGGAAGGGGCAAGCTTATGCCCCTGGGTGCGTGTGTGCAGGCCTGCCAGGCAAGAGAGCGGGCGGGGCGGCCTGGGCTTTCTGGCATCCCCTCTTGCTCCTCTGCTCAGCCAGACAGGAACATGGATTTCTCACCAGTACTCTGCTTTCAGGGTTTACTGCGAGGAAATGCGTGAAGAGCGGCAAGACCGACTGAAATTTATTGACAAACAGCTGGAGCTCTTGGCTCAAGACTATAAGCTTCGAATTAAGCAGATTACGGAGGAAGTGGAGAGGCAGGTGAGAAATGAGGAGGACGCATTCTGGGGAGATTTGGACTCCCGAGTAGAGTCCAGAAGAAAGCAGACCTCCTCTTAGGGACTTCTCAGCCTTCCAGAAGGAAGTTGTGGCCCTGCTTCAAGAATACAGAGCTGCCCTTTGGGTTCCATTGTTGGGTTGTGTGATGCTGGGCATGTTCCCCTTCCTCTGGACCTCCACAGATCACGTGAGTGTTTGATCAGCGAGTTTCCCAGACCCTCTCACCTCAGAGGCTTTAACTCCATAGAGCAGCTGAGGAGGCTGCTGGTTTGAGAGGAAAGATATGCCGTCTGCTGGGATCTCTCCTGGTGCTGCAGGACTGAACTTTGGTCTTCCTTGATACTTGACAGTGTGCTTCCTTTTGCCGTAGGTGTCAACTGCGATGGCCGAGGAGATCAGGCGCCTCTCTGTGCTGGTGGATGATTACCAGATGGACTTCCACCCTTCTCCAGTAGTCCTCAAGGTTTATAAGAATGTGAGTCATGGAGCAACAGGTCCTCTTGGCAGGAGGCCCCCAAAAGTGATTCAGCCCCTGCTGGTCTGGGTCAGGGCCCCCCAGCAGTGAAAGTGGAAGCCACAGAGACGAGGCCCAGGCTTCCGTCAGCCTTTTGGGGTCACCTGGTGGATGTGGCCTGAAGGGAATTTTGATGGACCTGCTGCTTCTCTTAACCTCCCTCTTCTGGTGGCAGGAACTGCACCGCCACATAGAGGAAGGACTGGGCCGAAACATGTCAGACCGCTGCTCCACGGCCATCACCAACTCCCTGCAGACCATGCAACAGGACATGATAGGTCAGTGCCCATAGGGAACTGGGGAGCTGTGGCCTGGGCTGCCCGATGATCAGATACAGAGGCCAAGCTAAAGAAATCAGGACTTTCCTTATCTGTCACTTTTCATGATGATTCAACTCAATACCTTCAGGTTCTGGGTAGATGTTGTGAACTCATTCTTGTTTGGTTTTTGAGACAGTCTCATTCTGTAACCCAGGCTGGAGTGCAGCGGCATGATCTTGACTCACTGCAGCCTCCGCCACCTAGGTTCAAGCGATTCTTCTGCTTCAGCCTCCCAAGTAGCTGGGACTACAGGCATGACCACCACGCCTGGCTAATTGTTTTGTATTTTTAGTAGAAATGGGGTTTTGCCATGTTGGCCAGGCTGGTCTCAAATTCCTGACCTCAAGTGATCTATCTACCTTGGACTCCCAAAGTGCTGGGATTACAGGCATGAGCCACCGGGCCTGGCCTTGTGAACTCATTCTGTACACAGGGTTGGGGAGCCCATCTTGTGCTACTACATAGGTCTATCCTAGGCTGAGAATTGGGCCTGCTCCTGTAAGTCCATGTGAGGCAGAAGTGTTAGCAGTATGGCATCTGGGTCCACACTTGCCTGGGGGAGCTGGCCTCAAGTGAGGCGTGCTCAGTCTCATGGGCCAACTTGACCAGGGTGTGCTTCCCAGGCAGAGCTATTCAGCATGCCTGGCAGTAGCTGGTGGAGCCGTCTCCAAGGCTTGGTGCTGCTGTGGCGCAGGGCTGAGCTGATGAGCTTTTCCTCCATTTCTCCCCCGATAGATGGTTTGAAACCCCTCCTTCCCGTGTCTGTGCGGAGTCAGATAGACATGCTGGTCCCGCGCCAGTGCTTCTCCCTCAACTACGACCTGAACTGTGACAAGCTGTGTGCTGACTTTCAGGAAGACATTGAGTTCCATTTCTCTCTCGGATGGACCATGCTGGTGAACAGGTTCCTGGGCCCCAAGAACAGCCGTCGGGCCTTGATGGGCTACAATGACCAGGCAAGCAAAGCTTCTCACCTCAGGGGCATCGTGGGGGGTCAGTCTGTACCCCGCCTCCAGACACAGGAACCATTCTGAAACGGGGTAAAGGTCAGCAGCTGTGGTGGTGTGCCCCACCACACAGTACACCACAGTCAGAATTTCTGCTGCTGATTGAGCTGATCTGTTCTAAGCAGTGATATTTGTGAAATGACAGATGCTAGTATTTTTCTCTAATACATATTAAAGTAACTATTAAAAATAGATGACTTTAAAAATAACCACCTACATACAACTATTTTAAAGTTCAGATTTTAAAAACATTCATCTCTAAACCACTTGAGTTGTCACACGTACTGCCCTCTGTACACATCCCACGCTCGGGGAAGCTGCCAGGCGGGCCAGGATGACTCCTGCTCACGTTGTGCACATCCTGTGGTGTTCACCTGAGGGTCTCCTCTGCTACATCCGAAGCTAGTTGTCCTCTTTTTGCCTTTTGGAAATTGAAGAGCCACTCTATGTCCCTGTTCCCCAGACTAGGGCGACACTGAGGGTTCACGTGAATGAAAGACTCACCACGTCCCTGTCACCCCTCTCATCTTTCTCTCCTCAGGTTCAGCGTCCTATCCCTCTGACGCCAGCCAACCCCAGCATGCCCCCGCTGCCACAGGGCTCGCTCACCCAGGAGGAGTTCATGGTTTCTATGGTTACCGGCCTGGCCTCCCTGACATCCAGGACCTCCATGGGCATTCTTGTTGTTGGAGGAGTGGTCAGTGACCAGTTCAGCTTGGGAAGGTGGGGGTGGAGGGCAGGTGGGTGGGGCCTGAGGGCTAGGTTCTTGTGGTGGCCCCTGCATTGGGCCACACTCTACAGTCCACTGTATACTTTCTCCTCTCAGTGACTCTTCACTGTGATGGCATGGGGAGCGCTTACTCCCTCACCAAGTTTCCCTCACTTCCCGCTGGAGATGGTCCCAGCCTTTCTGGCCTCAGTGGGATCAAAGGAGACATAGAAAGAGGAACTTAAGAGTAGAAACATGAGGGCTCGTTGGCTGAGGCCCTTCGGACAGCCCTGGTAGTGACGGACCCTAAAGGAGGGTGGGCCACGGAGAGGCTGTCCTCCAGGCTGACTGTGTGCTCTGCAGGTGTGGAAGGCAGTGGGCTGGCGGCTCATTGCCCTCTCCTTTGGGCTCTATGGCCTCCTCTACGTCTATGAGCGTCTGACCTGGACCACCAAGGCCAAGGAGAGGGCCTTCAAGCGCCAGTTTGTGGAGCATGCCAGTGAGAAGCTGCAGCTTGTCATCAGCTATACTGGCTCCAACTGCAGCCACCAAGTCCAGCAGTGAGTGGCCCCATCGGACCCCAGCAGGAGACTGCCTTTAGGCAGGGTCAGCCCCCTCTCCCTTCCCCATCTCTCTTCCAACCTGGCCTGGAAGCCACTGGGTCCTGAGCATCATAGATCCGGGGCCTTCAGGTGTGCAGGGCCAGCTTTGAGGCCAGTGATGGGGAGAGGGGTCTCCCAGGGACACTTTGTGTCTTGGGCTGGGACTGGGTAGGCCTCTGGGCCCCTTGGTGAGGAAGAAATGGGAAGGCAAGAGATAGTCCTAGTAGGAGTTTTAGAAGTTGCCTTGAAGACCTTGGGCTGTGGATGTAGCTTTGAAGTTTTGAACCCAGCCTGATCTTCATGCACATCTTAAGTCAGGTGGGAATCTATTGCTTAATCTGGGGTGGTCTGGACGAATATCCTCGCTTCCTTTTTTTTTTTTTTTTTTTTTTTTTTTTTGAGATGGAGTCTTGCTCAGTCACCCAGGCTGGAGTGCGGTGGCGCGATCTCGGCTCACTGCAAGCTCCGCCTCCTGGGTTCTCGCCATTCTCCTGCCTCTACAGGTGCCCGCCACTATGCCCGGCTAGGTTTTTTTTGTATTTTTAGTAGATACGGGGTTTCACCGTGTTAGACAGGATGGTCTTGATCTCCCGACCTCGTGATCCGCCTGTCTCGGCCTCCCAAAGTGCTGGGATTACAGGCTTGAGCCACCGCGCCCGGCCCTTGCTTCCTTTTTTTGGTTGTGTGTGGCAGACCCTTTGCTCTAGACATTTTGCATCTAATTTATGTATTTCTCTGATTCTTTGAGGTAGATGTTGTCTTATAGGCATCTCCTTTTTCAAATTGAAGAAACTGAGATTTGAAAAACAGTCACATGTTCCCTGCTACTCGGCTAATGAGCAGCAGAGTCAGGATCTCTGCGTGCTGTTGCTTCTCAGGCCATGGTGATGCCAAGTGTGTTTGGTTGTTATGATTATTCACAGTCTCAGCAGGATGTAGGAGATTCTGCCAAACCAGGGCTGGCTCAGGGCAGAGCTGCTGGCAGGGATATCGACGGGGCCAGCTGCTTCCCACTCTGGGTGGATTAAGCCACCAGTGGCATCTTGCTCCACACACCCCAACTGATCCCTTCTCTGTCCTCCCCAGGGAACTGTCTGGGACCTTTGCTCATCTGTGCCAGCAAGTTGACGTCACCCGAGAGAACCTGGAGCAGGAAATTGCTGCCATGAACAAGAAAATTGAGGTTCTTGACTCACTTCAGAGCAAAGCAAAGTTGCTCAGGTGAGGCTGACCTGGGTGGCCAAAGGAGGGTTCCAGGGTGCAGCACAGGCGCACTGGGGCTCAGCTGCTGGGCTTGTGTCTTGGGTGTGGCTTGTGTCTTGGGTGGGGATTTAATTTATTCATGTTAGATGTGTACCACGGGCCAGGCACAGTGGCCAACACCTGTAATCCCAGCACTTTGGGAGGCCGAGGCAGGTAGATCACCGAAGGTCAGGAGTTTGAGACCAGCCTGGCCAACATGGTGAAACCCTGTGTCTACTAAAAATGCAGAAATTAGCTGGGCGTGGTGGCGTGCGCCTGTAATCCCAGCCACTTGGGAGGCTGAGGCAGGAGAATGGCTTGAACCCAGGAGGCGGAGGTTGCAGTGAGCAGAGATCGCGCTATTGCACTCTAGCCTGGGCGACAAGAGCAAAACTCTGTCTCAAAAAAAAAAAAAAATGATGTGTACCACGTACCTCATGGGTGCCAGATGGTGCTGGTGCTGGAGGTTCAACAAGACACAGCGTCACTGCCTTCAAGGCACTTGCAGCTGAAGGCATGGTGGCATCACAGTACTGCGAGACTGCAGTTCACAGCGCCCTGTGCCGAACCGCAGGGCCTACAGTGCTTTACATGTGCTGTTTCACTCAGTCTTCCCTATCCCTCCATTTTCTATGTAGAAAAATTGGGGAACTTGTCTGGCATCTCAGAAAATGGCCAGGCTAGGAGGGGAGCCCAGGTGTACTTGGCTCCAGCAGCCCTTGCACTCTGATTTCCTTACACCTGCCGCTCTTTGGACCCATGAAGAGGGCATAGCCCCCCGTTTGTCCACAGAGAAGCTGGTTACTTGGCTGGGGACTCGCAGAACTGGGATTGGAACTCAGATCTCCAGGGAGTCTCTGTGGAGCTTTCATTAACAGTTTGCTGGAAAGAGCATCAGTCTGATGAATCTGGAGTCCTGGGTTCTCTCCAGCCACTCATGTTTGGCTCAAGCTCTTAACTCTGCTATGTCTCATTATTTTCATCTGTAAAATGGGAGTAAGATTTCATGACACAGCTGCACGACTGAATGTAAAAGTGCCCTGCAAAAATCCTTGGCCTGCCCGGCTCGTGATAGCATCAGCACACGGGGACCCTGCAGAAGTCCTCGGCCTGCCCAGCCCGTGATAACATCAGCACATGGGGACCCTCCACTTCCTGCCCTCACCCCTGACGTCAGAGCCTGCAGGGTGGCAGAGCCAGAGGGGAGATGCATCAGAGGGTGTCAGCTCCAACCGTCACCAGATCAGTGGGCTTTCCCTGCCCTCGACTGTGCGGATGTGCCCCCCCCGTCCCACCCCCACCTGGGGACAGCTGCTTCCTAGGGACACACTGCTTACCCTCTGGGGACTCAAAAAGGGGGAATGTGGTGGGGGGGGAACTGCTGCTTGTCAGCCACAGTGACATGGTTGAACCTGGAAAGGGTCTCCTGTCAGCACCTCAACCCCTTCCTTGGCAGGCAGGGAAACTGAGTTCCTGACAGCTCAGGGACTTGCACATGGTCCTGGTGAAGCAAACACAGGTCTTGAGAATCAGAAAAGCCTGACTTGCAGCTCCCTGGCTTATTAACCATGTGGCCTTGGGAAGTTATTTAACCCCTCTGGGCCTCCTTGTCCCCATCTGTGAAACAGGAATAAATACGATTGTTGGAGGATTACGTAAGGGTGTGTGTCAAGTGTCCTTAGGATGGTGCCTGGTAGGTAGTCCTAATACTGCCTGTCATCAGCTGTCATGGTTACTAAAGAAACATTTCTTTGCAGGAATAAAGCGGGTTGGTTGGACAGTGAGCTCAACATGTTCACACACCAGTACCTGCAGCCCAGCAGATAGTGGGCACCTGAGGCGGAGCCTGCGTGGAGAGGGGCGGTGCTGCCAGCCCTGAGTGCTGTGTGGGCTCCCCCAGGGGCACATGTGGCTCCTGCCCCCGGCCACCGCCAAGAGAATGAAGCACCCAGTCTCGTACCATTTTGAGCCCTCCAGCACTAGTTATTTTTCCCCTCCTTTGCCTGCTGTTGCAGGAAGATCTGGCTCATACCCCTAAAGGACACTTTCAACGACAGCTATGGACAGCTTGGTACCAAGGAGTTAAGTTGAAGCTTTTTCCAGCTCTCTTGGGTTCATCTGAGTGCTTGATAAGGCCTTGGGATCTCAGCATTGCACAATGCCTCATGAAAGCCTTTGAGGGTATCACGCAGACACCCCCACCTTTCTCCAGCCTGTGCGCACCTGCCCTCCTTGCAGCCCAGCACACCTACAGGTGTAAGGGATGATTGGAGTTTCTTCCCAGAGAGTCTGTCCCAGAAGGACTGTGGCTTGTGTGTGTTTATTCTCACCTGTTGGCTCAGTGCTTTATCCCATTTACAGAGCCTCTCAGACACGTCTTGGTGTTGAGGCTCAGTTACCACTGGGCTTAGGCTGAGGCGGGCCCTGTGCTGCAGCCGAGGCAGCTGGAGGAGTGGGAGTAGCTAAGAGGAGAGGGCTGTTGGATATATGAGGAGATGGCAGAGCAAGTGGCGATCACTGGGACAAGGAGGGACTTGCCTCTCTTCTCATTATTGTGCCCCCTGCTTTAGTGTCAGTCCTGGACTTGTGCAGGCCTGTTTTGTGTAGATGTGTTTTGGAAGATGGCTTGGTCTAGGTGGTTGAAGGATGTAGTAGAAGGAAGGATGGTGGAAGGTGGGGACCTTGGTAGCTGGCTAAGGAGCGTGGGCTCCACACAAGACAGCTGGAGAATGGGCCGTCCATTTGACCTCGTTCTCAAGGGGCTCATGGGTCTGAGAGCCCCCACCCACTAGGCTTGATTGCATCCCTGTTGTGTCCTTTAAGAGACATGTTTCTTAACCCCCCAACCTTGCCCCAAGTGCCCTGGACTAAATTTCCTGCGCCAGTGACTGCAGTTGGCCAAGGGACAATGCGGAAAATCCAGTGCCCATCCTTCCACCCTCCCTGATCCCCAGAAACTTGGACTGACCCCCTTATCCTTATGCTGATGTTGAGTTTTGGGATTGTTGCTGGTTGAAGTGGGGGCAGATGCCTGTCACCAAGGTGTTGACTGTGTGAGAAAAACAGTTTGGGTGACAAATCCTGTGTGGCACAAGTTGGATCGCTTCCTAGAAATAAGCAACACCTCTCCCGAAAAGCAGCCCACAGGGCAGGGGCCCCGCAGCCCAGCCATCACTCATCTTTGAGGAAATTAGTTGGTGGCCTCTGTGCACTGGTTGGTGGCCACATCACAGGTGATATCCTGTTCACATACCTGCTTGTACTTAAAACCCTCAGTCTGTCCTGTTGTGTGGGGCAAAGTGATGGACTCTGCCAGGTGGACGTGCTGTGGGTGGGTGTTCCCGGTGTGTGCTGGGCCTGAATGGATAGGGGCCACTTCACAGCATGTCAGGGAAAATCAGTGTCACACAATTCCAATGGATTTTATGCTCTTTTTGGGAGAAAAAAAAAAAAAAATTCTTTAGCATAAACATGAATTTTTTTTCAATGTAGCCCCTGGGGAATGAATGAAATTTTGAGCTTCTTCAATAAGTAAAATTAAATTAAGACCACTGAGGGGAGACCCTTTCTGAAAGAAGTCTGGCCAAAAGCACTTGTAATGCTGCTGACATTGTTCTGTTTTTACGTTCATTTGTTGGAGCGCAAGACGTGCTGACACAGTGAGTTTTCTCTGATGTATTTAAGGTGATATATTTGCCTGAGTTACTCCTGTATCATTCTCATAATATTGGAAACTAAAATAAAACCTAGTTGGAAATCCTTTGTGAGATCTCCATCTTTTCGGGTTCTTGTACAAACTCCTCTTTGACATGGCCAGCTGTGTTCTGAAGTGACCACAACTATAGTTCCTACTATAATGTGGTTCCTTATTCTCGGAAGGAATTTGATACTCTCAAAACAACAAATGGTGTAACTGATCTTTAAGGATCAGGAAATCGAGACTGATTTCTTTATAGATTTCTCTGTAACTCCAGACCATTTTTTCACTTAAAAAGTAAATGACTCACTGTTCCATCCTGCTTTGCCTTCTGAGAATTTGGTTGCGACCATTCTTTTTTTTTCTTTGAAATGGAGTCACGCTCTGCCGCCCAGGCTGGAGTGCTGGAGTGCGGTGGCATGATCTCAGCTCACTGCAATCTCCACCTCCTGGGTTCAGGCATTCTCTGCCTCAGCCTCCCGAGTGGCTGGGATTACAGGCACCCGGCTTGACCACCCAGCTAATTTTGGTATTTTAGTAGAGACGAGGTTTCACCATCTTGGCCATGCTGGTCTGGAACTCCTGACCTTGTGATCCACCCGCCTCGGCCTCCCAAAGTGCTGGGATTACAGGCATAAGCCGTTGCGCCCGGCGTTTTTCTTTTGTTTAAGGGTCCTCAGGAGTAGATATGGGGGTGGCTAGTCAGTTTCCCCACCCCTACAGCTGTCCTCTCAGCTCTGGTGCCACCCAGTGGCCACCCTGCTCTCCCACAGAGGCCACAGCTCAGCTGATAGCAACCTCATCCTTCCAGATTCCCAGGGCACACACTTGGGGCATCACCCATGAGTCCGCGGTCACATGTGCTGCACCTAATCTGTCACCTGCTGTCTTCCAAGTCTATCAACCCTGCCCAGTTCCTCACCTCCATCACAACCATCAGCCCAGACCCAGGTTCCTGCTCTTGCCTTGTCCCTGCCTATCCTTGCCATCCTGTGGCTGTTTCAAGGCAGCAGCCAAAGACTTTCTTAGGTAACAAAAAAAATGAATCATTATGGTTTTTTTTTTTTTTTTTCCCAATCCACAAAACAAGTAGTTTCTGTCATCAACAAGATGTTATGTACAACCCACTAAATTGTTCACAACACCATCATCCTGGGTGATGAGCCATAGTTTGAAAAAGGGTCTTCTTGCCTTATGCAAATGCTGCTTAGTTATTCCCAGTCAAGGCTAGCCTCATACCTGTGCTTTCTCTGACTACCTCATCTGTCCACTGGGGAATCTGAGAGGCTGGAAGTTTTAACCCTCTGGTAACAATGTCCCCATTTAATCACAAAAAGTAGGTAGTCAGGAATGTATCACTGTGTCCCAAGCACTGGGGTGACAGCCCAGGCAGCTCTCTCAGAGAGCATCTGGCTCATACATGGCTTCAGAAGCAGGGCCCTCACAGATGTCAGCTAAGTTGTTCACTGGGTCCTCAAGTGGATGGTTTCCTGTCTCTAAGTGGGACTCTTAGGCTTGAGATAAGAACAGCCAACTTTTTTGAGTTTAGCATGTGTCAGACATTCATATGCATGAGCCCTAATCTCAAAATCCAATGGTCTATTTTCCCTAATTTCCTCAAATGAGGAAGTTCATGATTTCAGCAAAATATTTGTGCACCTACTCTGGGCTAAGCATGGTTCTAGGCATTGGGAATATAGCAGTAACTAAGGTGGATAAAAATCTGCCTCTGGGGCTGGGCGTGGTGGCTGATGCCTGTAATCCCAGCACTTTTGGGAGGCCAAGGTGGGCGGATCACAAGGTCAGGAATTAAAGACTAGCCTGGCCAACATGGTGAAACCCCATCTCTACTAAAAATACAAAAATTAGCCAGGCTTGGTGGCGTGTGCCTGTAATCCCAGCTGCTAGGGAGGCTGAGGCAGGAGAATTGCTTAAACCTGGGAGGAGTAGGTTGCAGTGAGCCGAGATCGCGCCATTGCACTCTAGCCTGGGCAACAGAGGGAGGCTCCCTCTCAAAACAACAACAACAACAACAACAGAAATCTCACTCACTGATTAATAACCTTTTTCAATTACAAAGAAAAACAACATATTCGCAAAACTCCCTAACATCAGGAGCCATCAGGCAAATGATCCCAAGTCTTGATTTACAAACCAAACCCTTATGCCTCTGATCACATAGAGGACTGGTTCTTACAAACATTTTTTTTTTTTTTGAGATAGATTTTTGTTGGCTGGAGTGCAGTGGCTCTATCATGGCTCACTGCAGCCTTGACCTCCCAGCCTCAAGTGATCCTCTCACCTTAGCCTCCCGAATAGCTGGGATTAAAAGTGTGCGCCGCCCATGCCCAGATAAGTTTTTTGTTTTTTGTAGAGACGAGGGGTCTCACTATGTTACCCAGGCTGGTTTCGAACTCCTGATCTCAAGTGATCCTCACATCTAGGCTCCCCAAAGTGCTGTGATTATAGGCGTGAGCCACCATGCCTGGACACAAACATTCTTTTTCTTTTTAAAATTTAATTTAATTTTTAAAATAGAGAATGTATGTTGGCTGGGCATGGTGCCTCATGCCTGTAATCCCAGCACTTTGGGAGGCTGAGGCGAGACGATCGCTTGAGTTCATGAGTTTGAGACCAGCCTGGGCAATCTGGCAAAACCCTGTCTCTGCAAAAAATACAAAAATGAGCCCAGCATGATGGTGTGCACTGGTAGTCCTAGCTACTCCAGAGGCTGAGGTAGGAGGATCACTTGAACCCAGGAGGTGGAGGCTGCAGTGAGCTGAGATTGCATCACTGCACTCTAACCTGGGCAACAGGGAGATGCTGTCTCAAAAAAAAAAAAAAAAAAAAAAAAAAGAGATGGGATCTCACTGTGTTGCCCAGGCTGGCCTCGAATTCCCAAGCTCAAGTGATCCTCCCGCCTCAGCCTCCCAGAGTGCTGGAGCTACAGGCATGAGCCACCACACCCAGCCAACAAACATTCTTTTCTGATAAGCAACTGCAGAACTTAAGCTAGTTTCAGCCAGCTTACGGAAGCTGTGAACAAACTATTTAGCCATTGCACATGAGCTCACCTCTTCTCATAAATATGTATACAGCTTTTCCCTCAAACCTGCTAAATATGTATGAATACGGGCCCTGTGAGGCATAAAACCCAACCTGTCCTTTCTCTCTTGGAAGAGAGCACCTTCGGTGCACGCTGCAGACCGTCTCTTCCTGGTTTGCAAACAAGTATCAACAAGAAAGTGCTCCTTTCTACTATTTAGCCATCTTGGTGATCTTTTAGACAACATTGTGAGTATTTCTGCTAGGAACGTTAGTGTTCAAATCTCTGTGTAGGCAGATGTTTTCATTTTTTGCAGGTAGATATCTCAGGCTGGACTTGGGCCATATGGTAAATTTATGTTTAACTTCTACAGATTTTGCGAAGTGTTATACTGTTTTATATCCCCACCAGTAATGCGCATGGGTTCATATATATATATATATATATATATATTTTTTTTTTTTTTGAGACAGTCTTACTCTGTCACCCAGGCTGGAGTGCTGTGGTACAATCGTGGCTCACTGCAACCTCCACCTCCCAGGTTCAAGCCATTCTCCTGCCTCAGCCTCTCGAGTAGCTGGGATTACAGGCGCCTGCCACCACGCCTGGCTAATTTTTTTGTATTTTTAATAGAGACAGGGTTTCACCATGTTAGCCAGGCTGGTTTCGAATTCCTGACCTCAAATGATCCACCCGCCTCAGCCTCCCAAAGTGCTAGGATTACAGGTATGAGACATTGTGCCCGGCCTACAGTGAATCTTTAACTTTACACACCATCACTTTAGATCTATACATCGATATGTAGTGGTATCTCATTGTGGGTTTAATTTACATTTGCCGCCGGGCGTGGTGGCTCAAGCCTGTAATCCCAGCACTTTGGGAGGCCGAGACGGGTGGATCACGAGGTCAGGAGATCGAGACCATCCTGGCTAACAAAGTGAAACCCCATCTCTACTAAAAAATACAAAAAACTAGCCGGGCGAGGTGGCGGGCGCCTGTAGTCCCAGCTACTCGGGAGGCTGAGGCAGGAGAATGGCGTGAACCCGGGAAGCGGAGCTTGCAGTGAGCCGAGATCCGGCCACTGCACTCCAGCCTGGGCGACAGAGCGAGACTCCGTCTCAAAAAAAAAAAAAAAAAAAAAAAAAATTTACATTTGCCTAGTGAATGGATCCCAGAACAGGAGAAAACTTAGGCAGACTGGGATGGAAGCTGGAACTAGAGGCATTCGTGGTGGATAAGGATGCTGTATGGAGTCTCTGGCAAGCCTCAGTTTTTATGATGTTCGGCATCTTTTTATGTGCTTGTCATCTGTATTTTTCCTTTGGTGAAATGTCTGTTCAATTATTTTGCCCATTTTAAAAATTGGGCTGTTTTATGAGTTTTGAGAGCTCTTTATGTAATCTGGATATAAATTCTTTGATACATCATTTGCAAATATTTTCTCCAATCTTGTGGTTTGTCTTTTCATTTTTTTTTTCTAAAAATGGAACAAGTTCCAAATTTTTAATCTGGACAAAGAGAATTAAAACCAAGTATATCATACTTCCAAAACACATATCCATCGGCGAGTCAGCAAATCTGGGGAAAAGCAACTGGAATTGACTATGAGGCTGCTGGAATTAATCTTCATCGTCTCATTGCAAAGGTACTACCTGAATTCCTTTGGCTATCCTTTCTGTTAATATTATTTGCAGCAATTACTCTTAGTGACATCAAATCAAATGATCCACCTGTAACATCCATTAGCATGCCATCAGCTTCAGTAACAATAATGCTAACTCCTGCAAGAGCCCAGCAGTGAATTCCCATTGCATAATATGCATCTGCTCCTCCAATTGCCACAAGGCAAACAGCTGCCGTTCCAATACTCCGGATCCCATGAACAGGAATGCAAAAAAACTTTTCCATGTTAGAAAGAACAATTCTTACAGTCTCTGGTGTTCTGGAAGAGCCCAATTCAGTCACCAAGAGTGGTTTGGTAATATCTTCTTGTTGTGAAACCTGTAGTTTTTGACCATTACAAAAGGCACATCTTATCTCCCGCATAACTGTATACAACTCCAAATTATATCTTTTTATTTACAGCAAAGCCGATTGAAACAGCTACAAAAGGAAATCTATGTACAAAGTTAGTTGTTCCATCAATAGGGTCAATGATCCATGTGGGGTTGTTAGTTAAGGCACTTTTCTCCCCGCTGCCACAGATTCCTCACCAATGAAACTGAGATGGGTACTTTTCTTTTATGGAAGAGATAAGCATTTCTTCAACTTTTTGGTCCGCAGCAGTTACCAAATCAACTGGAGAACCTTTCGGTATAACATTCATTTCATTTCTTTTTTTTTTTTTTTTTTTTTTTTTTTTTTTTGAGACGGAGTCTTGCTCTGTCGCTCAGGCTGCAGTGCAGTGGTGTAGTCTCGGCTCACTGCAAGCTCCGCCTCCTGGGTTCACACCATTCTCCTGCCTCAGTCTCCCGAGTAGCTGGGACTACAGGCGCCAGCCACCGTGCCTGGCTAATTTTTTTTGTATTTTTAGTAGAGATGGGGTTTCACCGTGTTAGCCAGGATGGTCTCGATCTCCTGACCTCGTGATCCGCCCGCCTCGGTCTCCCAAAGTGCTGGGATTACAGGTGTGAGCCACGGTGCCCAGCCTGATTTCATTTTTTAGAGCATCACAAACTACCTCTCCAGCTCATCTTGCTAGAGTTACTGCATAATCCATGCATTCCTGCCAAGGATCAGCCATCTTCTTGAGTCGGAGGGGTTCCTGCTAGTTCAGTGCCTGGTGTTAATCACTCTCAGCTCTTCCGGAGGTAGAGGGGCTGCCTATCTTCTTCTCATTCTGTTTTTTTGTTTGTTTGTTTGTTTTAATTTCAGATGGAGTTTCCCTCTCGTTGCCCTTACTGGAGTGCAATGGTGTGATCTCGGCTCACCACAACCTCCACCTCCTGGGTTGAAGCGATTCTCCTGCCTCAGCCTCCCAAGTAGCTGGGATTACAGGTATGTGCCACCATGCCCGACTAATTTTGTATTTTTTTTTTTTTTTTTTTTTTTGTTTTTTGAGACGGAGTCTCGCTCTGTCGCCCAGGCTGGAGTGCAGTGGCGCGATCTCGGCTCACTGCAAGCTCCGCCTCCTGGGTTTACGCCATTCTCCTGCCTCAGCCTCCTGAGTAGCTGGGACTACAGGCACCCGCCACCGCGCCCGGCTAATTTTTTGTATTTTTAGTAGAGACGGGGTTTCACCGTGGTCTCGATCTCCTGACCTTGTGATCCGCCCGCCTCGGCCTCCCAAAGTGCTGGGATTACAGGCGTGAGCCACCGCGCCCGGCCTAATTTTGTATTTTTATTAGAGATGGGTTTCTCCGTGTTGGTCAGGCTGGTCTCGAGCTCCCAACCTCAGGTGATCCCCCCGCCTTGGCCTCCCAAAGTGCTGGGATTACAGGCGTGAGCCACTGTGCCCAGCCAATTTTTGTATTTTTAGTAGAGACGGGGTTGCGCCATGTTGCCCAGGCTGGCCACCACGCCCGACCCCAGTTTTTCTAAGTTTTATAGTTTAGGTTCACAACTAGATCTATGATTCATTCTAGGTTAATTTTTGCATATGGGTTTTTGTTTGTTTGTTTGTTTTGTTTGGATGAGTGTGTGGATATCCAATTATACCTGCAACATTTGTTGAAGACACCATCTTTTCTTGTTTTTCCAAGTTTCCACACACATTATTGATAAAATACATTTTTTGCGGCGGGGGGGGGGGGGGGCGCTGGGTGTCGCTGGTCTGTAACTCCTTACCTCAAGGGATCCACCCACCTCAGCCTCCC
This sequence comes from Macaca thibetana thibetana, assembly GCF_024542745.1. NCBI lineage: Eukaryota > Metazoa > Chordata > Mammalia > Primates > Cercopithecidae > Macaca > Macaca thibetana. Next base: position 11,214,523 of record NC_065578.1, read on the forward strand.
AAAGCGCTGAGATTACAGGCGTGAGCCACCGCCCTGGGCCAAAGGCATTATCCTTTCTCCACTGAATTGTGCTTTCATTTTTGTCAAAAATTAATTGCCCACATATCGGAACTCTTTATTCTGCTGCATTGATCTATTCGTCTATCTGGACACCAATACTATACTTTCTTTTTTTCATTTATTTATTTATTGAGACAGGGTCTCCCTCTTTGTCAGTCAGGCTGGAGTGCAGTGGTGCAGTCTCAGCTCACTGTGGCCTCAGCCTTTTTGGCTCAGGTGATCCTCCCATCTCAGCCTCCCGAGTAGCTGGGACTACAGGCAAGTGCCTGGTTCATTTTTTGTAGAGACGGGGTTTTGCCATGTTGCCCAGGCTGGATATCTTTTTTTTTTTTTTTTCTTTTTTGAGATGGAGTCTTGCTCTGTCATCCAGGCTGGAGTGCAGTGGCGTGATCTCAGTTTACTGCAACCTCCACCTCCCTAGTAGCTGGGTTTAAGCGATTATTGTGCCTCAGCCTCTGCTGGCCACCTTGCCCGGCTAATTTTTTTTTTTTTTTTTTTTTTTTATTCAGAGTCTCGCTCTGTCGCCCAGGCTGCAGGGCAGTGGCGCAGTCTTGGCTCACTGCAACCTCCGCCTCCCGGGTTCACGCCATTCTCCTGCCTCAGCCTCCCCAGTAGCTGGGACTACAGGCGCCCATCACCATGCCCGGCTAATTTTTTGTATTTTTAGTAGAGACCGGGTTTCACTGTGTTAGCCAGGATGGTCTCGATCTCCTGACCTCATGATCCGCCGGCCTCGGCCTCCCAAAGTGCTGGGATTACAGGCGTGAACCACCGCGCCCGGTCTTGCCTGGTTAATTTTTGTATTTTTAGGTTTACAGGCGTGAGCAACCGCACCCGGCCCCAATACTACATTTTCTTGTTTACTGTATAGTCCTTATCTTCCGGCACAAAGCAGGCACTCTCTAAAAACCTGAATGAAAGTATGAAGCAGGCCGGCCGCGGTGGCTCATGCCTGTAATCTCAGCACTTTGGGAGGCTGAGGCGGGCGGATCACGAGGTCATGAGTTCGAGACCAGCCTGGCCAACATAGTGAACCCGTCTCTACTTGGAAAAAAAAAAAAAGCCTGTAGTCCCACCTACTCGGGAGGCTGAGGTAGGAGAATCGCTTGAACCCGGGAGGCAGAGATCGTGGTGAGCGGAGATCGCGCCACTGCACTCCAGCCTGGGCAACAGAGCGAGACTCCGTCTCCAAAAGAAAAAAAAAAAGTATGAAACGATAAGTACAATGCAATGAGTCGCCCGCCGCCTGCCAAACCTACCCCGCAGCTCCAGACTGCCGCCTGCGCCGAGCCTAGGCCACCGAGCCTGACGGAAACTGCCGCTCCTGAACGCGTATCCCAGTCCCGCAGCTGACCAATCGGAGCCCGCCCTTCCGGGGCCCGCCCCCTTCCAGGAATCGACCTCCGGACCGGCCTCGAAAATTGACCAACCGGTGTAGTTCCGCTCTTGGTCCCGCCCCCCATGTTGAAACTGCAGCTTCGGATCGCGGAGTAACGCTGGCCAGGCGTCGCGGCCCTGCCCCTCACCTGACCAATCAGGACGGCCGGCGGAGGCCCAGCCCCCCAGCCGGCGACCCGGGGCGGTTCAGGCGGCGGAGGCGGCTGCTGCGGCGCGAATTGGAGGATTCTGCCCGGTGAGTGAGGGGAGGCGGCACTGAGGTGGAGCGGAAGGGCTCTGCAGCAGGTCCCACGTGCATTCCCGCGAGGGGCTCGGGGGCTGCAGTGGAAAAGAAGGGGAGGCTGCGTCTGCCCCTGCCGGGGTCCCGCCTCGGCGTCCGCCCGCTGGGCCTCTGTTACTTCTGCGGCCCTGGTGTTTCTGGAGCGTCGCTTTCCCGGTGCCTCTGCTCAGCGTTTCCTTTCCAAAGCGCGACCGGGGCCAGGGGAAGGCAAGGCCAGCTGTGCCCTTTGACCCCGTGCGAAAGCGGCGACCCTCTGATACAGGGGTGTGGCCCAGAGCTACTTGGTCAGTTAGGGGTGGGGGCCGGGATCTTTGTCCTACGAATCAAGCAGTTGGCCCCCCTTGACTGCATCTCCGTGCCCCCCAGCCCTGTGGGGTCATATACGTGTGGGAGGGTCCCTGGGTAGTAGGCTTCTTTCTGCTCCAGACCTTGCACCCGGTGATCCTGAGGATACTTGGAGGTGGGGGGCAAGGGCTGGGAGGAGGAGGCGGAGTTTTCCCAGGCTCCCCCACACTTCCAGGGAAAGGCTTTCCAAGAAACCTGAACTCATCTACCCTGGAGTCAAATTTGGTTCAGATCTTGCCTCTTGCTAGCTGTGTGACTTGAGGCAAATTGCTTAACTTCTCTGAGCTTTGGTTTCTTCATTTGTAAAAAGAAATTGAAGGAGGAAGGGAGGGCAGGAAAGGAGGAAGAATCCCTTTTGAAGCCTGGTTTGTATTGGGTTCACCAGTTATAGAGCACGGTTGTCCAAACCACTGCTTAGGAGGTGGAGGCTGCAGTGAGCCTGGAAAAAAAGGAAGCATGACCTTGCCCCAGCCATTTTGGTAATAATAGACGTTTATTGAATGCTTACTGTGTACCACTGTAAGCACTGTATTAAGTAAGCATTGTGCTAAGTACTTTGTTTTTTGTATTTTGTGTGTGTGTCAGTCTTGCTTTCACCCAGGCTGGAGTGCAATAGTGTGATCTCTGCTCACTGCAACCTCTGCCTCCCAGGTTCAAGCGATTCTCCTGCCTCAGCAGCCTCCTGAGTAGCTGGGATTACAGGCACCCACCACCATGCCTAGCTAATTGTTTTGTTGTTGTTGTTGTTGTTGTTGTTTTTGAGATGGAGTCTCACCCCATCACACAGGCTGGAGTGCAATGGCGCGATCTCGGCTCTCCACAACCTCCGCCTCCCAGGTTCAGGTGATTCTCCTGCCTCAGCCTCCCGAGTAGCTGGGATTACAGGCGCGCGTCACCACGCCCGGCTAATTTTTGTATTTTTAGTAGCAACAGGGCCTCTCGCCATGTTGGCTAGGCTTGCCTCAAACTCCTGACCTCAAGTGATCTTCTGCCTCAGCCTCCCAAAGTGCTGGGATTACAGACGTGAGCCACTTGGCCTGTTTTTTTTTTTTTTTTTTTTTTTTTTTTTTTTTTTTTTACAGTGATGTGACCATGGCTCACTGCAGCCTGGGCCTTCTGGGCTAAAGCGATCCTCGAGTAGCTGGGGCCACAGACGAGTGCCACCACGGCTAGCTAATTAAAAAAAAAATTTTTTTTTTTTTTTTTTTTTGAGACAGAGTCTTGCTCTGTCGCCCAGGCTGGGGTGCAGTGGCCGGATCTCAGCTCACTGCAAGCTCCGCCTCCCGGGTTTAGACCATTCTCCTGCCTCAGCCTCCCGAGTAGCTGGGACTACAGGCGCCCGCCACCTCGCCCGGCTAGTTTTTTTTTTGTATTTTTTAGTAGAGACGGGGTTTCACCGTGTTAGCCAGGATGGTCTCGATCTCCTGACCTCGTGATCCGCCCGTCTCGGCCTCCCAAAGTGCTGGGATTACAGGCTTGAGCCACCGCGCCCGGCCAAAAAAAAATTTTTTTTTTTGTAGAAAAAAATGTGTCTACAAATGTTGCCCAGGCTTAACATGCTTTCTTTAATTCTAACAACAATCGTATGAGGTAGGTACTGTTGTCTTCCAGCAGATGAGGAAACTGAGGCACAGAGAAGTTAAATAACTCACCTGAGGCAGTACAGTTAAAAAGTGTCAAATGGGGGTCTCTGGCACCACAGGGCACCCTACTGAGCCCTGTGTCCTGCTCTCTTGACTTCAAGTAGAAGAGCTGGGGCAGGAACCCAGCCCTGAGGACATCCTGTGGCCCAGGGGCAAGTGACACCTGCTGCAGGAGGCCCAGGATGGTGGAGGCTGAGGACCTGGCGCAGCTGCGGCTGCTCAACCTGGAGCTCCTGAGGCAGCTGTGGGTGGGGCAGGATGCTGTGCGGCGGTCAGTGACCAGGGCAGCCTTAGAGGTACGTGCCTGCCTTGGGAACCCCAGAGGAAGTGGCTACCTGACCTCAGGCCAGCATCCAGGCTTCTGGGCTCATCTTGTTCAACACCCCCATTTTACTGATGATGGGATATTGAGGGCTGGGGAGGGAAGAGACTGGCCTTGGTCACTGCTGAGGCCAGAGCAGGATGAGGACACAGGCCTTGGTACCTGGCGTAGGACCCGTGGGTATGTTCTGACAGCCACTCCCTGGGTGACCCCGCCCCTCTCTCCAGTCAAGCCTGGAATCCAGCAGCTACAATTCAGAGACTCCATTGACCCCAGAGACGTCCTCAACTTCCTTGAGCACCTCCTGCCCACGGGGCCGGTGTCCTGTGTGGAGCTCACCAGATGCCTGCCGAGGGGACCCCCGTGATGTGGCCAGATCGGGGGTGGCCTCTCTCCCACCTGCCAAATGCCAGCACCAGGAGTCCCTGGGCCGACCGAGACCCCACTCAGCACCCTCCCTGGGCACCTCAAGCCTCAGGGACCCAGAGCCCTCAGCGGGGCTAGGTGATCCAGGACCCCAGGAGGCACAGCCCCCGAGGTCCATCCTGGCTCAACAGAGCAAGCTGTCCAAGGTAATGTGGGAGAGCGGGACATCTGCTGATGGGAGGAGCTTCCTTGGGCCTCAGTTTCCCTATCTGACACATGTGCTTGTGGGCAGCCTCCCTTGCAGAACAAGAGGCTCCTGGGAGATACTGTGAGTTGGGTCTGGCTCAGCCTAAATGCTCGCTAAGCGGTAGCTGTGAGTTTCTCAGCACTTTGAGAAGAGGCCAGGCTTTGTTCACAGCCACACATAAAGTGGGGTCAAACATTTCCCTTCTTGCTCTTGTGACCTTGGCTGAGCCCTGGGCTCCAAGTCAGGGTGTAAGTTGAGACACAGTCTCTCTGTCCCTCGAGGTGTGGCTTCCTCTGGGCCAGGCCTCCTGGCTTAGTCCTTGCCCCTCTGTGCTTCCCTCCTCAGCCCAGGGTGACCTTCTCTGAGGAGTCTGCAGTTCCTGAGAGGAGCTGGCGCCTCAGGCCATACCTGGGCTATGACTGGATTGCAGGTAAGGCCTGTTGCTGCCCGGCACACACTTGGCCTGGGAGTGGGAGGTGGAGGCCTGGGCTCCTCCATGCTCCTATCTCAGCCTCCACCCGGTGCTGTTGCTTGTTTCTCTGATGACCGTGCCATCCTCCTTGGGGAGCACCCAATTTTTTTTTTTTTTTTTTTTTTTGAGACGGAGTCTTACTCTGTTACCCAGGCTGGAGTGCAGTAGTGCGATGTTGGCTCACAGCAACCTCCACCTCCCAGGTTCAAGTGATTCTCGTCCCTCGGCCTCCCGAGTAGCTGGGATTATAGGCGAGCACCACCACGCCTGGCTAATTTTTTGTGTTTTTAGTAGAGATGGTGTTTCCCCATCTTGGCCAGGCTGGTCTCAAACTACAGAGCTCAAGATATCCACCTACGTTGGACTCCCAAAGTGCTGGGATTACAGGAGTGAGCCACCGCCCCCCACAGCCACCTTTTTTTTTGTTTTGTTTTGTTTATTTATTTATTTATTTATTTTTGAGATAGAGTCTTGCTCTGTCGCTCAGGCTGGAGTGCAATGGCGTGATCTCGGCTCACTGCAAGCTCTGCCTCCCGGATTCATGCCATTCTCCTGCCCCAACCTCCTAAGTAGCTGGGACTACAGGCGCCCGCCACCATGCCCAGCTAATTTTTTTGTATTTTTTTTTTTAGTAGAGACGGGGTTTGACCGTGTTAGCCAGGATTGTCTCATTTCCTGACCTCGTGATCTGCCCGCCTCGGCCTCCTGACCTCATGATCTGCCCACCTCAGCCTCCCAAAGTGCTAGGATTACAGGCATGAGCCACTGGGCTGGCCTATTTATTTATTTATTTATTTATTTTGAGACAGAGTTTTACTCTCGTTGCCCAGGCTGGAGTGCAATGGTGTGGTCTTGGCTTACTGCAACCTCTGCCTCCCAGGTTCAAGCGATTCTCCTGCCTCAGCCTCCCAAGTAGCTGGGATTACAGGTATGCGCCACCACGCCCAGCTCATTTTTGTATCTGTAATAGAGATGGGGTTTTACCATGTTGGCCAGGCTGCCCTTGAACTTCTGACCTCAGGTGATCTGCCCACTTCAGCCTTCCAAAGTGCTGGGATTACAGGCATGAACCACCATGCCTGGCCTTTTTTTTTTTTTTTTTTTTTTTTTTTGCTTTTTAAGAGAAGACAGGCCAGGCACAGAGAAGTTAAATAACTTGCCTGAGGCAGTACAGTTAAAGAGTGTCAAATGGGGTTCTCTGGCACCACAGGGCACCCGGTAATCCCAGCACTTTGGGAGGCTGAGGCAGGTGGATCACGAGGTCAGGAGTTCGAGACCAGCTTGACCAACATGGTCAAACCCCGTATCTACTAAAAATACAATAATTAACTGGGCGTGGTGGTCTGGGCCTGTAATCCCAGCTACTTGGGAGGCTGAGGCAAGAGAATCGCTTAAACCCGGGATGCGGAGGTTGCAGCGAGCCGAGATCGCGCCATTGCACTCCAGCTAGGGTGACAGAGCAAGACTCCGTCTCCAAAAAACAAACAAACAAAAAAAATGAGACAAGCAGTAGTGAGAAGAAGGGGGAAAGAGTAGAACAAAGAGTTTGGTCTGTCACTGACTGTGAGTAATCAATCGCGATAACTCACTACCTTCACACCAGCCTCTGAGCACCTTCTGAGCCATGCCTGCTCTCTCAACCTCCGGCACAGAGACGGTGCATCTGTTGAATGAATGAATGAGTCTCAGCTGCCCTATGTTTGAACATTGGTTATTTGCCAGGCCCCTGCACAACTCCATACCAATGCCAGCTCTTTTCACGCTACTGTCCAGCTCTCCCCAACAGCAACTTCAGCTGCCTTCTGGCTGGTTTCCTCCTGGCCTATATCCCATTGTCCTTTGCGCTTGTGCGTGTGTGTGTGTTTGTGTGTTTGTGTAAATACATAACATAAAATTTACCACTGTAGCATTTTTTTTTTTTGAGGCGGAGTTTCACTCTTGTTGCCCAGGCTGGAGCGCAGTGGCACGATCTCAGCTCACCACAACCTCCGCCTCCCAGGTTCAAGCGATTCTCCTGCCTCAGCCTCCCTAGTAGCTGGGATTATAGGCATGTGCCACCAGGCCCAGAGACGGGGTTTCTCCATGTTGGTCAGGCTGGTCTCGAGCTCCCGACCTCAGGTGATCCATCCGCCTCGGCCTCCCAAAGTGCTGGGATTACAGGCGTGAGCCACTGCGCCCGGCCTAGCATTTTTTTTTTTTTTTTTGAGATGAGGTCTGACTCTTGTTGCCCAGGCTAGAGTGCAATGGCGTGGTCTCTGCTCACTGCAACCTCCGCCTCCTGGGTTCAGGCGATTCTCCTGCCTCAGCCTCCGAGTAGCTGGGATTACAGGCACCTGCCACCACGCCTGGCTAATTTTTTTTTTTTTTTTGGTTTGAGACAGAGTCTTGCTCTGTCACCCAGGCTGGAGTGCAGTGGCCAGATCTCGGCTCACTGCAAGCTCCGCCTTCTGGGTTTACGCCATTCTCCTGCCTCAGCCTCCCGAGTAGCTGGGATTACAGGCGTCCGCCACCACGTCTGGCTAATGTTTTGTATTTTTAGTAGAGATGGGGTTTCACTGTGTTAGCCAGTATGGTCTCGATCTCCTGACCTTGTGACCTGCCTGCCTCAGCCTCCCAAAGTGCTGGGATTACAGGCGTGAGCCACCGGGTGCTGCCTAATTTTTGTATTTTTAATAGAGACAGGGTTTCACCATGTTGGCCAGGTTGGTCTCGAACTGACCTCAGGCGATCCACCCACCTCAGCCTCCCAAGTGCTGGAATTACAGGTGTGAGCCACCACGCCCAGCCACCTGTAGCATTTTTTAAGTGGACTGTTAAGTGGCATCAAGTATGTCCACACTGTTGAGCTATCATTACTACCATCCGTCTCCACAATTTTTCATCTTCCCAAAAACCTCTCTCCCCATTAAATAATTACTCCTATTCCCCCTCCCTCCAGCCCTGGACAGTCACCATTCTACTTTCTGTCCGTATGAATTTGACTCCTCTAGGAACCTTATATAAGTGAAATCATACAGCATTTGTTCTTTTGTACTGGCTTTTTTTATTTAACATAATGGCCTCAAGATTTATTCATGTTGTAGTGTGTGTCAGAATTCCCTTTCTTTTATTTATTTATTTTTTTGTTTTGTTTTGAGACAGAGTCGCACTGTATCGCCCAGGCTAGAGTGCAGTGGTGTGATCTCGGCTCACTGCAACCTTCACCTCCTGGGTTGGAATGGTTCTTGTGCCTCAGCCTCCCGAGTAGCAGGGATTACAGGTGTGCGCCACCACACCCAGCTAATTTTTGTATTTTCAGTAGAGATGGGGTTTCACTATGTTGGCCAGGCTGGTCTCGAACTGCTGCAGTCAAGTGATTCTCCTGCCTTGGCCTCCCAAAGTGCGGGGATTACAGGTGTGAGCTGCTGTGCCTGGCTGGAATTCCCTTCCTTTTTAGGGCTGAGTGACATTCCGTTGTGTGTAGATACCACATGTTGTTTATCCATTCATTCATGGATGGACACTTGGGTGGTTTCCATCTCTTGACTGTTGGGAATAATGCTGCCAGGGACGTGGTTGTGCACTGTCATTTTTGACATAGCAGCCAAAGGATATTTTTAAACATGGAAATCAGATCATGTCACTCCCCTGCTCAAAACTCCCCATGGACTTTTCCCAGCACTTACTGTAAAATCCAAAATCCCATTCTAGACTTACGAGGCATGATCTGGCCTCTACTGGCCCCATGATGATGTGACCTCCTGTCTTTCTTTCTTCTAGCCTTGTGGCCTCCTCTTTTTTTTTTTTGAGATGGAGTCTTGCTCTGTTGCCCAGAGTCAAGTCCAGTGGTGTGATTTCTGCTCACTGCAACCTGCGCTTCCTTGGTTTAAGCGATTCTCCTTCCTCAGCCTCCCAGGTAGCTGGGATTACAGGCATCTACTACCATGCTCGGCTAATTTTTGTGTTTTTAGTAGAGACGGGGTTTCACCATGTTGGCCAGGCTGGTCTTGAACTCTTGACCTCAGGTGATCCGTCCACCTCGGCCTCCCAAAGTGCTGGGATTACACGCATAATGGGGTGACCACAGGCGTGGCAGGACCAGAAAGGAGGCCACGGCCAGGCATGGTGGCTCACACTTGTAATCCCAGCAATTTGGGAGGCCGAGGTGGGCGTATCACTTGAGGTCAGGAGTTTGAGACCAGCCTGGCCATCATGGTGAAACCCTGTCTCTACTAAAAATACAAAAACTAGCTGGGTGTGGTGGTGGGCATCTGTAATCCCAGCTACTCAGGAGGCTGAGGCAGGAGAATTGTTTGAATCCAGGAAGTGGAGGTTGCAGTGAGCAGAGATCAAGCCACTGCACTCCAGCCTGGGTGACAAAGTGAGATTCTGTCTCAAAAAACAAAGACAGGTGCATTGTGGAGTTGCTGGGAGCAAGTGGTGGCGGGGACACAGGCCCTGCACTTGAGTACTTCCTGAACTCTCAGCTCACTGCCCTCCTTCCTGGTTCTGGGAAAATGGAGGCATCTGTCCCAATGCCTGCTCTTGGTCCATGCGCTCTGCTTCCCTGCCTTGCCCAAGGTGACCGTCCACGCTGCCACCTGGGCCCTGGCCCTGCTGCAGCGTGCTCCGCCCCTCTGCTTCTGGCTCCTCCAGGGTTTGCTTCCTGTGATCCTCTCTCTCTCTGTCCTGCATCCTCATCCTGCCCCTCAACATGAACATGAACATGAACATGCAGGAAGCATTCTGGGAGCTGGTTGTATCTCATGCTCCCTGCACCAGGCACTGCTCCAAGCTCTGCTCCCTGTTCCTCCCGCTGACTCCTTTGCCCTTCACAATAAGCTTATTAGGTAGGCGCCACCATGGTGCCCATTCACAGATGGGAAGGCTGAGGCCAGGTGAGACAGAATCTTACCAGCGGCTCACATCCAGTCGGGGTAAAGCCGCACCTGTTATTTCTCATCCCGATGCCACATTTCTACCTTTAGCCCACATTTGCTTCCAGTGACTGCCTATTGTCTCGATAACAAAACTTCCTCTTCAAAAGGGCTGTCTAGCCTCATTGCCTTTAATTCTCTCCACTACTATTTTTTTTTGAGATGGAGTCTCACTTTTTCACCCAGGCTGGAGTGCAGTGGAGTGATCTCGGCCCACTGCAACCTCTGCCTCCTAGGTTCAAGTGATTCTCATGTCTCAGCCACCTAAGTAGCTGGGACTACAGGCACGTGCCACTACGCTCAGCTAATTTTTGTATTTTTAGCCAGAGACAGGGTTTCGCCATCTTGGCCAGTCTGGTCTGGAACTCCCGATGTCAAGTGATCTGTCTGCCTTGGCCTTCCAAAGTGCTGGGATTACAGACATGAGCCACTGTGTCCAGCCTCCACTACTGTTTCTTAAATCAGGCTTCAGCTCCCAGCATTTCATCAACGTGGCCCTCCGTTGGGTCATCAGTGGCCTCCGTGGTGCCAACTCCCCAGCTGAGCCCTCATCCACACCTTCCTTACCTTTGAGCAGCAGGGGACACGGTGGTCACTCCCTCCCTAAAGCACTTTCTCCCCTAGACTTCTAGCCCCATGCTTCCTGGCTCTACCCCATCTCTGTTGGTGCTCCTTCCCAGGCTCCCGGGGAAGGAAAGGTCCTTGTTCTGAGCACTACACCCCTAGGCCTGGGATTCAGTCTTCTGACTCCTCTCTGTCTTCCCTCTTCCCTCTATGATCTCCCAAGTGCTGAGGCATTTGACACTTCCTCTACTTCTCCATTTTGTATCTCTAGCCCACATCTCTCCTCCGAATTCCAGACTTGTATATCCCGCTGTCTTCTCCACATCACCATGAAGTTTTTAACCTTCTGTCCGAAATCAGGGTCCTCATTTCCACGCCATCTGCTGTGCTCCTCCTGCAGTCTTTCCTGTCTCCACAAATGGCAACTCCACATACTAAATAGGTCAGGCCATTACCTTGGGATCGACCCTAATTCCCCCCTCCTTTTCACACCATCCTCATCTAGTCCATTAGCACATCCTGTTGACCCTGCCTTCAACATACTTTTAGAATCCGATTATAGATGCTGCTGGATTTACCATATAGCTACATCCTGATACACCCAACGTAAGTTGAAAATACTGTTTAGTCAAAAAGGCATATAAGGCCAGGCGCGGTGGCTCACACCTGTAATCCCAACACTTTGGGAGGCTGAGGCGGGCGGATCACTTGAGGTCAGGAGTTCAAGACCACCCTGGCCAGCATACTGAAATCCCATCTCCACTGAAAGTACAAAAATTAATTGAGTGTGGTAGCACCCGCCTGTAATCCCAGCTGCTCGGGAGGCTGAGGCAGGAGAATCGCTGCAACCCCGGAGGCGGAGGTTGCAGTGAGCCGAGATCACGCTACCACACTTCAGCCTGGGCAGCAAAAAAAATAAATAAATAACCAAACCAAAACAAAAAGGCATTTAATACACCTAACCTACCAAACATTCTAGCTTAGCTGAGCCTACCTTAAATGTGCGCAGAACACTGACATTAGCCTACAGTTGGGCAAAATGATCTAACACAAGCCTTTTTTATAATGAAGTGTTGAATGTCTCATGTAACTTACTGATGTTCTGAATGTGATCACTTTTGTGCCATTGTAAAGTTGATAAATCATAACTTGAAAAATTCTGGCCAGGTGTGGCAGTGGCTCACGCCTGTAATCCGAGCACTTTGGGAGGCCAAGGCAGGTGGATCAGGCCAGGAGTTTGAGAACAGCCTGGCCAAGATGGTGAAACCCCTTCTCTACTAAAAATACAAAAATTAGCTGGGCGCGGTGGCGCATGCCTATAATTCCAGCTACGTAGGTGGCTGAGACATGAGAATCTCTTGAACCTGGGAGGCAGAGGTTGCAGTGAGGTGAGATCGCTCCACTACACTCCAGCCTGGGCAACACAGTGAGATTCTCTCTCAAAAAAGTAAGAAAAGAGGCCGGGCGCGGTGGCTCAAGCCTGTAATCCCAGCACTTTGGGAGGCCGAGACGGGCGGATCACGAGGTCGGGAGATCGAGACCATCCTGGCTAACACGGTGAAACCCCGTCTCTATTAAGAAATACAAAAAACTAGCCGGGCGAGGTGGCGGGCGCCTGTTGTCCCAGCTACTCGGGAGGCTGAGGCAGGAGAATGGCATGAACCCGGGAGGCGGAGCTTGCAGTGAGCTGAGATCCGGCCACTGCACTCCAGCCTGGGTGACAGAGCGAGACTCCGTCTCAAAAAAAAAAAAAAAAAGTAAGAAAAGAAACATCCTAAGTCGAATCATGCTGAGTTGGGGGCTGCCCCTGCCTGTCCCTAGCTGAATCCTAACTGATGCCTCTACTTCCCCTCACCTTGAAGCAGCCAGAGGAGGAGTCCTGTAAAAATATATGGCCTATGTGATTGTGTCCCTCCTGGTCCCCAAACCCTCCTTGGGCTTCTTAACCTCATCTCCTCCACCCTTACTCCCTTCCTGCCACTTTCCCCTCCTGGCTGTTCCTCAGCTGAACCACACATGCGCCCACCCTTTGCGCTTGCTCTTTCATCTGCCTGTGATGTCCTTCCTGGGAGGTCTCTGTGGCTCTTCCGTGTCTCTGCTCAGGGTCGTCACTCGGAGAGGCCTTCCCTGGCATGGCTGCCCTGCCATACTAGGCTCTGACTCTGCTCTCTTGCTTTCTGGCAGATGTCACCATTCAGTCTTGTCTCACGGATTTTTTTTGGTGGCTAGTTCATCTCTTGCCACCTTACAGTGTAAGACTCATTAAGGCCGGGGGCTTTGTCTATCTAGTTCCTGGCACATGAAACAGCATCTAGCCCTGTCATAAGGTCTCTGTTGGCCGGGCGCGGTGGCTCACGCCTGTAATCCCAGCACTTTGGGAGGCTGAGACGGGCGGATCACGAGGTCGGGAGATCGAGACCATCCTGGCTAACACGGTGAAACCCCGTCTCTACTAAAAAATACAAAAAACTAGCCGGGCGAGGTGGCAGGCGCCTGTAGTCGCAGCTACTCGGGAGGCCGAGGCAGGAGAATGGCGTGAACCCGGGAGGCAGAGCTTGCAGTGAGCTGAGATCCGGCCACTGCACTCCAGCCTGGGCGACAGAGCGAGACTCCGTCTCAAAAAAAAAAAAAAGGTCTCTGTCGATATTTTTCCCATGGATGGTTGGCTATGCATCAGGGTAGACAGACACTGAAACCAACCAACAGTCCCAGTGACTGGAGGGGCCCTCCTGGCCTGTTTGAGGCACAGTAGGGGTGAAGCAGGTGGCCTGGGGTGCCGGGCTGATCGTCTCTCCAAGCCTTGGCCGGTGGCCACACAGCAGCCCCCAGCCCCTCTCCCGTCAGCTGCCTGGTGCTTTGCCCACACCAGGGTCTCTGGACACCAGCTCTTCAATCGCCAGCCAGCCTGAGGCCTTCTTCTCGAAGCTGCAGGAGTTTCGGGAAACCAACAAGGAGGAGTGTATCTGTAGCCATCCTGAGTGAGCAGGGGTGGGCAAGGGTGGGCGAGGGTGGCTGAGCGGCTCTATCCCCCGGCCTGCTCATCCCCCTCGCCCTCTCAGACCCCAGGTCCTAGGCCTGCGTGACAGCAGTGGCAGCGGTGTGGAGGAAGACCATGAATGTGAGTGCGGGCCCTTGGCTAGGCCACTGAGTAGTCCAGCCTCGCGCTGCCCTGGCCTCCCCTGCCACAGAGCGGTTCCATTTGAGGTTTGGGGCCTGGGGAGGCCCCTGAGGTGTTGAGACTCATGGAGGGAGGCTTGCAGTCTGGACAGGGTGGCCAAGCCCTGGTAGGGGTAGGGTGAGCTAAGACCTGGCCTCCGAATTAGGGGCTGCCCTGCGTGGCCCCATCCCAACCTTCCCAGCAGCGCCTCTGTGCTGGTGGGACTCCATCCCAGCTCCTGAGAGCCCCGGGAGGATGTCCCTCCCCACCCCTTAGGGCGTGGGCCCCAGGTTCTGGGAGGAAAGGGGTTAGAAGGAAATGGGCCAACTTGCTTCCCAGAGGATTGGCAGCCTGTGTGATTGGGGGCCGCTGGGGGCAGCACCGGGCCTGGGGACCTGGGGACCTGGGGACCTGGGTTCCTGGCTCAGGGGGAGCTGCGGCTTCTCATGGGCCTCGCAGGCGTGTACTGTTACCGTGTCAACCGGCGCCTGTTCCCCGTGCCTGTGGATCCCGGCACCCCCTGCCGCCTGTGTAGGACACCACGAGACCAGCAGGGCCCTGGGACCCTGGCGCAGCCGGCGCAGGTCAGGTGAGTGACCAGAGTATTGGGACACCTGTGGGGACAGAGCCTGAACCACTGGTTTTAAGCGAGTAAAGATGGGCCTGGGCGTGGGCCCCCAACCGCCGGGAGGCTCCTCAGGGGTCCCCCACTGCACCCCTGTGCAGGGTGAGCATCCCGCTGTCCATCCTGGAACCCCCGCACCAGTACCGCATCCACCGGCGGAAGAGCTTTGACGCCTCCGACACACTGGCCCTGCCCCGGGTGAGCAGCCACGTGGGGCTGGATAGTGATGAGGGCGGGGCTGGCTCAGACTGGCCCAGGTCCCCAGGGAGGGTCACAGAGCAAGGCTGGGCTCGACAGTGGTGAGCACCCAAGTCTCTGGAGCACAGGCTGGGCCTCTTCCATCACCCACAGCTGTCCCTAAGGGAGGTAGGACCCCCGCTCCACTTACCCTGGGGCTTCCAGGGTGGTCTGCCTGTAGGCTGGCATGAAATGAACGGACCCTGTTTATTGCACTTTTGTGTACTGCAGGCACAGTCCTTAGGGGGCTTCTCTCAGGGAGCCCCCACAGCAGCCAGGAGGGCAGGCACTGCTGTACCCCCACCCTGCAGGTGGGGAGACCGAAGCGGAGTGGCAGGCGCCTTGCTGGAGGAGCTGGGATTTGAACCTAGGTCTCTGTGCTTCTTTTTTTTTTTTTTTGAGACCGAGTTTTGTTCTTACTGCCCAGGCTGGAGTGCAGTGGCACAATCTTGGCTCACTGCAGCCTCCACCTGTAGTCCCAGCTACTTGGGAGGCTGAGGTGGGAGGATCACTTGAACCCGGGAGGCAGAGGCTTCACTGAGCCGAGATCTCACCACTGCACTGCAGCCTGGATGACAGAGTGAGACTCCATCTCAAAAAAAAAAAAAAAAAGAAAAGAAAAATGTCCTTTCCTGTGTCTCCAGGTCAGGATGGGAGCCCAGTGGCAACTCCGCCTGACTCCTAAATTGAGAGTAGGGCAGCTGGGGTCAGAGGAGGAGAAGGATACAGAGGAAAGTCAGTTTGCTGGTCCATGAAATGGACATAACAGCGCCATCCTCAGGGATGTTGGTGGCGAGGTGGGGCTGGTCAGTGAAGCAATCCATGTGGGCGCTTGGAGAGCCCACAGCAGGAAGCGCCCTGTGAGTGTCACTGTCACCATCCTGTCCTCCTCCTATTTCAGCTCTTAGGGCCCCAGGGATGGCTGGATCTGCCAGGATAAGGAAGGAGAGACCTGGGGTAATCTTGTGGGTAGACACAGGCCCTGCCCTGGTGGGGGCCTCCTTCCTAATGGGGGGCACAGTCCCTCCCTGATGGGGGTCTGCCCAGACAGCGGGGAGCCTATCCCAGGCCGGGCACCTTTAACCCCTTGCCTTCCACAGCACTGCCTGCTGGGCTGGGACGTTTTCCCTCCGAAGTCTGAGAAAAGCTCAGCCCCCAAGAACCTGGACCTCTGGTCCTCTGTCTCCGCTGAGGTCCAGCACCAGAAGCTGTCAGGCACCAGCCCTTTTCGCCTGGTATGGCCCAGATCACATCCTAGCCTGGGGTGCCCCCCAGAGGGACAGAGACCTTGGAGCAGGCCTGGCGACTGCAGAGCCCCCTGGGGGGTAGGATTGGGGTGGGGAGGATAGAGCCTGGGGGTGTCCCTCTGCAGGGGTCCAGCCCTCTGGCCCTGACCCTAGCCATCCCCCGGAACTCCTCCGCTCCCTGCCGCCTGCCCTGCTCCACCCAGGAAGGCCACCCTGACTGCAAGATCCAGGAGGGAATGTGGCTGGAACTGGAGATGACCTGTCTCTTTCAAGTGGCCCCCCCTGAAACTTCCCTCTTCCCCATCCATGCCTTGCCAATGCAGGTGCCGCCCCCCACCCCGATCTGGTCAGTGCCCCAGGTCCCTCGGCCCCACGTCCCACGGCAGAAGCCTTGAGGACTGACTCCTGGAGGAGGACAGCATTCCCGCCGCCTCCAGCCTCTCACCTCTGGCAGGCGCACCCAGGAGATGGAAGCCCCTGCCCGCCCCGCTCAGGCCCGGCTGTCCTAGGTTGGGCAGGTGGGTGGGCCCAGGCTTGTCTGCTGCCTGGGTTCCAGAGAGGAAGGACCCTGGGGTGGAGGGTGAGCGATTCTGTGGAAATTTTAAAATAAAGCTCAGTGCTCTGCAGCTCAAGTCCCACGTGTGCTGGTTCCATCCTGCTCATGCACTTGGGGCCCAGAAGGCACTCTGGCCTCTCAGCCTGCCCTCCTGGCACCTGCAGAAGGAAGACATTGTGACCACCGGGACTGGGCAGTGTGCGTGCGTCACCATGAGGGTGGCTCCTTCCGCACATCCCCAGCTCTGGGTAGTGGCCTCCACCAGATGGGGGAGGGGGGTCCCCAAGGCAGGCTGGGCCAAGGTTTTTAAAAAGTCATTTCAGGCTGGGCGCGGTGGCTTACGCCTGTAATCCCAGCACTTTGGGAGGCCGAGGTGGGCAGATCACGAGGTCAGGAGATCGAGACCACGGTAAAACCCCATCGTTACTAAAAATACAAAAAATTAGCCAGGCGCAGTGGTGGGTGCCATAGTCCCAGCTACTCGAGAGGCTGAGGTGTAAACCCGGGAGGTGGAGCTTGCAGTGAGCTGAGATCACACCACTGAACTCCAGGTGACAGAGCGAGACTCCATCTCAAAAAAAAAAAAAAAAAAGTCATTTCAGCGAGGGCCTCTGCTGAAGCCGTGAGTCGTGTTGAATGACTCAGCTCTGTCGTTCCTGGTCCCAGAACTGGGATCCATTGATAGAGGTGCTCTCTGGAAGTCCCTGGGGTCACATGGCTCCTCCACCCAGCCCTGGGAGCCGTGGGTCATTCAGAGCCCCAGCAGGGACAGATGAGGAAACTGAGGGCTGGGCAGTGAGTCGGAGGCAAGGTTAGCAGAGCGCCCAGATGTCCAGTCTGGGAGAGTGGGCAGCGCCGTCTTTCACCTCTTGTACATGTTGGTTGCACAGTATGAAATTTCTGTTTTTATAAATGGAATAAATGCGGAAACGAGGCATGAACTTTCTCTAAGGTTTCTCGGCTTAGAGATGGAACTGGGCTGTGCTGTCCTGGGGCTTTTTCCTGGAGTTTATGAAGCTATAAAAACTTTTCCTTCTCTCTGGAGAAACAAAGTCTCTTTAAGTCCCTGCTTTCAATTATTTTGGGTATATAGAAGTGGAATTGCAGGATCAGAAGGTGATTCTGTGGTTTTTTATTTTTGAGATAGGATCTTACTTTGTCACTCAGGCTGGAGTGCAGTGGCGCCATCTCTGCCCACTGCAGCCTCGACCTCTTAAGCTCAAGTGATTCTCTTGCCTCAGCTTCTCCGGTAGCTGGACTACAGGTGCATGCTACCACGCCTGGCTAGTTTTTTTTGTACTTTTTGTGGAGAAGGGGTTTCACTATGTTGCCCAGGCTGGTCTTGAACTCCTGAGATCAAGTGATCCGCCACCTTAGCCTCCCAAAGTGCTGGGATTACAGGTGTGAGCTACCACCTCCGGCCAATAATTCTATTTTTAGTTTTTCGAGGAACCGCTATACTGTTTTACTTTCCGACCAGTGATGCACAAGAGTTCCAATTTCCCCTCATCCTCAACAGAACTTGCTATTTTCTGGTTTTTCTATAGTAGCTGTCCTAATGGCTGTGAAGTGTATTTCATTGTGGTTTTTATTTGCATTTCCCTAAGGATTAGTGAAGTTGAGCATGTTTTAATGTGCTTATTGGTCATTTGTATATCTTTTAAACAATAATTAATAGTCTTTAACTTTTAAGTTCAGGAGTACTTCTTTATTAGTTTATTATTTTTAATAGAGACAGGGTCTTGCTATGTTGTCCAGGCCTCAGGCTATTCCTACCTGGGCCTCCCAAAACACTGGGATTATAGGCGCAAGCCACTGCATGCGGTCTGTTTGTGTATCTTCTTTGGAGAAGTCAAGTCCTTTGTCCCATATTTTAGTTGGATTTGCTTTGTTGTTGTTCCACGTGTAATTTTGAGTCAGAGAACTTGTGGGAGACAGTGGTTTCTTTAGAAATTCTTTGGCCAGAGGGAGAAGAGAATTCAAAGCCTTTCTGTCAAACAAAAGTTACAAAATTAGGCTGGGCGCGGTGGCTTACTTCTGTAATCCCAGCATTTTGGGAGGCCGAGGCAGGAGGATCACTTGAGATCAGGAGTTTGTGACCAGCCTGGCCAACATAGTGAAACCCCATCTCTACTAAAAATACAAAAATTAGCTGGCGATGGTGATGTACACCTGTAATCCCAGGTACTCGGGAGGCTGAAGTGGGAGAATGGCTTGAACCTGGGAGGTAGAGGTTGCAGTGAGCCGGATCGTTCCACTGCACTCCAGCCTGGGTGATAAAGTGATACTCTGTCTCAAAAAAAAAAAGTTACAAAATTTAGGCCAGGTGCTGTGGCTCACGCCTATAATCCCAGCACTTTGGGAGGCCAAGGCAGGCGGATCACTTGAGGTCAGGAGTTTGAGACCAGCCTGGCCAACATGGCAAAACCCCATCTCTACTAAAAATAAAAAAACTAGCCAGACATGGTGGTACATGGCTGTAATCCCAGCTACTTGGAAGCCTGCGGCATGAGAATCACTTGAATCCAGGAGGTGGAGGTTGCAGTGAGCCGGGATAGTGCCATTGCACTCCAGCTTGGGGGACCGAGCAGACTCTGTCTCAAAAAAAAAAAAAAAAAAAGTTACAAAGTTTACAAAGCTGAGATCAGCTTACAGATTTAGCCGTGTATAACAATAACAGAAGTCCAAAACATCAACAGTGTAACCCAGAGAGAAATGCTTCTTTCCCATCACCATACAGGCTGGAATGCTGCCATGGGGCCCGTAATCCATCAGGGTGAGTGGTTTCTCTGGAAAAACCGTTCTTTTGAAACTCTGAAACACTTCCAGCTGGCTTGCTTCCAGTCAGTTCCATGCACAAGAACCACAGCCCAAAGTCTGTAGACGCTGTGCTGGATGAAACCTGGCGCTATAGCCTGAAAGGCTCTTTGTGTGGCAACAAGTAACTCCTGTTTTCCCATGTACTGACCTCTGTGCTCTGCCTGTTCCCGGCTATCTCTTCAGAAGGCAGCCTCCTTGGGGTCATCTGGAGCAATCGGCAGGGGTAGGAAGATCACAGCCTGAACCAGATCCTTCCTGCTGGTCGCTTGAGAACTCTTTTTCTTTTTAATATTTGAGACAGGGTCTGTCGCTTAGGCTAGAGTGCAGTGGTGCAATCTTAGATCACTGCAACGTCCACCTCGCGAGTTAAAGTGATTCTCATGCCTCAGCCTCCCAAGTAGCTGGGATTACAGGCGCCCGCCACCATGCCCGGCTAATTTTTGTAATTTAATAGAGAAGGGGTGTCCTTCTCTATTTCCTTCTCATGTTGGCCGGGCTGGTCTTGAACTCCTGGTCTCAAGTGATCCACCCGCCTTGACTTCCCAAAGTGCTAGGATCACAGGCGTGAGCCACTGCCCCTGGCCTCCTGAGAACTGCAGGAAGGTGCTTGAGAAAGCCCTGGGCCTGGGGCTGCCTCTCCGGTCACTTCTTAGGACTGATTTCAGCCTGGGATACAGGCTTATTTGGGCCAAAAGAGGACCCAAGAAAGAAGGTTCCAGGCAAGAGGCCCCTAGAGCAGAGCCCATGTCTTGCAGCTCTCCGGGTTACCCACACAATTCCACTTTGTGAATGTCCCCACGACCCTCCCAGGTACCTGCACGCTGTTCTTAATTCTCCTGGGCCTTTCACCCCTACAACTTGGGGTCACCCTGGTTGCTCATCTTGTCTCCTGCCCTTGCCCCATCCATGTCTCAGCTTGGGTGTCTCTTCTTTCAAGAGATCCTCCCTGAACCTCTGGGTTCTCAGATCTGCCCCCGCCATCACACAGCCTGCCTCCCTGCTCTTCCCCAAGGCCCCTGAGTAGTATTATAAGTAACTAACGGTGAGATGCATTGCCTAAGCTCTCTCCCCTGCGAGAATTGTAGCTTCCTGAAAACAGAGCTGGCATTGTTTTTCTTCATTGAAATACTTTTGTATTGTACTTTTTCAAAAGTACTGGCTAAAAACTGTGTTCCAGAACTTGGCTTTTCCCTCTAGCCTGGTTTCTTACCTGCATTGTGAAGGTTACTGGACAAATGCTTTCATTTCTCTGCATGCAAGGACCCTGGTGGTTGGGCACACTCCTGATAACACCTTACATGCACCCCCTCTCCCAAATTGATAGCGTTCTTTTCTCTTTTTTTATTCTTTTTGTGCCTTCTGAGTAGGTACTGTAAATCCCAAAGGAAAAAGGCAACATCACCTACCTCTCCCAAAACTAGTGTCTTGTGTTGGTCATTTAGAAATAAGAACAAAATGCCTTGGCGCAGTGGCTCACACCTGTAATCCCAGCACTTTGGGAGGCTGAGGCGGGTGGATCGTGAGGCAGGAGATCAAGACCATCCTGGCTCAGCCTCCTGAATAGCTGAGACAACACGCGAGCACCACTACACCTAACAAGGCAGGGAGATGGATTCCTCAACAGAAAGGTGTGGAGCTGGCCAGGTGCGGTGGCTCACGCCTGTAATTCCAGCACTTTGGGAGGCCGAGGTGGGCTGATCACGAGGTTATGAGATCGAGACCATCCTGGCCAACATGCTAAAACCCCGCCTCTACTAAAAATACAAACATTAGCTGGGCGTGGTGGTGCGTGTCTATAGTTTCAGCTGTTCAGGAGACTGAGGCAGGAGAATCGCTTGAACCCGAGAGGTGGAGGTTGCAGTAAGCCGAGATTGCGCCACTGCACCTGGGCGACAGAGTGAGACTCAATCTCAAAAAAAAAAGGTGCAGAGCTGATGAATACTCTCCAAATGGAACCCAGCTCCTTGATACAGCCTGTAATGCCTCCACCATTCCCCCACTCACTCATTCATTCACCAGCCACGTGTTCGACTCCTACTGTGTGTGAGGCACCATTCCAGGCTCTGCAGATGCAGCAGTGAAGCAGACAACGCTGGCACCCACAGCCACAGGAGCCTGCCCCCCTGAACTTCCCTGCTGCTGGGTGGGGGGGGGGGGGCGGTCGGTCTGAAATAAGCCAGTAAATAGAAAATGTGTCAGGTGGTGGGAAGTGCTGGGAAGAAAACCAGAGCAGCCCGACCACACTTCCCCGACCCACGTCTCACACCTCCCACACCCCTCCCAGGCGAGTCTCCAGCTCTGCCGAAGCGTTTTTTCTGGGTCTTAAGCCTGCAGGCTCCCCTTGGCCTCTGGGTCTTTATCCACTCCATTGCCTCTGCCCAAAGCTCTCTTCCTCCCAAAGAACCCCTACTCAGGCCTCAGCTTCTATTTCCGCTCCTCAGAGCCCTTCCCTAATCCTACTGAACTGGCCAAGGCGCCTGGAGTTAGGTTCTGCAGCATCCCCGTCGTAGACTTTGTGACACTTGACTGTAAGCTCCTCAAGAGCAGGAACCAGCCGGGCGCGGTGGCTCAAGCCTGTAATCCCAGCACTTTGGGAGGCCGAGACGGGCGGATCACAAGGTCAGGAGATCGAGACCATCCTGGCTAACACGGCGAAACCCCGTCTCTACTAAAAACACAAAAAATTAGCCGGGCGAGGTGGCGGCGCCTGTGGTCCCAGCTACTCGGGAGGCTGAGGCAGGAGAATGGCGGGCACCCGGGAGGCGGAGCTTGCAGTGAGCTGAGATCTGGCCACTGCACTCCAGCCTGGGCGACAGAGCGAGACTCCGTCTCAAAAAAAAAAAAAAAAAAAAAAAAAAAAAAAAAAAAAAAAAAGAGCAGGAACCAAGGCTGTCCTGTCCTCGGCGCTATCCCCAGGGCCTAGTACAGCATGCGGCATATGATAGACGTTCAACAAATAAATGTTGAATGAACGACGGAGTAAATGAGCTCACAGGTCTTGGGAAGGCAGGCCTGGCAGCCCTGAGATCCGAGGTTCGTGTTTCCTGGGAATCCGGCACTGGGGTTGAGCTGCTGCTGTTCTAGCTTGCGCTGGTTTCTGTGCATCTGTTGCCCTAGGCCTCAGGCAGATTGTGGGGTCTCGGCTCAGCACCAGTCTCCCAGGAGAGTCTAGACCCCTGGGATGGACGGTAGGGAGTGACTGGGGGCAGCTGAAACATATTCATCTGGGAAACTCTATGTCCGTCGTCCATTGGCAGCTGCAGGGCCCAGTCCCTTGGCGTGCAGATGGGAGTGTATGGAAATAACCCCACCTTCCCTCCTTCAGGCCACTTTCAACATCCCAGGCAAGAGAAGGACCCATTGGCTACTGATGGCCACCCTCTGAGAGGGAGGCTGCAAAGGGGCATTGTCCCTGGAGGGGTCGAGTGGCCCTTCCACTCCCACTTCATCATGAGGTGAAGCGTGCATGGCCCAGAAACACACACAAAGCTGGATTTTCCAGAATGCTTTCCCCCTCTGCCTTTGGAAAGTGGCATTCAGGTGTTCTGAGAATGCACACTGGCTCAGTGCAGACTTGGCCGTAGGTTCGCTGAACTTTTCAGCCTAATCTGTGGGAGGACACAGAGTGTAGTTCCGAACACCCGCCCTCAGTGTTGCCACCCACTGACGCGTGACGGCAGGCGTGTCACTTAGCCTTTCTGTATGTAGCTCAGTTTTGTCATCTGTACACGGGTGATAACTCCAGGAAGAGGTGAACCAGATTCGACCTGCAGAGATCCGGGCACATGGTCTGACGGGGAGAGGAGCTGCAATAAATGATAAGACAAAATTGTCATCAGCTCTTCCGTCATAAGATTGATGCCATCCTGTTGCCTGGAATGGAACCTGCTGCCTGAGTTCGCTCCAGCTCATGCCTTCCCCAGGACAATAAGAGGGAATGGAAACAGGGCATGGAGTCCTTTGATCCAGTGGGCTTCGCTCCCAGCTCCTGGAGGGGCTGTTACTGGGAGCCCATGCAGGCAGCAGCCTTCTCGCCAGTTTCATTAGCGTGGAGGCTCTGAGGACGGGGAGGGAGGAGGGAAGTGGGTGGGCAGGGCCCTCCCTGGGGCCAGCGCTGAGGCTGTGAGGGTGGATGGCTGAAGCCGTGCAGGAAGTTTTGAGAGGAAGCTGGGCCCACAGGATCATGATGTGATCAGTTGGGGTGGCGTAAGAGTGTCTGATGATGGTTTGGGTGGCCTTTGGGGACATCCCCTGTCATGGCATCATCATGCTGAGCTCTGACCACACTCTCTTTGGCCCTCTTTATCTGTGGCTAAGGGGTTGGCAACACAGCCTCTGAAACTCAGCAGAAACCCCTCTGCTTTCCACAGCCCTGCCTCCTCTATCTCCCACCATTGTTCATGGCATACCAGAGGGACCCAGGTGCTCTGGGCCTCCAGCTTCCAAGGCAAGGAAGCCTTTCTTGGCCAGCCAGGACTCATGGGATCTCACCCAGTGGCGAATGGGAGAGCGAGGGCTTTGAGAATTTCCCAGACCTCAGATTTGGTGGGGGAACCCTTCCTGTCCACCAGGATGGAGGGTTACAGAACAGCCTGAGGGAGAGCTAGCTGCCCCTCCATCCCATTCCCAGCAAATTCTGACAAACACCACCGACTCCTGTGGTGGAAGTTTGCCAGGTGTCAACTAAAGAAAATAAAAATCTTCTGAAGAATTAGAGTTCTGGCCGGGTGTGGCGGCTCCCACCTGTAATCCTAGTACTTTGGGAGGCTGAAGCCGGTGGATTGCCTGAGCCCAGGAGTTTGAGAGCAGCTGGGCAACATGTAGAGATGAAACGCCATCTCTACTGAAAATACAAAAAATTAGCCAGGCATAGTGGCATGCACCTGTGGTCCCAGCTACTTGGGAGGCTGAGGTGGGAGGATCACCTGAGCCCGGGGAGGTCTGAGGCTGCAGTGTGTGGTGATCACGAGGCTGCAGTGTGTGGTGATCACAACACTGCACTCCAGCCTGAGCAACAGAGTGAGACCATGTCTTTAAAAAAAAAAAAAAAAAAAGTGCCAGGCGTAGTGGCTCACGCCTGTAATCCCAGCAATTTGGGAGGTCAATCACTTAAAGTCAGGAGTTTGAGACCAGCCTGACCAACATGGAGAAACCCAGTCTCTATTAAAAATACAAAATTAGCTGGGCGTGGTGGCATAGGCCTGTAATGTCAGCTACTCGGGAGGCTGAGACAGGAGAATCGCTTGAACCCAGGAGGCAGAGGTTGCAGTGAGCTGAGATCGCGCCGATGTATTCCAGCCTGGGCAACAAGAGCGAAACTCTGTCTCAAAAACAAACAACAAAAAAAAAAACTTAAGAGTTCTTTTTATTCAGAAATTTTACCAGGACTGTAGACCAAGCCTATTGCCTGAGAGCAGCCCTGTGGAGGGGTTCTACCAGGCAACTCGGGTACAGTTTCAGTTCACAGTTTATGCACAGGTGGTGAAGCTGTAATACGTACAAAATCACGTCGAGGTTTGGGTATAGAGTACATCTGGCTGTAGATGACTAACGCACATCTGCTAAGTCGACTGTGGAGGCAGAATCACTAACCCCACCAGAAGGTATCTTACGTGTAGGAAAAAGCAAGGCTGGGGCCATTTGTCTTTCAAGGAATATAGTGACTCATGCAAGACACACGGGCTCTATTCTGTTTTGTCTTCAAAGCATCCCCCCGACAGCTGCCCATTGTCACGGAGCCAGGTGCTTGTGAATCCGCTCAGGCAGAAATGAGCAAACGCTGCTTCTTACATGTGCTACTCGGGCTCACCCAGGAGAGGAAGCAGCCCCAGGCAGCAGCCGTGTGTTGCAGAGCACGGGACCCGGAGCCTCAGCTTGGGGGTCAGTGTCGGCTGCTGCTCCTGGACAAGTCAGTGGGCCTCTCTGAGCCTCAGTTTCCTCATCCGTAGAATGGGGATTAGAATGCTACTTACTGGGCTGGGCACCGTGGCTCATACCTGTAATGCCAACACTTTGGGAGGGCAAGATGGGTGGATTGCTTGAACCCAGGAGCTCGAGACCGGCTTGGGCAACATAGGGAGACCCTGTCTCTAAAAAAAATTTTAAAAACTAGCCAGGTGTGGTGGCATGAACCTGTGGTTCCAGCCACTTGGGAGGCTGAGGCAGGAGGATCACTTGAACCCAGGAGTTGGAAGCTGCAGTGAGCCACTGGGTGACAGAGCAAGACCCTGTCTCAGAAAAAGAAAAAGAAAAAGAAAAAAAAACCCCCGAAAACCAAGAATGTTACCTATTGGGTTGGGGTTTTTAGAGGATGAGATGAGATGATCAGGAGATGAAATGTGCAGTGCAGTACTGGACCTAATAAATGTGCAACATTGTTATTTGAAACCAGGACCTGTGTGCATATTGGCAGATGAGGATCCTGTCTTTGGGTGGTCCACCCCATCTGGCCTGATACATAGTAAGGAATGATGGCCGGGCGCGGTGGCTCAAGCCTGTAATCCCAGCACTTTGGGAGGCCGAGACGGGCGGATCACGAGGTCAGGAGATCGAGACCATCCTGGCTAACACGGTGAAACACCGTCTCTACTAAAAAATACAAAAAACTAGCCGGGCGAGGTGGCGGGCGCCTGTAGTCCCAGCTACTCGGGAGGCTGAGACAGGAGAATGGCCCGAACCCGGGAGGCGGAGCTTGCAGTGAGCTGAGATCCGGCCACTGCACTCCAGCCTGGGCGACAGAGCGAGACTCCGTCTCAAAAAAAAAAAAAAAAAAAAAAAAAAAAAAAGGAATGAGGGGGGTGGGAGCAGGGGAAGTTTTAGGTGATTTCTCCATGAGATGATGAACACAGGGCGCTGGCCCAGTGTCTGTGCTGGAGTAGGGCCTTGCGGGCCTCCATGCCTGGGAGGGTCAGAGGCCTGAAAACCACTCAGGCCTTTCCAGGAATCTTTGGGTGGGGACTCTAAGGACCTTGTAGGACATGGTGTGGGAACAGAGCAGGATGGGGGCAGTTACCCACACCTCCATTCCACTCCTCCTGCAGGGTAAGACCTGCTCAAGTGCCACCTTCAGGCCGGATTGCCCAAACCTTTCCTCAGTCTCCCCGCCTGGCCATGTGGACTCTCCATCCCCGTAAAACCCTCCTGTGGTTCTCCTGACCGGGCTGGGTGGGCTCCTTGGGCCTTCTCGCCTTGCTGGCCTGGGACCTCCTGAAGGACAAGGGTCTCCCAGGTGCTGATCCTCCCTGTGGGCCTGAGCTACCAAAGGACTCCGAGGCCACTGACATCCGGGAGAGCCAGCATCTTCTCTGGATCCCTGATGTGGGTTCAGAGGCAGCCCCCCAAAGATATGTCCACCTAGAACTTCAGAGTATGACCTCATCTGAAATAAAGGTCTATGCAGATATAATTTTATTTTTTTTGAGACAGTCTCACCCTGTCACTCACTAGGGCTGTATAACAGAACACCACAGACTGCAGGATTTAAGCAACATAAATTTATTTTCTTTTTTTTTTTTTTTTTCAGTTGCCCAGGCTGGAGTGCAGTGGCACACTCTCGGCTCACTGCAACCTACGTCTCCCGGGTTCAAGTGATTCTCCTGCCTCAGCCTCCTGAGCTACTGGGATTACAGGTACACACCACCACACCTGGCTAATGTTTTATATTTTTAGTAGAGACAGGTTTTTGCCATGTTGGCTAGAATGGTCTCGAACTCCTGACCTCAAGTGATCCACCCGCCTCAGCCTCCCAAAGTGCTGGGATTACAGGCGTGAGCCGCTGTCCCCAGCCTTTCTGCAGATGTAATTAAGGTAAGGTAATTATCTCAAAATGAGAGCATCCTGGTTTAGGGAGGGCTTTAAATCCAATAATAGGTGTCTTATAAGATACAGAAAAGGACACACTACACAGACACAAAGAAGTAGGGGGCTGGGCGCGGTGGCTCAAGCCTGTAATCCCAGCACTTTAGGAGGCCGAGGCGGGTGGATCACGAGGTCAGGAGATCGAGACCATCCTGGCGAACACGGTGAAACCCCGTCTCTACTAAAAATACAAAAAACTAGCCGGGCGTGGTGGCGGGCGCCTGTAGTCCCAGCTACTCGGAGGCTGAGGCGGGAGAATGGCGTGAACCCGGGAGGTGGAGCTTGCAATGAGCCGAGATCGCGCCACTGCACGCCAGCCTGGGCGACACAGCGAGACTCCGTCTCAAAAAAAAAAAAAAAAAAAAAAAAAAAAAAAAAAAAGAAGTAGGGGACATGGGTCAGGCGCGGTGGCTCACGCCTGTAATCCCACTTTGGGAGGCCGAGGTGGGCGGATCACCTGAGGTCAGGAGTTTGAGTCCAGCCTGGCCAACATGGCGAAACTCCATCTCTACTAAAAATACAAAAAAAAAAAAATTAGCTGGGTGTGGTGGTACGTGCCTGTAATCTCAGCTACTCGGGAGGTTGAGGCAGGAGAATCACTTGAACTTGGGAGGTGGAGGTTGCAGTGAGCCAAGATTGTGCCACTGCACTCCAGCCTGGGCAACAGAGCAAGGCTCTATCTCATTGAAAAAAAAAAAAAAAAAAGCAGGGGACACCATGACAGGGGCAGAGAGGACTGATGAAGGACGGCGGGCAGCCACTAGAAGCCAGGGGAGAGGTGTAGGAGGGATAGATTTTCTGTCAGAGCTTCCAGAAGGAAGCAAGACTGCCAACACCTTGATCTTGGCCTTCCAGTCTCCAGAACTAGAGGCTAGAAGAAGTTTCAGTTGCTTTAATCATAACGTTTGTGAGCAGTTACCACAGCAGCCCTAAGAAATGAACACAGGCGGGGCGCGGTGCCTCATGCCTGTAATCCCAGCACTTTGGGAGGCCGAGGCGGGTGGATCACTCGAGGTCAGGAGTTTGAGACCAGCCTGGCTAACATGGTGAAACCCCGTCTCTACTGAAAATAGAAAAATTAGCGGGTGTGATGGCATGCACCTGAAATCTCACTTAGGAGGCTGGGGCACGAGAGTCGCTTGAACCTGGGAGGCGGAGGTTGCAGTGAGCTGAGATCACACCACTGCACTCCAACCTGGGTGACACAGCGAGACTGACTCAAAAAAAAAAAAGAAATGAATACAGTTCACAGTTGCCTGGATGAATGATGAATGAGACGCTGGGGTGGCCACGTGACAGCTGTTTGCTCACAGTCAAGTCCACAGTTTAGCTTTTAGCTTCAGTTGGGAATTAATTTTTTGAGGAAGCAGAAACCTCAGTGTCCTGGGCTGAACTGTGTCCCTCGCCAAATTCATATGTGGAAGTCCTAACCCCCAGTACTTCAGAATGCAACAATCCTTTGAGATAGTCGTTAAGGAGGCAATTGAGTGAAAACAAAGCCTTTCAGGTGGACCCTAATCCAACACGACCGGTGTCCTTACAAAAAGGGGAAATTCGGCCACAGACCTGTGCACGCACAGAGGAAAGCCCAGGTGAGGACACAGCGACAACGCGGCCACCCGTGAGCCAAGGAGAGAGGCCTCGAAAACACCCAGCCCTGCTAATGCCTCAACTTTCACCTCCAGAAGCGCGAGGAAGCTCATTTCTGTGGTTGAAGCCTCCCATGTGCGGAACTTTTATGGCAGCCTGAGCAGACTAACACGCTCGTCGTGCCAGAAAATTCCTTGCTGGGCTTGAGGTGGAGTTAAGGGAAGGGAACCCGTCCCAGGCCCTCCATCCTAAGATTCCTGCACTCCAAAGGTCCCCGTGCTCGACCTCAGTGCTCCAAGCCGTAAATGCAGGTTTGTCTTACCGGCCAAAGCAGCCTCTCAAGATGACACGTTGGGGAGATGAGGTCTCCCATAGATGGGAGGGTGGAGAGCAGGTAGCACCCCCGACCGTCTGCCCTGGTCACCGACAAGCTGAGACTCAGCCTCATGACCCTTGGTGTCTGGCCACTCCGGCATCTAATGTATCTTGGGGTTTTATAATCCTGGGGGTTCATCTGTCCTAGGTGTACTAAATTCGTGAGCTCATGGCTTGCAGGCATCACTTATGGTAGTAAGAGGAAGATTTTTCTTTTTTTTCTTTCTTTTTTTTTTTTTAATTTGAGACGGAGTCTTGCTCTGTAACGCAGGCTGGATTGCAGTGGCATGATCTTGGCTCACTACAACCTCCACCTCCCAGGCTCAGTGATTCTCATGCCTTAGCCTCTCAAGTAGCTGGGATTACAGGCACGTGCCATCACGCCAGCTAATTTTTATACTTTTAGTAGAGACGGGGTTTCACCATATTGGCCAGGCTGGTCTCAAACTCCTGACCTCAGTTGATCCACCCACCTCCGCCTCCCAAAGTGCAGGGATTACGGTCGTGAACCACTGTGCCTGGCCAGTAAGAGGAAGATTTAGATAGTGCGTGTCATGTGCCATGCACTATTCTTATTTTATTTATTTTATTTTTTGAGATGGAGTCTAGCTCTTACCTCCAGGCTGGAGTGCAATGGCGCAATCTCGGCTCACTGCAACCTCTGCCTGCTGGGTTCAAGCAATTCTGCTGCCTCAGCCTCCTGAGTAGCTGGGACTACAGGCACGTGCCACCACACCTGGCTAATTTTTTATGTTTTTAGTAGAGATGGGGTTTCACCATATTAGCGAGGATGGTCTTGATCTCCTGACCACGTGATCCGCCCACCTCTGCCTCCCAAAGTGCTGGGATTAGAGGCGTGAGCCACCGCGCCCGGCCCCACCATGCACTATTCTAAGAGCTCTACATCTCTTGCTCTTTGAGTTCTCAAAACCATCCTGTAAGGTAAGGTTATTATCCCCAGTTTACAGATGGGGCAGTTGAGGCACAGAGAGGTTAACTGACCTGCCTCAGGCCACACAGCTAGCAAGGGACCAAGCCAGGATTCGAACTCAGACCACCCTGAACTCCAGAGTCCATCCTTTTGAGCTGCATCCCATGCCCCTTGGTAGACATGGGTGCTGAAATTTCCCTCCTCCTGGGCTGGCATTGGGTGGACTCCTATTTTCCTCCCGAGGCAGCTTAGCCAGGAGGAGTGGCAAAGCCTGGACTGGGCTGAGTG
Organism: Macaca thibetana thibetana; assembly: GCF_024542745.1. Classification (NCBI taxonomy): domain Eukaryota; kingdom Metazoa; phylum Chordata; class Mammalia; order Primates; family Cercopithecidae; genus Macaca; species Macaca thibetana. The sequence continues at coordinate 11,244,819 of NC_065578.1, forward strand.
AGCTCCTGTGTGGCCCCGCACTACATAACCTCTGGGCCTTTCTTCGCTTCCTCCCTGGCTGACAGGCGTTAGAGGCAGGGTCGCTGCCCCACTTGCTGTGAAGTTTGGGGAAGGGGATTTTAATGCTTTGCTGACCACACACCCTGGCACACTTGCACACACACTCTCTTACACACACAGCCTTGAGCACACACCTACCCACCCACATGCACACACCCACTCACCCCTACACATTTGCACACACAACCTCAAGCACACAGACCCTCACACACACATCCTTGTACACACACACACCACGTGCATGCACACATAATCTCAGGGGCACAAGCCCTCGCTGCTCTCACACACTCATACACTTACACACACACACCCCCTAGACACACTTGTGTGTACCCCGGCTCACACACACCCCCCACTCTCATACACTTGTGGACACACAGCCTTGAGCCCACATGTCCCTACTTTTGAGGGCACGAGCCCTCCTGCACGCTCTCACACTCCCTCCCTCACACACACCCTCACATGTGTGCACATGCATACACACACGCGCACACACACATGCACACACACATGCACACACACACATATGCACACACACAAGTGCTGCAGGAGGCCCTGTCATTGTCAGTGTGGCCCCAGAACTTAGTCATTTAATGACCCACTGGGCCGCGTTTCTTTCATGGAAGCCGACGCTTGGCTTTTCTTTAGCAGAGACCTTCTCACTCAGTTTCTCTCGGTCTCTTTTTTCATTTTGACTGGCAAGGAGTTTTTTTTCAATCTCTTGTGGTTTTAACAGAACCAGCGGCTATAGCTCAAACCTGAACCTCCAGGGCCACCACCTGCCTCTCCCATCAGTCTGTTCTGGCTGGGAGAAGCCCAGGGCTTCCCTGCTTGTCAGCCCAGCCGCTTGCCCAGCAGTTTGCGAGATGGAAGGTGGAGAGAAAGGACTGTGGGGGTGAGAAGTGACATCACCATAGGGGCTGGGGTTTGCGGACAGGCCCCTGCCAACCCTGCCCCACCCCCCGCCGCCCCAGAACACTAATGCATCATCTTGGAGTTTCTTTAGTGCTTAGGCAGATGAATGACAGCTGGGAGCCCCTGCAGGGGAAGTTGGGGTCAACAGCTGATCCCAGAGGCTCCCGGGGGCACTGACACCTGGGAGCCCCAGCTGTGTTGCCCCTTTTCCAGCCATCAGGTTTGGGGGTCTCCAAGCTGGCATTTATACCCACTGCCTGCAGCTGTGTGAAGTCTTTCAGACTGAGTTCAAGTCTAGCTTCACCATTGTCGGCACAGTCACTCAGCAAGGTGCTCTGTCCCCTCCCGTGGAAAAGAGGGTGACCCAGATGTATGCAGATTGTCAGGTAGGTCCTGAGGTTTGAAAAGTCTTAGAGCATTGCCAGGTGTGGTGGCTTATACCTGTAAGCCCAGCCGTTTGGAAGGCTGAGGTGGGCAGATCACTTGAGCCCAGGAGATGGAGACCAGCCTGCCTGGGCAACATAGGGAGACCCCCATCTCTACAGAAAATACAAAAATTAGCCGGGCGTGGTGGTGCGTGCCTGTTGTTTCCGTTACTCAGGAGGCTGAGGTGCAAGGATCACTTGAGCCAGGGAAGTTGAGGCTGCAGTGAGCTGAGATCATGGCACTGCACTCCAGCCTGGGCAACAGAGCCAGAAGCCGTCTCAAAAGAGAAAAAAGAAAAAGGAAAAAAAAAAAGTCTTAGAACAATTCCCAGAATGAAGCAGATTCTTCCTGCTTAGGAACCTTTCAGATCCAAATCCATGACTCCCCTCTTCCTTCCAAGTTCTCCGGAGTTGAGCCCAGGAACAGAGGACACGGTTATTCTGCTGAAACAGTAGGACGTGGTGCTTTTTTCTTTTTTCCACGTGACTTTGGACAAGTCACTTCGCAACTCAACTTCGTCTCTTTCTAAGTAAGCCTCCGTGTGGATATGGGAAATAAATGAACTCATGTGGAGAAGAGCTGTTATGGACTGAACTGTGTCCGCTCCTCCCTACCAAATTCATGCCCCCCAAATTCATAGGTTGAAGCCCTAACCCCCAATGAGACAGGGCCTTTTTTTTTGTTTTTAGACAGAGTCTTGCCTCCCGGGTTCAAGTAATTCTCCTGCCTCAGCCTCCCGAGAAGCTGAGATTACAGGCACGTGCCACCAAGCCCGACTAATATTTGTATTTTTGGTAGAGACGGGGTTTCACCATGTTGGCCAGGGGGGTCTCAAACTCCTGACCTTGTGATCCGCCCGCCTCGGCCTCCCAAAGTGCTGGGATTACAGGCATGAGTCACCATGCCTGGCCAAGACAGGGCCTTTAAAAAGGTAATTAAGGTTAAGCGAGGTCCTAAGGGTGAGGCTCTCAGCTAATGGGATTGTCACACTCCTAAGAAGAGGAAAGGACACCAGGGACTCACACACCCAGAGAAAAGGCGCCTTGAGGACATAGCAAGAAGGTGACATCCCCAAGTCAAGGAGAGAGACCTCAGGAAAAAGCAACCTGCTGACAGCTTGCTCTCAGATTCACAGCCTTGAGAATGATAAGACAATACATTTCTGGGCCGGGTGTGGTGGCTCACTCCTGTAATCCCAGTACTTTGGGAGGCCAAGGCGGGTGGATCGCCTGAGGTCAGGAGTTCGAGACCAGCCTGACCAACGGGGTGAAACCCACGTCTCTATGAAAAATACAAAAATTAGCTGGGTGTGGTGGCGGGTGCCTATAATCCTAGCTACTCAGGAGGCTGAGGCAGGAGAATCACTTGAACCCGGGAGATGGAAGTTGCAGTGAGCCGAGACTGTGCCATTGCACTCCAGCCTAGGCAACAAGAGTGAGACTTGTCTCAAAAAATAATAATAAAAAACAAATAAATAAATAAATAAATTTCTGGGCTGACTGCAGTGGCACGCTCCTGTAATCCCAACACTGGGAGGCCGAGGCGGGTGGATCACCTGAGATCAGGAGTTTGAGACCAGCCTGGCAACATGGTGAAACCCTGTCTCTACTAAAAATACAAAAATTAGCCAGGTGTGGTGGCACACGCCTGTAATCCCAGCTACTCGGGAGGCTGAGGCAGGAGAATTGCTTGAACCCCGGAGGTAGAAGCTGCAGTGAGCAGAGATTGTGCCATTGCACTCCATCCTGGGTGACAAGAGCAAGACTTTGTCTTAAAAAAAAAAAAAAAAAAAAAAAAAAAAAGGAAATGAATTTCTGTTGCTTAAGCCCTCTAGTGTGTGTTGTTCTGTTACACTCAGCCCTAGTGGACTCATACAGGGGCTGCTATTGCAGTGGCCGGTAGGCACCTAGGAACTGCTGATCAATGGTAGCAGTGATTATTGTTTGCATAGCAAACAGTCTTGGAAGCTGGAGGCAGCATCTCCCACCGGTCCAGAGAGCGGATGTATTTACTTTCCAGGACGGTAAGGACTCCGTTCTGTCCCCTAAGGAGATGGCTATTCCAGGGCAATAAAGACAGTGGCTTCTCAGGACAGAGGCTGAATAGGTTTGCCAGCCCCTAATGAGATTGGGGGTCTTCTACGGTGTGTGCTCAGCATCCACCTGGGCTGGCTCCTCACCCTACTTGAAGGGACTTTAAGGGCAAGGGCAACCAATGCAAATTCAGTGCTCATGCTGCATGCTGGGCTGTAGGTAGTAGATCCTTATTTTATTTTTTTTCTAGACAGGGTCTTGCTTTGTCACCTAGGCTGGAGGGCAGTGGTGTGATCATGGCACACTACAGCCACGACCTCCTGGGCTCAAGCCATCCTCCCACCTCAGTCCCCCGAGTAGCTGGGACTATAGGAGTATGCCACCACACCTGGCTAATTTTTGTATTTTTTTTTTTTTTGTAGAGATGAGGAGTCTCACTTTGTTGCCCAGGATGGGCAATTCCTGGGCTCAAGGGACCTGCCCACCTTGGCCTCCCAAATTGTTGGGATTACAGGCATGAGCCACTGTGCCTGGCCATTAGTAACCCTTTAAACCTAGCTGGGCTCATTGTCTCCTTAGTATCTGAATCTATGAGAATGTGGCAAGCCCAACTAATTGCTTGAAAAATTATTATTATTATTTTGAGACTGAGTCTCTCTCTATTGCCCAGGCTGGAGTGCAGTGGCACAATCTTGGCTCACTGCAACCTCTGCCTCCCAGGTTCAAGCAATTCTCCTGGCTCAACCTTCCGATTAGCTGGGATTACAGGTGCCCACGACCACGCCCAGCTAATTTTTTTGTATTTTTAATAGAGACAGGATTTCACCATGTTGGCCAGGCTGGTCTCAAACTCCTGAGCTTAAGTGATCCGCCTGCCTCAGCCTCCCAAAGTACTAGGATTACAGGTGTGAGCCACCGTGCCCGGCCTATTATTATTTTTAATTTGGGATGGCTATATTCTTTTTTTTTCTTTTCTTTTTTTGAGATGGAGTCTTGCTCTGCAGTGGTGTGATCTCAGCTCACTGCAACCTCTGCCTCCTGGGTTCAAGTGATTCTCCTGCCTCAGCCTCCCCATTAGCTGGGATTAGAGGCGCCCACCACCACTCCTAGCTAATTTTTTTTTTTTTGCATTTTTAGTAGAGATGGGGTTTCACCATGTTGGCCAGGCTGGTCTCGAACTCCTGACCTTAAGTGATCCGCCTGCCTTGGCCTCCCAAAGTGCTGGGGTTACAGGCATGAGCCACTGCCTCCAGCCTGCTATATTTATTAACTCAATAAATATTTATTATGCCAAGCCCTGGTAATAAAACATTGAGAAACAAATTTCCCTGCCCATAGACAAAATTCCCTGCCCTCAGGGAGCTTGCCTTCTCAAGTCCAGAGCCTCCAGGGGGCAAATACAGTGAGGCTTTGTGCTCCAGCATCTGAGGCCCAGGAGATCTGGGGGCCTGGAGGGAAAATGGTGGCCTCATTTGTCCTGTGGCCAGGCCCTGACTAGATGGCCACAAATTTAGAATAGATCCCTGTCTTCGTGGTATCATAGCTGGGTATCCCAGAGCTTCCTGTGTGCTCAGTACTGCGCCAAGCGTTTAGCATCTCTGATCTTTGCATAACCCCGTGAAGTCGCTGCCATTGTTATTTCCATTTGATGGATAAGAAAGGCAAGGCCCAGGGAGGTTAACCAGCTGGCTCCAAGTTGCTCAGCTGTGGCTGCAGTAAGAGGTGGGATTTGAATCCAGCTTTCTCTGACTTTACCAAATGCTTTTTTCCCCCAACATCTGGATCCCTCTAATTACATTTTATTAGTACGGCTTATTTATTTATTTGTTTTTAAAAAAATACCAGAGTCTCACTCTGTCACCCAGCCTGGAGTACAGTGGTGCAATCCTAGCTCACTGCAGCCTCGATTTCCTGGGTTCAAGCAATTCTCCCGCCTCAGCCTCCCAGGCAGCTAGGACCGCAGGTGAGCACTGTGTTAGTCCTACATACCTGACTAATTAGTACTAGGTTTTAAAAAAACAAGTTTGAAGCAATGATCACATAAAACAAGTTTTCTGTGTGCTGCTTATTTTGACCTGGGTCCTGAGGAAGGCGATGGGAGCAGCTGCCACGAGGCAAAGCTGCCTTGCCACCTGGGGCCTTGCAGGGTTGAGCTCCTAGCACAGGGGCCCTGGGAGCTGAGCTCTGCCTGACCTGGTCATTCTGAAATCAGGGGCCCCTCCCAGGAAGGCTGCAGGCCGAGGAGAGCAGCGAGGCAGGCTCAGAATTGGGGCTTGAGATGACTCATCTGTGGCTATTTATTACCGGTCTCCATTTCTCGGTCTGATTGGACTGCTCACGGCCAAGCCTCCCTCCCTCTTGGTGCTGAGTAAGCAGCCTGAACCGGTCCTGCCCTCTCCGGCCTCATCTGGAGCTCTCTCCCGTCCCTGTCAGTAACCCCTGGGCCCCCCTGGGGCCACTGAGAGTTCCCCCAGTCATCCTCAGCGAGCTCTTCCCAGCAGTCCTACTCTGCTATTCTTACCCTTTCTCCCCAGCCTGTTCCTTCCTTTAGGTCTCAGCTTAAGCGTCACCTCTGCCAGGAAGCCCTCACTAACCACTGTGTCCACCCCACCACAGTCTGGGTAGGTGGCCGCTGGCAGGTGCTCCCAAAGCCCCTGCCCTCCCTCAGTAGTCCCTCCTCACCCCAGCTGAAGGCAATGTCACTCTTCCAGTTCCTAGGCCAAACCTCTGCCTCACTCTCGCCCACATCCAGTCCTTCAGTAAATCCCATCCCCAAAGTTCACCCCTAATCTGGCCCCTTCTCTCTCCCAGGGCTCCCTCCTGGCCCCAGCCTCCACTCCCTCCCCCCTGGATGCTTCAGTTGCCCCTGCCTGCCCTCCCCTCTCTCGTCCTCCCCCTCTTTTCCTGGGCCATCTATTTCCCACGCAGCAGCTGGAGTGACCGGGACAACCCAAGTCAGGCCATGCCCCTCTCTGCTCCAAACTCCTCAGTGGCTCCCATGTCTCTGAGGGCAAAAGCCTTGTTCACTGATGAACTCTAGCACCTGTCCTGGGGCCTGGTACCCATATGCCTGTAGAAGTGTTTGTTTAAATGCATGTTAATCCATGGCATTGCCTCTGAAACAAGCAGGGATGTGTTCCTTTCATCTAAGCATTCTTGCTACTGCAACAAGAGCAAGTCTCATAGGAGGTGGTCCTGGCAGAGCTCCAGGTCTTACTGGGCACCAGATCTCCTTGACAGACCGCACAGGCCTGGATGGTCAAGTGCTGGTCCCTGGAACACAAGGAAGGGACCCCAGGGGTCAGTGTCTACCTATATCTGTAGATACTATCAACAGGTTCTTTTTTTTTTTTTTTTTTTTTTTTAAGAGTCAGGGCCAGGCTGACCGTTATTCAGGCTGGAGTGCAGTGGCATAATCATGGCTCACTACAGCCTTGAACTCCTGGGCTCAAGCAATCTTCCCGCCTCAGCCTCCTGAGTAGCTTGGACCGCAGGTGTGCGCCATGACGCCCGGCCCCCACCAACACGTTCTTTCTTTGGCTCAGTTCAATGGCCCCTGCAGAGCCAGAAGGCCTGGCTCAGAAAGAACCCTGGCGCCTGTGCAGTGTCTGTCCAAGCCAAGGCAGTGGCTGCTGTTCCCACTGCCAAGCATGAGAGTTGGACGCCAGCCAGTGGTTGGACTCAGGCCTCAAGGAAACACAAGGTGGGCTGCTTCATTGGGGACATGGTTTGGAGTCACTTGAAATGCAAGAGTGACCCCCAGAACACGCAGCTCCCCCTAGGAGGTGGATGTGGGGTAGACAGCACAGCCCATTTCTTGCTAAGCATTTATTTCCACGCTATCTCCTTAGACAGATAACAGGATTGTTTTCAGGTAATGGGTAGATAAACTGGCCGGGCATTTGGGATGAGGGATGCTGAGTCTGGGAGCCCAATGTGTGCTCACACATATGTGTGCGTGTGTGTGCATGTGAGTGCGTGTGTGTGTGCGTGCATATGTGTGGATGTGGATGTGTGTGCGTGTGTGTGTGTGTGTGTGTGTGTGTGTGTGTGTGTGCGCGCGCAACACTGAAACAGGTCGCTGACCGCTCCCGAATCCCTGATGTTTCATCAGCCTCTGCAGTCATGGCCAAGCAGACCCTTGGGACCCCTGCCGCCTGCCTCCCTTGCCAGAGTCTGAAAGCTTGGAGTCAAGGCTTTGCTTCCCCGGTGACAGGCCTGGAAAACGAAAATGATTGCAAGCAGCAAATACACACGAGCCGGGGTGTGCAGAGGGGCCGGGTTGGGGCTCGGGAGCCTGGACCCTGGGGGCTGTCCCTGCACTGACTGGCTGAGGGACTTTGGCCTCAGGGTCGGCGTAACTGGGGTAGGAGAGCGGTTGCTGGATGCGGCGACCCCCACCTCAGCTCTCACACTCTGGCCAGTGTCTGATGCAAACCAGAACCCAGTGAAATCACCATGAGTCGATGGGGGTTATGGATGGTAACTGATGGGTTTTTCTCAGCCCAGATCACAGTTCCAGTCTTCAGGGGGGGTCCCCATGAGTCTCCAGATCTAGCTGAGGCCTGAGTTGTGGCCACGCCTTAGTTTCCCCACGTTGCCAGGGTTTTGTGTCTGGTGAGTCCCAGGCCAGACTGGGCCTCCTGTTTGGAGGGAGGGATGATTCTGGGTGTGAGGCAGACTCTCTCCCAGCCACATGGAGGGACTGAGCAGGGAGATCCCAGAGGGATTTTCTGAATGAACTCCATATGCTGATGGGCAGCTGCTGCCAGGAACAGGGTCCCTGCTGGCACTTTCTGCAGGCACCCACAGCGTGGATGATGGCACAGATGGGCCGGCAGCATGGCTGTGTTCCGGGTTTCACTTTCAGAGCAGTGCCTGCCCTTCTCAGCCTTGCTTGGTGTTCTTGGAACACTCCCAGAACAGCCCCAGAAGGTGAGTCTGATGTCCACCATGTCTGCTAGGACCTCAGTCCTTGGTCATTCAAGTCATCCAATAAAGATTCATGAAGCCACGCCCTGCTCATGTCAGTGGACCAGACAGGAAAATTCCTGCTCCCACAAGCTCGGGTCCTGGCGGGGAAAGTTAGCAATGGGCAAATAAACGATGCCACACTGTGGTACGTCCCTAATGAACAGGGTGATGTGGCAGAGAGTGGTAACATTAGCTGGGGTGGTCAGGGAAAGCCTGTCTGAGGAGGTTCATCTGAGCCCATACCTGAAGATGAGCAGGGGCTGCAGTTTTTTTTTTTTTTTTTTTTTTTTTTGAGACAGAGTCTCGCTCTGTCGCCCAGGCTGGGGTGCAGTGGCCGGATCTCAGCTCACTGCAAGCTCCGCCTCCCGGGTTTACGCCATTCTCCTGCCTCAGCCTCCCGAGTAGCTGGGACTACAGGCGCCCACCACCTCGCCCGGCTAGTTCTTTTTTGTATTTTTTAGTAGAGATGGGGTTTCACCGTGTTAGCCAGGATGGTCTCGATCTCCTGACCTCATGATCCGCCCGTCTCGGCCTCCCAAAGTGCTGGGATTACAGGCTTGAGCCACCGCGCCCGGCGGGGCTGCAGTTTTAAAATGTGTGTGTGTTAATAGCTTCATGGAGGTATAATCGACCCACAGTCATCTTGACCAATTTAAAGTATACCATTCTGTAAGTGTTGGCATGTGTACACATCCTTCTCCACAACCAAGACGACCACTATATCTGTCACCCCAGAAGTTTTCTCAGAGGGACAACACTTTGCAGAGCGGGGGGAACAAGGTTTCAGGCAGAGGGACCAGCGAGCACAAAGGCCCTGGGGCAGGGACAAGCTTGGTGGCACCAGAAGAGAAAGGAGACCACTAGGGAGTGTGATGGGGTGGCCGGTGCCCCACCTGGGGCCTTCTCAGCCGAGGCGCTGAGCTCAGGTCTGAACCAAAGCGCTTCCTCAACACCCTCTCGCCACACTGGGCCATCAGAATCCCAGGCCCTGCTCTCCACCAAGGCTCTTCTGAGAAACCAGCCCCTGCGACATCTGCCAGGGACTTAACACGGGGTTTCTCCAGGAATGATTTACTTTTTAACTGGGACCTTTGATTCCTTGACCCAAAGGAATGACTAGTGATGGAGCGTCAAGACCTGGATGGAGCCTTGATCAATTTCTTCCTCCGGGCTCTATGTTCTCAGCCTTCATGGGATCAGGTGTGCTGGTTTCTTGAAAATTCTGAGTTGTAAGTCATGATTTGAAGACGGGGTTGCCTGTGGCCCCTTCCAATCCTCCAGGGCTGGTCCTTGGCTCAGAGGCTCTTCCTGCCTGATCGTCAGAGACTCGGCCCATGTGGAGGAGGCAGGGAGGGTGGGTAACGGGAAACACAAAGCCGATCCCCTTAGAGCAAACTCCCTTACAACAGATGGCTCTGGGGAGCAGAGAGCAGGTCCCAGGCCACCAAGAAATGTGGGCTGCCCTTTGGCCTTCAGGACGACGGGATTTGGGGATGCAAGTTTTAGCAAGTGCAACTACCGGGGTAGAGGCTCACCCTGGACTCACAAACCTGGGTTTGAATCTAGACCTTACTGGATGGCTTAGGCCAATTTCTTCTCTGTGCATCCATTTTCCCATGGAATTTTTTTTTTTTTTTTTTTTTTTTTTTTTTTTTTTAACAGTGTCTGGCTCTATCACCCAGCCTGGAATGCAGTGGTGCAATCGTGTCTCACTGCAGCCTTGACCTCTAGGGCTCAAGCAATCCTGACTCAGCCTCCCAAGTAGCTGGGATTACAGTATGTGCCACCACACTTGGTTAATTTTTGCATTTTTAGTAGAGATGGGGTTTTGCCATCTTGCTCAGGCTGGTGTCAAACTCCTGGGCTCAGGCAATGTGCCCACCTTGGCCTCCCAAAGTGCTGAGATTACAGGCGTAAGCCACCGTGCGCAGCTTCCCGTGGACTTTTACTCTTAGACCTCTCTGCATGGACGCAGCCATGGGTGCGCTCTCCTCACCTGCACCTCTGATGAAGCTGCTGCCACCATCGGTTGGTTCCGTTTCCTTCTTGCACTCAATGCCTCGGTTTCCATGATTAATATTGGACTGGGCTTGGTTTCCTGAGAGTCTAAATGACTCACCTCCATTTACAACGGCCCTGCTGAGCAGGAAGGTCTGGGGAAGACGGGGACTGCTCGATGGCCCACAGGGTCATCCCCACCAGGCTGTGGGCCTTGGCCAAGTCTCTTTCCCTCTCTGGTCTTAGCTTCCTTCTTTGTGTGTCTCTGGGGGATGGAAGGAAATATTGGAAATTGGAAAGCCCAGCTGTTAGGCCCAGGAGCTCATGAATCATGAGGCCAAGGTGAGAGGTGCCTGAGCTGGGAGGCTGGCTGCCGCTAAGGGAGGGGCTTGGGGGATGGGGGCCTCCTCTTGAGGCTCCAACTGAGAGAGTGTGGTCTCCTCATGGTGCTAGTCACATCAACCTGTTTAATGTGCGTTGAAGCATGATCAGGCTGCCCTCACCAGCGCTTTGCAGTAGATATTATCATTTTTACATTATAGATGAAGAAACGGAGGCTTAGAGAGGGTGAGTAACTTGCCAAATTTACACAGCTAGCAAGTGGCAGAGACAGCATTTGACCAGGGTTGTCTGGTTCTACGGCTTCTGGCAGCCAGAGGAACAGACCTGCCAGGCCCAGAAGGATCCAGGCCTCCCCTCTTCCCCATTGGGGTGTCACAACAAAAGGACTTTTAAGCAGATCATTGACCCTAGCCCCCCGCATTTTACAGATGAGGGCACTGAGGCCCAGCAAGAGAAAGTTGTGCCACTAAATGCCAACCTGGGCCAGATTGGGGCTCCTGACTTTCCATCTAGTCTTTCCACACCTATCAAGCTGGAGCTAAGACTGAGCCCAAATCTGGTGCCAAAGGCTGGGGGAAGTGAACCCACAGACTGTGTGACCAGCAGGCTGGCCCATGGAGGCGTAGGAAGTGGTCACCCACCTGACATCACCTGAGGGGCCAGGAAAGACCCCAGACCCCCAAGGTTCCCTCCTGTGGGCCTGTCCTACATGAGTCACCCCTTGGCTGGAGCAGTGAAGGTCATGATAGCATGTTCCTCGGAAAGGGGAACCCCCAGCCATGAGCATTTTAGCTGTGCTCTGGAATGGGAAATCTGGGGCCTGGGTAAGCAGTGGGAAGGGGGCAAAGGGAAGCAGAGCCCTTTCCATGTCTTCCTTGCATTTCCAAGAGCTTTCTATGTCCATGTTTTATTCAAGGCACATTGCAACCTTCAGAGGGCAGCCTGGTCATGCTTCAACGCACATCTGGCAGAAGGGGAAACTGAGGCTCCCAGTGTTCCCCAGCCCCAGTATTCATGCCCTTGTGCAGTCTGCTCCCACACTGGGGAGAGCCAGCCTGTGTATCCAATAGAATGCTGTGGAAATGACAAAATGTGACTTCTGAAGCTAGTTCATAAAAAACATTGTGACTTCTGTCTTGCTCACTTGGGGTCACTTGCTCTGGAGAAGCCAGCGCCATATTGTGGGGACACTCAAGTGGCCCTGTGGGACTGAAGCCTCCTGCCCACAGCCATGGGAGTGGCTAATCCTGGAAGCTCCAGCCCCACTCGAGCCTTCAGATGACTGCAGCCCTGGCCCACATCTTGATGGCAATCCCTGAGCCAGCATCACCTTGTCAAGTCTCTCCCAAATTGCCGACCCACAGAAACAGTGCAATATAATGTTTATTGTTTTCAGTCACTAGGTTTTGAGGCACACAGCAATAGATAATAATACATTCAGAGAGGAGAAATGACTTCCCAAAGTCACATGACCAGACCAGGACTTACACTATCAGTACACTTTCCCCTGGGGAAAGCAAGGGTGAGAGAAGCCTGGGGAGGGAAGAGAAGGCAGCTGAGGCTTCAGAGTCAGACAGGGTTTAAGTAAAATCCTAGCCCTGCCACCCTTGTGCTGTGTAACCTCAGGCAAGTGACTTAACTACTCTGAACCTCAGTTCATTTATAAAGTGGGGATAGCAATACTGACTTGAAATTTTGATGCCAGGATTAAATGTCTGACTAAGGGCCTGGTACACAGCAGGTGCTCAATGAATGACACTGTTAGTGTTACTGTGGAGAATCTCCAAGAGCATCCCCAAGGGTCTCACAGCCTTCCCTCCTGCCCATGAGAACGGGCACAGCAACCCTAGTTCTGGAGAGCCGGTGCCCCTTTGCTTAGTTTCCAACCAGGTTTGGTCTTGGGGTATTGTGCTTGTGGGTGTGCATTGCTGGGGTTCACCCAGGCAGCTGAGAACCCCTAATGTTGGTGCCTCAAGAGGGAAGGGAGATCTGGGGATGTGAGCTGGAGGGAGCCTGACATGGGTCCTGCCGATTTGGATTGGTGGAGGCCAAGGGTGACCCAGAGAAGCCAAATGGAGAGTCCTACTGCTACCGAGGCTCCCAAGAAAGTCGCTCAGAAATGGTACATCTGCGGCTGGGTGCGGTGGCTCTCGCCTGTAATCCCAGCACTTTGGGAGACTGAGGCAGGTGGATCACTTGAGGTCAGGAGTTCAACACCAGCCTGGCCAACATGGTGAAACCCTGTCTCTACTAAAAATACAAAAATTAGCCAAGCGCAGTGATGCACACCTGTAATCCCAGCTACTCGGGCAGCTGAGCACGAGAATCGCTTGAACCTGGGGAGGCGGAGGTTGCAGTGAGCCGAGATCGCACCACTGCACTCCAGCCTGGGCAACAGAGTGATACTCCATCTCAAAAAGAAAAGAAAGAAAAGGTACACCTGGACCTATTGAAGAAGAAAGGTCCTGGCCTCCCCTCTCTGATTTCCAGCCTCCTACCTGCCCGCTGCTGCCTGGGCCAGAAATAACCCTTTATCTGCTAAGGGTATTTTGGGGCCATTTGGCACTTAGGTTCCCAGCTGTTGGGGGAAGTCCCTGAATTTCCTGAACCAAGTTGGGACCTGTGTCTTGCTCAGCATCACTCTGGGGACACGGATTCCCGGTTCCCCTTGGATGGCTTCCTACTGCATTCACCTTCCTCACCTTTCCTCCAAGAAGCCTGCTGAACTGAGACTGTGTGAGCAAGCGCTGCTCGCTCCCCAGTCTCCTGTAGCCCCATGGGCTTGGCTTCCTTCCACAGCTTGCTCTGGAGGGCCCCTGTGACCCCACAACAAGGACTGCTGCTGTGCTTTGCACAGAGCCTAGGGACTTCCCCTTCCACTCTTCAAAGCACTTTCATACCACCTGAAACCTGCTGAGGGCACCCAGGGCCTCTGTCCACTGCCTGCTCTTAAGAGTCCCACGAATGGCTGTTTTCCTTGGCTGCTACCAGCCCAGCTCCCGCTAGGATCCAGCTGGTTCCCTGGCCACAAGATGTGCCCTTTCCTCCACTTACAGCCATGTGTCAGCTACTTTCCTGGGTGCCCTGGGGGAATTCTGGTTCTCAGGAGTACACAGTTTCCTGGGGCAGAGGGATACATGAACCAGTCATTACGGTTATGACACGATGAGATCAGTTCTAGAATTGTGGCACAAAAAACGACAGAAACCACTTTTTGACTGGGAAGAGGGCTGGGGGACAGGGGACACTGCCAGGAAAGCAACAAGGAGGAGGTGGCATTGGAACAGGTTAGGAAGATGATCCGGAGTCGGTGTGCATCCCAGGTGGAGGCCAGCATGGGCAAAGGCTACTGGGGTGAGAAGGCTGCACATGTGGCTGGAGTATAGGTCCAGGAGAAGTAAAAAGGCACAAGGGAGGAGTCAGCTCCAGCCAGGCTTGTGAGCAGACTTGGGCACCCTTGGATTTGGGTGACCCTGACCCAGGGGAGTCACTGCTCTGTGCCTTGGTTCCTTTCCTGCAGAACAGGTATAAAAGTAAGAACTTGTTCATGGGGTTTTCGTGAGGATACAAGAAACCAATGCCTGAAAACTCTTAGCACAAAATAAGCACTCAAAGGTAGCTGTTATTATTATCATTAAATGAATAATACGATTTTCTACATGGTGCAGGTCCTTTGCCAAAACACACACCATACTTCTGCAAGGGTTCTGTACAGGGGAGTGTCTTGGTGAGATGTGTGTGCTAGAAAGGTCTCTTTGGAAATCCATGGAGGGAAGGATTTGAGGGAGAGACAGGTTTCCACAGCATCTGTAGATTTATCCTTTTTAATGGATGTGCAATATTCCATTAAATGGATGTACCACAATTTCCTTAACCATTTCTTGGTGTGACTCTCAGAGTATTTTGAAAATTTATAAATAATGTATTAGGAAATATTACTGTGTGTATAACTTTCTTTTTTCTTTTTCTAGTTTTCCAGCTAAATTATTTCCTTAGTTGTTTTTTTGTTTTTTGTTTTTTCTGTTTTTTTTGAGATGGAGTCTTGCTCTGTTGCCCAGGCTGGAGTGCAATGGCCGGATCTCAGCTCACTGCAAGCTCTGCCTGCCCGGTTCACGCCATTCTCCTGCCTCAGCCTCCCGAGTAGCTGGGACTACAGGCGCCCGCCACCTCGCCCGGCTAGTTTTTTGTATTTTTTAGTAGAGACGGGGTTTCACCGTGTTAGCCAGGATGGTCTCGATCTCCTGACCTCGTGATCCACCCATCTCGGCCTCCCAAAGTGCTGGGATTACAGGCTTGAGCCACCGCGCCCGGCCTATTTCCTTAGTTTTTCTTCACTGAGGTGAAATTACTGAGCCACTCACAAGTAGTACACATTTTTTTTTTTTTTTTTTGTTTTTGCTAAGAATTGCCATACTTCTTTCTGAAAAGGGTTGTAACATTTACCAGCAGAGTATGAATGAGTATTCTGGTCTCACCACAACTTTGGGGTTGGATTTACCAAAATTGTTTTTATAAAGCAAAAAAAAAAAAAAAAAAAAAAAAAAAAAAAAAGATCGAATATATCTAAAAGGTATCAAAGGTTGCTTGAATTTGCATTTCTTCAATTACTAAAAAGGTTAAACTTATGAAACTTGTAATTTATTTTTATTTGTATTTCTCCTTGTGCAAGCTATTTTGATGTTGTTCATTTATTTATTCAAAACACCAGCCCTTCTCTCTCTCTCTCTCTCTCTCTCTTTTAATTAAATGAAAAATAGAGATGGGGTCTTGCTATGTTGCCTGGGCTGGTCTCAAACTGGGCTCAAGTGACCCTCCAACCTTGGCCTCCCAAAGTGTTGGGATTACAGGCATGAGCCATGTCACCCAGCTGCCAGCTCTTCTACAGTAGAAAGCTCTGGACTGGGATGGGAAGCAGATGTCCTGGGTTCCTCCTGTCCCTGTCTGGTTCTGTCATTATCACAAGCAGGTCACTTCCATAATTGCTTACCTCATTGTTTAACGTAGTCCCAGCTCAAACAGCCTAAGATACTGGGCCTGGTACATCCAGAGGAGAGTCTGGAAGTGGGTCTCTTGGGAAGCGGCATGATGGAGCAGTTTTCCCAAGTGGAGTCCAGCAGCCCCAGGAGGGTTGAGCGTGGGGTGGTCAGTTGTGAAGACCTTGCTGGGAAGTTCCTGGTGGAAGGTTAGCACTCCCACTCTATAGGGCCTTCACCTGATGGAGGCCTGGTACCTTGCAGGACAGATCAAGGTAGACACAGAAGCCAGAGTGTCCTTAGGCTATTCTGGGCTCAAGGAAAATAACTGACCCATCCTTAATTAGAGCACCTAGGACTGCCTGCCTATTTCTGAACCTTGGCTTTCACATCTGAAAACCAAACAAAATCAGTCAAAAGAACCCTTGACCTGTGGCCCACCCGGTAGATGCTCAACACAGACACATGGAATGTGGAATGAAAGGAGCAAAGAGAAACCCCAGGGGATGGGGAAGCACTGGAAGGGAAAATCATTCACCATCAAATGAGAACATAATTATGAGGAGCTTGAATCATTTCTTTTAGGTAAGAGTGCCAGCCACCTCCTCCAACAGGAAAACTCTAAAGGGTCAGGGCTCAGGGAAATCAAATGATCTATACCATCCATCAGTCCCTCCAACATTCAGTCCATCCATCTACCCACCCACCCACCCAGTTACCCACTCACCTGCTGCTCATCCATTCATCCATCCATCCATCCACCTATGCATGCATGCATCCATCCATCCATCCACTCATCCATTTACCCACTCACCTGCTGCTCACCCATCCATCCATCCACCTATGCATCCATCCATCCATCCATCCACCCACCCATCCACTCATCCATTCACCCATCCACCCACATATCTACCCATCCATCCATTTATTCACCTCTCCATCCATCCATCCATTTGCCCACCCACCTACCCATCCATTCATCCATCCATCCATCCACCCACCCATCTACCCACGCATCCACCCACCCATTCTATCTACCCAGCCACCCATTTATCCGCTCATCTACCCATCCACTTATATCCATCCACCCTTCCATCCATCCATCCACCCATCCATCCACCTACCCATTTAACCATCCACATGCTCATCCATCCATCCATCCATCCATCCTTCCAGCAACTTATCATCCACTCACTGATTCATTTTTACAGCAAATGCTTATGAATGGGGATGGGTGGGTGATGGTTGCTTTTTTCTGCAGCCTCCCTAGGCCAGTTGTCCCTTCCAAAGAATCACAAGGGCATGGGAGAAGGTCCTGGCTGATCATGTCAGGGACAGGAAACCACTCACGTTTCACTGTTTCTTGGGGCGGGAGTGGGGGTGGGGGCATTGGGACCCCCTTGGGGCCTCCTAATATCCTGCGAGTCCCCACCTCCAGGGCCAGAAACTGCCTGCCCCCGCTCCCCCCACGCCCAGGTGCGGCTGGCAGCACACTCCCTAGAGCCAGGACCACTAGTTCGGTCAAATCCGGGGCGGGCCATTCAAACAGCTAAGGGAGGCGTCTCCTAGTGCGCCTTTTCCTGAGTCATCTCTGCACGTGTTTGCCCCTTTTTTCTTCGC
Source organism: Macaca thibetana thibetana (assembly GCF_024542745.1). Classification (NCBI taxonomy): domain Eukaryota; kingdom Metazoa; phylum Chordata; class Mammalia; order Primates; family Cercopithecidae; genus Macaca; species Macaca thibetana. The sequence goes on from NC_065578.1 coordinate 11,262,160, forward strand.
TGCTTGCCGCTAAGTGTTCCTGGAACCAATTTGATACGGGAGAATTAAGGCTGAAACCTCGGAGGAGCAACCACTTTTGAAGTGACTTCGCAGCGTGCGTTAGGTGCGGACTAGGTGGCCGCGGCGGGAGTGTGCGGGAGCCTGAGTCCACGCGCGCGGCTGAGAACCGCCGGGACCGCACGTGGGCGCCGCGCACTTCCCCCGCTTCCCAGGTGGGCGCGGGCAGCCAGCCCACCTCCCGTCCGGCCCCGGGGATGCGCGCCCTCCTCGCCGCGCTGGGACTGCTGTTCCTGGGGGCGCTCCGAGCCTTCCCACAGGTAAGCGGGTGACGCGCGCCTGGGGAGGCGCCGGCCGTCCAGAGCCCGGACAGTGTGGGGTGCGTGGGACGCAAGGGAGGACACTCCTCATTCCGTTCCCTGCCCAGCTGGGGTGAGGGGGTGCGGGTGACAAGCAGGGACACCGGAATATGCAAGCACCCACAGGTGGGAGGCTGGCTGAAGGGCTAGAGGGGGGCGCCTCCTCCGCACCCCCCGAAGGCTGGGACTGATTCATTCATTCAGTATGAACTGGACCGAGCGCACTGCCATACGCGGGAGGCGCTTTTTGTCCCGACTACCTGCTGGCCTGTCGGGGTCCTGGGCAGATCAGGTGAGGCCGTGGGGGTCGTGGGCAGGCCAGGTGGACCTCCCTTTGCCATGGGAGGTTGGTCGTCCGCGCTCTACCCTGCTGTGTGCGCGGTCCCCTGTTTGCCCCCTCCCTAACCTGGTCACTGGCTGGAGGGTCAAGAGAGGGAGGGGGAGTTGGCTGTGCGTGAGAGTGGGGTGAGGGCGCGGGACCACCCGGATTAGCTTCCGGCAAAGCAACGTTGTGGATTGAATTAGCTGGAGCACGTGGTGGGCATTTGCCCCTGGAAGAAGGTCAGTGGTGGGGCTGAAGTCTATGGTGGGTTGCCTCAGAATTGGGTTTGAGGACTGCTTCAGGAAAACTGAGCACTTACCAGTGGCCAGCGCCAAATTAATCACTGCGGAGAGAACTCAAAGTAACCAGGTGTGTTTCACTGAGCCCAGGGCTGCCTGAGAGAGAGGCCCTCAGCTGACCCAGCACCCTGGTGGACCCCTGCATAGAACCATAGTAGGTGTGAGTGGATGTCTGCTGAATGACACAGAGGGAAAGGAAGGAGCAGGCTGTTGGTCCAGCAGTGGGTCGCCCTTGGGGAGAGGGAGGACCCAGTTCCCCTTTAAGCCTACAGGAAGAGAGGAATCCATGCTATGGATCAGTTCTAGCCATCTGAACCTTAGGCAGTGGGAGGAGAGTGGGGGAGTGGGCTTTAGGCAGGAGGGAGGATCTATGCAGCAAAGGGGACAGCCAGGTGCCCCCTTCCATCTCCCATGGGCAATGTGAGGCGTTGCCCCTTCCCCCCAAGAGGGCAGGGGGGACAAAGCCCTAGCTAGAGACGTCCTGTCCCAGCTCTGCAAGCCCTCACCTGGGGGAAGGTAAGAGTTTGGGGTGCCAAGGTCTTGGGGAGATAAAGGAAAGGAAGGGATGTGAGAGGGGCTTGGGGGGCTTTGCTGGTTTGGCGGCTGAAGCTCATGTACTTCCTTTTTGTAGAGTGAAGCCCCCTCCACTTTTTTATGTTAGAGACAGGGTCTCACTCTGTTGTCCAGGCTGGAGGGCCATCATAACTCATTGCAGTCTGAACTCCTATACCCACCTTTTTTTTTTTTTTTTGAGGTGGAGTCTCACTCTTGTTGCCCAGGCTGGAGTGCAATGGCTCCATCTCGGCTTGCTGCAACCTCTGCCTCCTGGTTCAAGTGATTCTCCTGCCTCAGCCTCCCAAGTAGCTGGGATTACAGGCATGCGCCGCCACACCTGGCTAATTTTTGTATTTTTAGTAAAGACGAGGTTTTACCATGTTGGTCAGGCTGGTCTTGAACTCCTGACCTCAAGTGATCCTCCCGTCTCAGCCTCCCAAAGTGCTGAGATTACAGGCATGAGCCACCACATCTGGCCTCCCGTACTCTTTTTAAAATAAAAATACTATACATTTAATTGCACAAGGAATATGCAAATATATCCTCAAAGCAAAACGATAAACGCTACAGATAAAGCCAAGTCTTTTGAAACTTCCTCATCCTGATCCCTTCAAAGATATAACCACTGTAATTGATTTGGTGTGTTTCCTTTGCAGACCTTTATAAATGCATGTCTATATTTATATTGTTTTTATAGACATATATAGAGTTTTCCATATACTATACCCTACAGTACATATGGTTCTTCATTTGGCTTTATAATGTCTATGAGGCATCTTGGTGAGCTTTCCATGCTGAAACTTACACATCCTCTGCCTATCTTTTAAAATGCCATGTGGTCTTTTACCAAATGGGATGTTTCATAGTTTATTTATGTCCTGGATGGATGGGTGCTAAGGTTGCCACCACTATTCTTTCTTTCTTTGTTCGCTATTGCAGGGCACAGCCCCATATGGATGCTTTTGGAAATAAATGTCTGTGATTCTTTCCTAGACAAGAGACTGAGAAGAGAATACTGAGGTTGCAGGGTGAAAATGCATTCAAATTAAAAGACACCACCGAACTGCCTTCCAGGGTGGCTGGACAATTTACCCTCCTGTTAGCAGGCCAAGAGAGTAGCAACTTTCCCACATCCTAACCGACATTTGATCTTATCAGCATTTTAATTTTTCTCAATGTGATTAGTGAAAAGGGTTATATCCTTGTTGCCTTAATTTGCATTTCTCACCTACCGGGGAAGCTGAGCGTCTCTCTGGGCTCAGGCCCTAGGTCATTTCTTCGCAGGACTCAGGGGGTCTTTGTGGAAGGGGCTACCTGCCCAACACAGTACTCCTTTTTACCCCTCAAGCCTTCTCCCACTTCTGTTTTTTTCAGTAAAGGTTCAGGAAGCTCATTATGTTAAAAAAAAAAAAAATCCCAAATTAGGGTTTGAATTTCCTTGAGTTTAAAATTCTTTTTTTTTTTTTTTTGAGATGAAGTCTCCCTCAGCTGCCCAGGCTGGAGTGCAGTGGCACGATCTTGGCTCACTGCAGCCACCCTCTCCAGGGTTCAAGCGATTCTACTGTCTCAGCCTCCCGAGTAGCTAGGATTACAGGCACTTGCCATCACACCTGGCTAATTTTCGTTTTTTAGTAGAGATAGGGTTTCATCATGTCGGTCAGGCTGGTCTTGAACTCCTCTGCCCCCCTCGGCATCCCAAAGTGCTGGGATTACAGGAGTGAGCCACTGCCCCCAGCCTAAATTTTTATTTATTTATTTTTATTTTTTGGGACAGTCTCACTTTGTCTCCCAGGCTGGAGTGCAGTGGCGCGATCTCAGCTCACTGCAACCTCTGCCTCCTGGGTTCAAGTGATTCTCCTGCCTCAGCCTTCCGAGTGGCTGGGATTATAGGCATCTGCCACCACACCCAGCTAATTTTTGTATTTTTAGTAGAGATGGGGTTTCATCATGTTGTTCAGGCTGGTCTCGAGCTTCTGGCCTCAAGTGATCCTCCCGCCTCAGCATCCTAAAATGTTGGAATTACAGCCGTGAGCCACCGTGCCCATCCTGAAATTCTTTTTTCATCTCTATTTGATTTTTCCCAAGACTCCATCATTTTTCGCCTGGTATTCTGAGGGGGAATGCTTTCTTGCTAGCTGTCACCATCTGAGAGGTTAGCCTCTGATGCTTCATGTCACTGTCTTGTCCAATTGTGTTTTTTGCAGTCTGACCCAGGGTTAACTGGTGCATATCCGCAGAGAAAAATTTTTCCCCCATAGCTCCATCCTTTTCATCCAGGCACCATGGGGTGGGGTTGAGGGGTGGGGGAAGCCCCGGCCTTCTTGCGAACTCAGTAGACTTAGAATTCCCCCAACATCATGTTCCTTGCCAGAGCTAAGGCTACACAAGCCTTCCTCCCACTTCCACGTACCCCCAATTCCAGCCAGATGTAAGCAGCTTTGTTCTGAGTGAGTGTGCAGGCTGGGACCAGGAAGGTTCTCATGAATGAATCTTAGCTGGGGCCAGGCGCGGTGGCTCACACCTGTAATCCCAGCACTTTGGGAGGCCACGGTGGGCTGGCAGATTACTTCGAGACCAGCCTAGTCAACATGGTGAGACCCCCTCTCTACTAAAAATACAAAAATTAGCTGGGTGTGGTGGCAGGCGCCTGTAATCCCAGCTACTCAGGAGGCTGAGGCAGGAGAATCACTTGAACCCAGAAGGCGGAGGTTGCAGTGAGCCTGCACTCCCGCCTGGGTGACAGTGTGACTGGGTTTCCAAAAAATAAAAATAAAAAATCAAATAAAGGAATTTTAGTTGGGGTGATAGAAAAGCTCTATGTGTGACTTCTCCACCTAGCAATTTAACTTTAAAAGCTTAGCTAGTTACCCCACAGAGTGGAGTGCTAATGGAATTTCAGGGAGTGACAAGAGGGCGGGAGAGAATTTCTGGTTTTGTTTTGCAAAGGGGACATTTCCAGAGCTGCTCAAATCCTGCAGGGAGGCAGGACGAGGGGACCTGGAGAGGAGGGGACCCTGAAGGGGTGGAAGGAAGGCCTGGTTTGTCTTAATCGAAGCCCTTCCCGAGGCAGCACAAGCGCTCTGGGGACAGGGAGTCGCGTTACTCAGCCTGAGAGCAGTGAGTGCCGGAAGGAGGGGCGTTTACTGTAAGTTTCTGCTTCTGCTCCCACACATATCTGACTTCAACTTGTTTCTTGAGCAGATTGTGATTCATTCTAAGGTTTGCATACTCCCTCATCACCCTTCTTCACATCACGACAATCATCAGAAGGAAAATGGGGCTGAAGGATGATTGTGTCTGGGCCGGAGGAGTCCGGGAGGCTCGAGGGTCCTTGGCGATGACGGTAGATTAGCCCAGCCTTGGCCGGCTTGTCCCGCCAGTGCGCTGACGCTGGGGGTGGCCCATCTGGGATGACGGTTCTCATTTCACAGACAAGGATTCAATGCGGACGCCCAGAGGTAGGGGAGAGTCTTGCTCACAGTTCCAGGACTGGTCGGGGTAGCGCCCACCTAAGCCACAGACTAGACACGTAGAATGTCAAAAAAAAAAAAAAAGGCAGCTCTGGGCCACACCAGTTCTCCACTTCTCTCTCTCCCCTCCCAGGTCCGCCCTGGGGATACTGGGGTGGGGGTGGGGGACCTCCTTCCGGTATCTACGGTTGAAAACCACTGGGCATTCTCGTGGCCTCGCTGGTGGGGAGGGACTTTTTATACATGGCTCAGTCTAGTTACTCCCTGCATGCTTAAGTCCTTGGGTGACATTGATGCAAGTATTCATGCATGCATGCATTCAGCAGATCTGAAATGAGCAGCTGTTCTGGGTCAGGCACGGCTCCAGGGACTTTCATTCGGCCTCTGCTTGTATGTCCCCCATGACAGGATGCTTGCTCCGTGCCGAGGCAGCTCACGCCATCCTGGGTTAGCTTTGGCATTTAGACGATCTTCATGATACACTGAAATCTAGTTTCTTTCTTTTCTTTTTTCTTTTTTTCTTTTTTTGAGATGGAGTCTCTCTCTGTTGCCCAGGCTAGAGTGCAGTGGCGCGATCACGGCTCACTACAACCTCCACCTCCTGGGTTCAAGCAATTTTCCTGCCTCAGCCTCCCAAGTAACTGGGACTACAGGCATGCACCACCATGCCTGGCTAATTTTTTGTATTTTTAGTAGAGATGGGGTTTCACCATGCTGGCCAGGCTAGTCTCGAACTCCTGACCTCATGATCCACCCGCCTCCGCCTTTCAAAGTGTTGGGATTACAGGCATGAGCCACTGCGCCTGGCCTTTTTTTTTTTTTTTTTTTTTTTTTTTGAGAAGATGGAGTTTCGCTCTTGTTGCCCAGGCTGGAGTGCAATGGTGCCGTCTCGGTTCACTGCAACCTCTGCTTCCCAGGTTCAAGTGATTTTCTTGCCTCAGCCTCCATAAGTAGCTGGGATTACAGGTGCATGCCATCACGCCTGGCTAATTTTTGTATTTTTAGCAGAGACAGAATTTCACCATGTTAGCCAGGCTGGTCTCAAACTCCTGACCTCAGGTGACCCACCCGCCTCAGCCTCCTGAAGTGCTGGGAATACAGGCGTGAGCCACTATGCCTTGCCTGAAATCTAGTTTTGAAAATGAGTCACCTCTGTGTTCCTCAGAAGTGCCTCTGGTGATGTGAAGACTGTGACCTTGGGTCCCCGCAGTCTCTCAGCCAGTCACACACCTGTCCTCCAACATTTATTCCTCATGTATCATGAGCTCAAGGCTCCTCATCTGCCTGTTCTCTTCAATTCATTCATTCCACAAACATTTATTGAGCACCTTCTGCATGCCAGGGAGTACTCTGGGTGCTGCACGTTCATCCATGCACCGTATAGCCAGGTCTCTGCTCCGTGGAACTGACTTTCCACAGGGGTGACGGGGTGACAGTCAACAGACTGCTGCTAGCTGCAATGAGAGGATTAGAATCCTGCAGTGTGAGAGAGATGGACGGCTCCCTAAGATGGGGAAAACAGGATTTGCAGAGCGTAACACACACACACGGAATGAAAAGAGGGAGGAAGCCAGTGGGAGGTTAGTAGAAGAGCATCCAGGCCCAGGGGGTAAAAGCCCCAAGAGGCTGGAGGAACAGGAAGGAGGCCGGTGTGGCTGGAGGGAAGTGAGTGAAGACGGGTGGTTAGGAGCAGGTGGCAGGAAAGTTGGTAGATCGTGCAGACCTTTGTGGACTGTGGTCAGGTTTTTGGCAGGGGAGTGATACTGCATGATATATTTCAAGTTCCCTCTGTCTGCTGTGGGGGCTGGGAGGTGGGGGGAGCAGGCAGGATGGGAGCAGGAAGCCAGGTCATTGCAGTGATCCAGGGGAGGGGTGAGCAGAGGTGGGAATGTACTTTTTCTTCTTTTTTTTTTTTTGAGAAAGTGTCTTGCTCAGTCGCCCAGGCTGGAGTGCAGTGGTGCGATCTCGGCTAGCTGCAAGCTCCGCCTCCCAGGTTCACGCCGTTCTCCCGCCTCAGCCTCCCAAGTAGCTGGGACTACAGGCACCTGTCACCACGCCTGGCTAATTTTGTTTCTGTATTTTTAGTAGAGACGGGGTTTCACTGTCCTAGCCAGGAGGGTCTCGATCTCCTGACCTCATGATCCGCCTGCCTATGTAGAGACAGGGTCTCGCTATGTTGCCCAGTTTGGTCTCAAACTCCCAGGGCTCAGGTGATCCTCCTGCCTTTGCCTCCTATGTGCTGGGATTACAGGCATGAGCCACTGTGCCCAGCTGGAATGTGCTTTCAAGCTAGAATCAAGCAGACCCCGTGGATGGGTCTGCAGGGAGCACAGAGGGCAGGGGGGAAATCAGGGATCCCGTCCATATTTGGGAGCTCAGTGTCTGGCTGCAGGGAGGTGTCATTTTGGGATGTGGAAAAAAACAAGTGAAGGATGGAATAGGTGTTTTGGAGAAAAGTTCTAGTTTGCCCATGCTCAAGTACAAGTAGGGGTTGGGTGTTGAAGTATGGAGCCATCTATAGACTCCAAGCCGCTGATGTGGATCTCTGGGTACCAGAGTCCACTGTAGAATTCCTGGTGCCACCTGGGTCAGAGACCACTCCCCAGTAGACTCACCTTACTTCTATTTTTTTTTTTTTTTTTTTGAGACGGAGTCTCGCTTTGTCGCCCAGGCTGGAGTGCAGTGGCCGGATCTCAGCTCACTGCAAGCTCCGCCTCCCAGGTTTACACCATTCTCCTGCCTCAGCCTCCCAAGTAGCTGGGACTACAGGCGCCCACCACCTCGCCCAGCTAGTTTTTTGTATTTTTTTAGTAGAGACGGGGTTTCACCGTGTTAGCCAGGATGGTCTCGATCTCCTGACCTCATGATCTGCCCGTCTCGGCCTCCCAAAGTGCTGGGATTACAGGCTTGAGCCACCGTGCCCGGCCACCTTACTTCTATTAACCTAGCCCAAGATCCCCCTTTTTTGGCCTCCACATTATCCTGTTCATTCATTCCAACCCAAGCATAGGCTCTTTTATTCATCCTGGTTACAGTATATGTTCGTTTTCTTCTGCTGCTATAACAAATTAGCACACATTTGGTGGCTTAGAACATGAAGGTATTCTCTTGTAGTCCTGGTGGTCAAAAGTCTATGACAAGTCTGTAATTCCAGCACTTTGGGAGGCTGAGGTGGGCAGATGCTTGGGGCCAGGAGTTTGAGAGCAGCCTGGCCAACATGGCAAAACCCTGTCCCTGCTAAAAATCCAAAAATGAGCTGGGCATGGTGGTATGTGCCTGTAGTCCCAGCTACTTGGGAGGTTGAGGCACGATAAGTGCTTGAACCTGGGAGGCAGAGGTTGCAGTTTGCCGAGATCCCACCACTGCACTCCAGCCTGGGTGACAGAGCAAGATTCTGTCTCAAAAAAAGGAAAACAGTCTATGATAAGGCAGTGGAGCTATGGTTTTCTTCTGGATATGCTGTGGCAAAATGTTTCCTTGCCTTTTTCCGGCTTCTAGAAGCTGCCTGTGTTCCTTGGCCCCTGGCCCTGCATCACTCTGAACTGTCCTTCCGTCCTCACATTTCCTCTCTCTCTCTTTTTTTTTTTTTTTTTTTGAGATGGAGTCTTGCTCTGTTGCCCAGGCTGGAGTGCAGTGGTGTGATCTTGGCTCACTGCAACCTCCACCTCCTGGGTTCAAGTGATTCTCCTGCCTCAGCCTCCCTAATAGCTGGAACTACAGGCACCCACAACCACACCCAGCTAATTTTTGTATTTTTAGTACAGATGGGTTTCACCATGTTAGCCAGGCTGGCCTCGAACTCCTGGCCTCAAGTGATCCATCCGCCTTGGCCTCCCAAAGTGCTGGGATTACAAGCACTCACCACCATGCCAGCTAATTTTTGTATTTTTACTAGAGATGGGGTTTCACCATGTTGGCCAAGATGGTTTCGAACTCCTGACCTCAAGTAATCCACCCGTTTTGGCCTCCCAGAGTACTGGGATTAGAAGCATGAGCCACCTTTGAGAGTAGGGTATTTGGTTAAAGGTATGAACTTTTTTGTCAGCCTGTCAGGGTAATCCCTTACTTCTGACACTAGCTGGTGACCTTGAGCAAGTTAAGTTACCTCTGTGTGCCTCGGTTTCCCTATCTATAAAATGGGCTAATAACAGTAGCTACCTTGTATTGTAGGGCTGGTGTAAGGATGACAGGAGTTAATATGTGCCAAGGGCTGAGAATAGCTCCTGGACACAGTAAGTGCTGTGTAAATAAAGGTGAGCCTTATTAGGTGCCTGTTGTATGCTGGGCATTGTGGATACAGTCTTGGAGATGAACCAGTTCCAGTCCTTGCCCTCGATGGGTGGCAGTGTGGGAAGGGGAAGACAGAGGAGAGGGTGGCCAGTGCTGTGTCGGGGACTGTCTGGGGCCTGTGGGAGTCCAGAGGAGCCCATCTTCACTTCCACCTGGGTCAGTGGGGGATGGAGCCTCCAGAGTTTGCAGTGACGAGGCTCTGCACCACAGATGGTGCCACTGTCCTCGCCAGCTTTGCCCAGGGCTCTGGAGGCAGCAGAAGGGGTCAGAGGTCAAACAGCACATCAGCGCCCATGGTTGGGGCAAGCCTGGGGCCTGCTTTGGAAGCCCCACCCAGCAGGCTCCCCTTGGGTTCTTGGGTCCTCCAGGGAGCTGAGAACTCCTGGAGGTGTCACCCACAGCTTCATTTCAGCAATTAACTTTCTTGATGGCCTGCTGCCTGCCAGGTATGGTTCCTGGTCTCAGGGAGTGCACAGGTAGTGTGGCCTCCGCACAGTCTCCTGAAATTGTTCCAACCTGCCGAGACCAGGAAACTCCTAAACCCCACCTTCACCTTCCCAGCCAGGGCAGGCACCCTTCCCGCTCTTGAGTCAGGTGAGGGAGGCCAGGATGCAGCGGCCAGGCCAAGAGTTCTCTCTCTCCAAACGGTCTGGGGGGCATGTGCCCCGCCCCTTCCCCACACACAGTCTAGGAGAGGAAGGTGGGCAAGGAAACACACCAGGCTGGACTCAAAGGCTCACGCCTGTATTCCCAGCACTTTGGGAGGCCGAGGCAGGAGGATCTTATGAGCCCAGGAGTTTGAGAACAGCCTGGACAACAAACAATGAGCTGGGCATGGTGGTACGCACCTGTGGTCCCAGCACCTCAGGAGGCTGAGGTGAGAGGATCACTTGAGCCCCGGAGGTCAAGGCTGTAGTGAGCTGTGTTCATGATCGCAGACTGCACTCCAGCCTGGGTGACCGCGAGGCCCTGTCTTAAAAACAAACAAACAAACAAAAAGTAAATACACAAGCCCCTTCTGAGCAAGTGGCCTGAGGCTGACACAGGAACCCAAGGCACCTCCAAGAGGATCAGAAAGTTGAATATTCCCGGGGAGCTGGGCCCCGTTTCCTTTTTCTTCACGTCCACTACATTTTCCTCCCTCCCTCCCTTCCCTCTCTTCTTTGTCTCTTTCCTTTCTTCCTTTCTTCCTTTCCTTTCCTTTTCTTTCCTTTCATTTCCTTTTCCTTTTCCTTTCCTTTTTCTTTTTTTTTTTGACAGAGTCTCGCTCTGTCACCCAGGCTGGAGTGCAGTGGTGAGATCGTGGCTCAGTGCAACCCCCACCTCCCGAGTTCAAGCGATTCTCCTGCCTCAGGCTCCCGAGTAACTGGGACTACAGGCACTCACCGCCACGCCTGGTTAATTTTCATGTATTTTCACTAGAGATGGGGTTTCACCATGGTGGCCAAGCTGGTCTCAAACGCCTCACCTCAAATAATCTGCCTGCCTCGGCCTCCCAAAGGGCTGTGACTTCAGGTGGGGGCCATCGCGCCTGGCCCACTACATTTTTCTTTGTAGCTGCCATCGTCCCGTGGTGGCTGTTGCTGCCTGGGAACGTACTTCAGGGCTGGGTGGGTTTTACCCCGTCTGAGGTGTAGCTAAGGATGCAGCTCTAACACTTGCTTCGGCCTTGGAACCTTCAGGATCCCTGCAGTCTGAACAATTGGCTCATGGAGCTGGCATGGGATTTCTGTGGGGCAGGAGGGATTTCTCGGCGGGAAGGGAGGATCAAGCAGTTTGCTAAATTCGGACTCAAGACGTGATCTTGGTAAAGTGGACTCGCTCTCCTCCATCCTGTCCACCTCCCCACCACATGAATGGTCCTGAAACCCTTTAATGCTTCCCTAGTGCCAAAGGCAACATTTCCCAGTCACTTTCTGGCAATGGCAGTTCTGAGAAAAAAAGGTTCTACGGCCAATGAAGTTTGAGAAACATTGCAGATTTTTCTGACTAGCCCCCATATCCTTCCTTGGAGAATTAGAGAGTAAGAAAGCACATCAAAGGCTCTGAGAGGCCCCGTGATCTAAAATGGATATCTCTCAAATGGACTCCAGTGATTTTTTTTGTTTGTTTATTTATTTGTGAGACAGGGTCTCACTCTGTCACCCAGGCTGGAGTGCAGTGTTACAATCGTAGTTCACTGTAACCTCAAATTCCTGGACTCAAACAATCCTGCCACCTTAGTTCCTTGAGTAGCTGGGACTACAGGCACGTGCTACCATGCCCAGCTAATTAAATTTTTTTAATTTTTTTAATTTTTGGGCCGGGCACAGTGGCTCATGCCTGTAATCCCAGCACTTTGGGAGGCCGAGGCAGGTGGATCACTTGAGGTTATGGGTTTGAGACATGCTGAAACCCCATCTCTACTAAAAATACAAAACTTAGCCAGGTGTGGTGGCACATGCCTGTAATCCCAGCTACTTAGGAGGCTGAGTCAGGAGAATTGCTTGAACCTGGGAGGCAGAGGTTACTGTGAGCCGAGATTGCACCACTACAGTTCAGCCTGGGTGACAGAGTGAGACTCCGTCTAAAAAAACAATTTTTTTTTTAAAAAAAAAAAATAAAGACAGGGTCTTGCTATGTTGTTCAGGCTGGTCTTGAACTCCTGGGTTAAGCAGTCCTCTCACCTTGGCCTCCCAAAGTGCTGGGATTAGAGGTGTGAACCACCACGCCTGGCCTTGTTCTTTTGCCTGTCATCTGTTACTATCCTGTAGCCCCAGCATTTGATGAAACTTATTTGGGAAGTGACAGTGAAGAGCTTCTGTGCTCATCTCTTTTTCTGACTCCCTGACTCTCTCTTTTGCCTCCCTCTTGCATTTTTAAGTTCCCTTAAATTGCATTGGCTCACCTGGATAATCCAGGGGGAATCTCCCATCTCAAAGTCAGCGGGTTCACAACCTCAACGCCATCTACCACCCCAATTCCCCGTTGCCATGTAGGGTGACGTATATGAGCACATATATGAATATGTCACCCTAGGTCCTGGGGATTAGGAAGTGGTTATCTTTAGGGGGTGCTATTCTGCTGACCACAGACCCCCTCTCATGTCCTCCTTCCATCCCACACGACAATAGGCACCCAGTGAGGATGATATGATTCTTGCTAACTGACAGAGCAGGAGTGTCACCATCTTGGACAAGCATCGCCATTTTAAGTTCTCCTTGATTAGAAACCGCCTAAATCCAACCCCAAAACATCAGCCTAATGGCTAATGTCAGCATGACCATAAACCACAAATGATACCTCCAACGAAAAACATTCCAACACTAAGATAAACACCCCTGTCCGACCAGAGACATGCCAGCCCCGAGATAACCTTCCCTCTGACCACAGACATTCCCAGCATGCAGTAAAACTCTCCTCCATACACAAACATTCCTTGCCTGCGATAAGCGCCCTCCCAGAACCCTTAAATACCCTTAGTCTGTAAGAGAAAATGCTGCTGACCGAAATTGGCCAGAAGCCCCTCTCAGTTTTATTTTCCAAAATAAACCTGTCTTTGACTGGTAAGCCACTTTTCATGTTTTTTCCTTGTTTCTTCAACTCTTACACGAACATTATTTCAAGGTACTTGCCTGTCCCTGAGTTCCTTCCAGCCAGGAACTCCAGGCTCCACCCTCTATGCTGTTTCCGTGTCCACTGTCTTTGGGTTTTACCTCCAACCCTGGGGCCAGGCAGCATGGGGCCCCGCACACTCTTCCTCAGCTGTGCAGGAACTGGGGGAAGCTCAACTCGGCACCTGCTTGCAGGTGGGACAACTGGGAGAGGTGTTGCCTGTGGCCGGAGATGGACCCTGTGTACCTGTGGGTGTGTTTAAAGAGGGGGAGGAGGATGACTTTAGTTTCAGGTAGTCTGTTGGTCTGGAGCTCAAGTGAGCACTCAGTGTGGAGAGAGGGGTTCAGGGTCCCACAGTTAGGAGGTGACTGAGTTCAGCGTGTGGTAATATAGTCTAGTGGTTGCTTAGGCGTGGGGGTGTGGTGGCAGACTCATAGTCCTCTAAAATGTCCATACGTTCTACTTTGTTAATTTAGGAGAGGGTCTCACCCTGTCACCCAGGCTGGAATGCAGTGGCCCAACCACAGCTCAAGAGATTCTCCCATCTCAGCCTCCCGGGACTACCGGTGCATTCCACGATGCCCAGCTAATTTTTGTATCTTTTGTAGAGATGGGTTTTCTCCTTCGCTGTGTTGCCCAGGCTGGTCTCAAACTCCTGAGCTCAAGTGATCCTCCTGCCTCAGCCTCTCAAAGAGCCGGGATTTTAAGTGAGAGCCAGTGCGCCCAGCCAAATGTTCACACATTCTAATCCCGAGAGTATGGATCTTGAGATAGGAAGATTATCCTGGATTATCAGGGTGGGCCCAATCTAATCACATGAGTCCTTAAAAGCAGATAACCCTTCCTGGCTGTGTTAGAGAAAGATGATAGAGGCAAAGACAGAAATGTGATGTGAGAAGGACTCAGCTCATTATTGCTGGTTTTGCAGATGGAGTAAGGGGGCCATGAGCCAAAGGATGCCACAGTCCCTAGAAGCAGGGAACAGCCCTTAGTTGGCTGTCAGAAAAGAAACAAGACCTTAGTCCTACAACCACAAGGAACTGAATTCTACCAACAACCTTAGTGAGCAAGGCAACCAACAGTCCCCTAGAGCTTCCGGTAGGGACACAGCACATGACCTGGATGGGAGTGATCAGAGAGGGCTTCCCAGAGGAAGTGGCACTCATGAGTGAGGTCCCAAGGATGAATGGGGGTACGCTGGATTTAGGGACTGGTGCAGGCAGAGGAACAGCATGCACAGGCTGCCGCAGGGAGTGGGGTGCCCGTGGGGTGCCAGTGGCAAAAAGAGGCTGGTAGGAGAGAGTACCAGGGACTTCACAGGCAGGCAAGGAGGGCAGGGCCTCTTGGGCCACTGTTAAGACTTTGGGGTTTTTTTCTTTTTTTTTTTTATATGAACTGTTTCATGAATTTCCGTATCATCCTTATGCAGGGGCCATGCTAATTTCTGTATTGCTCCAATTTTAATATATGAGCTATAGAAGCAAACACAGGACTTTGGGCTTTATTCTTAGCTGGGTTGGAAGCCATCTGAGGGTCTTCGATAGGATGGAGGGGAAGACAATAGATCGTGTTTTCAAAAGATCAGTCTGGGGTCTGCACTGGGAGCTGGGTGCGGTGGATGGGGTAGACGAGAGGAGACCCTCAGGTGGCCACTGTCAAGTCCAGACGGCGGGAAGGTGAGGAAGAGCTGGTAGATGTGGGGGTAAAACTGCAGGTTAAACAGAACTAGTGATAGGCTGGGGGCCAGGGAGAAGCAAGCATTTCAAAAAGCAGTCAGTCTCGGCCAGGCATGGTGACTCACTCCCGTAATCCCAGCACTTTGGGAGGCTGAGGTGGGTAGCTCAGTTGAGGTCAGGAGTTCGAGACCAGCCTGGCCAACATGGTGAAACCCCCCCTCTACTAAAAATACAAAAATTAGCCAGGTGTGATGCCAAGCACCTGTAGTCCCAGCTACTTGGGAGGCTGAGGCAGGAGAATTGCTTGAACGCGGGAGGTGGAGGTTGCAGTGAGCCGAGATCACGCCACTGCACTCCAGCCTGGGCAACAGAGACAGCGAGTACTCTGTCTTAAAACAAACAAACAAACAAACAAACAAACCACCTCAGTCTCATGGGGAGTGGGGAGCAGGGATCTCAGAGCCTCTGTGCCGGGCCTAGTTTCTCGGCCTTTGGACATGCCTGTCCCCATCTGGGATGCCCTCCCCACAGTCCCTACCTGCTGTAATTCTGGACTACAGCACACCCCCCACCCCAGGCAGCAGAAGCTGGTGGATCAGAGCACGTGCCAAATACTGGCTCTAACACTGACCAGCTGTGTGACTTTGGGCAGATTTCTCATCCTTATGTCTCAGTCTCCCCATCTGTAAAATGGGTTGGCAGTGATTGGCTATTAGAATTACTTTTGCTATGGAAAGCAAACCGTCCAGCATTTGCACTTCTTTCTGCTCAGCTTCTGCTAGGCCAGCGCATCTCAAACTCCCTGGGGCTCTTGTTAAAATGCAGATTCCAATTAGGGAGGTCTGGGGTTCTGCATTTTGACAAAGTTCCCAGGTGGTGCCCCCCACTGCTGGCCAGGGGCCTCACCTTGAATAATGGAGCACACAGCAGTGGAGATCCCCGGGAGACAGGGAGGGGAGGGGTACTTACCTCACTGGCCCTGCTCAGCTCTGGCCCCTTCGGGGATTTTGCATTTGATCTGACTCCCCGCCCACCCCGCAACTCGTAGACTTGTCTCCCACAGGTATGGTCCGGCTGAGACCAGGCGGGGCTTTTGGAAAGTGAACTGTAACTGGTCTTGTAGGGAAAACCAAACCAACCTGAAAATAGACCGGCCTAGAAATGGTAAGGTTTTAGGCCACCCTCTCTTCATCTTGTTGCCACTAAGGTGGGGCCGAGGGCCTCCGGCTGCACAGCTCATTACCTTGTGGACACCTCACTTTGCCTTGAACCTGCGGGGAACTCCACCCAAAAGCCCCCCCTCCAGTCCTTGGGCTTCCCCCTCCCACTCTTCGCTTTCTGATCCCTCCTTCCCTCGCAGGCAGGGGCACATCCTAGCTCCCCTCTCCCTCTTCCCTCCCTCTTCCTCACGGCAGCTGGAGCTGATGAGCCAGGCAGGGTGGGCCTGGAAATTCACAGGGCCAGACTTCTCTGGGCAGCGGCAGACGCCCAGGCCCTTGCCTCCTTCTCCACCAGGAGCTGGGACAGGTGAAGGGCCTGTGTGAGGGGAAGGGGGTGCCCCTTCCTCGCTCAGCCCCACATGGAAAATGGGGCCCCAAGTCCTCTGCTCCTCCTTTCAAGGGGTTTTGAGAGGCATAGGCTGGACATCCCAGCTGAGATCCCATGACCCCTCCGCACAGCAAGAAGACTGCCCTCCGGTGGCAAACTATGGATTTACTGAGAATTATTGTTGAAAATAAGCCGCCACCTTCCAGTGTCCTTGAGACGCTATTTACATATATGTGTCCTTGAGACGCTATTTACATATATGTGTCCTTGAGACGCTATTTACATATATGGCTTTGTACATCTGTGTTCTCACTCTCTTTATGTATACACATATTATTATCACTTCTTAATTTTTTAATTTTCTTTTTTTTTTGAGGCAGGGTCTCACTCTGTTGCTTTTGCTGGAGTGCAATGGCACAATCTCGGCTCACTGCAACCTCCGCCTCCTGGGTTCAAGGGATTCTCCCACCTCAGCCTCCTGAGTAGTTGGGATTATAGGCGTGCACCACCATTCCTGGCTAATTTTTGTATTTTTAGTAGAGATAGGGTTTCGCTACGTTGGCCAGGCTGGTCTCAAACTCCTGACTTCAGGTGATCCGCTGGCTTCAGCCTCCCAAAGTGCTGGGATTACAGGCATGAGCCACCGCACCCAGCCAAGATGATCCCAGTTTTGTTGGCAACATCCAAAGCACTGTAATCAGGAGCCAGTGGAACATATGCCTTCTTCTCTCCATCCGGCCGAATCAGGGTGCTGACCTTGGCCACATCCATGTCACAGAGCTTCTTCACAGCCTATTTGATCTGGTACTTGTCGGCTTTAACATCCACAGTGTATACAAGTGTGTCGTCGTCTTCTGTCTTCTTCATGGCAGACTTGGTGGTTAGCGGGAACCTGATAGCAGGGTGGTCAAGCTTGTTTCTCCTGGGAGCGCTCTTTCGAGGATATTTGGGCTTTTAATACCTATTTTTATTTATTTTTTTGAGACGGAGTTTCACCCTTGTTGCCCAGGCTGGAGTGCAATGGTGCGATCTCGGCTCACTGTAGCCTCCGCCTCCCAGATTCAAGCAATTCTCATGCCTCAACCTCCTGAGTAGCTGGGATTACAGGCACCCATCACCATGCCGGGCTAATTTTTTTTGTATTTTCAGCAGAGACGGGGTTTCGCCATGTTGGCCAGCCTGGTCTCGAACTCCTGGCCTCAGGTGACTCTCCCGTCTCGTCTTTCTAAAGTGCTGGGATTACAGGCATGAGCCATAGCGCCCAGCCCTGGGATTTTTTTCATTTTAAAGATGGGTAGCCTGTGGCCTAGAGATGGGAGAGAATTGGGTACACAGTGAAGCTCAAACCTTTCTGCACTTAGTTGCTGTGTGACCTTGGGCAGGTGGCTACACCTCTCTGGGCTGCAGCTTCCTGATCTGTAACATGGGATAGTGATCTGGCCCCAAAGAGCTAGGGGTGTGAAAAGGAGGAGTTGTATGAAAGCAGGCACCCAAAGCCAGACTCGGGGGGGGTAATGTGCAATACCATGGGCTCCCCATTCTCTGCACCCCCTACCCCTCCATGGACCCAGGTGTGATGGCAGGAGGGAGACATAAGCGGCCAGAGTCCCCCGGGTGTGTTCTAGGCCCCAGCAGAGTGAGCAGGGCCTGGGGCCATGGTCCCTGTAGACTCCGTAGCTGTCAGTGAGATTAGCAGACAGGCCGGGAAGGGAGACCCAGGACAAGGACCCAGAATGTTCCCACACTCAGCAGGCCTTGCAGGTGAGCCCTCACACCTCCAGCCAGCCCCAGGCACAGGCTACTGAACTCACTCAGTGAGATGCTGTGGGTTAGGAGCACTTCGGGTGTCCTGGCAGTTTCCTGCCCCCTGGAGAGGCTCCCAGGAGCCCTCAGGGTGACTTAAGAGTGGACAGTCTCCTCTAATGCTGGAGGGAGGAGGGTGTCCTCAAGGCCCCGGGCTCTGGATTAAATGAGAAGGGAGACCACCCAAGCGCCATGTGACTATTGGGCAAATATCAGGTTCATGTATTATGCAAAAAAAAAAAAAAAAGAATGATGTAACCAGCACCCCATTTATCCACGTTCCAGCCATGCTGCTGCTCTCTGCTGCTTCCTGAACATGCCGGAAGCTTCACTGTTCCCTTGAGTGGAGAGAAGGGTCAGGCAGCCCCTTAGGCCAGCCAGGCCTCTCTCCTGGGGGAAAGTGGCTTCTGCTTCCCTTCCCCAAACCAAGAAAGCCCCACACGGCACCAGGGGCCACCTCCTTTCTGCCAGGCACCATCTTGGATGCTGAAGATGTGGAAATGCGACGAGGCTCCCTCCCTGCCTCCTGCCTCATTTCCTGCTTCCCTTCTTCTCCCTTTCTTTCCACCCCAGAAGTTTCACATCCTGGATTACCTGTCATTCCATCTGGAAAGACAAAACTCCTTCCCTGGGATCTCAACAGAGAATGTCCTCTCTTGAACCCTTTCTTATGATGGGGCTTCACTTTCAAAGAACCCTTGAAACACATGGAGGGCTTGTGAAAAACACATCTTGAGGCTGGGCGAGGTGGCTCACGCCTGTAATCCCAGCACTGTGGGAGGCTGAGGCAGGAGCATTACTTGAGCTCAGGAGTTTGAGACCAACTTCAGCAACATTGCAAGACCTAGTCTCTACAAAAAAATAAAACATTAGTTGGGTGTGGGGGTACATGCCTGTGGCCCCAGGTACTCGGACGGCTGAGGCAAAAGAGAAGACTACTTCAGCCTGGGAGGCTGAGGCTGCAGTGAGCCATGATTGCACCATTGCACTCTAGCCTGGGCACCAGAGTAAGACCCTGTCTCAAAAAAAAAAAAAAAAAAAAAAAACCCACAAAAACCCACAAAACAAAAACCACACCTTCCTGAAAAGAGTGAGCCTCTCTGACCCCTACTTCACACCATGCACAAGAATGAAACTTGAATATGAACGATTAAACAATCTCATCTAGAAGTTAATGTAGGAGAATATCTAAGTGACACTGAGTGGGCAAATATTTCTTAAACAGGACAAAAAAAGGCATTAACCATAAAAGAAAAGATTAGTGTATGTAATTTATTAAAGCTAAGAATGTCTGTTCATCAAAAGCCTCCATAAAGAAAGTGAAAAGCCAAGCCAGAGGATGCAAGAAAATACTTGCAGTACATATAATCAACAAAAGCCATGTATCTAGAATATGTAAAGAACTCTCACACATCAATAAGAAAAGCCAGACAACCGGATTAAAAAAAATGACCACAAGACCTGAATAGGCATCTTACAAAAAAGAATGCCTAAATGGTTAATAAACATGGGAAAAGGTGCCCAACAACATTACTTATCAGAGAAATGCAAATAAAAACCACAATGAGGTATCGCTACAGATCCAACAAGATGGCTAAAGTTTTAAAAACTGACACCACCACGTGCTGACAAGGAAGTGGAACAATTGTAATCCTCAGACACTGCAGGGAAGTACCTGCTAGTATGATTGCTTTAGAAGCCTGGATGGAGAATCTATCAGAACTGAGCATGCCTTATGCTCCAGGAATTCCACTCCTAGGTATATAGCCAACAGAAGCATGTACATTTGGTCACTAAAACATGTGTACGGGAATGTTCCCAGCAGCACTAGCATAACAACCAAAAAGTGGAATGTCTATTGAGAGCAGGCCCGGAGTGGTGGCTCATACCCTGTAATCCCAGCACTTTGGGAGGCCAAGGCAGGCGGATCATTTGAGGTCAGGAGTTCAAGACCAGCCTGATCAACATGGTGAAACTCTTTCTCTGCTAAAAATACAAAAACTAATTGGGCGTGGTGGTACACACCTGTAGTCTCAGTTACTTGGGAGGCTGAGGCACAAGAATCACTTTAGCCCAGGAGGTGGAGGTTGCAGTGAGTTGAGATCATGCCACTGCACTCCAACCTGGGCAACAGGGCAAGACTCTGTCTCAACAAAGTAAAAAAAAAAAGACAGTAGACTAGACAAATAAATTGTTCATATTTGTGCAATGCTATACTGCAAAGCAATGGACAGAAATGAGCAACTGTTATTTGCAACAATGCGAATGATTCTCACAATATAATGCTGAATGAAAGAGGCTGGTTGCAGGGGAATGGACTGTGTAATTCTACTTTATGTAAAATCCAAAAGCAGTCAACACTAATAGAGGGATAGAAATCAGCCTTTTGGGAGAAGTGTGTGGGAGGGGGGATGAGGGAGGAGCTGGGGCTGGCAAGATCCTGTTTGATGAGTTGGGTGCTGATTGCCCGGTGCATTCATCTTGTAAAAATGCAGTTGGCTGTAACTTGAGATCTGTGCACTTTTTTTGTACGGGTGTGTTAGACTTCAACAAATAAGTTTACCAGAAATGTGTATTGTTGGGTCCATCCCAGAGACAAGGTAGGAAGCAACTATGTTAATCCCAGGGCGAGGGGATGGTGACTGGCCCCAGGTGAAGGTGGTGATGATTGTGGTATGAAAAGGACCAGGAGAATTTGTTGATGGGTTGTTTGAGAGGAGAGAGTCAAGGGAGATGCTAAAGTTTCTGGCCTGAGCTGGAGTAGCAGGGGGTAAGCCCAAGAGCGGTGTGGGTTTGTGGAATCAGGAGTTCTTGTCCTGATTTCTCTCCGATAATACAAAACTCCGTCTCAGGCCTCCTGGGACTGGTGGGGACAGAGGGAGTACGGATATCTGGGATCCACCTGGCCTCACCAGCTTTTCTGACCTGCTAGGATCGACCCTTCGAGGACACCTGTCGTGGAAACCCCGGCCACTACTATGACAAGGCTGTCAGGAGGTGCTGTTACCGCTGCCCCACGGGTGAGTGGGGGCGCTGGGGGTGGGGAGAAGGGGGGAAATTTGTCCTCAATTGATGACCCTCTTGAGGGATTGATAAGTGGGGAAATTGGAGCCAACTGTCATTGTCATAATTGGCTACAGTTTTCTGCAGGTCATTCCTGGCATTGCAGAGTCCAGAGACTCTGTCAGAGGTTAGGGCTGTAGAATTGAGACTGTGTTTGTTGCTGCCACAAGAAAGTCCATCTCCGTGAGTTTTTATTTTTAACTTAGAGCTGCCCTTTATTGGACACTTACTATCCATGAGTCCAAGACCTTTATATGAACTGCATCATCTCATTAAGTGCTTGCAATGATCCTTTATTACACTCATTTTGCAAATGAGGCTACTGGGGCTTGGCAAGGTTAAGTTCCAGCCACTTTCCTTGATGACCAGGGTAACACAGTTGGGAAATGGTGGAATGATCAGGGCTGGGGCCCAGAGCTCAGAGACCTCAAAGCTTGGGCTGTCGACATCCTCTGACCACCCTTCATTTCTGGGGCCTGGAAGCCCTTTGCAGTTCTTTCTTTCCTTTTCCTTCTTCTCTCTCCTTCCTTCCTTCCTTCCTTCCTTCCTTCCTTCCTTCCTTCCTTCCTTCCTTCCTTCCTTCCTTCCTTCCTTCCTTCCTTCCTTCTTTCCTTCCTTCCTTCCTTCTTTTCTTTCTTTTCCCTTTCTTTCCTTTCTTTCTTTCGGAGTTTTGCTTTTGTTGCTCAGGCTGGAGTGCAACGGCGCAATCTCGGTTCACTGCAACCTCCGCCTCCCAGGTTCAAGCGATTCTCCTGACTCAGGCTCCCAAGTAGCTGGGATTACAGGCATGCACCACCACACCTGGCTAATTTTGTATTTTTAACAGAGACAGGGTTTCACCATATTGGCCAGGCTGGTCTCAAACTCCTGACCTCAGGTGATCCACCCGCCTCAGCCTCCCAAAGTGTTGGGATTACAGGCATAAGCCACTGTGCCTGGCCTGATTTTTTTTTATATTAATTTAAAATAAAGACAAGGTCTCGCTAATTGCATAGGCTGTTCTTGAACTCCTGGGCTCAATCAGTCCTCATGCCTCAGCCCCCCAAAGCGTTGGGATTACAGGCGTGAGCCACCGTGCCTGGCCTCTTTGCAGTTCTTGACTGCTCCAGCTCAGAACACTCATTTATCCCGGGACAACCTGGACAGTAGATTTCTCTGAGACCAGGCTCCCGGACTAGAGCTCCCTTTCTGGAATGCTTGCCCACCCCCAGCACCGTGATTGACTTCTAGTCCATTACCAGGAAATCCTTCTGGAGCTGGGCGAGTGTTGTTCTTTCCATTTGGCAGCTAATGCTTAGGCCCGAGGAGATAAGCAGCTGGAATAGGGTCGTGAGGCATTTCTGCCCCTGTGGTTATGATCAAAAGCTCCGAGGCACAACCAGTGGTCTTAGATGGGCGGGACAGGACATAACGATGCCCTCGTGGTCTCTGACCTCCAGGAACGGAGATTGTCACGAGGACATCAGCCTTTAGCTGTGCCAGCAAGGGTGGGAGGGAGTCTGTGTGTGTCTGGTTCATTGTCTTGCTTTGAGGACAACAGGCCATTGCAAGTGGGCGGGCATCGTCTGGAGGGCTTCCGACAGTGGGGGCGGAGGGGCCCATCCACCCATCACCTAATCCTCCCAGCTGTGCTGTCTGGAGGGTGGTGACAGGCTACGGCCATCAGGGGTATTCCACTGTAGCTGTGCCGGAACCTGGGTCAGTCAGTTCCCAGACTTGTGGCCTCTTAACTCCCCCACGAGATTCAGATCAGCCTCATGCTCAGGCCACCAAAGGACAGAGGGAAACATTCTTAGAAAGAATTTGATGTTTTTGTATTTGATTTTGATTTGTATTTTCAACAGTGATTCAAAGTAGTCATTGTACGGGCGAGAGCAGTGGGTTGGATGCTATTGGACTTTCTTGCTTTTATTTTTGGTTTAGTGTTGATTTTGAATGATCTATGAGGTGGGTCCCCTGGTTTCTTCAGTGCTTCACTGGTCGGCCATCCACCCACCCATCCAAGTACCTGTCCCCCTCACCTGCCCATCCATCCATGTACCTACCCACCCACCCATCTTTTTAACCACTCACTAACCCACCGCCTTCCATCCCCTTTCCATTTTTCTTCCCATCCAGCCCCTATCCATCCACCCATCTGTATTAGTTTGCTGGGGCTGCCATAACAAAATACTGTAGCCTGGGTGACCTAAAGAATAGACATTTATTTCTTACAGTTCTGGAGGCTTGAAGGTCCAAGATCAAGGTTTTTGCAGGGTTTGGTTTCTGGTGAGGGCTGTCTTCTTGGCTTGCAGATGACAGTCTTCTCATGGTGGGAATATCTCTCTCTCTCTCTCTCTTTCTCCCCCTCTTCATATAAGGCCACCAATCCCATTGGATTAGGGCCCCATCCTTATGACCTCATTTAGCATTAATTATCTCCTAAAAGTCCTATCTCCAAATACAGTCACACTGGGAGTTAGGGTTTCAACACATTTAACATATGAACTTTGTAGGGGACACAATTCAGTCCATAGCACCATCCCCTTCCCATATCCCTCCAATTATCTTCCCATTCACCCCCTCATCCATACACCCACCCCTCTCCTGGCCATTTTCTCATCTACTTTTCCATCCATCCATCCATCCATCCATCCATCCATGCATGCATCATCCATCCAACAAACGTTTATTTGTCTCTCTCTCTCTCTTTTGAGAGAGAGAGTTTCTCTCTGTAGTCCAGGCTGGAGTGCAGTGGTGCAGTCTTGGCTCACTGCAACCTCTGCCTCAAGTGACTCTCCTGCCTCAGCCTCTTGAGAAGCTGGAATTACAGACATGTGCCACCATGACTGACTAATTCTATATTTTTAGAAGAGACAAGGTTTCTCTATGTTGTCAGGCTGGTCTCAAACTCCTGACCTCAGCCTTGGCCTCCCAAAGTGCTGGGATTACAGACTTGAGCCACCGTGCCTGGCTTCTCATTCTTATAATGGGGTCAGCTTTCACCTTTCCAGCTTCTTCTCCCTTGGCCATTCTATAGGAACTGCTGCATGCTTTCAAGTCTCTGGGCCTTTTTACTTATTTACGTATTTATTTGAGATAGAATCTCACTCTGTTGCCCAGGCTGGAGTGCAGTGGTGTGATCTCGGCTCACTGGAACCTCTGCCTCCTAGGTTCAAGCAATTCTCTTGCCTCAACCTCCCAAGTAGCTGGGATTACAGGCATGTGCCACCACACCCAGCTAGTTTTTGTATTTTAAGTAGAGATGGGGTTTCACCGTGTTGGCCAGGCTGGTCTCCAGCTCCTGACCTCCAGTGGTCTGCCCATCTCGGCCTCACAAATTACTGGGATTACAGGTGTGAGCCACTG
The DNA here is from genome assembly GCF_024542745.1 of Macaca thibetana thibetana. Taxonomy (NCBI): domain Eukaryota; kingdom Metazoa; phylum Chordata; class Mammalia; order Primates; family Cercopithecidae; genus Macaca; species Macaca thibetana. The sequence goes on from NC_065578.1 coordinate 11,286,484, forward strand.
TGCCAGGCCTAGTTTCTGGGCCTTTGGACATGCCTGTCCCCATCTGGGATGCCGTCCCCACAGTCCCTACCTGCTGTAATTCTGGAACCCCTTCCTCCATGAGGCCTTCCCTTGTTAGCCTGATGCTTGGTGGTGGTTCCCACTCAGTTCTCCCAGGGCCCGCTTGCTGTGGTTTTTATCCTCTGGAATGGAGTGGCCCACAGTGCTCTATGACTTTTCATGGGACCTACAGTCCCAGCCACAAGGAGAAAGACACTTCCTTCTCATCCTCTTCTGGCTGCTTTGACCCCAGCCTGACAGGGCCTTGATGGGGAGTGGGTGGAGAGAAAAATGACATCTCAGGTCCCAGGCTCCCTCCACTTAAAAGCTGTGACTCAGGGAGAGGGGGCTCCCTTCTCCCCATTTCCCCTCTCCAAGGCCCAGTGCTGGTTGGGGCTGAGTACTCCATATTGGTGTGGTGGGTGGGGCATTTTACTGGAGTTTTATTGACCTTGTGCTTCCGGGTAGCCAGAGAGGAAAAATGAAAAACCCACAAAAACCCCTTCTTTGATCTCTCGGGGAAATTTCTTGACATTTTGCCCGCCCTCTGCAGCCAGCACTCAGCTGTGTGGCTGGGTTTGCACGTGGGCGGGTTGGTGGAGGAAGGAAGCTGAGAGACCTTTGAGATTGAAAAGTGGAGATGTCATCGAATCCATCCTTGCACCCAGGCCTGTGATGCCCTCTCCAGCATTCCCGAGAGCAGGTCCCCAGCCCTTTGCTTACATACTCTTGGTGACAGGGAGCTCATTCACTGACTCATAACAATGACCATGATTCATACTGATGGAGTGTGTTATGTGCTGGCCGCTGTGCTGGGCCCTTTACCCACCTTAGTTTCTTCAATCCTGATAAGAAACCCAGAGAGGAAACTTGGACATCGAGAGGTTCAGGGATTTGCCCAAGGTCACATGCGAATCAGTGGCTCAGCCGGGCCGTGGACATGACCACCCAGTGCAGTCTCCTGAGCTCTTCAGCTGTAGTTGATACTGACCCCCAAGGTCTCGAATTTGGGAGGCAGAAGAGTTTACGAGTGAAGAGCTAATGAGGGGGCTACAAAGCCCTTCCTGTTCTCCATCTTCCTGGACCACCCGCCCTTTGTGTGCAGACTCGCTCCCCACAGGAAGGGGTCTCCCCTGCAGATGTCTGAGGCCTGTCCAGGTTCAGGGGGAGGATGTGAGGCCAGGCCAAGTGTTAGGTAGGGAGCATGGCAGGTATATCCCATCTTGTCCCAGGAGCTGAGGGTTCCTCCAAAGGCTGTGAACAGGAAGGAGGAGGAGGAGGGGGTTTGTGGGTTCCCCCAGCTTCCGCTGCCCTTGAGTAAAGCCCAGCTCCGTGCATGGGCACGCCCACTTGGTGTGACAGCTGCTGCCCCTGCCGCCTCCCTCTCCCCTGCCCAGTCCCTCTTCATCTTGGGCTTCAGCTGAGTGTGCTGGGCTCCCCTGTGCCCTCTGACACTGTCCCAGCAGAGTCCTCTCACAGCAGCTCCTGGCCCCTCACTGTCCCTGTGTGCTTGACACACCTCTGCATTCCTCAGGCTCCACTTAAGTGTAGGCCCTCCCTGACCCCAGCCTGGGCCACAGAGCAAGATTCTATCTCAAAAGAAAAAAAAAAAAAAAAAAGAGAAATAAACATTTGTTGGATGGATGATGGTTGGATGGAGGGATGGCCCCAAGGCAGCTCAAAGATCTTGGCTCTGGGCTCTTGGTGCCTCCCATGGTTCCACTTTCCTAACACTCCTTCCATGTGTCATGACTTGTCTATCGTCTTCCTGCAGGATCCCCAGCCCTGAGCCCAGGGCTTGGCACATAGTAGATTCTCCATTTTTGAAAGAATAGGTGAATGAATGAATATGGCTGGCTTGCCCCGCATAGTCTTCTGTGACAGCCAGCTGCTGCCTCACAGGGCCAAGCTTCTATTGTCCCCCTGGCACCTCCCCCTGCTGAAGTTAGACCAGCCTCTCTCTCCTGCCCACCCCACTTGCAGGTACATCCTAGTCTTGTCTTTATTTAAGCCTGAAAAATCCACCAGGGTTCTTTTGTGTAGGAAGAAGTATGTGGGGGTGGGAAGGAGGAAATGGAAGGCAGTAGAAGGAATTAGGACTGGCCCAATGCAGCAAGCATTTATTGAGCTCTGTTGGATATAGGGTTATTTGGGGGAGAGAAGTACAAGGTCCTGCCTCCTGGGAGCAACCCACTAGTAGAGGAGGTGACATGCTTATAGATATCTGATACTCCAGAGGGTATCTGTGCTAAGATAGTTTCAAAGGAGGAAGAATGGGAGCTTACAGTGAGGAAAAGCCCCTAAACCACTGGTCTGCATACACCCATCCATCCATCCATTCATCTACCCATCCACCCATCTACCCACTCATCTACTCTTCCCTAACACATCCATCTATCCACCCATCTATCTGCCCATCCACCGTTCCCCATCCATCCATCCACCCATCCTTCTACCCATCTACCCACTCATCCACTCTTCCCTAACCCATCCATCTATCCACCCATCTACCCACCCATCCACCTTTCCTCATCCATCCATCCATCCACCCACCCACCCATCCATCTACCCATCCACCCACCCACCCACCCACCCATCCACCCATCCATCTACCCATCCACCCATCTACTCACTCATCCACTGTTCTTCCACCCACTCAGTCATCCACTGTTCTTCCACCTATCCATCCATCCACCCATCTACCCACCCATCCACCCTTCATCCATCCATCCATCCATCCACCCACCCACCCACCTACCCACTCATCCATCCACTCATCACTCATCCATCCATTCACCACTCATCCATCCACTCACTCACTCATCCATCCACCCACCCACTCATCCATCCACTCACCCACTCATCCATCCACTCACCCACTCATCCAACCACCCACCCACTCATCCACCTACTCATTTATCCATTCACCTACCCACTCACTCATCCATCCATCCACCCACCAACCTACTCATCCACCCATCTACCCATCTTCCCACCCATCCACCACTCATCTATCCATCCACCCACCCACCCACCCACTCATCCATTTACCCACCTATCCACCCACTCATTCATTCATTGATTCACCCAATATGTTCCGTGTGTTTGCATTCTATCAGACCCTAGAGATTCAACCATGGGGGGAGGGGCAGCTATCATCTTGCCCTCACAAACTCAATCTCAATAAGACAAATATTATACCAGTTTGAGACTTTTCTATCTGCCTGTAAGAAAAGGGGGTACCATAGTTTGAATTCCCCCAGAAGTAGACTGTTATGGGCTGAATTGTGCCCCCCCACCACCAATTCCTATGCTGAAGTCTTAACCCCAGGATCTCAGAATGTGACCTTATTTGGAGATGGGGTCTTTAAAAAGGCAATTGAGTTAAAATAAGTTCACTAGGATAGGCCCAAATCCAATATGACTGGTGCCTTTATGAGAGGAAATTAGGACACAGATATACACAGAGGCAAGACTGTGGGAGGCCATGGGGAACACAGTCCATCTATAAGTCAAAGAGAAAGAACTCAGAAGAAACTAGCCCTGTGCATACCTTGATTTTGGACTTCTGGCCTCAAAAACTGACTATGAATTTCTGTTGTTTAAGCCACCCTGTCTGTGGTAGTTCGTTATGGCAGCCTGAGCAGACTGATGCATAGACTTTGAGGCAAAGATCTGAGTACAGTTAGTGATGCCTGGAAACACCAATTTGGAAGTAGGGAAGTGGCAGAGGGAAGGGAAGGCAGCTTATAAAGTTGTGTTAGAAAGATAGTTACTGCTGTGGGCAACTGGGGCTTAATCCCTCTGGGGGCCTCTGGGAGCCAGTGCGGAACAGCTGAGGGCTGAGGGAGCTGGGGTATTTATATGCCAACGCCCATTAACCATTGGTGGAGCTGCTCCTGGGGTGGTACATCTTGGTAGGTCTGGTCTGCTGCACCCTGGCAGAGCAGGCTGTGGGTGTTCTGAGAGGGTGACTTTAAAGGGACCCAGAGAGAGGAGCTGGGTGGGGTCAGATGATCAGGAAAGTTCCATGAGAAGATGGTATTTCAGCCTGATCTGGCTGGGCATGAAGGGTTCCCAGTGGGTGGAAGTGGAGATGGAGAAGCCACTTAGCCTGCAGGAAGAACATTTGTGTTAGTTTGCTGGGGCTGCCGTAACAAAGTACCACAGGCTGAGTGGCTTAAACCAGTGGTCCCCAACCTTTTTGGCACCAGGGACTGGTTTCATGGAAGACGATCTTTCCACGAAGTGGGGTCAGGGATGGTTTTGAGATGAAACTGTTCCATCTCAGATCATCAGGCATTAGAGTCTCATGAGGAGCGCGCAACCTAGATCCCTTGCGTGTGCAGTTCACAATAGGGTTTGCGCTCCTATGAGAATCTAATGCTGCCACTGATCTGTTAGGAGGTGTGGCCCAGGAGCTAATGCTTGCTCACTGTCACTCACCTCCTGCTGTGTGGCCCCGTTCCTAACAGGCCATGGACTGGTACTGGTCCCCAGCTGGCTTAAACAACAGAGATGTATTGTCTCATACTTCTGGAGGCCAGAAGTTGTAGATCAGGATGTTGGCAAGGCCATTCTCCCTCTCAAGGCTCTAGGGAAAGACTTGGCTTCTCTCTCAACTTCCAGTAGTTTCTTAGTTTGTGGCAGCATCACTCCAGTCTTCACATGGTGTTCTCCCTATGTGCATGTCTGTCTCTGTGTCTAAATTTCCCCTTTTCTTATTTATTTTATTTCATCTGTACTGTATTGTATTGTTTTAGAGACAGGGTTTTGCTCTGTCACCCAGGCTGGAGTGCAGTGGCACGATCATAGCCCACTGCAACCTCTAACTCCTGGGCTCAAGTGATCTTCCCACCTCAGCCTTTCTGAGTAGCTAGGAGTACAAGTGTGTACATCACACCTAGCTAATTTTCTATTGTTGTAGATGGGATCTTGCCATGTTGCCCAGACTAGTCTCCAACTCCTGGCCTCAAGTGATCCTCCCACTTCGGCCTCCTAAAGTGTTGGGATTACAGGCATGAGGCACCATGCCTGACAATGTCTAAATTTCCCCCTTTCTTTTTCTTTTTTTTTGAGATGGAGTTTCCCTCTGTTGCCCAGGCTGGAGTGCAGTGGTATAATCTCAGCTCACTGCAACCTCCACCTCCCAGGTTCAAGTGATTTTCCTGCCCCAGCCTCCTGAGTAGCTGGGATTACAGGGACATGCCACCATACCCGGCTAATTTTTGTATTTTTAGTAGAGATGGGGTTTCACTATGTTGGCCAGGCTGGTCTTGAACTCCTGACCTCAGGTGATCCGTCTGCCTCAGCCTCCCAAAGTCCTGGGATTACAAGCGTGAGCCACCGCGCTGGCCACATTTCCCCTTTTCATGAGAACACCAGTCAGGCCCACCCTAGCAACTTCATTTTAACTGGATTGCCTCTTTAAAGCCCCTATCTCCAAATAAAATCACATTCTGAGGTACTGGGGGTTAGGATTCTAGAATATCTTTTTTGGGGGGAGACACAGTTTAATCCATATCAACATTCAGGATGTATGAGGGATGTCAGAGAAAAGACCAAGGTGCCCAGACTGGCTGCAGTAGAGAGGGCGTGAAGTGAGCAATGTACTAGAATGCCAGACTGGGAAGGTGGAGGCACCGTGTGAGGCCTGGGAGTGCAGGCTGGGGAATGCTGTATGAATTAGGTTGACAGAACATGTTTTAATGAAATATGTGTGAGGCCCTATGATAGGGGAGGCATTGGTGAGTGGACATGGAAAGACTCATCCTCAAGGAGCTGACTTTTTTTTTTTGAGACGGGGTCTTGCTTTGTTGCCCAGGCTGGAGTGCAGTGGTGCAATCTCTGCTCACTGCAACCTCTGCCTCCTGGGTTCAAGTGATTCTCCTGCCTCAGCCTCCTGAGTAGCTGGGATTACAGGTGTGCACCACCACGCCTGGCTGATTTTTGTATTTTCAGTAGAGACGAGGTTTTACCGTGTTGGCCAGGCTGGTCTCAAACTCCTGACCTCAAATGATCCGCCTGGGCCAGGTGCAGTGGCTCATGCCTGTAATCCCAGCACTTTGGAAGGTCAAGGTGGGCGGATCATGAGATCAGGAGATCGAGACCATCTTGGCTAACACGGTGAAACCCCATCTCTACTAAAAATACAAACAATTAACCGGGTGTGGTGGTGATTGCCTGTAATCAAAGGTGGTGATTTCTGTATCAAAAAGAAAATAAAAATAAAAATAAAAGATTCGCCCGCCTCAGCCTTCCAAAGTGCTAGGATTACAGGCATGAGCCATTGCACCCGATGGAGCTGACGTTCTTATGGGGAATTAGACACTGTGAAGACTGAGCTCACAAATAAATGTGTGATTACGACAGTTAGGTGTTGAAGGGCAAGGAAATGAGTCTTTGTTTTTACTGGGAATCACGACCAAGGCTCTGAGACAGTGATGCTTTGATTATGATGTGAAGGCTGAGTGGGAGTTACTAGGGGAGAGGAGTATTCCTGGCAGAGGACCAGCTTGTGCAAAGGCCCTGGGGTGGCAGAAGCGAGCATGGCCCCTTTAGGGAACAGGGGAGGCCAGTGTGGCTAGAGATGAACGGGCAAGGGGGACATAGGTGAGCCGAACCTCACTGGCCATGGTAAGGACCCATCCTGGGAGCCATGAGAAGCCTTTGAAAGTTTTCAGCAAGGAATGATGGGGTCATATTTACCTCTCGGAAAGACTACTGGGGAACTACTGAAGTGTCTGAGTTAGAAAGCGACATCCATGAAGCTAGTTTTTTTTTTTTTTTTTTTTTTTTTGAGATGGAGTCTCACTCTATCGCCCAGGCTGGAGTGCAGTGACATGATCTCGGCTCACTGCAACCTCTGCCTCCCAGTTTCAAGCAATTCTCCTGCCTCAGCCTCCTGAGTAACTGGGATTACAAGCATGTACCACCACGCCCAGCTAATTTTTAGTAGAGACAGGGTTTCGCCATGTTGGCCAGGCTGGTCTTGAACTTATGACCTCAAATGATCCACGCGCCTCGGCCTCCCAAAGTGCTGGGATTACAGGTTTGACCCACTGTGCCTGGTCTGAAGTTAGTATTTTTGAGAGGTTCTTGTGTGTTGTACTAGGGCAGAGGTGCTTACCCTGAGGTCCGTGGACTCTCAAAGGTAGATTTCATGGGGAACATGAACCTGAATGGATTCAATTATTTTAATTAGCTTCTAGCTAAAATTCCCTTATGAATTCCTCCCATTATGAATTAAGGCAACAAAGCATAGTGGTAATTGGAGTACACAGCTCTGTCATCAGCAGAAATCATAGATATTCTCATATTCTATTACAGTGGCTGCAGATGTTGTGAAATGTTTGGACTCAACACTGCTTTGAAACTATGGAGTTATTTTATCCTATTATCTAATTAGTTTACAAAGAATCACATGTTACTGTGTCTTTTTTTTTTTTTTTTTTTTTTTTTTTTTTTTGAGATGGAGTTTTGTGCCTGTTGCCCAGGCTGGAGTGCAATGGCGCGATCTCGGCTCATTGCAACTTCCGCCTCCCGGGTTCAAGTGATTCTCCTGCCTCAGCCTCCCAAGTAGCTGAGATTACAGGTGCCTGCCATGACACCCGGCTAATTTTTGTATTTTTAGTGGAGACGGTGTTTCACCATGTTCACTAGGCTGGTCTTGAACTCCTGACCTCATGTGATCCACCCGCCTCGGCCTCCCAAAGTGCTGGGGTTACAGGCGTGAGCCACCGCGCCCGACCTGTTACTATATCTTATGTTATTAAGTTTAATGCTTTGATAACCATATTCTAATATAGTTGGATTCCTCTGTATTCCTACATATTCTATTTATGAATTCATGATTCTGTGCAGTGTCCACAGGCTTCCTTAGAATGATTAGGGGCACAAGAAATATTGGGAACCCCCTGGTCTAGATTATTTTCACTGTAACTGGCAAAAGGGCTCAAATAAGACAAAAGACAAATAATTGGCTCCATAACAGGGAAGTCCATGAACACCCTACATTCAGATGTTTGAATTATGTCCTCAGGAGCCCATTTCTCTCCAACTCTGGCTTCTGTTGGCTTCTGAGTCACCTCCTTCTTTGGCAAGTCCTGCCCACACCATGCCCACGCTTAGGCAGTGATGACCTGGGCAGCTCTGGGCTTACCCGGCCCTTTCAGCCAGGAATCCAGTAGATACTGGATTTTTATCCAGCTTATTGGCTGGCATGCCTGGGTCATGTGCCCATACTAAACCAATCACAGTGGTGAGGAACATGGAGTACTCTGATTGGCCTGTTGGGTCATGTGGCACTCTTGAGACAATTATATTGATGGGAAGAAGTATTCTGATTGGCCTGCTTGGGTCATGTGCTCATCCTGGAAGCAAGGTAGGCAGCGATTGCTGGATGACTTGTGTATCTCCAAATCAGGCTGGATTAGGGTCCTCGTGACAGGGGTGTCCAATCTGTTGGCTTCCCTGGGCCACACTGGAAGAAATGAATTTAGTCTAACACTAAGGATAGTGTTTTAGCTCTTAACTGACGAGCAAAAAAAAAAAAAAAAAAAAAAAAAATCTCATAATGTTTTAAGAAAGTTGCTGAGTTTGCGTTGGGCCTCATTCAAAACTGTCCTGGATCGAATGCGGCTCGTCCTGCGTTGGACAAGCTTGGTCTAGACTTTCATGGTCTAAAGTTATGACTCCGCTAATTCCTGCAGTGAGATAAGATCCCTGCAGAGAATGACAACCTGCTCATATAGGGCTTGTTGGGTGCCAGGGACTGTTGTAGTACTTTATACATATTTATCTTAGCAGTCCATTCAGTCCTTCCAAGAACACTAGGAGGTAGGTCCTATTACTAACTTAATAGTGCTAAATATATACACTTACTATGTACCCCCGCCCCCCCCCCCAAAACAGCGCTGACAAGGTCATTATCATGCAATTGGCAAATGGCAGCCCTAGAATCCCAGGCCCAGCTCTCTATAACTATCTTGCTTTTCCTTGCCTGCTAGGGGCTCTTAGGCTAGAGTTGCCCCTCCTGGGTGTCAGGGCTTCCATCCATAGCACAAGAATTGGACTGACACATTTCGCGGGTTGGAGGTGGAACTGGGAGGCGCTTCAGGGATGAGAGGTGTGGGGCATTGGGTTGTAAGGCCTTTGCTAAGTCAGCCTGGTTTGGAGCTTCTCTGTTTCTTTTTCAAGGGCTGTTCCCGACACAGCAGTGCCCACAGAGGCCTGCTGACTGCAGGAAGCAGTGTGAACCTGACTACTACCTGGATGAGGCCGGCCGCTGTACGGCCTGCGTGAGTTGTTCTCGAGGTAAGGGCCCTTGTTCTCTCTCCAGGGCCTCCTTCTAGGGAGCATGAGGGGTCCTCAGAGGAGAGGTGAAGAATCTGGAAGGTGGAGAGCATCATGATTTGACGTCTGTTCTCTGAGTTGTCCTCCTGGTACCTCAGTTTACCTCTCTGCGTTTGTGATTTGATATCAGCCATGACCTTTTGCGTCCATACTCTCACGGAGACTTAACATGTTCCCTGGAGGAGAAGACTCACATTTTTTTGAGTTTAATCCTCACCACAGCTCTAGGGACGATTTCTTGCTTATCCTTGCTTTACAATGAGGAATTTGAGGATAGTGAGGTTAAGGGCCTTTCCAAAGTTACAGAACTCTGGTAAGTGGCAGAACTGGAGTTTGAGTTGTGGCCTGACGCCAAGAGCTGTGTACTTTTCCTAGGACCACAGGACTTCCAGGGAAACTGTTTCAATATGACCTTTTTTTTTTTTTTTTTTTTTTTTTTTTTTTTTTTTTGAGACGGAGTTTCGCTCTGTCCCCCAGGCTGGAGTGCAGTGACCGGATCTCAGCTCACTGCAAGCTCCGCCTCCAGGGTTTACGCCATTCTCCCGCCTCAGCCTCCCGAGTAGCTGGGACTACAGGCACCCGCCACCTCGCCCGGCTAGTTTTTTGTATTTTTTAGTAGAGACGGGGTTTCACCGTGTTAGCCAGGGTGGTCTCGATCTCCTGACCCCGTGATCCGCCCGTCTCGGCCTCCCAAAGTGCTGGGATTACAGGCTTGAGCCACCGCGCCCGGCCCAAAGAAGGAATTTTAAGAGAATGGCAACATCTTATTTATGACATTAAAATGATAATATTTTTTTTTTTTTTTTTTTTTTTTTTTTTTTTGAGACGGAGTCTCACGCTGTTGCCCAGGCTGGAGTGCAGTGGCGCAATCTCGGCTCACTGCAAGCTCCGCCTCCCGGGTTCCCGCCATTCTCCTGCCTCAGCCTCCTGAGTAGCTGGGACTACAGGCGCCCGCCACCGCGCCCGGCTAATTTTTTGTATTTTTAGTAGAGACGGGGTTTCACTGTGGTCTCGATCTCCTGACCTTGTGATCCGCCCGCCTCGGCCTCCCAAAGTGCTGGGATTACAGGCTTGAAAATGATAATATTTAATTTTAATCAAAAGTATCAGAAAAAGAAACCAAAGTGAAACAGAAGAATGCCAGACCTCAGTCAGATTAATGTATTTTCAGCAAAAGATATTGCAGTTCCTTTAAAAAAACCCCCTCTAAAATTAAGAAAAGAGGTTATGAAAATCAGTAAGTGGTTAATAATCATTTCAGGAACTACTGTCTCTTGCGGTAAAGGTACAATCTGCTTATTTCGAGTTTTGGACAGTAGAGAATAGATTGACTCCCTGTAACAAAGAACAGAGCAATTATTTTTCCCCACCTCCTCATCCTCTTCCTGACTTTTATTGCTTACACAATTTTTACTTTGTCGTAATCTATAATGTTTATATTCTCATCTGCAACCATAAGCCCCTTGGCATGTTAGCCTGAAAATTTTTTATTATTCATGATGAGTTTATTTGGCACAATTTCTCCATTCCTGAGTTTTTCACTTCGATTCATCATTTGAGTGATTGGATTACACTGTCAGGTGGATTTTTCAAGAAGGGCTCAATATTCTCTGAGTTATTTCATGTTTGAGGATGCTTGTCTGTTGCTTATATTTTTGTTCTCTTTTTTACTTTTTGAGACAGAGTCTGACTCTGTCGCCCAGGCTGGAGTGCAGTGGTGCGATCTCGGCTCACTACAACCTCCACCTCCTGGGTTCAAGCGATTCTTCTGCCTCAGTCTCCTGAGTAGCTGAGATTACAGGGATGTGCCACCACGTCCGGCTAATTTTTGTATTTTTAGTAGAGATGGGGTTTCATCATGTTGCCCGGGCTGGTCTCAAACTCCTGACCTCAAGTGATCCACCCGCCTCAGCCTCCCAAAGTGTTGGGATTACAGGCGTGAGCCACCACGCCCGGCCCAATTTCTTTCTTTACATTTTAAGACAGGGTCTCACTTTGTTGTCCAGGCTGGCCTTAAACTCCAGGGCTCAAGTGTTCCTCCTGCCTCGGCCTCCCGAGTAGCTGGGGCTGCAGGTGCATACCGCTGCACCCAACTTACAATTTTTTTGTGTGTCTCTGAGGATATAAATTATAGTCATGCATTGCTTAATGACAGGAATACATTCTGACAAATGTGTCAGGCAATTCTGTCATTGTGCAAACATCCTAGAGTAGTGTACTTACACACACCTACATGATGTAGCCTACTGCGCACCTAGGCTCTATGGCAGATCCTTTTGCTCCTAAGCTACAAATCTGCACAGCACACGACTGTCCTGAATACTGTAGGCAACTGTGACACAATAGTAAGTATCTGTGTATCTAAACATAGAAAAGGTGCAGTAAAAATACGATATAGGCCGGGTGCAGTGGCTCACACCTGTAATCCCAGCACTTTGGGAGGCCGAGGCGGGTGGATCACCTGAGGTCAGGAGTTCGAGACCAGCCTGGCCAGCATGGCGAAACCCCATCTCTACTAAAAATACAAAAATTAGCCTGGTGTGGTGGCACGTGCCTGTAGTCCCAGCTACTCGGGGGGCTGAAGCAGGAGAATTGCTTGAACCTGGGAGGCAGAGGTTGCAGTGCACCAAGACTATGTCACTGTACTCCAGCCTGGGTGACAGAGCGAGGCACCATCTTAAAAAAAAAAAAGGCATGAAATATAAAAGATGGCACATTTATACAGGGCACTTACCATGAATGGAACTTGCAGGACACGAAGTTGTTCTGGGTGAGTCAATGAGTAAGTGGTGGGTGAGTGTGATGGCCTAGGGCATTACTATACACTATATAGTACATTTTATCAATGCCGTACTTTATCAATGCCGTACACTTAGGCTACACTAAATTTATAAGACATATTTTTCTTTCTTCAATAATATATTAAACAACTTTTTCACTTTATAAACTTTAACTTTTTAAACTTTGGCTCTTTTCTAATAACACTTAGCTTAAAGCGCAAACACATTGTACAGCTGTACAAAAATATTTTCTTTATAGCCTTATTCAATACACTCTTTTATATTTTAAATTTTTATTATTTTTAATATTTTTAAGTTATATGCTGAGACACAAACACTTACATTATCCGAGGCAGGATCATCGGAATCACTGTCTTCCTCCTCTGAATCTTGTCCCATTGGCAGGGCGCGGTGGCTTACACCTGTAATCCCAGCACTTTGGGAGGCCGAGGTGGGCAGATCACTTGAGGTCAGGAGTTCAAGACCAGCCTGGTCAACATGGTGAAATCCTGTTTCTACTAAAAATATAAAAATTAGCTGGGTATGTTGGCATGCGCCTGTAATCCCAGCTAATCAGGAGGCTGAGGCAGGAGAATCACTTGAACCTGGGAGGCAGAGGTTGCAATGAGCCGAGATTGCGCCACTGCACTCCAGCCTGGATGACAGAACGAGACTCTGTCTCAAAAAAAAAAAAAAAAAAGAAAGAAAAAGATAAAAAGAAATGAATCTTGTCCCATTGGAAGGTCTTCAGGGGCGGTAACATGCATGGAGTGCCATCTCCTATGGTGACAATGCCTTCTTCTGGAGATCTCCTGAAGGACTTATCTGAGGCTGTATTACAATTAACTTTTTTTTTTTTAAATAAGTGAGAGTACAAGAATTGGACTGACATATTTTGGGGGTTAGAGGTGGAGCTGGGAGGGGCTTCAGGGATTATCTAAAATAATGATAAGGCCAGGCTTGGTGGCTCATGCCTGCAGTCTCAGCACTTCGGGAGGCCCGCCTGGGAGGATTGCTTGAGGTCAGGAGTTTGAGACCCGCCAGGCAACACAGCGAGACCTCCATCTCTACAAAAAATAAAATAAATTAGCTGGGTGTGGTGGCATGTGCCTGTAGTCCCAGCTACTCAGGAGGCTGAGGTGGGAGGATTGCTTGAGCATAGGAGGTTGAGCCTGCAGTGATCTGTGATCGTGCCACTGCACTCCAGCCTGGGCAACACAGCAAGACCCTGTTTAAAAAAAAAGTGATAAAAAGTATAGTACTGTAAGTACATAAACCAGCAATATAGCTTTTTATTATCATTATCAAGTATTATGTACTATCCATAATTGCATGTGCTATGCAGCACTTTTATAGAACTGGCAGTGCAGTAGGTTTGTTTACACCAACTTCTCCACAAACACAGGAGTAAAGCGTGTGCTGTGACCTTGCTATGGCTATGACATCACTAGGCAATAAGAATTTTTCAGCTCCATTATAATCTCTCTCTCTCTTTTTTTTTTTTTGAGATGGAATCCCACTGTGTTGCCCAGGCTGGAGTGCAATGGTACAATCTCGGCTCCCTGCAACCTGGGTTCAAGCGATTCTCCTGTCTCAGCCTCTCGAGTAGCTGGGATTACAGGCATGTACCACCACGCCTGGCTAACTTTTGTATTTTTTTAATAGAGGTGGGGTTTCACCATGTTGGCCAGGCTGATCTTGAACTCCTGACCTCAGGTTATGCGCCCTCCTCAACCTTCCACAGTGCTGGGATTACAGGTGTGAGCCACTGTGCCCGGCCTCCATTATGATCTTATGGGACCATCATCATGTACAGCATCCATCGTTGACTGAAGCGTTGCTCTGCCGTGCGTGAATGTATCGTTTCTAATGTTTTGTTCTGTTTTTCCTCTTTTCTGCCTCCTTGAGTGTTAGTTCTCTTTGCATTCAGACCTCCTCTTCCTTGGCGCTGGTTTTCCTCTGATGTTTGGTGACTTCTAGTTCTGTGCACATCATATCTCATGATGTGGGTGGTCTGCAAATGGAGCCTCTGAAACCCACCTCTAAGGGCCGTAGGGCTCAGGTGGGGCTGCAGTAGTCTCTTTGCGGGGAGACGCGTGGCCTCTGCTGTGTGGCATGAGTCCATGAGGAGCTACCCAGAGCCTTCCCCTCTTCTTCAGTGAGTCCTCCTTGGCTGTATTCTGGGCTGTGGTCTCCTTTGCTCTGATCTCCTCTGTCCTCTGCCTTCCATATTTCGGGGAGTTGTCTTCATTTCGGATCTGCCAAAGTTGCCCCTTCTTGGTCTCCAGGCCTGTTACACATTAATTATTAGTTTTACCATTGCTATGTTGTTGTTGTTATTGTTTTTTTTTTTTTTTTTTTTTTTTTTTTGAGATGGAGTCTCGCTCTTTTGCCCAGGCTGGAGTGAAGCAGGGCGATCTCAACTCACTGCAACCTCCACCTCCTGGGTTCAAGGCATTCTCCCATCTCAGCCTCCCGAGTAGCTGGGATTATAGGTGCCCGCCACCACACCCGGCTAATTTTTGTATTTTCAGTAGAGGCGGGTTCACTATGTTGGCCGGACTGGTCTCAAACTCCTGACCTCAGGTGATCTGCCCACCTTGGCCTCCCAAAGTGCTGGGATTACAAGTGTGAGCCACCACTCCCGGCCTAACTGTACTTTTTATGTCTGTTAACCAACCTGTGATTTCCTGCTTTTTCTGTCTGCACTTGTTATTATCTGTCTTTTTGATTCTAGTCATTCTAGTGGATATGAAGTGGTATCTCACTGTGATTTTGACTTGCATTTCCTTAATGGCTAACGGTTGTACATTTTTCATGTGTTTATTGGCCAGCTGTGTATCTTCTTTAGAGAAATGTCTATTCCAATCCTTTGTCCTTTAAAAAAAATTAATAAACTATTTCTGGCTGGGCACAGTGGCTCATGCCTGTAATCCCAGCACTTTGAGAGGCTGAGGCGGGTGGATCACCTGAGGTCAGGGGTTTGAGACCATCCTGGCCAATGTGGTGAAACCCCATCTCTACTAAAAATACCAAAAAATTAGCTGGGCATGGTGGTACGCCCCTGTAATCCCAGCCCAGGAGGTTTAGGCAGGAGAATTGCTTGAACCTGGGAGATGGAGGCTGCGGTGAGCCGAGATAGCACCACTGCACTCCAGCCTGGGTGACAGAGTGAGACTCTGTCTTAAAAAAAAAATTAATAAATGATTTCTTGAAGCAATTTTAGATTTACAAGAAAATTGAACAGAAAATACAGAGTTCCCATATACCTTCTATCCCCTTCCCAGTCTCCCACAGTTTCCCCTATTTTTTGTTTGAAACAGGGTATCACTCTGTTGCCCAGGCTGGAGTGCAGTGGTGCAATCACAGCTCTTTACAGCCTCAACCTCCTGGCTTCAAGCGATCCTCCCGCCTCAGCCTCCCAAGTAGCTGGGACTACAGGCATGTGCTACCATGCCTGGCTAATTTTTTTTTTTTTTTTTTTTTTTTTTAGAGACAGGATTTCGCCATGTTGCCCAGGCTGGTCTGGAATTCCTGAGGGCAAATGGTCCTCCTGCCTCGGCCTCCCAAAGTGCTGGGATGAAAGGCGTGAGCCACTGCGCCCGGCCTCCCCTGTCATGAACACCTGGCATTAGTGTTGCACAGTTGTTAGCATGGGTGACCCGATAATGATGCATTATTCTTACTAACAATGCGTTATTATTACTAACAATGTCCGTAGTTTACATCAGGGTTCACTCTTGGTGTTGCCCATTCTAGGGCTTTAGAAAAATGGATGATGACACGTGCCCACCATCACAGTGGCATCCGGAATATTTTCACTGCCCCAAATGTGTCCTGAGCTCATCGCTTCATCTCTCCCTCCCCCTGAACCTCTGGCAGCTACTGGTCTTTTTACTGTCTCGATAGTTTTGTCTTTTCCAGAAATGTCATGTAGTTGGAATCAGTGTGTAGCCTTTTCAGACTGGTGTCTTTCATTTAGCAATGTGCGTCTAAGTTTCCTTCATGCCTTTTTTTTTTTGTATTTAAAAAAATTGGTACATTAATTTATTTTGATTTTTAATCCAATTTTAGTGGTCACCAGGGGGGTGAGCTGGGAGGTGGAGGCTGCACTGTGGCTGCCTGTGGAGAGAGGCTGACTGCTCTCTCTCCCTCATCTCAAGAGCTCTCTGGAGAGACGCCTTTCTTCTGTTCCCCTCTGTGACACCGTCTGTGTCCTTTCAGACGACCTCGTGGAGAAGATGCCGTGTGCGTGGAACTCCTCCCGTGTCTGCGAATGTCAGCCTGGCATGTTCTGTGCCGTGTCTGTCGTCAACTCCTGTGCCCGCTGCTTCTTCCATTCTGTCTGCCCAGCAGGGATGATTGTCAAGTTCCCAGGTCAGTGTCCCCACCCTCGGCCCAGGACAGAGATCTGTGCCGTTGCTGCTGCACCTTTCGCCCATCCCCGTGCACTACTGACTTCCGACCTCCTGCTTCCCGGAGCCTGTCGGACAGATCGTGTCTCCTTTGGCGATGGGCCAGGGGTGTACCCAGCACCCAGCCCTTCTGCTGCCCTCCCCCATCTTGTGTTCCAGGTACAGAGAGACCCTGCTGTCCCCTGGCATAGACCTGGCTGGAGGAGGTCTTGGTTTGGTTTGAGGCTCAAGGCAGAGGTTATCTGATGCCCCCTAAACAAGAAGGAAACCTCAAGTCTCTATCCTGGGAGTTCCCTGGAAGATTGGGGTTGATTTCACCCTTTCAGGTTCAGGGCATTGGGAGTTAGAGGTGCTGAGAGATCCGGCTCCGGGCTCAAGCCTTGAGAAACTTGGGTTTCTTTTCCAACTTACCATGTGACCTCAGACAAGTTTCTTACTTCTCTGACTTCTACTTCTCTGATAGTACAAGGTGTCGAGGCTGCTCGTAACCAGAGAAGGGGTACGGGCCACAGAAACTGTCTGGGTGGCATTGGGACCATCTTCCGGAAGGGAGGCATGAGGAGTGGGTGGGCTTTGGAGCACAGCACGAAGTGGGTGCCGCAGCTGCAGCGTGCATGGAGCCGGGGAGACGGGCTCAGAGGCAGCCCCGTGTCCATGGAGGAGAAAAGTACCACGAAGTTCCTGTGGTTTCTCCCCCAGCCGGGTCCTTCTCTGGAGTCCCATGCCCTGTTGTGCAGACCTGGGGATTGGCAGTCACCCCCATCGCTACCACTGTCTGCCCCTGTTGTCCTTCCCCTCTTCCCTCATCTTTCACAGCCAGCCCGTCCTCGAGTCTTGTAGACTTGGCCCCCAATTATCTTCCCCACCTTCTCACCCCCAGTTCCTTCTCTTATACAGCCCCCAGGGCAGACAGTCAGAATGACTCTTGTAAGACCAAATCTGAATCTGATCCTCTCTGTCTGTCTCTCTGTCTCTCTCTCTCTCACACACACACACACACACACACACACACACACACACACACGGGTATATACCTGAAATGCTTCAGTATCTTCCTGTTACTCTAAAGATAAGGACACAAGGCCAGGTGTGGTGGCTCACGCCTGTAATCCCAGCACTTTGGGAGGCCGAGGCAGGCAGATCACTTGAGGTCAGGGGTTCAAGACCATCCTGGCCAACATGGTGAAAACTCGTCTCTACTAAAAATACAAAAATTAGCCAGGCATGGAGGCAGGCACCTATAATCCCATCTACTCGGGAGGCTGAGGCAGGGAAATCACTTGAACCTGGGAGGTAGAGGTTGCAGTGAGCCAAGATCACGCCATTGTACTCCAGCCTGGGCAACAAGAGTGAGACTCCATCTCAAAAAAACAAAACAAAAAAAAAAAAAAAAAAAGAAAAAAGAAAACTCCAGGGACTCACCACTGTGTCCTTCTGGTCCCAAGGCCCTCAGTTGACCTACCTTCTTCTCTTCGTCTTTCAGAGTCTTCTTACATTTATTTTGTACGTAATGTCCAGGGCTTTTGGCAGTTCTTGGTGGGAGGACGGGGGAAAAACGTGCCTACGCCATCTTCCCAGAATCAGTCTCAGGATGTGATCCCAACACAGCCCCCTCCTTTCTCCCAGCCCCAGCTCTCAGCACCAAACTGTCACTCTCTGGGCCCCACCTGCGCTGCCCTTCTTCCAGGTCGGGGGATGTTGTGCTTCTCTGTCCCACCCGGCCTCTGCACGTGCTGTTCTCTCTGTCAGAGACACCCTTCCCTCCTCATTCACTTAGTCAAGTCCTTCTCCGCCCTGAGCTCTCCATCCCACTTCCTCAAGAGGCCTTCCCTGGCCTCTCACTAGGGAAGCCGGCAGCACTGTGTCCTTTGCAAATGTGGATATAATCTTCTCTCTGTCTCTTGGTTTGATCAATGTCTGTCTCCCTCCCTGGCTGGAAGCTTCCTGAGGGCAAAGACCATGCCCCTGGTGTTCATCAGCATCTCCCCACTGCCTGATCAAATGCTAGGCATGGCACCTGCTCCCCATAGAAATTCATTGAATTAAGATATGGGGGCACCTGACAGGGAGATCCAGGCTTGGGGTGGGTGGAGTTCAAATCTGGTCATATTCCCCTTGGATCAGGTGAGAGCGCTCTGCTGAGGAAATGCTGAGGCCTGCCACCCATAAGCAGGGGAGAGTGCCGCAGTAGACTGGGCAGCAGATACCTAGGATTTTGCAAACATTTGCACTTGTGGGGCATGTTCCCACCTGTCTCTGGACCTCAGTCTCCCCATCTGTCAAATGAGGGAGTGCAGCTGAAGGCCTTGGGGGCCTCTCCAAAAAGGCCAAACTTCCAAAAAGTTTTCAGCTCAGAAACTTTTGTATCTTTGTGAAAAACATCTTGAGTTCAGTTGTTCCAGCCGAGGCTTCCTGCTGGAGGGACTGTCTGGGCGGTGTTCCTGAGACTGCCACACGGCGGCGCCAGAGGCCTCCCTTTGCTACCCCTGGACCCGAGCTGCCCAATGCCCGTGGCAAGTGGCCACGCACTTAAAATGCAGCTAGGGACCGGGTGTGGTGGCTCACACCTGTAATCCCAGCATTTTGGGAGGCCGAGCCAGGCTGATCACTTGAAGTCAGGAGTTTGATACCAGCCTGGCCAATATGGTGAAATCTCGTCTCTACTAAAAATGCAAAAATTGGCCAGGTGTGGTGGCGGGTACTTGTAATCCCAGATACTCGGGAGGCTGAGGCATAAGAATTGCTTGAATCCGGGAGATGGAGGTTGCAGTGAGCTGAGATTGTGCCACTGCACTCCAACCTGGGCAACAGAGTTAGACTCTGTTTCAAAACAACAACAACAACAACAACAAACAATAAAAATAACAAAAAAATGCAGCTAAGTCTGTATTGAGAAGTGCTGTGTATATAATATGCACTGGATTTCAAAAACTTAATATAAACAAGAATATAATTAATTATTTTTATATTGATTGCCTGCAAACATGATATTTTAGATATACTGGGTTAAATAAATATACTGTGAAAATTAATTAATTGCACTTATTTCTTTTTACCTTTTAAAATGTGGCTCCTAGAATATTTGAGCTGGCCTGTGTGACTCACATACTTCCGTTGGACAGCACTGTTTTAGAAGTGTTCTAATCTCAGCTGCCAAACCCTCGTTAATCTCTGAGGTCCCCTGTGGACTCACCCATGGGGTAGCTCTCAGGGCTTGTGTTTTTCCAGCTGTAAAATGGAAAGCAGTTTCTGCCTCCAATCAGCCAAGCCCCACGCTAAGAGCCTTCACTGGCTGTCTCTCCTGAAATTCTCAAGTCTCCGTAAGACAGACAGTATTAGCCCCATTTTCCAGGTGTGGAAATCGAGGTTTGGAGATGGCAGGTAAATTGCCTGCAAAGACAGAGCAGGAAATGCCTAAGCTTAGGTGTCGCCTCTCCACCATGCTGCAGAACACGAGAGGTCAGCATTGCTCGCGCCCACCTCCACGGAAACCTTCAGAGCGAAGTCCCACACATACGGGTCACTTTTCTTTTTTGTGTGTGACAGTACCCGCCACCACGCCCAGCTAATTTTTTGAGATTTTAGTAGAGATGGGGTTTCACTATGTTGGCCAGGCTGGTCTCAAACTCCTGACCTTGTGATCCACCCGCCTTGGCCTCCCAAAGTGTTGGGATTACAGGCGTGAGCCACCGCACCCGGTGACATACAGGTCAACTTCTAAGTGATGGAACAGGAGTCTAGATGGGGGTAAGGACACAGCATTTACCAGACGTGTCACACAGTGTGATGGGCACCTCATGTGCACTCTTCTGTTTATCCTGACGACAGCCTGGTGAAGTGTGTATGATTACAATCATTTGACTGGACTGGGCATGGTGGCTTACACCTGTAATCCCAGTACTTTGGGAGGCTGAGGAGGGTGGATCACCTGAGGTCAGGAGTTCAAGACCAGCCTGGCCAACATGGCGAAATCCTGTCTCTACTAAAAATACAAAAATCAGCCGGGCATGGTTGCGGGCACCTGTAATCCCAGATACTTGGGAGGCTGAGGCAGGAGAATTGCTTGAACCTGGGAGGCAGAGGTTGCAGTGAGCCGAGATTGCATCTCTGCACTCCAGCCTGGGTGACAGAGCAAGGCTCTGTCTCAAATAAATGAATAAGTAAATAAAACTGACTTTCCTGGCACAGTTAGGACATGACAGGCAAACTCAGGGGCACTGGATGGATGATGCGTGTGTTTTCTTCTCCACTCTGCTTCCATCCAGCATTCTCCAGGACTCCTTGGATTGCAAGTAGCAAAATCCCCGATTTTTTAGCACGTGTAGCTTAAAAGTCTGGGGGTAGCTCTGAGAAGCTTCAGGCATGGCTGGATCCGGGGCTCTGTCTTGCCCCATCTCTCACCTCTGTTTTCCTCTCTGTTGGTTTGTCTACAAGATACTTACTGGCAGCTCTGCCCAGCGCCAGTGGGAAGACAACTTCCCTTTCTTACATTTTTAATATCCAAAAACCAAAACCTTTAAATCCCAAACCAGAATCTTTAAATTCTGCCTCACAGGCTTGGGTCAGATGTCCATCCCTGAACTGGCTTATCATGGTCAGAGGAGTGGAATGGATTGATTGGTCCAGCCTGGTCTCATGGCCATTCCTGGAAAGGGGGTTCAGTCGGTCCCGACCCCTAACCACAGATGCTGAGATCAGAGGGGAGTAATTCTCCAGGGAAAGGTAGGCTGCTTTACTCCAACGGAAAACAGGTGCCAGGCAGGCGCCACCTCCAGATGACCACTGCGTTTTCCAAGGACCCCATCTCCAACTCTGGACTGTGGTAGTGAAGCGTGTATTCCGGGAGAATTTGGGTCCCCAACACCGATTCTGAAGGCACTGCTGTCCCCGCTGCAGGCACGGCGCAGAAGAACACGGTCTGTGAACCAGCTTCCCCAGGCGCCAGCCCTGCCTGTGCCAGCCCGGAGAACTGCAAGGAACCCTCCAGGTGACTCCCTGGCTCTGCCTCCTCCTCTTGCCCCAAGCTGGCCTTCAGATGAGGCTGTCCCACCCCACAGGACGCCCAGGGTGCAACTGGGCATGGGGGTGTAGGTGGGGTTCAGCCCATGGTGTCAGGATTCCGGGTGCCTCTCTGCCAAGCCCTCAGGTCATTTGAGGCCCTAGAGTGTGCCCAGCCCTGCCCTGAGCCCCTAGGAGACCCAGAGGGCCTGGAAAACGCAGGCCTTGCTCCCAGGAGCTTACAGTGCGCCTGCCAGAGGTGGTGGGCCGAGGGCCCGGGACGCCATCTCTGTGGAAACTGTTATTCCTGATCACAGGCCTCCCTTGCTCCATTGGCAGAATTACCAGTCCTGTCTCTGGCTTCTTCCCCAGTGGCACCATCCCCCAGGCCAAGCCCACCCCGGTGTCCCCAGCAACCTCCAATGCCAGCACCATGCCTCTAAGAGGGGGCACCCGCCTCGCCCAGGAAGCTGCTTCTAAACTGACAAGGGCTCCCGGCTCTCCCTCCTCCGTGGGAAGGCCTAGTTCGGATCCAGGTAATTTCCCCGTGAAGCTGTGGGTCGTCTCCCTGGGGTGCCCGATTGGTGGATGGCCCATGAGTGGGGGTGTTTGGAGCAGGCGGGCACTCATCTGTGGTCTTCTCCTGGTGGGGAGAGAAGAGAGTGGCAAGGTATGATCTAGGGCTGAGAGCATCGAGGGGCAGAGGTAGACACGAGCGGACTCATTCATTTGCCAGCAGTGCAGAGGGCCTGCCTTGTGCCAGGCACCGGTGCCCCATCTCTCACCTCTGTTTCCCTCTTTGTTGGTTTGTGAGAGGGAAATGGGTCCCACTCTGCTGCTGTGACACTTGTGACCCAGCTGGCCAGCCTCTGCATGTGTCCACCTGATGCCCTCCAGGTCCCCATGGCGAAGGGTCAACCCTCAGTTCGTCATTTTTCCTTTTCTTTTTCTTTTTTTTTGAGATGGAGTTTCGCTCATGTCTCCCAGGCTGGAGTGCAATGGCGCGGTCTCGGCTCACTGCAACCTCCACTTCCTGGGTTCAAGTAATTCTCCTGCCTCAGCCTCCCGAGTAACTGGGACTACAGGCGTGCGCCACCACGCCTGGTTAATTTTGTATTTTTAGTAGAGATGGGATTTCACCATGTTGGTCAGGCTGGTCTCAAACTCCCGACCTCAGGTGATCTGCCTGCCTCGGCCTCCCAGAGTGCTGAGATTACAGGTGTGAGCCACTGCGCCTGGCCTAGTCCCTTTTTATTACTGAATAGCCCTCCACGGCGTAGATATGCCGTGCTGTGTTTATCCAGTTTTTGGATATTTGGGTTGTTTCTGCCTTTGGCTATAATGAAGAATGAAACATACATCCTTGTGTGCACGTACCTTCCTTTCTCTTGGGTTGGTTTTGTAAAAAAAAATGGATTTGTGGGACTTCTAATAATTTTGGGTTGGAGCTCTTGTCCTATGGTTGTACCTTCTCCTGCTCCATGGCTTTGCTCATTCTCTCTATGATGTCTTTTGTTTGTTTGTGGTTTGTTTTTTTGAGGTGAGTCTTGCTCTGTCGCCCAGGCTGGAGTGCAATGGCGCAATCTCAGCTCACTGCAACCTCTGCCTTCCGGGTTCAAGCGATTCTCCTGCCTCAGCCTCCCGAGTAGCTGGGACTACAGGCGCCTGCCACCACACTCCGCTACTTTTGTTTTTTTTAAATAGAGATGGGGTTTCACCATGTTGGCCAGGCCGGTCACAAACTCCTGGCCTCAAGTGATCCACCCGCCTCAGCCTCCCAAGGTGCTGGGATTACAGACGTGAGCCACTGCGCCTGGCCCACATGGGTCTTTAAAAGAGGGAGGTAGGAGGCACCCAGCCCCTCCCCACCTAATACCATTCTGAACAGGAGTTACGCTAGTGTGCTGAGCTCTCAGCGAAGCTGTACCCAAAGTTTTGAGCAGGGGAGTGACAGAGCCATGAGACGGGGTTGGGGGAAGCTGTGGCATGGTGGCCTCAGGAAGAACAGTGGGCAGGAGCTGGTTGGGGGGCAGTGAGTACCCTCCTCTCGTGTGGAATGCACGCAGTGTCCCTCTCCTCTCTGAGCCTCAGGACTCCCTCTGAAAGGCTGGACTGAGCTGATGTGTGGAGTTTGGGAGCTGGCCATGGTGAGGGATGAGGGGGCTTCAGGGTTGGGTGGGGAGTGAGGCCCTTTGCCAAGGCGGCTTGGTCTGCAGCTTCTCTGCTTCTTTCCCCAGGTCTGTCCCCAACGCAGCCGTGCCCACAGGGGTCTGGCGACTGCAGGAAGCAGTGTGAGCCTGACTACTACCTGGACGAGGCTGGCCGCTGCACGGCCTGCGTGAGCTGTTCTCGAGGTAAGGACCTCGTCCCTCCCTGGGCCTCAGTTTACCTCTCTGCATTTTTGAACCGTGAACTTCCAGGAACTCCCCCTCATGTTTGTGGGTTTTCGACGGGGGTCGCCTCTTTTCAGAGGGCTTCCATATTTGCATATTCTTTCCTTCCAGGAAGCATTTGTGAATCACCCACCTGTTCCAAACTCGGCTCATTAATGTTTGTAACTACTCTGTGATTCAAGGACTGTCATCATTCCCCTTTTACAGAAGAGGAAACAGAGGCTTTGGGAAGTCAGGGAACTTCCAAGGCCTGCAGGCTGGAGTTTGAACTCAGACAAGTGCCACCAGGTTCCAGGTTCTTGTCCACCCCACTGGCTGCCTCTATGAGCCACCTCTTTTTTTTTTTCCCCCAGACAGGGTCTTACTGTTTCACCCAGGCTGCAGTGCAGTGGTGCGATCATAGCTCACTGCAGCTGCGACCTTCCAGAATCACATGATCCTTTTGCCCCAGCCTCTCAAGTGGCTGGGACTATAGGCACACACCACCATGCCTGGCTAATTAAAAAAATGTTTTTTTGTAGAGACAGGGGTCTCACTATGTTGCCCAGGCTGTTCTCGAACTCAGACTCAAATGGTCCTCCCACCTCGGCTTCCCAAAGTGCTGGGATTACAGGCGTGAGCCACTGAGCCTGGCCCGCGAGCTGCTTTGACAAGCACTTACTGAGTGTGCACGCACAGCAGGATGCGGGTATGGGGCTTCCCTGTGTCCAGCCCATCACAACCTCCCAGCGCCAGCCGCACCCCGAGGGTCATGTGGGCTGGGGGGTTGCTCAGGCCACAGGCTGCTGTGACTTTAGAGGCCCCGGCTATTCATGGAGGCCACTGGGAATGTGTGAGTCCGTCTCCTTGTCCAGAGCTGCTTTTGGGCAGCAGAGCGGAGAGTCAGGGGAGGCCAAAAAGAACCACAGACACTGTTTGTTGTCATTGGAGGGCTCTGTCCTAGTTACTGAGGCTGCATAGCAAATTTTCTTAAAACTTAGTTGTGAAAACAAACCATTCTTTGTACTAACAGATTCTGTGAGTCAGAATTCAGACAGGGCACTTCGGGGACAGCTTGTCTCTGCTCCACAATGTCTGGGGTCTTAGCTGGAAAGCCCAAAAGCTGCGGATCTGGATGCTCTGAAGCCTCATTCATTCACCTGCCTTGGGGTTGGTGTCGGCTCCTGGCTGCGGCCTCGGTTCCTTTCCATGTCAGCCTCTTCATGTCTTACCTGGGGCTTCCTCATGGTCTGGTGGCTGGGTTCTAAAGGCGAAGTCTTTTTCTTTTTTTCTATTTTTAGTAGAGATGGGGTTTCACCATCTTGGCCAGGCTGGTCCCAAACTCCTGGCCTCAAGTGATCCGCCCGCCTCAGCCTCCCAAAGTGTTGGAATTACAGATGTGAGCCATTGCACCCAGCCATAAAAGTCTTGAAAGAGAGAGAGACAGGAAGAGAGAGAGAGAGAGACAGAAAGAGAGAGAGAAAGAAAGAGAGAGAGAGAGAGGAGTGACAGAGAGAGACAGAAAGAGACAGAGAGAGAGAGAGACAGAGAAAGAGAGAGACAGAAAGAGGGGGAGAGGGAAAGAGAGAGAGAGAAAGTGACGGAGAGAGAGGGAGAGAGAGAGCAAGTGACAGAGAGAGACAGAGAGTGACAGAGATAGAGACAGAAAGAGAGAGTGAGACAGACAGAGAGAGACAGACAGAGAGAGAGAGGGAGAGAGAGACAGAAAGAGGGGGGGAGAGAGAGAGAAAGAGTAGCAGAGAGACAGGGAGAGACAGAGAGAGAACAAGTGACAGAGAGAGACAGAGAGAGTGACAGAGAGAAAGAGACAGAGACAGAAAGAGAGAGGGAGAGAAAGGCAGAGAGAGAGAGACAGAGAGGGAGAAGGAGAGAGGGAGAGAGAGAGAGGAAGAGAGAGACAGAAGGAGGGGGAGAGAGACAGCGAGACAGAGAGAGGCAGCGGCCACATCCCCTTTTATGACTTAGCCTCAGAAGTCACACAGAACTTCCACTACTTCTTGTTTGTTGAGGCAACCACAAATCTCACTTGAGACTGAGGGAAGGGAAGGAAAACAGTTTTACTTCTTGATGGGTAAGTGGCAAGGCTCTGGAAGGGCCAGAAATATCGCTGTAGCCATGTTCTGGGAAAATACAGTCTGCCACAACCACCATGTGGACATATGGAGAAAGAAGCGTTAGCTCTGGGCCCAGTAATTCCTTCAGCTCTCCTAACTGAAGCCCTACGAGCGAGTAGAGCGGCGTATTAGTAGCTAAAGGCATGAGCTCTAGAACACGAGTGCCGGGTTCAGATCCCGCCTCTCCCGCCTAATAGCCTATAAACTCAAGCAGGTTTCCTAACCTCTCTGTGCCTCAGTTTCCTCTCCTGCAAAATGGGCATAGTAGTATCTATCTCAGAGAACTGTGTAAGAATTAAATACATGATTGTAGGTTAATCTGAGTAGAGTGCTGAGAGACTGTCTCACACATACTCAATTATCTTAAGAGCTATAATAATAATGATAATAGCTGCCGTTGTCCCAAATGGTTTCATTCATTGCTGAGCTCATGCACCCTCTGCACAAATTCCCCAAATCCTGCCCAGTTCCCTTGCTCTGGAGGTTGTAAGAAGAGACTGTCCAGCCCTTACCATTATCATGCTGGGCCTCTAAGTATCCTGCTGATTGAGAACTACTCTTGCGGAGAAGCCGCATTTGCCTAATTACTGATCCAGTCATTCTGTATTTACCTCTAAGTGGAGCGTTGCAAAATATTCCCGAACACATACAAAAGCATTATTACACTTATTAAAAATAATACCTCTAACATGTTATTTTTTTGATTTTGGAGAAAAAACTTTTTTTTTTTTTTTTTAAAATAGATGGAGTCTCGTTCTGTCGCCCAGGCTGGAGTGCAGTGGCACTGTCTTGGCTCACTGCAACCTCTGCCCCCCCCGGGTTCAAGTGATTCTCCTGCCTCAGCCTGCTGAGTAGCTGGGATTACAGGTGCCTGCCGCCACGCCTGGCTAATTTTTGTATTTTTAGTAGAGATGGGGTTTCACCATGTTGGTCAGGCTGGTCTCGAACTCCTGACCTTGTGATCCACCTGCCTCGGCCTCCCATAGTGCTGGGATTACAGGTGTGAGCCACCACGCCTGGCCAAAAAATCTTTTTATCATTAAAAATTTCAAACATATTCAGCTGTAGAGTGAGTCAGAGATGGCTGTGTACTATCACCCAGCTTTGAATGGTTACGGAGTCATGGCCAGTCTTGGCTCCTCTGCACCCATGCCCACTCACCCTGTCCCCTGGAGGACTTCCTTTTAACAGCTTTATGGAGAGGTAGTGGGCATATGGTAAAATGCACAGATTAGAGGATGCGATTTGACAAGTTTTAACAAATGCATGCAGCTGAGCAACCAGCCGTTTCCCCCTAAAAGTTACCTCGGGTTCCTTGTCACCATTTCCCACCCCCTGCCTATGGTCACCATGCAATAGCTTGCATTTTCTAGAATTTCCTGTAAATGCAACATATAACGTGCCCTCCCTTTTTGCCTGCCTTCTTTCACCCTGCATAATTATTTTGAGCATGCTGGGATTGCTGCTCAACAGCATAGTCAGACGAGCATTTATTTTCTTGTTGGAGGACCCTTGGACAACTGCTTCTCTGTCCTCCTGGGGACCCTCTGGACCCCCTGCCCTTGCCATCCTGATCTTTCTCCATGACCCTCATCTGTGTCCCTTAGACGACCTCGTGGAGAAGACGCCGTGTGCATGGAACTCCTCCCGCATCTGCGAATGTCGACCTGGCATGATCTGTGCCACATCAGCCACCAACTCCTGTGCCCGCTGTGTCCCCTACCCAATCTGTGCAGCAGAGACAGGCACCAAGCCCCAGGGTAAGCAGTTCCCACCCCAGGCCTCGACCACGGGGTGGCGTCTGTCGTCCCACTGTTGTGCCTCTCCCCACCCACAGCCAGGGGTGGGGGCAAATGACCAACACCCTCGGCTGTTAATTAGATCAGGTTTGGGTTCTGGTTATCCTTTGAGTAGTCAGACCCAGCGAATGGAATGATAAAGCCCAGTTTTAGCATTTTAGTAAGAGATTCTGTTGATTAAAAAAAAAATTCTTCCTGAAATTATTGGGCTGGTAAATCTTTTATTTTTTGAGATGGAGTTTCCAGGCTGGAGTGCAATGGTGCAGTCTCGGCTCACTGCAACCTCCACCTCCTGGGTCCAAGCAATTCTCCTACCTCAGCCTCCCAAGTAACTGGGGGTACAAGCACTCGCCACCACAGCCGGCTAATGTTGTATTTTTAGTAGAGACGCAACTTCTCCATGTTGGTCAGGCTGGTTTTGAACTCCCGACCTCAGGTGATCTGCCCGCCTTGCCCTCTCAAAGTGGTGGGATTACAGGCATGAGCCACCATGCCCGGCCCTGGGCTGGTAAAATCTTGACCTATTTGCAAGGCTGTTTTATTGACTTAGAGAGATGAATATCAAGTTTCTGAAGAGGTTTCTAACTCAGGATGGTTGACTTTACCAGTGTGCAGGAAACTGCTAAAACCCTGACCGTTTTTTGTTTGTTTTGTTCTGTTTTGTTTTTTTAAAGGGCTTTGAGAGATTTTAACAAATGTCCAGGTGGTTTAAAACAGATGGAAGAGTGGTGACAAAACCAAGGGGAATGGTCAGGCGTGGTGGCTCATGCCTGTAATCCCAGCATTTTGGGAGGCTGAGGCAGGTGGATCACTTGAGGTCAGGAGTTTGAGACCAGCCTGGCCAACATGGCAAAACCTCGTCTCTACTAAAAATACACTAATTAGCTGGGTGTGGTGGCAGGCATCTGTAGTCCCAGCTACTCAGGAGGCTGAGGCAGGAGAATCACTTGAACCCGGGAGGCATAGATTGCAGTGAGCCGAGATTGCACCACTGCACTCCAGCCTGGGCGACAAGGTGAAACTCTGTCTAAAAAAGAAAAAAAAAACAAGTGGAGGAAAGGTCACCCCATGTGACTTTGTGAGGGCTGCCAGAGAAGTGAGGGGTGACTTGCTTCTAGGACCCCCAGAGAGGCTCTGGGCTTGGAAGAGGCCGGCAGATGAAGAGCAGGAGGGAAGTGGAGAGCTGTGATGTGCAGTAGCCCATGACTACGTCTTCAAACACAACTTCAAAATGTGTACAGTGGTATGGCACGGCCACTGACCAGTTTGCACAGATGATGCCTGAGTTTTTAATCCCCAGTATTGTCTCTTTATTTATTTATTTATTTATTTTTTGAGAAGGAGTCTCGCCATCTTGCCCAGGCTGGTATGCAGTGGTGGGATCTCAGCTCACTGCAACCTCCGTCTTCTGGATTCAGGCGATTCTCCTGCCTCAGCCTCCCAAGTAGCTGGGATTACAGGTGCCCACCACCACACCTAGATAATTTCTGTATTTTTAGTAGAGACGGGGTTTTGCCCTGTTGGCCAGGCTGGTCTGGAACTCCTGACCTCAAGTGATCTGCCTGCCTCCATCTCCCAAAGTGCTGGGATTACAGGCTGAGCCACTGTACCTGGCCAACAATCGTCTTTTTGAGTCAGAACACTAAAGGAGTATCTGGGGAAAGCTCAGGCCACCAGTGGGGTGCTGTCACTCTGTTTGTAAAGCCCTCTTTACCTGGGTATTTGGAAGTGCACTGTCAACAGGTTAGCCCCACCCCACAACCCTGAAATGGAGGGAGGCTGCCAGCTCACACTCTCCGCCCACGGGCCCAGGGTCTCCTGGCCGACTTCCTACTCAGGGAAGAGACCCATTGCGAACAGGACATACTAACACAGCAGAAGAAACTGTCCCCGCTCAGTGACTGGAATATTCAGTAGAGTCCTTAGGATTTTATTTTGTTTGTGTAAATGTATGGGGCGCAAGTGTAATTTTGTTACACGCTTAGATGGGGTGGTGAACTCAGGATGTTTAGGGTATCCATCACCCAAATAGCGTACATTGTACCCCTTAAATAATTTCTCATGGTCCACCCACCTGTACCTCCCACCCCCTCACCCCTCTAAGTCTCTATTGCCTTTTATTTTGCTCTCCACTTCCGTGTGGACACAGTATTTCACTCCCTCTTAGAAGTGAGAACATGCAGTATTTGTCTTTCTGTATCTGAATGTCTGTATTTAAGAATATGGCCTTCAGTTCCATCCATATTGCTGCAAAAGACATGATTTCTTTCCTTATGATGGCTGAGTAGTATTCCATTGTGTATAGATACCACATTTATCTATTGATGGATGCAGTGTAACCACCCCCCCCCGCTTTTTTTTTGAGACAAAGTCTCACTCTGTTGCCCAGGCTGGAGTGGAGTGGCATGGTCTTGGCTCACGGCAACCTCTGCCTCCTGGATTTGAGCTATTCTTGTGCCTCAGCCTCCCAAAGTGCTGGGATTACAGGCGTGAGCCACCACGCCCAGCCAAGCATAACCCTTTTAAAATAAATATGAATGAGCAGAGACTTATAAGGAAAACCAGCCCTACGAAGGAGAATAAAAACCTGCGAAACCAGAAATTCTTACCACACATGAAGCTTTGATAAATCCAGGAATAGAAGAGTACTTAGCAACATTAAATTCGTGTCTGCAGAAATATTCACAAACTCATTACATCCATAAGGTGGGTGGGCACAGAATGCTATGAAAAAGGAACAATATGGGATCAGAGGGCAAGAAAAGGCTTTTTAGAAAGTGTGCTTGTGATCAGTCCACGTCTCTAGGTTCTCCGTTCACCTTTCCATCCCTGCGCTGCCATCAATGACTGGCCTCCGCGTTTCTCCTCTACAGGGAGCATGCAGTTAAACCTTGCCAGCAGAGGGCGCTGGAGGGCAATCGCAGGAGGAAGGAGGCTTCTGGCTGCATTCGATTTTCTTTTTTCTTTTCTTTTTTTTTTTGAGACAGAGTCTCACTCTGTCGCCCAGGCTGGAGTGCAGTGGCGCGATCTTGGTTCACCACAACCTCCGCCTCCAGGATTCAAGCAGTTCTCCTGCCTCAGCCTCCTGAGTAGCTGGGATAACAGGAGTGTGCCACCATGCCCGGCTAATTTTTGTATTTTTAGTAGAGACGGCGTTTCACCATGTTGGTCAGGTTGGTCTTGAACTCCTGACTTCGTGATCCACCTGCCTTGGCCTCCCAAAGTGCTGGGATTACAGGCGTGAGCCCGTAATCCCAGCCCGGCCATTTGTTTCTTCTTGCTCCTGCTGCTTGGGTCTGTTGACCACCTTGATGTGGCCCTCCCAGTGCAAACATTGGCATGTGCCAGGCCTCATGTCTGTACAAGTGTCCTGCTCCTTGACTCCCTCTATGCATCCGCCACCAGCCACAGGTCTTCGGCACCCGAAAGTGCTCCAGGCATCTTCCCGACAGTGGTAGCCCCAATTTATCTGTGCACCTGACCAGAAGCATAGACTTCATTTCAGAAGGACCTGCTTTTAAGCAAAGCAGGATCAATGGAAATTACCCATGCCACACGTAATAGATGTGCCACCATGATTTTATCCACCTGCCAGTTGATGGCATTTGGGTTGCTTCCAGTTTAGGGTTATTATGAATGAAAACAGCTGTGAATATTCTTTTTTTTTTTTAACATGTATGAATTTATCTTATATCTTTTATTATTATTATTTTTAGAGATAGGGTCTTACTGTGTGTTCCAGGCTGGAGTGCAGTGGCATGATCTTGGCTCACTGCAGCCTTGAACTCCTGGGCTCAAGCGATCCTCCCACCTCGGCCTCCCACAGTGCTGAGATTACCAGCATGAGCCACCATGACTGGCTGATTCTTGTACACGCCTTTGGGTGAATGTATATTTTCATTTCTCATGGGTAAATACCTAGGAGGAGTGGCTGGGTCATTGTGCTGGTCACATAGAATGCTTTTGAAGACTAGTCAAAGCTGGTTACCTCTGGTCTGAGCCAACCTCTTCTTTTTACACCCAGAGAAAAGCACAGGGCCAAAGCTAGAGCTGGAATGCAGGGATCCCAAGGGTCAGCCCAGAGTACTTTCCACTGGAAGACACCACCCGCCCACCTCCTTCTTAGTTCTGAACCTAGAATTTACCCAGCTAAATTACAATCACCTCAGCTAAATTACAATCAAGTTTGAAAGCAGCATAAAAACATTTTCAGACATAAAAGGTCCAGAAAGCTTTTCTTCCTACATCCTCTCTTAGGAAGTTATTTGAAGATGTAATTCAGCTAAGTGAGGGGGCAAAAAAGAAGGAAAACAGGAAGTCATGGAACCTAGAGACTGGCACTCCATCCTAGCAGAGCAAGGAAGGGAAGTCCCGGAATGATGTGCTGTAGACCACTTGAGCCAGATCAGAGCAGGAAAATGGAAGGAAGGCTCCAGGGAAGTGTTCCCAGGAATAAAAGAGAGAATTGTAGTACATTTCATGATTAGTAGAGTTGAAAAACCTGAGGATATGGTGAGGGCACACTATCCTTTTGTCAACAAGAAAAAGAAAGGCAATTGGAAACTCCAGGGAAAAGAAAAAGCTGACAAGAAATATACAGTCCAAATATTACGATGAAATTTCACCTGATTTTAAGCAATTCCTGAATGTACAAAAAGAGAATCCGTTCAGCCTTGATGCTAAGACCATTCCTTAAAGGGCCCAAGGACTGGGTGTTTAGATTTAAAGAGAAGTATATCCATCTGGTAAATAATATCTTTTTTTTAGTTCTTAAATGAAGGCTAAGAGTAGGCAGATTATTTTTTTCTCTTCCACTAGGCCCTTACCAGAGAACACAGGCAGACTAACTAGGGGCTAGGTAATACCTTCTCCTCACCTTCAAATCCAAAGAGGAGGAAAAGGGGAGGATCACTAACTCAGGGAGGAAAAAAGAAAGTTACAAGTGAGGTATAGTATATTCAGAGAGGGGATGAGAGGCACCCAAGGAGTACTAGGTCCCCCTCTTCTGCACGTACAGGAGGGACAGCAGATCTGTTGCTGGATTTCAGCAGGTGTTTCAGCAGCAGCTGAGACTATGGGCCTGTCTAGTTACATCAGGCTGCCTTGGAGAGAGGGGAGGGGACTCTCTCCTCATGATGCTAACTGGGAATAGCCACAGTTAATGGGTTTGAGCACCAGAGCTCCAATCCACTCAAAGTAAGTGTTCACTGAAACCCAGTGACATTTCAAACACTGGTTCAAATACTAACATCACATCATAACACATCGCATCATCTTCTCCATAGCCTCCAGCCTCCAGGCTCCAACTAATTCAGGTAAGAGTCCAGTGACCTTCCCCAAAGAGGAGGGTTCCCTACAATCCAAGAAATAAATTAATCCTGGCTTTACTTTTTTGTCTATCTCAGGAAAAATCTGAGAGGTGTCACGAACACTTTCTAGAGGGGAGATGTGTGTTATGTGTGTGGGGTTGCTTTGTACCACATCAAAAAGGGGTGCCTCCACCAGGGCTCTGGGGGCGGAGAGGTGTAGTGACTGAGCAGAACCCACTTCTAATGTAGGCCAAATTTTCCAGCCCCAGAAAAGCAGGAAGCTTCGACGGAGGTGCCTAGTCCCCAGGCAGGAGTCAGGGCCATCCAGAGGAGAGTGCTCTGAGCTGGAACTTGCCATCTCTGTTTCTTGGGTCTAGCTCCAGCCCTGTGGCTCTCTCCATCTGTAAAACAATGTGACTGTGTCAGAGCAGTGGTGGCCAGCTTCGAACTGGCCTTCAGAGACATTTCGTCTGGCCAGCACAGTGATCCAGCCACCCTTCCTAGGCACTCAAGAGGAGTGACATTATATGTTCACACAGAGGCACCCACAAGAATACTCATAGCTGCCTTGTTCATCATAGTTCAAACTGGAAACAACCCAAATGTCCGTCAACTGGGGAACGGGTATGTAAACGGGTTCATCTGTACGACAGAACGTCATTCGGCAACAGAAAGGAATGAACCTGAGTGAATATCAACAACATTATGCAGAAGGAAAGAAGCCAGACCCCAATGAGTACATATTGCATGATTCTGTTGACATGAAATTCTGGAACAGATCCACTCTTCTACAGTGACATAAAGCAGATCAGTGGTTGCCTGGATCTGGAGGTGGGGGCAGAGTGAGTGAGGAGGGGCACTAGGGAACCTTCTGGAGGGACGAGAATGTTCTGTATTTTGATTGGAGTTAGTTACCTTGGTCAGAACTCATCAGGCTGTGCACACTTAGGGACATTTTCTTTTTTTATTTTTACTTAAAAATAAAGACAGGGTCTTGCTGTGTTGCTTAGGCTGTTTTGAATTCCTGAGCTCAAGTGATCCACCCGCTTCAGCTTCACAAAGTGCTGGGATTACAGGCGGGAGCCACCGTACCCTGCCAGGGGATACTTTCTTGTATATAAATTGTGCCTTAGGCTGGGTGCGGTGGCTCACGCCTGTGATCCCAGCACTTTGGGAGGCCGAGGTGGGCGGATCACCTGAGGTCAGGAGTTCGAGACCAGCCTGGCCAACATCGTGAAACCCTGTTTCTACTAAAAATACAAAAATTAGCTGGATGTGTTGGTATGTGCCTTGTAATCCCAGCTACTCAGCAGGCTGAGGCAGGAGAATCACTTGAATCCGGGAGGCAGAAGTTGCAGTGAGCCGAGATCGTGCCACTACACTCCAGCCTGGGCAGCAGAGGAAGACTCAATCTCAAAAAATTAAAAATAAATAAATAAATAAATAATTCCTTAACAAACTTGATTTAAAAGAATAAAACTTTAAACATTGAGACTGTTTTTAAACATTAGGAGATTTCAGGTTTCTCTTAAAAGCAAAAGGTCTAGCATCACTGTGCCACCTTCCTGGGTGATCACAGCTGTTAGAGATGAGTAGCAGCTTCTCCACTTTGTTTTATTTATTTTGAGTCTTGCTCTGTCACCCAGGCTGGAGTGTAGTGGCATGATCTCAGCTCACTGCAGCCTCCACCTCCTGGGTTCAAATGATTCTCCTGCCTCAGCCTCCCTAGTAACTAGGATTACAGGTGTGTGCTACCACACCTGGCTCATTTTTGTGTTTTTAGTAGAGATGGGGTTTCACCATGTTGGCCAGGCTGGTCTTGAACTCCTGACCTCAAGTGGTGCTCCTGTCTCAGCCTCCCAAAATGCTGTGATTACAGGTGTGAGCCACTGTGCCTGGCCAGCTTCTCCACTTTGATCTTTTGAAACACAAATCTGACTGTCTTAGCTCCCGTGGTGCTACTCGCTGGAAGCCACCAGTCCCTGGTTAACTCTTTCCTGGAGACACCAGCCTCCTTGGCGCTGGTTCTCAGATGTTACCTCCCCTCTGTAGATATGGCTGAGAAGGACACCACCTTTGAGGCGCCACCCGTGGGGACCCAGCCTGACTGCAGCCCCACCCCAGAGAATGGCGAGGCGTCTGCCAGGTGACTCCCCCACCCCTTCTCTCTGTTTGGCTGCTGCGGGAGGGAGCTGTCCCTGCCATGCCCAGGGGATGCCTGGGAGACAGCTGGGCTGGGGGTGTAGGCGGGGCCTGGGCTGTTCTTGTTAAATGTGTGCCCATCTCTGTGCTAACACCACTGGAAAGCCAGAAGGCCACGAAACCCAGTGCCTGCCCTCAAAATGCCTGGCAGAGACTCGGGACAGAGGATCTAGGGGCCCAGGCTCTGGCTGCGCAGTCTCTAGAGAAAGGGAATTATTCTTGAGTACACACTTCCCTCTTCCCATCTCCATCACTCCTGCCTTGGGCTTCTCCCTGCAGTACCAGCCCCACTCTGAGCTCCCTGGTGGACTCCCAGGCCAGTAAGACGCTGCCCATCCCAACCAGCGCTCCCATCGCTCTCTCCTCCACGGGGAAGCCCGTTCTGGATGCAGGTAATGGTCCCAGCCCACCCCCCGCTACTCCCAGGAGGGGCTTCCTCCTGGGGAAGGGAGATGAGGAGGAGCCAGGAGGGAGCGTCTCCTTTGTGGGTATGGCCTGAGAAGGGGGATCAAGGTTGACTCCAGGTTCTGGCTTCTTGAGTTGGGGCTGTGGCTCTGGCACTTGCTAGTGACTATTCTTGTTTTTTTTTTGAAGCAAAGTCTCACTCTGTTGCTCAGGCTGGAGTGCAGTGGCACCCATCTTGGCTCACTGCAACCTCCACCTCCCAGGTTCAAGAGATTCTCCTGCCTCAGCCTCCCGAGTAGCTGGTTTTACAGGCGCTTGCCACCACGCCCGGCTAATTTTTTGTATTTTTAGTAGAGACAGGGTTCTGCCATGTTGTCCAGGTTGGTCTCAAACTCCTGACCTCAGGTGATCGACCCGCCTCAACCTCCCGAGGTGCTGGGATTACAGTGGTGTGAACCACTGCACCTGGCTGCTAGTAACTATTCTTTAATTCTTGTAGGCAAGAATTTTTTTTCACAGCTTCATCCTCATGGCTCATAATTGCTACTCAGAAAATAGGTCTCTGTTGATGGATTTCATGACTTTGACTAGTTGTCCTTTGAGCCTCAGTTGTCTCATCTGTAGAATGGTAATGGCAGAGACCACGCAGGGTTGTAAACAGTGTAGCATTGTAGACGGCCTCTGTAAGAGTTAGTTCTTAGGCCGGGCGCGTTGGCTCATGCCTGTAATCCCAGCACTTTGGGAGGCTGAGGTGGGTGGATCATGAGGTCAGGAGTTTGAG
Source organism: Macaca thibetana thibetana (assembly GCF_024542745.1). Lineage (NCBI taxonomy): Eukaryota > Metazoa > Chordata > Mammalia > Primates > Cercopithecidae > Macaca > Macaca thibetana. The sequence continues at coordinate 11,323,073 of NC_065578.1, forward strand.
ACCAGCCTGGCCAACATGGTGAAACCCCGTCTCTACTAAAAATACAAAAATTAGCCAGGTGTGGTTGTGCGTGCCTATAATCCCAGCTACTCAGGAGGCTGAGGCAGGAGAATCGCTTGAACCCGGGAGGCGGAGGTCTCAGTGAGCCGAGATCGCACCACTGCACTCCAGCCTGAGCGACAGACTGAGAATCCGTCTCAAAAAACCAAAAGAAAAACCAAAAAACAAAAAACAAAAAACCCCAAGAGTTAGCGCTTATGGAATGATGCCAGGCTACTCATTTTAGGACTTGCAGTTCTAGTGGCTGACACGAGGTGGCAGTAGTGCTCAGGCCAGTGTTTCTGAAAATACGGTCCTGTCTGGCAACATTGGCACCAGCTGGGAACTTGTTAGGAAAGCAAATTGTGGGTTCCATCCAAGACCTAGAGAATCAGAAACTGCACTTTAACAAGATCTCCGGGGCACTCATACGCACATTAACATTTGAGAAGCACTTAACTGGCATATACTACTTTTTTAACATCTGAACATGGACTTCAATAAAGTGCAATCACTAGCTCTATGACCTCTGTAAGGGACAAAAGGGGAAAAGGAAGCGAGTTCAGTACCATGGTGTAAAGAAGTGGATCCAGATAGGGGTTAAGAGCGTGGGTCCTGGAGTCCACCCGGCCTGGCCTGGCCTGGGCTGGGGCTCTACCACTTACTCTCAGGGTGACCTTGGACAGGTTAACGAACTTTCGTGAGCCTTGGCTCCCCTCATTTTTAAACTGAAGGTAGTGATGGTGCCTAGGGCCTAGGGTTGGGGATCATTCATTCAGGGAATGCTTGTGGGGCGTGTTTATGTGCAGAGAGGACTCCATGCCTGCCCTCATCAAGTGGGTCTAGAGGGTTGGCTGGGAGGGGACTGGGTTCAACCCCTTCCTTCCCCTCACTGCTTGGCCCTCCCCACCCTGACTCCGGCCACACCAACAGTGCTGCCAGATGCTGGTCACACCGGGGCCTCCTCCACAGTCCCCAAGTTTTGGTCTGTTGGACCTCGATTCCTTTGTTCTGGCTCCTAGACGCCTCCATTTCTCACCCTCTAGACACAGTTTGCCCTTATCTCAGCCTTAAATAGTTAATCAGCTTCCTGGAGCCAGGTGAGGGAGGGCTGGATGAGATACAGCCTTGGCTTGGAAAGGACCCGGTGTTGTTAGCCATGATGGAAGCTGTGTCCCAGGAGAAGGAGGAAGTAGTCTGGGGCTGGGGCTGTCCTGTGTGGTTGCAGTGAGGCAAAGAGTGCGGGGTGTCTCTGTGTTCCAGGGCCAGTGCTCTTCTGGGTGATCCTGGTGCTGGCTGTGGTGGTCGGCTCCAGCACCTTCCTCCTGTGCCACCGGAGGGCCTGCAGGAAGCGAATTCGCCAGAGTAAGTGGCTGTGTCCTTGGGGCCTTGGGGAGGACAGGTTGCTCTCTGCCAGCCTGGCCTGGGTCCTTTCCCTGCCTGCTCCTGCCCTCTGTGGCCACCATCCCCAGCCTTCCTCTTGGTGTCGTTTCAGAGCTCCACCTGTGCTACCCGGTCCAGACCTCCCGGCCCAAGCTAGAGCTTGTGGGTGAGTGTCCAGCTGTCCAAAGGGGCTGCCCGAGCCAGAGGAACACAGGGCAGCTCTAGGCCCGGGGCGTGGGCTCCAGAGACTGAACTTCTAGCCCAGCCTCGAGGCTCCCTGTCTGTGGCTGCTGTGGCATTCTGTACATCTGTAGGGATGTAATGCGGGTGAAACTCATGCATGTGGAGAATGCAATGAGGTGAAGACTGGACTGGGTGTGAGGACTGCGTGGCTTGCCCAGAGCAGCACCTGGATGGATGCTGGCATGAACGTTTAAAAGTCTATCTTGTCTTTCACTTTTTCCTCCAGTATCCCCAGGGGGTATTCCCGCCAGCCTTCCCTTCCTCTCTACATTCTACCCTCCCTTTCTCCCTCTCCCTCCTTCCCTTTCTCTTTCCCCTCTCTCCCCCTCTTCTACCAGCTGGTGATCAGCCCAGGGGCAGGAGGGGAAAGGAGCACATGTGGCAGGAGGGACCCTGGTTCTGCCACTTACAAGCTGTGTGACCCCGAGTGAGTTACTGAATTGCTCTGTGTCTCAGTTTCCTCATTTGGAAAATGTGATGGTAGAACCTACTTCAGAGGCTTGGCCTGTGCATTCATCAAGGCCGGGCTGTGAAGCGCATCGTGGAGTACCTGCCTGCAGTCGGCGGCTGCTGCCTGTTGACAGGCCGGCCTGTGTCTGGGGCTTTTTCCTCCCTGGAAGCTTCAGGCCTTCTGGAGTCCTGGGTGCTTCTGACCCCCCTCCCTGGTCCCTGCACTCTGATCCCTGCCCAGCCTCCGGGCCAGCTCTTCCAGGCAGCCCTTGGGAGCTGGGACCCTCCTCACCTGTCCAGGCAGGGGCATCTAGACAGCGCGTGTCTTCCAGCTCTCACCTGGAGCAGTGGGCTCCTAGCCATCTTGTGCCGAGCACCTTCTCTCTCCTGGGCAGCCCCTTCCAGGCAGGCCAGGGTCTTCCTCAGCACCGCATGGCATGGATTGAGTGCTGGGCTCTGATGGGGGAATTGTCTGAGCCTTCCTTTCTGATTTGCAAGGTGGGCTCCCATAGAGGCCTCCTGCACTCCCCCAGTGATGACCTTTGTTCTGCAAGGAGGAGACGGGGCTCAGCGAGGTGGACGGCTGGCCCAGGGCTACACAGCCTGGCAGTGGCACAGCCAGCCTCAGGCACCGGTCCTAGGGGTTTTGGTTTGTAAAGGGCTCAGCCCTGTCCCCTCTTCCTTCCCCCCGCCAGCTCTGTCCACCACCCGAATGCCCACCCAAGAGCCACGTGCTCAGCGTAAGACCAGGTCCTGGCCCGTCCCCCGATCTCCCCAGGACCCTTGGAGAGGCCCTTGCGTAGGCTGACTCTTGACTTGGGCACAAAAACACAGTCCACTGAGGCATGTTTTGAATTTGATGAGTTTCACAAGCGAGCGCTTGTGGTCCCTGTGCCAGGGGGGGTTTTTGTGTTTTGATAGTTTCAAGCCTGTTTCCATGACCTGTCAGGCTGCGTGTCTCATTGAAACCGGCATTTGCTTTCTTGACATTTTTCTAGTATTAGAATTTCCATTGCCGTCAGTTTATTTTTTTTCTTCAAACCTCTGTGAGAGCAGTTTTGTTACAAGAAGAAAAAAAGAAAGAAAACACCTTCCCCTAAGAAGCCAGATCTGCAAAGAACTGAGCCCCGAGACTCGATGGTGGACGTCCTATCTCAGGTCGTTTTTGACCCTCTGGCTTCTTCTGGTGGGCCCTTGGGGTCTGGGTTCCCAGGCCCAAGATGGACAGAAAGTGAAGCCGAGACAGGCAAGCTCACAGGGCACAGGGTGAGAACGGACCGAGCTGGCTGTATGCCCATTTCCCTCCCGAGCCGTGGGTGGCGAAGGAGGGAAGGAGAACTGGTTCATTGGTTCATTCGTTCATCTATTCACATGGTCTTCACTGTGCACTTCCTCCGTGCAGGCTCTGTGCCGGGCCCAGAAGCTGTCCTAGCTCCCTCCAAGCTTTTAGACTAATTCCAACTGCCTTCAGAGGCCAAAGGCAGGCAGGATGGGAGCGTGTGCCCCTTGGCCTCCCACATCCCAGACCTGGGGCAGAGGGTGCTCCTGGTTCCTTTGAGCAGTGAGCGCATCAGGGATCTGTGGTGCATGCAGGTGCGATGAGATACTTGCCAACCAGCCCTCGAGTTGATCTGACCTTCCCGCGTGTGTCCTCGGTGACAGGCATTTGCAGAGCGCACACGTGATCTCATCTACTCCTCCAGTGGCCTGTGAGGTACCTACTGTTATCCCCGTTGCACAGATTAGCAGCCTGAGGCACAGGATGATGAAGTAATTTAAGGCCACACGCTGGGTGAGCAGGAGGACGGGGATTTTATTGTGGTTGTTGAGATGTTTGTAAAACAATTTTTCACCCTTGGCACCATTGACATTTGGGAATGGATCATTCTTTGCTGCAGAGCGCTATCCTGTAGGACATTCTGCAGCCCCTCTAGATGCCAGCAACACCCCCTACTTGGGACAACCAAAAATGTCTCTAGACATTGCCACGTGGCCCCCGGGGAGAAACTACTCCTGGTTGAGAACCACCGGTCTAAAATTCTTTTCTTTTTTTTTTTTTGAGACAGAGTCTTGCTCCGTCGCCCAGGCTGGAGTACAGTGGTGCAATCTGGGTTCACTGCAACCTCCGCCTCCCAGGTTCAAGTGATTCTGCTGCCTCAGCTCCTGAGTAGCTGGGATTACAGGCATGTGTCACCACGCCTGGCTAATTTTTGTATTTTTAGTAGAGGCAGGGTTTCACCGTGTTGGCCAGGCTGGTCTCGAACTCCTGACCTCATGATCTGCCCGCCTCGGCCTCCCAAAGTGCTGGGATTTACAGGCGTGAGCCACCATGCCTGGTCTTAAAATTCTTTTAATCCTTCATTTTTATGAGCACTTGAGTCATTTTCTATTATTCCAAGGAGATTTAGGTTGAAAGAAATTCTTTTTTGTTTTGAAACAGTTTCAGACTTACAGAAATGGTATAAGTATGAAGAATTTATTTTGACCTGAACCATTTGAGAGTAACTGACTGACTGGACGTCTCTCACCCCGAAAACTTTAGTGTGTGTTTCAGACAAACAAGGGTGTATTTTACACTATATAGTAAGGATCGTCAGAATCAGGGAATTCATACTGATACATGACACACAACGAATTCTCAGGCCCTGTTCAAGTTTCTTTATTTGCCCCAATAATGTCCGTTATAGCAGAGGACTCCAGCTCAGGGCCACGTGTTACATTTGCTTGTCTGGTTTCTCGAGTCTCCTTCTGTCCGGATCCATTCCCCAGGCGTTTCTTTCACTTTCTTGGGAAGAGCGCAGGCTGGTGATTTCGTGGATGCTCCTTGCTTTGGGTTTGTCTAGTGTTTTCTCCCGAGTGGATTCAGGTCACGCATTTTGGGCTGGAAGGTCCCAGGAGTGATGCTGGGCTCTCCTCTCTCGGGGCGTCCTGCCAGGTTTCGATTTGTCCCTTTCCTGGTGCTGTGCACTTTGAGTGCTTGACCGAGGTGATGTCTGCCGGGCCTCTCCACTGTGAGGTCTCCATTTGCTCCTCGGTCATTACTGTCTTTAGGAGCGTTACTTTGAGACTATGTCAATAGCCCATTCTTCAGCAGACCCTCATTTTCTTTTCTTTTCTTTTCTTTTTTTTTTTTTTTTTGAAACGGGGTCTGGCTCTTTCACCCAGGCTGGAGTGCAGTGGCATGATCTCGGCTCACTGCCACCCCCGCCTCCCGGGTTCAAGCAATTCTCCTGCCTCAGCTCCCGAGTAGCTGGGATTACAGGCATGTGCCACAATGCCTGGCTAATTTTTTGTATTTTTAGTAGAGATGGGGTTTCACCATGTTGGCCAGGCTAGTCTCGAACTCCTGGCCTCAAGTGGTTCTTCCGCCTTGGCCTACCAAAGTTCAGGGATGACAGGCGTGAGACACCGTGCCCAACCCGTAACTTTATTTTCTTCACTTACATCTTTATATCTGTATGGATTCATGGGCTCCTATTCTGTTCAATGGGTTATAATCTCTTATCATCATTTTTTATTTTGATGCTCAAATGGTCCCAGATGAGGTCAGGGAGAGCCCCTTTAAGCCGGCTCTTGTGTGCTTTGGTATATCCTCATCCTGTGCTTTCAGCATGTCCCTATTCTGAAATGTTCCCAGTTTAACTTGTGCTCTCCTGCCCCGGCACTGGAATCAGCTCTGTCTCCAAGGAGCCCGAGGTTTGCATTGAGGGGTACCTGTTGCCAAAGCCTAGCTGAACCTCTGTGCTAAACTCCCCCCTTGGGCCTGTTCTGCTTCCCACAGCATTGGGGAATCACAGGCCAGAGAGGGGAGGGGACTAAAAGTGGAGAACAACAGGAATGGAAGGGACCGAGAGCTTTATATCACGCGTCAGAATGCACGTGCTCCGTGAGCGTGGCCTTCAGAGCAGCCTGTGACACCGTGCACTTGTACAGTCTGCCCAGCGTGGTCCTGGACTTGTGTCCTGGGGGTGCCAGACAGGCTACGAGAAGGTGGTGGTGATTCCAAAAAGCAAGGAAACCAATAAATAAGGCTAGTAGATTGAATCAGCATTTTTAGGGGAAGAGCAGTTGTGAAATCTGACCTCTGCACTTGGCAAGATTTGTTCTGGGTCTTTATCAGAATCCTGATGGGTTGTAACATGGCTCTAGTCCATGTCAGAGCCTTCCAGATTCCGCCTTTTTACCTCTGTGATTTTTACGCTTGTTTGGGAGAGTCAGTATCGAACTCTGACTTTCTATTCAGCGTGACGGAGTGCAGGGCCATGTTACCATCCTGGGCTTTTCCTGGACCTGCTGTGTGCTTGACAGCATCCTGGACACCTTGTTTTTAAAATATTTTAATTTTTAAAAATTCTCAGTAGGCCAGGCATGGTGGTTCACACCTGTAATCCCAGCACTTTGGGAGGCCAAGGTGGGCGGATCACCTGAGATCGAGAATTCAAGACCAGCCTGGCCAACATGGCGAAACCCCATCTCTACTAAAAATAAAAAAATTAGCCAGGCGTGGTGGCACACGCCTGTAATCCCAGCTACTGAGGCTGAGGTGGGAGAATTTCTTGAACCAGGGAGGCGGAGATTGCAGTGAGCCGAGATCATGCCACTGCACTCCAGCCTGAGCAACAGAGCGAGACTCTGTTCTAAGTGGCCTTCATTTTTATTTTTAAGTTTTTTTTTTTTTTTTTTGAGACAGGGTGTCACTCTGGAGCGCCATGGTACGATCATGGCTCACTGCAGCCTTGACCTCCTGGGTTCAAGTGATCCTTCAACCTCAGCCTCCCCAGAAGCTGAGACTACAGATACACACCACCACGCCCAGCTAACTTTTCTATTTTTTGAAGAGACCGGGTCTCCTTTTGTTGTGCAGGCTGATCTTGAACTCCTGAGCTCAAGTGATCTGCACACCTCGGCCTCCCAAAGTGCTTGGATTATAGGCGAGAGCCACTGTACCCAGCTAGTCCTCATTTTTTTTTTTTTTTGAGACAGAGTCTCACTCTGTTGCCCAGGCTGGAGTGCAATGGCACAATCTCAGCTCACTGCAAACTCTGCCTCCTGGGTTCCAGCAATTCTCCTGCCTCAGCCTCCCAAGTAGCTGGGATTATAGGCACGTGCCACCACGCCCATCTAATTTTTGTATTTTTAGTAGAGATGGGGTTTCACCAGGTTGGCTAGGCTGGTCTGGAACTCCTGACCTTGTTATCTGCCCACCTCAGCCTCCCAAAGTACTGGGATTACAGGCATGAGCCACCGCGCCCGGCCTCATTTTTAAAAATAGTTTTAGATGTACAGAAAATTGGAGAAGAGAGTACAGGAGTTCCCACATGCGCCACACCCAGTTTCCTCTGTGATTAGCATCTTACATCAGCATGGTTCATTTGTCAAAATATGTGAACCGTTATTGACACAGGATTACGAATGAAAGCCCACACTGTGTTCAGGGTTCTCTTGCATTGCCTAAGGTTCCAGGATCCCATCCAGGAACCCAGGTTACATTCAGTCATCGCGTGGCCTTAGGCTCCTCTGGCCTGTGACTGTTTCCCAGACCTTATTTCTTAAGACCAGTTTCCCTGATGGCCTTGGCAGTTTTTGAGGAGTATTGATCAGGTGTTTTGCGGGACGCCCATCTCCTGGGATCTGTCTGATGTCTTCCCCGTGATTAGACTGGAGTTATGCATTGGGGGAGGAAGACCACAGAGGTGAAATGTCATGCTCATCACATCAAATCTTGGCTGGGCGCAGTGGTTCATGCCTGTAATCCCAGCACTTTGGGAGGCCAAGGCAGGCGGATCACCTGAGGTCAGAAGTTTGAGACCAGCCTGGCCAACATGGTGAAACCCTGTCTCTACTAAAAATACAAAAATTAGCCAGGTGTGATGGCACACACCTGTAGTCCCAGCTACTTGGGAGGCTGAGGCAGGAGGATCACTTAAACCCCAGAGGCAGAGGTTGCACTGAGTCGACAATGTGCCACTACACTCCAGCCTGGGTGACAGAGCGAGAATCCATCTCAAAAAAAAAAAAAAAAAATCAAATCAACCTGATTTACCATTGGGCACCTTCACTTTTGAGCTCTCTTTTAATCTTCACAGAAAGCCCCAAAGTTGATGTGATTCATCCCATTGTCCAGCTAGGAGGACAGAGGCTTGGAGAAGGGCAGTAATACTGTGCTGGGTTTCACTGCCGAGGAGGCCTCTGCTCCGGGATGGCTAAGCGGCCTCATTGTTTTTGACATTTGGCTGGTTTTCAATTTGGGGGTGATTATAAACCTGCTGCTGTGCTCGGCCTTTTTGTTTCCTTTCGGGTTATTTCCTGAGGCTGTGTCCCCCAGGAGGGATGACTGGGTAAAATGTATAAGGTTTTTGTTGCCAGATGGCTCTTCAGAAAAATGGAACCAGCCTGCAGGCATGGGCAGCTCTGCCATCCTGTTCACCCACTTCCCCTTCAAGGCCAAGTTGTGTCATTTTTATTTGTTCTGTTTTGTGACTTTGTCACACTTTTTTTTTTTTTTTTTTTTTTTTTTCTGTTGGCCACCCCCAGTGACTTGGTACCAAAGAACACTTGGCTGCTTTTAAAACTCAAAATCACTCTGGAGGGACCATGATTTCGTTTCACTGACATCATTGTAAAGAATGTGCCTCGGCCGGACGCGGTGGCTCACGCCTGTAATCTTAGCACTTTGGGAGGCCAAGGTGGGTGGATCACGAGGTTAAGCGAGGTCAAGAGATCGAACCAGCCTGGCCAACGTGGTGAAACCCCATCTATACTAAAAATACAATTAGCCGGGCATGGTGGCGCACGCCTGTAATCCCAGCTACTCGGGAGGCTGAGGCAGGAGAATCGCTTGAACCCAGGAGGTGGAGGTTGCAGTGTGCTGAGATTGTGCCATTGCACTCCAGCCTAGGTGACAGAATGAGACTCTGTCTCAAATAAATACATACATACATACATACATACATACATACATACATAAAATAAAATTACCCCTGGCTGGGCGTGGTGTGGCTCATACCTGCCTGTAATCCCAGCACTTTGAGAGGCTGAGGTGGGCAGATCACCTGAGGTCAGGAGTTCGAGACCAACCTGGCCAACATGGTAAAACCCTGTTTCTACGAAAAATACAAAAATTAGCCGGGCGTGGTGACACACGTCGGAAATCCCAGCTACTTGCAAGAATTGCTTAAACCTGGGAGGCGGAGGTTGTGGTGAGCTGAGATCACGCCACTGCACTCCAGCCTGGGTGACAGAGTAAGACCCTGTCTCAAAAAACGAAAAAAGTATCCCTCAGAGTGTTTCCCAAACTCACCTAGTGTCCACACAGCATGTTCAAATGGTCAGTCTTGTGTGTGCTTTATCCTCCTTGTTGACTGAGCACTGGTGAACGTGTCTGCGAGGGCTCAGGGCTGGTGGCTCTCCAGAGCTGCTGATATCAGAGATGTGTGCAGGAGGCGGCGTGGCTGGCATACGGGCATCTTGGTGGCAGATTTGTCTGGCCAGGGATGCATGCCTGACAACAGCATATTCCAGATCTCCATAGGTAGCATTCTCAGGAGTGGTTAAAGGCTGGGCATCCCTGGAGGATGGTCTGCTCTGGGAATTGACTCGTCCCAGGATGGACTAGATGCCTGGATGCCCTCTCACCTTTCTCAGATGGCCAGTGAGCCAAGGTTAAATGTTAAATGTCAATATGTGCTTGGGCGTGACTGGCCCCTGTTTAATATGGGAGACCAATGGGAGTGGAGGGTAGAGGTTTGAGATGAGAAGATAGAGGTTGTACCTCGAGAATCATTGCATCAGCACCTGCTGAGCCCACAAAAGGATGGGATTGAAGGAAATGAGATAACCCGAGAGCGGTTGTCCTTCTCAAAGGCTGCCACCTGGGTGCTTTCAGGCACATGAAAGAGAAAATCGAAGTCCAGCTGGAGTCAGGAGGGCTCCACAGCAGACTGGCTTCGGGCGTGTCCCAGGCAGGGTCTAGGTAGCATCTGCAGGATCCATCATCCTCTCTCCATCACCTGCTTGAGGTCCTCCATGTGGGTTTTGCCTGGTGTTCCAGGGAGTTCGGGGCTCTCCACACCCTGGAGACAGCAAGGTAGGGGCAGCAGCCACAGACCAACCTCTGACCCAGTGGAAGCCTCCTGGGCTCCGGTTGGGCCTGTGCTTCTCGTGAACCAATCCTTGCATGTATGCGGGGGTGGGGGTTGGGAGAGCAGTTCAGTGTGTTCACTGGTTTAGTCATTAGGAATGAGAGTGGCAGCCAGGTGTAGTGGCTCATGCCTATAATCCCAGCACTTTGCAAGACCGAGGCGGGCAGATCACTTGAGGTCAGGAGTTCGAGACCAGCCTGGCCAACATGGTGAAACCCCATCTCTACTGAAAATACAAAAAAATTAGCTGGGGTTGTTGGCATGAGCCTGTAATGCCAGCTACTCGGAAGGCTGAGGCATAAGAATCGCTTGAACCCAGGAGGCGGAGGTTGCATTGAGCCGAGATTGCACCACTGCATTCCAGCCTAGGCGACAGAGCGAGATTCCATCTCAAAAAAAAAAAAAAAAAAAAAAAAGGGAATGAGAGCGGCCGGGGGAGAAAGGTGGTCCCCTGTCCTCCATCTGCCACTGGAGAAGTGAGCATTGGGAAGTGAGTCTCCTTGCCTTCGGCTGGGGTGGGTGCTGACTCTGAAACCCATCCGGGCTCTCCAGACTGAGGACTTACCCCTGGGCTGAGTTCAGCACCACCTGTGATCCAGGAGGACCATTTGCCAATAGGTGGGGCAGGCAGGGCCGGGGGCTGCCAGACTCTCCTTGGTGAAGTTGCTGCTCTTGCTTTTTGCAGATTCCAGACCCAGGAGGAGCTCAACGGTAAGTACCCTTCCCTTGCCCCCACCTCAGCTTTGTGCCCCTAAATCTGATTCCTTCCCTAACAGATCTGAAGTTTTGAGAGCTGCTGGGGGAAGGGGGAAGGGAGAGGGAGGGGACAGAAGGGCCATTTCCTTCCCACAGTGCCCAGGGTGCAGGCCCCTGCTGCAAGTTCAGGCTGAGTCTGCCCCACCGCAGGGACCTCTGTGCACAGGGGCCTCGCCTGGGGCCTCAGCCAGGCCTTGGCTAAGGATGGATAGCCCCACCCTCACAGCAGCCTCCAACTCCTGGCCCAGCCTGCCGGGAATTTCCAGAAGGGCCTGCAGACAGTGGATTTCGTTTGAGCCACTTTTGGGTACCAGGTCTGGTCAGGAGAAAGACTGTGTTCATTTCCCCCTTTTCTCTACTCTTCCGTGAATCTCATCCTCCAAGCTAGATGACAGAGCAGGTGGCTGTGGTCCATTCCTTTTTTTTTTTTTTTTTTCATTTATCAATTCTTCCATTACTTTCTTTTAATTCAGGCATTCATACAGTAAGAAGGGTTTCTGTCCTTTCAGTTTTCAATATAATATACAGAACCATAATACTAGTTCAGTTTCAAATTATGGGGGATCACATTCGAATACGTTTGGATGTGACAAGTGGCTGTTACAATACTGAGAAATTTCGTGAAAGAGGTATTCGACAATTTGTAAGGTAATCAAATATATTTTTGCTGCATAGGCCAACGCATTAATAGTAACTCGTTTTAAAATGCAGTCTTTTGGCCGGGCACCATGGCTCACACTTATAATCCCAGCATTTTGGGAGCCTGAGGTGGGCAGATCACCTGAGGTCAGGAGTTCAAGACCAGGCTGGCCAACATAGTGAAACTCCGTCTCTACTAAAACTACAAAAAGTATCTGGATGTAGTGGCACACGCCTGTAGTCCCAGCTACTCGGGGGGCTGAGGCAGGAGAATTGCTTGAACCTGGGGGACAGAGGTTGCAGTGAGCCGAGATTGCACCACTGCTTTCCAGCCTGGGTAACAGTGAGACTCCATCTCAAAAAAAAAGCAGTCTTTTAGCCTTCATATTACTATAAAAGAGTATTCAAGATTATGTATTAATGTTGGTGCCATTTGCCATTAAAAGTAATGGCAAAAACGTGATTGCTTTTGCACCAATCTAAAAGATATGTTGTCTGTGCCTTGAGAATCCTTGCGTCAGCACGGGCATCCCTGCCTCCTCTGAATTACTCGAACTCACTCCATTTCGAAGGCATCAGGACATTTCATGAGGCCACTTCTTTACCCTTACCTGTAACAGTCAAAAACTAAACTGACACTTTCCTCATGACATAGCTGTTTTTAGAATGCATGAGTGTGATCATAAAAGATTATTTTCCAGGATATTGGGGCTGGGGAGCCGGAGGGGCTGTTCCAGGAGACGGGGGGCCTAGAGCTGGTACTTACAGACTTTGGTGCTTATGAGTGTGGATTATGGACCAGATGCCAGGGTTCAAATCCCAGCTCAGATACTTACTGATGGTATAACCCTGGGCGAGTTACTTGACTCCTCTGTGCCTTGGTTTCCTCATCTGTAAAATGGGAAGGGGGCTGTTACCCACCTCATACGGTGGTTGTGAGGATTAATGTATGTCTTTAACATAGGTCTTTAGGACAGGGCCACGGACGTGGTGAGCACCCTGTGAGTTGCTGACTGTTACCCAGTTAAAAGCAACAGACTTCACCCAGAAAGCTGAGAAGCCCAGGGCAGCTCATGGCAGCTTTAAAGCAGAAAGGGAGACTCACTGGGGTCTGTAGAGATGGCAGAAAAGGGGCCTCCCAGTTCAGAGACTGAACTGCGGTAGCACGCATTCCCCTCCCACAGCAGTTCGAGAGTGGTACGTTTGTGACAAAACCCAGTGCGGAAGAGCTGGGGTTAATGAGCCTGCCACCGAAGGAGACCTGCCGCAACGTGGGGGCAGCCTGCCCGGAGAGCCTGCCGCTGTGGGATGCCAGCCCGGCCGGGGGCCCCTCGTCCCCCAGGGACCTTCCTGAGCCCCGGGTGTCCACGGAGCACACCAATAACAGGATTGGTGAGTCAGCCTGTTTTGGGAGGTCCTCTGCAGCCCAGGCGCAGATGGGAGATGAGTACGGGGCCCTGGGCCCTGGAAGGGACCTGGAGACCCTGGAGCCGAGAGGGCCAGCAAAGGAGAGGCATAGATTCTTCACCCCAATTTAAGTTTCTGTAAGTAGGGACAGCAAGGGTACTTACCTCATAGGCCATTGCGCGAATTCATGAGCCAGTGCGCATGAGGTGCCTGCTGTCACTCATGTAAAAAATGAACGCCACCCCAGCCCCCAACACCGAGCGCCCGAGGGGACAGGAAGAAGATGTGCCAGTGGTCATAGGACCTGCCACTTGTCTGGCGCATTCCGGGCACTGTGCAGGCGCCATCTCTTCATCTCTGATTGTCTCACCACCTGCTTTGGAGGGTGTCTTTCTCCCCATTTTACAGTTGGGGAAACTGTGGCTCAGAGGGAGAAGGGATTTTCCGCATCGCATGGCTACTGAGTGGCACAGCTGGGACTCGCCCCTGTGTCTCCTGGGCCCTGAAGCCTTTGGTTTGTCCATGTTACCACCCACCCTCTGCAGAAGCAGGAGGCCAGATGGGGCCCAGATGTCCAGAGCTTCGCAACGGCAACTGCCACCAGCCTGGACAGACATCTGCTTTGGCCTCCTGTGGGCCTCCCTGCCTCTGTTCTTGCTTCTCGTCACCTTGGTACAACTAGGGCATTTTTCCCAGAATATATACCTGGCTGTATTGCACCCCTGCTGAAAAGCCTCCAGTGGCTTCCCATTCCCTGTGAGATGAATTCCAGCATTCCCATTCCAGCACTCAAGGCTGACAGTAAGTTGTAGCTCCCCCACCAGACTCACCTACCTTCTGACCCCACAGTCTGCCCCCTCCCTCGCGGCAGTCTCCTGAATTTACAGACCCCTGTCTCACGTCTGAGCTTCTCAGTGGGAGCTGCCCCCTCGCCTGAAACAGCCAACTCCACTTCCTTGAATCCAGTTAATTCTGCATTTCCTGGGGACCCTGCTTATTTGCCTCTTCCTCCAGGAAGCCTTCTGTGCCCTCTCCACTGTGCTATGCTCCCTGAGAACCCGGGCCTCCCCTACCCGGTGTCCTAGCACCCAGCGGTGTGACTGCGTGTTTATAGCCCTTCCTCCACCTCCACCTGGCTTTGTGCTCCCTGTGGGCAGGGCCTTGGTGGACCCCATCTCTGTCACCTCTGGAAGGGCAACTGGCACTGGGATGATACTGAAGAGTCACTTGTAATTGTCCTGTGCATTTCTATGGCAGACGGTGGTGGCCAGAACTCTTCAGGGCAGTCATCTTCTCTTTTTATTTTTCAGCCTCCTGAGTAGCTGGGATTATGGGTGAGTGTCACCACGCCTGGCTAATTTTTTGTAGTTTTAGTAGAGATGGGATTTCACTATGTTGGCCAGGCTGGTCTCGAACTCCTGGCCTCAAGGTGATCTGCCTGCCTTGGCCTCCCAAAGTATAGGCATGAGCCACTGTGCCCAGCCTGGGCAGTTTTTTGTAACAAACTGAAACTTCTGAAATGGTAGCTTTTAGTAAGTTTTATTTGAAAAGTATGTATTTTGGGAAATACCATCAAAGGCTTCTTCAGAATTCCTAAGAAGTCCTGATTGGAACACCTGAGTGAAGTGCCTGCAATCCCAGGGGTGGGGTTCAGAGGGTGTTTGATGGGGAGGAGAAGGAAGTACTAGGCTCCCAGGCGGCTGGCTCAGGTGTGGGCTGCCCTCCCACGGCATGGCCTGCAGGCCTTGCTAGTGAGTGGATTGGGGGCCACCTCCACCATGATGGGAAGGGCGGGCCTTGGAGGTTCTCTCAGGCACCCAAGACATAGGCACCTCCCTTGTCCTCCTGATGCCAGCCCAGGGGAGCGTTCTCCCTTCCCATCCAGTTCCCAAGAGGGGTCACACTGGGGTCATACATCATCCCTCTCCCCCTGGGAACCGAGCAAGAGAAGAACCCCTTTCCCCACAACTTCCTCCCCTGCCCTCCCCACCTGGCCAAGATGAATTCCCTGGACTCTGGAGCTCCGGGGAGGGGGCAGGAAATCCATGCAGCCCTCAGAAGCCACTCCCACAGCCTAGGGGGTGGGCAGCCTGTGATGGGGGCAGAGCCGGAGCGGGGCAGACCGCTCGTGGCCGGATCTGAAATTCCCAGACCCTCTGTCACTTCTGAGCTCAGTGGGAGCAGCTTCCTCACCCGGAGCAGCCAATTCCACCGCCTTGAATCCAGTTAATTCCGGATGTCCTGGGGACTCCTGCTCATTTCCCTGAGGAATGTGAGGGGACCAGCCTGTCCCCAGCTTTGGCTGCTTCTCCTTCATCCAGCACCCCCACCCTCACTTCCCTGCCACCTGACCCCACCCACCTCTCATCTTCTCTGCCCATCCCCCTCTGGGCCTTCTCTCCCCTCCTAGGGTCTCCTCTCTCACCACCCCCGGCCCCCATCTTTTGCCCAGCCCTCTATAGGACTCCTAGGGCCGGGAGCCCACAGGCCTTGATGGAGTTGTGGGAAGTGCTGAAGCCCTGCTCTGTTTTGGGGTCTGTGGGGGTGCCCAGCCCACAGCCTGTCCCACACGCTGGGCCTTCTCCTCTTGCTGCTGTTTGGCATACTTCTCTCTTTCCCGGGGTGTTCAAAACCAAAACAGAAGAGCCAGCGTCATGCAGGAGGGTTGAGGGTAAGGGCGACTCGAGAACCTTTTGGGGTTCCTGAATCCGAAGGGTACAACTGCATTACCCAGAGAGGCAGGGGTCCCTGCACACCCACCCCACCCCACCCCTCAAGTTCCCTCTTAAGCTTCCCCATTCTGGCCTCCAGAGTCCATTGCAAAACAGCCAGGAGCCAGCCCACCCTGAGCCAGACACCATCGCTGGGCAGAGGCCAGGCTTCCCCACTCCCCAGCTCCTGGGCCACTGAACTCCCCTGAGCCTCCGTGTCCCCTCTATCACAAGGTCACACCAGAAGCCCCCACATCAGACTGGCGAGGACCGGCCATCTGTCCAAGCTCCCACCGTATGCTCGCAGCACAGCCACGCAGGCTGCAGGCAGGAGATCGGCTCTGGGCAGTAAGCCCTGAAATTCACGGCCTGAGCCAGACTGTCTCAATCATGGCCTGCCGGAAGCTATTGAGGGGGCTGGGGTTTCTGCAGGATGTGACCGGCTGGCTGAGTTTGCCCAGACCAAGGGGGCTCTCAGGACGCGGGACTTGCAGTACTAAAACCAGGAGTGTTCCCGGGCAAGCTGGACAAGTTGGTTACCCGGGTTTGGGCTGCAGGCACGTGGATGGGAGCAGAAAGGGCCGCCAGGGGGAGTGGGCGGTTTTTTCGGGATTTCTCCTAACTACTTGGCAACCTTGGGCAGGTCCTTTAACGTCTCCTGGCTTCAGGTTCCTATCTATAAATGGGAATCTTGATGGGGTCTGCCTTGCAGGAGGGCTGAGGACCCAGCAGCTGGGGTGTGGAAAGCGCTTGGCTCTGCTGTGTCTGCTTGTGCTCTGGTTACCCACGGCTTTGCCTGTTTTTGTCCACTGTTTACTTTCTCTCCCACCCTGTACTCTTCTTCCCTACCCATCCCCAAAGAAGTGCTGAGAAAATCCTAAGTACAAGTGGACTGGTTCTTAACTCCTCAAGGCCCAGCTCCTAGTTGTTCTATTTCCTCTGAACCCCCAGGATGCCTGTAAGGTGTGTCAGAGAGGCTGTGCCGTCAGCCTGAGGCCACCCAGCAGGCATGCCAGCACTGGGCCTCGGCCCCTTCTCTGCCTCTTTGCTCCCATCCTGGCTGGTGCTGTGGTCTCCCTCGCTCACCCATCTTTTTGCCTTGCAGAGAAAATCTACATCATGAAGGCCGACACTGTGATCGTGGGAACTGTGAAGGCTGAGCTGCCAGAGGGCCAGGGCCTGGCGGGGCCGGCAGAGCCCGAGTTGGAGGAGGAGCTGGAGGCGGACCATGCCCCCCACTACCCCGAGCAGGAGACAGAACCGCCTCTGGGCAGCTGCAGTGATGTCATGCTGTCCGTGGAAGAGGAAGGGAAAGAAGACCCCTTGCCCACAGCTGCCTCTGGAAAGTGAGGCCTGGGCTGAGCTGGGGCTAGGAGGGCAGCAGGGTGGCCTCTGGGAGGCCAGGGTGGCACTGTTGGCACCAAGCTTGGGGGCAGAGGCCCATCTGGCCTGAACTGAGGTTCCAGCATCTAGTGATGGACCGGCCTGTCATTGCAGGGGGCTGGTGGTCTCTGCTTGTATCCCCCACTTAGCTGTCCCCTGACCCAGAGCCTAGGGGATCCGGGGCTTGTACAGAAGAGACAGTCCAAGGGGACTGGATCCCAGCAGTGATGTTGGTTGAGACAGCAGACAGATGGCAGGATGGGCACTGCCGAGAACAGCATTGGCCCCAGAGCCCTGGGCATCAGACCCTCACCACCAGGCACAGAGCCCACTGAAGGAGAGGCTGTGAGGCCGGCTCCCAGCGGCCCTGTAACCCTACCCTCCTCTCTCCCTGGACCTCAGAGGTGACACCCATTGGGCCCTTCCGGCATGCCCCCAGTTACTGTAAATGTGGCCACCAGTGGGCATGGAGCCAGTGCCCGTGGTTGTTTCTCCTGGGTCAAAAGGGAAGTCAAGGGATGGGGCGTCGTCAGCTGGCACCGTCTCTGCTGCAGCAGCCACACTGTAATCTGTGCTGGCACGGGGGCCCCTGCCTGGGCTGCAGGACCCTCCTGGTGCTGCCCACCTTCCCTGTCCTGTAGCCCCTTGGTGGCCTAGGGCCCAGGATCAAGTCACTCATCTCTGAATGTCCCCACCAATCCCCACCACAGCAGGCGCCTCGGGTCCCAGATGTCTGCAGCCCTCAGCAGCTGCAGACCTCCCCTCACCAACCCAGAGAACCTGCTTTACTTTGCCCAGGGACTTCCTCCCCACGTGAACATGGGGAACGTCCGGCCCTGCCTGGGGTCCTTGACCACTCTCTGTGGGCCCCACCCGCTCTGTCCTGGGAAATGAAGAAGCATCTTCCTTAGATCTGCCCTGCTTGCAAATCCACTAGCACCGACCCCGCCAGCTGGTTCCGGCTCTGCACCCGTTGGGGTGCGGACGTCGAGAGGCACCACGGCCTCACCCAGGCATCTGCTTTACTCTGGACTGTAGGAAACAAGACTGTTTGGAGGTTCCATCAGGATTTTGGGTGTTTCACATTTCACACTAAGGAGTAAAGCGGCCGTGACTTCCAGTCGGCTGGCCAGCCTGCTGGCTCCCCAGGGCCTTCAGATGTGTATGCAAATAAATGATAGATGAGGATGAGTCTTGAAGTTGCGGGCAGCCTGGAGACTCGTGGACTTACCGCCTGGCGGCAGGCCCGGGAAAACTGCTGTTTACTCATCGGCCAGCCACGTGCTCTCTGGAGGAAGTGGTAGTTTCTGAAACTGCTCAGATGTTTTGGGGAAAGTTGGAGAAGCCATGGCATTGCGAGAGATGGTTACACCAGAACCTGGACATTGGCCAGAAGCTTAAGTGGGCAGACACTGTTTGTCCAGTGTTTGTGCAAGGATGGAGTGGGTGTCTCTGCATCACCCGCAGCCGTGGCTGTAAGGCACACTGTAAGACACACGCCTGCGAGGCAGGGCAGTCTGGCGCCCGTGATGGGAGGGATTGACATGTTGTAACTAAATAATGCACTTCCTCACCCAGTGGCCCTTCACACAACTTTTGAATCTCTAAAAATCTATAAAATCCTTAAAAACAAAGAACTGTAAGGCTGAGGACATGATCATTGAAATTGACAGTATATTATTAATAGAAACCCTGAGTATATTATTAATAGAACCTCTGGGAGTCTCCCCACAGAGCAGGGATTCCCGCTGCACCCCCAGACACTACAGTGGCCAGTCTCTGGTGGATTGGATATTTCTGGGGCTGGGAGCCCACTTCCTGCTGGGGCAGCCCTTCTCATTGCTGGAAGATTTTCCTTATCACTCGAGGCGAATTCTTTCTCCGTGTAATTGCTACTCCCTGGTCCAAAGCCTGCCCTTTGAGGACACTCAGAATAAAGCCACAGTTGGCCAGGCGTGGTGGCTCACGCCTGTAATCCCAGCACTCTGGGAGGCCGAGGTGAGTGGATCACCTGAGGTCAGGAGTTCAAGACTAGCCTGGCCAACTTGGTAAAACCTCATCTGTACTAAAAATATAAAAATTAGCCAGGTATGGTGGCAGGCACCTGTAATCCCAGCTACTCAGGAGGCTGAGGCAGGAGAATCGCTTGAACCTGGGAGGTGGAGGTTGGAGCAGTGAGCTGAGATCGTGCCACTGCACTCCAGCCGGGATGACAAGAGTGAGACTCCGTCTCAAAAAAATAAATAAAAATAAGGCCACTATTGTCACAAGGCTCCCTTTAGGTATTTGTGGAAAGGTTTCTGGGCCTTCCCACAGCCTTCTTTCCTCTGGACTGGGCCGAGCAGCCCCATAGCTTTGGAGAAGGGAGTCTCCAAGGAACAGTGTGAGAGCCCAAGCCTTGGGAGGCAGAGGGAGGACTACAGGTATCTGGGAGCCTTGGGAGGAAGGGGAGGACTACAGGTATCTGGGAGCCTTGGGAGGAAGGGGAGGACCACAGGTATCTGGGAGCCTTGGGAGGAAGGGGAGGACCACAGGTATCTGGGAGCCTTGGGAGGCAAGGAGAGGACCACAGTATCTGGGAGTGTTGGACTTCTGTGTCTGAGCTGGAAGGAGCCCAGCCTGCCTCCCTGGGCACAGCTCAGTGGCACTTTAGGGCCAGCCTCCACCCCAGGCAGCCAGCCTGAGGCCCCCTCTGACTGTGTCTCCTGTGTGAGGTGGAGGAAACGTACAGCCACGGACAGACCCTGCCCACCCCATCCCCAAGACTCCAGCCCACACCCAGACATCAGCCCAGCCATTGAACCAGCCAAAGCCTGCCACGCAGGAGCCAGGGTGGATTTTCCCACCCTGCCCAGCGATGAGCGGACCCCTTCTATTCTCTGGTGATGCTCATGTCCAGGTTGGCAGATGGACAGAGCTCCCTGCTACTCAAGGTAACAATTCTCCAGGCTGTGACGACACCCCCACACACCTCTTCCTAAACATTTGTGATCAGAGAGGGACAGCAAGTGGTATCAGATGGAAGCTGTTGCCCTCAAAGAAAAGCCATTGTTTCCCAAGGCACTTTTGTAGGTGGTAAACCATTCTACAGTTCTTAGAATCTCCACGGCTTGGGTCAGTCCCTAAAACAGAATGAGGGGACCTCCCTAGAGTGTCTCTCACTCCATCACGACCTCACCTTCCAACAGTGAGGTGTTAAAGACCCAAGACTGGGTCTGGGTCATCTTTGTCCCATGGTCACCAGGCACTGATTGGTTGGGCTAAGTAGAAATGAAAACCTGTGTGGGGATGAGAGGCGGCTGTCCAGCCACAGTTCCCTGGTGCCTTCTCTCTCCCACCCACTTCCTCGATCCTCTGCAGTTGGGGGCAAGTGTGGGGTGTGAGGGGCTTGGGCCAGAATGTATGGAGACATCAGATTCACAGCCAGGGCTCAAGAGAAAAGCTTAGTCAAGGCGAGACTGTTCGGCTTCAAGGGGGGCTCCTTGGGCCGAAAGAGAAG
Source organism: Macaca thibetana thibetana (assembly GCF_024542745.1). Taxonomy (NCBI): domain Eukaryota; kingdom Metazoa; phylum Chordata; class Mammalia; order Primates; family Cercopithecidae; genus Macaca; species Macaca thibetana. The sequence continues at coordinate 11,343,724 of NC_065578.1, forward strand.
CTGCTGGGGACACCTCAGGCCCCTGCACCCTCCACCAGGCCCCTCTGCCAGGCCTGTCCTCCTGAGCCAGCACCCCATGCTGGTCAAACACCCTGGAGCCCTTGCCTTTCTCTGCGCCAGGGGAGCAGGTGTTCAGTGCTGGGGCCATGGGTATGAGCCAGGCACAGCGCAGAGAGGCTTAGCTGCCATTCTCTGCAGCCCAGACACAGACAGCAGCGTGCGGATGGTGATGGCACTGCGGGGTCACACACAGGCTCGAATCCCAGCTCTGCCATTGATCAGTTGCACGAGCTTGGCTATGTTCCATGATCTCTCTAAGACTCAGTTTTCTTGTCTGTGAAATGGGGGTGTCAGTCTCTACCTGATGGGGTCACGGGGCTTCCCTGACTTGCCGCTTGGTGTGTGGCTTGTGCTGAGTGGCAGGTTCTGTCCTTATTCCAGCCTGGTGGCTGCTTGCCAAGAGCGAGCCCTTCCTATGTCTGCAGAATTCAGCCCATCAAGGTTAATCAGAGCTTTCAGGCCATCCTGGGAACCTAGCCGTCCTTGGGGCCAACTTGCCGTGGGAAGTCCCGCAGTGGGCAGGCCTACTTCTTGCTCTGTGGGCTACCCCAAGAACCTTTCAAATCACAGTCATAGGACTGGCTCATTATTCGATGTCTGTAACTCTGGGCATGTCGGCAAAGTGCTGCGGGTCCCTCCGGAGGGACATCTCACTGGTGGTTCTAGCACATTCCAGATTGCGCCACATTGCTGTTCAAGATCTTTCCTCAATTAAAGAGTGGCCTCCCTTCCTCCCTTCATTCCACAAACACCTCTGATGAGCCTGGCCCAAGTCAAGTCTAGCTGCAGAGGACTCGTGGGACACAGACTTGCTCTCGTGGGTCCTGTGTCTGGTGGATGGGACAGACGGTGGCATCATCAAATCAGTACACAAGGTCATTCCAGAGTCAGCTCACACTGTGAACCACAAGAAGCCCGAGCCAGGTACTGTGGCAGAGTTGGAGGGGAGGGCCACCTCTAGCTAGGTGGTCAGGGTGAGCCTCTTTGAGAAGGTGCCCTTCGAACCGGCCTGAGTGATGTCCCCACCTGAGGTGAGGAGGGAAGGCCTGGGGACGTGGAGGGCCTGGTGGGCCATTGTGATGAGGCCCCTAGATTTTATCATAAGACTACTAGTCTATGTTTACTTTTGTCTTCTTCCTATTAGAACAATAAACATCCTGGTATTATTTCAGCAATGAGTGAGAAAGGCCAAACCAGGGGCAGCAAAGGTTGTTTTAACCTACTTTGGAGGGAAGTTGGGGAAACAGGCAGCAGTTGCTGGCAGTCAGGAAGCAGTTAGATGTGTTTTCTCAGAAAGAACTAAGACGGCATTCCTGGTGATGATTGTAGCTATGGGTAAGGTTAGGAGTCTGCCGGTCTAGCTTCCCCTTTCTCTAGGTGTCTTCCAGACAGTAAAAACCAAACTGAAAAACCCTGGGAAGCCTGGAGGCCTTTGTGTTTTGGCGTGGTGATTGTTTTCCCAATCATGAGGCAGGGATTATGCCAGCATCCCAGGGACAGCGGTGGCCTGTGCTTACTTTTTACCCGTTAGCCCTCATGGAGGCAGTGGCCATTTCATGACGGTGGCATGGAGTTGTGGCTTCCGGCTCAACCAGTTCCCAGCTGCTTGGTCCCAAGCAAAGCCCCTGTGTGCGCTCAATGTGGGTTTTCTGGTCTGCAAAATAGACCTAATGGGGCCAGGCACGGTGGCTCGCGCCTGGAATCCCAGCACTTTGGGAGGCCGAGGCGAGTAGATCACTTGAGGTCAGGAGTTCAAGACCAGCCCGGGCAACATGGCAAAACCCCATCCCTACTAAAAATACAAAAAGTAGCTGGGCATGGTGGCACATGCCTGTGATCCCAGCTACTTGGGAGGCTAAGGTGGAAGAATTGCTTGAACCTGGGAGGCGGAGGTTGCAGTGAGCCGAGATCGTGTCACTGCACTCGAGCCTGGGTGACAGAATGAGACTCTGTTTGGGCACGTATGCCATGTTCGGTAAATGACAGCCTTCAAGAGCAGCATCTTAAGAGCTGAGAGTTCACCTAGGCCTTCCCACATTCTTTGTGCATCTGGGCTTCCTAATAGAACCCTGGACAGTAGATAGGCTGGGTGCAGCACTCCCTTTTACAAACTGAGGCTCAGGGGGGCGAAGCAACTGGCCCACTGCCACACGGCTGGGAAGTCCCAGAGCCGGAGTTCAACCCCCAACTCTGTGATTCTAACTCCCTCCCCATGTGCAGGTGACCCGGCTGCCTCTGTGGTCAGGGGTTGTGTTCATATTGTGGTCATCCCCTGGCACTATGCCTTCTAGATAAGTTTCTTTTCATCTTTAAGTCACCACAACTGAGATAGAATAGAGGTGGATTTTATTCCTTCCTTTGTGGGAGGGCAGGGACGGTTGCAAGAGGCTGGGTAACCTGCCCAAGGTCAAACTCCAGGTTGGGTGTGGCTTTCTGACTGTTCTGACCAGACAGGAAGGACATGGAGCTAACCCAGCCAGGGCCTCCTTCCTTGACACAGCTTTCCTCAAAGGTGTGTGTGTGGGGGGGTTTTTTTTGTTTGTTTTTTTGTTTTTGAGACAGGGTCTTCCTCTGTCACCCAGGCTGGAATGCAGTGGCACAAACATAGCTCACTGTAGCCTCAACTTCCTGGGCTCACGCGATCCTCCTGCTTCAGCCTCCCGAGTAGCTGGGATCACAGGCACATGCCACCATGCCTGGCTAATTTTTTTTTTTTTGCAGAGATGGGTCTCTCTATGTTGCCCAGGCTGGTCTTGAATTCCTGGGCTCAAGCAATCTTCCTACCTTGGCTTCCCAAAGTGCTGGATTACAGGTGTGTGATTCTGAGGTCCAGGGAGACTCGGGGCTGGGTTGAGTCCAGAGAATCTCTGGGGGAGAACTGCCTGATGGTGCAATTGCCCTTTCCATCCCCAGTAACACCTCATATCCTGCTCACTGCCCCCACCTGAGTCTCCCTGAAGGAAGACGATTAAGAACAAGCCTCCCATTTTACAGATGGGTAAACTGAGCCTGATAGAGGCAAAGCAGTCTTCCCAAGGTCCCAGCTTGGTGCTATGTGATGGAGATAGCTCTAACTCTAGCTGTCAGTTGGGGCTGGGGTAGGGGAAGTCACTCTCTAGCCCAAGGGAGCAGTAAAGATGACATGCTGATTTTCATTCTTCCTTTAAAAAACAAAAATCGATGTTAAAAGTAACTATGGTGAGAGGGTTGGGTTCTTATTTACAAGGCAGCGTTGCAAGAATAAATAGAGTAGACAAAAATGTCCCATCAGCTGGGCTTCTGCAGCTTCACAAGCTACGGATCCGTGTAGTCAGAGGGCCCCAGGTTCAGAAGGGCCCTGGGCTTGGTTTCACACTCTGTTGTTGCCATCTTGAAAGTGATAAATAATTTTTGGCAAGGGGCCCTGTGTTTTCATTTTTCATGGAGTTCTACAAATTATGTCGCTCATCTTGCATGGGGGCAGGGAAATTGTTAATTTGGATTTCACTCAGTGCCAAAGCATTTTACTTCCTTGTCATGTGACCTCAGAAGGACCTTATAGATGAGCCCACATGTCCCCATTTTTAAGAAGTGTTAAATGACCAGTAACTGATGTAACTGTCCCAGTCATCTCTTGCTACATAACAAATCACCTCAAAACTTAATACCTTAAAACAATGGTCATTAATTTTGCTCACAAATCCGCAGTGTGGCCTGGACTTAGCTGGGGAGGCGCATCTCGGCTCACATAGTACCAGCAGGGGTGATGAGACAGGCTGGAGAATCCACCTCCAAGAGGGCTGGCAAATTGGTGCTGGCTGTCAGTTCCTCTCTGTGGAGCTTCTTGGGCTTCCTCACAGCATGGCCACTGGGTTCCTGGAGCCAACAACTCCAGGGGCAGGAAGTGGAAACTGCCAGCATCATAAAGTCTGAGCCCAGAACTGGCACTGCATCACCTTTGCCACATTCTGGGTAGTCACAGAGCCCAGACTCAAGGGTAGGGGACACGGATCCCACCGCTTGTTAGGAGGAGTGTCAAAGAATCTTGAGATCTTATGTGTCAGCATGAGCACTTCACATATGGTCTCATTTTAGCCCCTGGGTAATTTTGCCATTATTGTCCTTGGAGTTGGCTCAAGGAAGCTAAATAACCTGGTGGAATCCCAAGTTCATCTGGCTGTAATTTGAATCCAAGCTGGTCTATCTCCAGAGTGTGAGCTCTGGACTGAGCGACTGACCTGTGCATTCAGGGACCCATGCAGTCAGAGTGTGGCAGGACTGGAATGCAGGCTCACATCTGTCTGATTGGAGAACACTCGAGCTTGGTACCCATACAAACTAGGCCCTATCTAGTTTTTAGATAGGGAAATCAAGGCTCTGAGAGGTCTTGCCGGGCCTCCCCTGAGGAAGAGGGCAGGGTCTGGGACCTTCCAGGGCAGGATGGGGCGCCCAACTTGGGTTGCGCAGAACCATGTCAGGAAGTCTCAGAGTTGTGGGCAGATTATGCAAGTACGGGCTGTCGGGAGGGATGTTGTTTTTCGCTGCAATTACACCTCACTCAGGAAATACAGCTTCTGCACGTATCGAGGGAGGGTTCCTCACCCTGTGCAGAAAACCTCCTGTGAATACCGGGGCACTCGCTGGGTGACCCTGGGTCCTCTGGGCCAAGTTCATTCATCAAAAGTTCCCTGAGAGCCTCTTTGTGCCCATCTGGGTTGGGCTTTGACAGTAGAGTTGAAGAGGCTTTATTCCTGCCATGCATGGAGTCACAGGTTAGTAAGAAAGACGGTAAGAGCTGTACTTGAGGCTTTTGTGTGCTCTCATTTAAATCTCACAGTGGACTAGGAAGTAGTTATTACATTACCCCTATGTTACAAGTGAGGAAACCGAGACACAGAGTAGCTAAGCCGGTTCCCCAGGGTCACACAGCTGCTAAGTGGTGCAGCTAGGCTTTGAACCCAGGCCACCTGACTGGAGTCTGTGTCCTCACCCACTTGGCCATGCTGCTCCATTATGGCTCAGGCTGAGGTCACCACTGTGCTGAGGCCCCAGCCCTGAGTCCTAGACCCTGTAGAACACTGTGCAGATACCCGTGGGGCTCAGTAAATGCACAGGTAATGGAATTTGCTCTTGGCTTTTATCCCACATTTCCTTTCCAAAGCCCAGCTGTGGCCAGGCCTCTCTCTCACAGAACCTTCTATGGCTCCCTAGTGCCTACAGGCCAATGTCTGCCAATCCAGCCCTTGCTGCTACCTCCACAGCTCCCTTATCCAAACCCCTCCTGAGACCCAACTGTTTCCGCTCAGTCACCAAATACAGAAGGCATATCCTTATCATGAAATCTCTGCTCAGTGCTCCAACCCCTGAATTTCCAACCTCACCTTTCTCCTCCTCCTCCAGAAAGCCTTCTAGGACACCCAGGCCCAGGACCTCCAAGCTCCCACAGCACTGACTGTGAAGGAGGACTGGAGGCCAAGTTCCAGAAGTCTGGCAAAAAATATATCTGAAGAAATGCATTCATTCATTCATACAGCCACTCATTTAGTCACTCAAGCAACAGATCTGTATGTAACACCTATGTGTCGGGCACCGTGCTTGGTGCTGGGGAACACAGTGAAGTGGTGCAGTGGCGGGGATATACAGTACTACTCTCAGGGAGTCACAGCCCAACTGGGAGACCAGCCTAGAGTCTGCTCATGGCCTACAGCATGATATTTGCCTTGATGGAGAGCAGCTTGGGGTTTGTGACTCCAGTGGATGGCACCTAGCCTAGATGAGGGAGGTTCTCTGCTTTCACCTCCGTAGAATGGGTTTAATAAGAGCACCTACCGGCCGGGCGCAGTGGCTCAAGCCTGTAATCCCAGTACTTTGGGAGGCCGAGGCGGGTGGATCACGAAGTCAGGAGATCGAGACCATCCTGGCTAACATGGTGAAACCCCGTCTCTACTAAAAATACAAAAAACTAGCCGGGCGTGGTGGCGGGCGCCTGTAGTCCCAGCTACTCGGAGGCTGAGGCAGGAGAATGGCGTAAACCCGGGAGGCGGAGCTTGCAGTGAGCCGAGATCGCGCCACTGCACTCCAGCCTGGGTGACACAGCGAGACTCCGTCTCAAAAAAAAAAAAAAAAAAAAAAAAAAAAAAAAAAAAAAAAAGAGCACCTACCCCAAAGACATGTTGTAAGGATTAATTTCATCCACGAATTTGTTCAATAAATATTCGTCAAGCTCAAACTCTGTGCTGGGGTGCTGGCGACACACAGCCCTGCCCTCTGCAGAGCGACAATAAAGAGTATTTGGGATAACATTGGCTGGTGGTAATTGCTATAAAAACAAAAAAAGAAAGTGGTGTGTTAGGCCCTCAGTGTGGGTGAGGTGTGCGACCAGGGCTTGGGGATGTAGCACCTGCTGCACAAAGGTCTGGGAGAATGTCGCGATTCAGGGTGTGCAGGGGCAAGTGAGTAGTTATGATCATGAGTCTGTGGTAGACATTGCCCCATCCTTGCATTTGCATCTCTAGGATTCTACAGAAGAAAGGGGCAAGGTGATGGAGATAATTTCATGAGCGGAAGTTGTTCTACGGGAGCTGGGGAGGGAGGCTGGCAGGGCTGAGCCGGCTACTTGGTGGGAGGTTGCAACAGCCTCAGGAGGGGTGAGGAACTGCAGGGGAATTGGAGCCCAAGGGGGTTTCCTTCCAGGGTGAAGGGGAAAAGCAAGGCTGGGCACTTTGGGAACTTCTCAGGGAAACCCTCTCCTGTGCCCTAGGGGACCTGGGCTCCATTCTGGAGAGGCAGAGTACATGGCCTCCATCACGTTTTGGGTCTGCATTCGTTAAGCACTTACTAGATGCCAGGCACTGTGGAGTCTCCATCTCGGATCCTTGCAGCACCCCGGTAAAGTAGAGGCTGTTTATCCCCATTCTACAGATGAGGAAATAAAGGCTCAGGGAGGTAAAGTGATTTGTCCAAGGTCACGGTTGCATACCAGTCAGTGGCCTGAGCTGAGACTTGAACCCAGGTCTAGGTGATGGCAAAATTGATGCTATTTCTCCTTTTGATATACCCCAAGTGTCTAAAGTAACCCTTTTTTTATTTGCTAGGCTTCTTCGTGTTTGAAATTTTACCACCCATTCCTAGGGGCTAAAGGTTCCTGGGTTCCTCCTTGGGGCTCAGGTCTAGGAGCAGGATCTCGATCTGTTGGCAGAAGGGCAGCATCTGCTCTGTCTGGCATACAGTAGGTGCTCAATAAGTCCGCAGGACAGGCAGGACAGGCCTGGGTTGGAGGGAGGTCCAGTTTCTTGGGAGTGAGAGCTTCAAGACCAGCTTCACCAGGAGGACAAACGAGAGGTGGCCGAATCACTGCGACCTACTTCAAGAAGCCCCCAGGACACTCCAGCCAGGCCAGGGTGGCTTGGTCTCTTTTCTAAGTCGCCTGCCCACCCTGCCCAAGCTCCTGCAGGGAGTGTGCCCACTCTGACTCACCCACGTCCAGCCCTGCCCAGCTCTCGCTGGGGCAGGGGTAGGCACACATACTCGTAAAAGTCTGAATAAGTGAAGACTGGGAAATTGCACTAGGGAAAAATTACTTACTTCTTCCTCTTTTGAATTGGGGAGGGGAAACATTACTGGGGAAATGAGGTCAGTGACGTGATGAGCATTGCATGCTCCTTACTAATAAGCAGAGGGCCGGTCTCACGTGCTGTCTTCCCAGGGATGGCTGGGTAGTGCATCAAGGAAATGGGCTCAGAGCTGTCTCTCATCCAGTCTGGCAGGAAACTGCCCCTCTTACTGTGTCACTGCCTTCTCTGCCCCCGCTCTAAGCCCCTATCCTGGCTGCCCTCGCTCTGAGCTGAAATCTCACTAATGAGAAAAAAACATACTGGTTTATGCCTCCAAGGACTGACTGGGCTGGTGGGTCCCGGGGGGAGGTGGCCTGCTGACATGGCCTGGAGGAAACGGAGTGCATGGGGCAGGGACGATGTGCACCAGAGATGTGTGACTCCCAGGCCTCACAGCCTCATGCAGCCCCTCCCTCTGAGAGTACAGATGGGGAAACTGAGGCCTGAGAAGGCGAGAGATGTGCCTGAGATCACACAGAGAATCAGTGGCCCTCAGGACAAGCACCGAGGCTGCTGGTACATTAAAGATAAAAATAAACTTTATAAATGGAAAAGATGAATAAAAGAAGAAACTAAGTATAAGGAATATGATAAATATAATAAAAATTACACACAATCTTGGTGAGGCACAGTGGCTCACGCCTGTAATCCTAACACTTTGGGAGGCCCAGATAGGCAGATCATTTAAGGTCAGGAGTTCAAGACTAGCCTGGCCAACATGGTGAAACCCCATCTCTACTAAAAATACAAAAATTAGTTGGCCGTGGTAGTGTGCGCCTGTGGTTCCAGCTACTTGGGAGGCCGAGGCATGAGCATCACTTAAACCCAGGAGGCAGAGGTTGCAGTGAGCCAAGATTACGCCACTGCACTTCAGCCTGGATGACACAGCCAGACCTTGTAACAACAACAACAACAACAACGACAACAACAACAACAACATCAACAACAGAATCAGTATTCCTTAAAAAAAAAAAATTACACACAATCCCATCACCGATGATAACTCCTTTAAACACTTTGGTTTCTTCCCTCCCTTCTGAGTAGTTTTTAAAAATTATCTTCCATCATTCATTTATTTATTTATTGAATTTTCTAGAGATAGGGTCTTGATCTATTGCCCTAGAGCTGGGATCTAGATCCAGAGAACCAGGCAATCTGAGAAAGCTGTTACCTCTCCATCCTAAGATTTCATTTGAAAGTGTTTCATGGCTGGAAGTGTCTTTGAGAATCTTTGGTTTAGCTCATTCCAGTGCTTTTTCTGTACTGCCAGACCACCTGCAGCCAGGGCAAGAGAACCCTGTGGGCTGGAGAGATCCTGGAGGGCGTTAAGGAGGCAGTGGGGTTGGAGCTGAGCCATGAAAGATGGTTCCGCATCAGGAATGGGAAGGGGTCATGTTTCATTGTGGGGGATTGTTTGTATTTGAACTGCCTGGGAGTCTAGGTGGGAGACCTCTGGGGAGGGCTTTGGAGGATGCATCTGGGGAAGGTGAGGTGAAGACAGGCTCAGGAAAGCTGTTTGCCTTAAGAGAGGCCAGAGAGAGATGGGACAGGTGAAGCCTTTGCAGCCTAGCTGGGCTGCCTGCAGACCTAGGGCTGGCTGGCTTCGGGTGGGCATAGACAGCCAGTGATGGAGCAATGGAGGATGGAGCTAGAGGCTCCTGATAATTCACCCCTTCCCAAGGGCCAGCCCTAGAGAAAGCCTTGTGTTCAGAGCGCATGAGGAACCCCAAGTTCTCCCTCTGTGAAGTGGAACCTCTTTGTGTTGAGTGGCACAACTGCACTAGCAGCCCTTGCCTTGGGGCCTGGCAAATCCTTCATGAAACAGACGTTTGAGATTATAATGAGATTTACTGTAGAGAGATGTGTCCTGTATTCTGTGTCTGCACTCTGCTGGCCATGTGGACTGGCATGAGTTGCTTAAAGTGGTCTATAAAATAGAACTATCAGACCCTGCCACTGGGCTCGCCTGGAGTTAGTGTGAATGTCAAATGGGGGCCCAGGTAGGGAGGTGATGGGTTAGGGTGGGACGCTGACACCTTTCATCCCTGCCACATCCAAACACCCAGAGAAAAGTGAAAACTATTAAAAGACATGAAGACACTCTGAACAGATGAAGCGTATACCATGTTCATGGATGGGATAAATTAATGTTGCAGAGATGTCAGTTCTCCCAGTTCACCTATCAACTCAGTGAAATCTCAAATCACAGCTGGAGTTGTGCAAATGGATTTAAAAATGTATTTGGAAGAGGCTGGGTGTGGTGGCTCATGTCTGTAATCCCAGCACTTTGGGAGGCCAAGGCGGGTGGATCACAAGGTCAAGAGATCAAGACCATCCTGGCCAAAATGGTGAAACCCTGTCTCTACTAAAGATACAAAAATTAGCTGGGTGTGGTGGCACACACCTGTAATTCCAGTTACTCAGGAAGCTGAGGCAGGAGAATCACTTGAACCTAGGAGGTGGAGGTTGCAGTGAGCTGAGATCGTGCCATTGCACTCCAGCCTGAGCAACAAGAGTGAGACTCCGTCTCAAAAAAAAAAAAAAAAAATGTATGCGGAGGAATAAAACCAAATATAATTCAGTCCATTTTGAAAAAGGAGCACAAACAAGGAAAATTCACTCTACCAAATACTAAATGTTCTCTAAAGCTGTAATAATAAAAACCATACGAAACTAGCCCAGGAACGAAAGGCCAGTGGAACAGAATAGATCGTTTAGCAATAGACCCAGGTACTTATGATGAAGAATGAAGGGATGGAGTCTTGGGCTGATGGGGTTGGAAAGACTGGCTCATTCTACGGAGAGAAATAAAGGTGGCTCCCTAAACCTTACACCCCATATACAATCCTGATTATTAAAGACCTGGACGTGAGATGGAAAATTACAAAGCTAGTGAAAGAAAATATAGAAAAGTGGCCATGCACTGTGGCTGACGCCTGTAATCTCAGCATTTTGGGAAGCCAATGTGGGTAGATCACTTGAGCCTACCCAGGAGTTCAAGACCAGCCTGGGCAAGATGGCGAGACCCCATCTCTACAAAAGATATAAAAATTAGCTGGACATGGTGGTGTGTACCTGTGGTCCCAGCTAATCGGGAGGCTGAGGTGGGAGGATGGCTTGAGCCTGGGAGGCAGAGGTTGCAGTGAGCTTTGATCATGCCACTGCACTCCAGCCTGGGCAACAGAATAAGATCCTGTCTCAAAAGACAAAAATAAATAAAAAATAGAATAATAGAATAGACTGTTCAGTGACAGAGCCAGGTATTTATGATAAAGAGTAAAGAGATGGACTGTTTGGCTGATGGTTTAGGTAAAACTGGCTCACTCTATGGAGAGAAATAAAGGTTGGTCTCCAGACTTTACACTCCATATACAGTCCCAGTGTATTAAAGACCTAGACATGAGATGGAAAATTATAAAGCTAATGAAAGAAAAACATAGAAAAGGATCTTCATGACTTATGAGTAGCTCTACCTGCAAGTCATGAAGTTATTTTTCTATAATTTTCTCTCATTACCCATAAGTAGAGAATTCAAATGTGATTCAAATGGAAAAACACTGATGGATTCCACTGCATTAAAATTAAGATTTTTTTTGCCAATAATAAAGGACACCATCAGCAAGGACACGAAATAGGCGACAGAGTGGAGGAAGTATTTGTGATATCTAAAAATGACAAGGGATTGATATCTAGCGTATGCAAGGAATTATTGCAAAGCTACAAGAAAAAGACAGGAAATAATAGAAATATGGTCAAAGGATGTGAATAGGCAGTTCGCAGAAGGGGAAACCCAAATGACTAACAAGTAATGAAGAGGTGCTCAAACCCACGGATATTCAGAGAAATGCAAATGAAATGACACTGGGCTCCACTTCACACCCATCAGATCGGCCCAAATCAGAACACTGGCTAATGATGAGTTTGGGGGCAAGAGAGTGGTAGAAACCCTCTAGCCCTGATAGTGGAGGCATCACTGGGGTGTTCATCCTGGAGAAATTAACTCTTTTCTTTTGTTTTTTAAAAACCAGCTTCTACATCAAGAACACAGTCCCGGAGAAATTTCTGGCAGTGTTAGTGAAATAGGTACACAAATACTCCCCGATCCAGCAGTCCTACGCCAGAGAAATTCAAACACCTGCAGGCACCACAGGTTTTATAAGGACACATTGATTGTTGGAGAGGTGTGGAGGAGGATGAGAACAGGGATTGAGGAAAAAAATCAAGCCAGAGAGGAACCTTCTACGGCAAGTTCTGTGCAGTATGATTCACTCAACCCTCTGTACCTGAGGTCCAAAATATGAGAGCGAGAGAGAAGTTACACACACACACACACACACACACACACACACACAAAGATTCCATTCAGACCCGCCCCCAAATTTTGAAATACCTAAGGTTTATTGACAAAAAAGAGGAAGGGGGAGGGAGGAGGAGGGACTAGATGAGGGGAGTCACATTCCTCCCCAGGCCAGAGTGACCTTGTATGTAAAGAAGAAAAGAGGGGAACTCAAGGGCAGTGGGGAAACTGAGGCCAGAGTTCATAGAATATATGGTGGAAAGGCAGCTGTTGCTTGTGTTTGAGTCTTTGTCTAGAGAATTGTGGTCCAGAGACAGCTCCGGTTGCTCCTTGGAGAGACCAGTGAGATGGGGTGGCTTTGGTGGGGTGGGAGTTTTGGAAAGTAGGGGTGGGGGAAGGGAGGCAGAGAGTGGGTTTGGAGGGGTTATGGGTTGGTACTTAGAGGTAGAGAGACCAGGATCCTGGAAAGGGCAACACTCACTTAGCAGGGCCATGATGAGGCTGAAAGAATTGGAAAGAATTGAAAGGGAGAATTGAAAGCCCTTTGAAAATACAAAGGGCTGTAAAAGGAAACCCACTGACAAGATCAAACGCCCCAGCTGCAGATGTGGGCACTGGGACTCTCACAGTCTGCTGGCAGGAGTGTCCAGGGTGCAGCTTCCTGGCAGAGGAATTTGGCAGGACCCGGTGAAAATGAAAACATGCAAACCCACGGCCCGCCACTGCCCAGCAGTTCTACTTTCCAGGTTTAAGACCTGGAGAAACATTCAACCTTGGGTCTTGGGAGACAGATGCAGGAACGCACATCTCAGTGTGTGCAGTGGAGCCAAAGTACAAACACCCCAAAGGCCCATTCCAGGGGAGCGGGGAAGCAAGGTGTGAGACAGGCACCAGGCGGGCACAGCACCGAGCAGCAGCAGCAGCAGGTAGAAACAATAAGCGGATCTGAACTCATCAATATGGAAAGTTCTCAGAAACACAGCCGAGGGGAAAAAAGCAAGGGGCAGGACGGTGCACCTGGTGTTTCATCGTTTGTGCAGATGTAAACGCGTGTACCTAAAATAACACTCTACATTGGCGTGTGGAAGCAGAAAACGGACTGGAGGGAAACACCACAAACCCAGAGGAATTGCTGTTTTGGGGGCGGAATCAAGGCGACTACAACTTGGCTGGGTCTCAAGGACTTCCATTTGAATTTTACAAGTATTTGAAGCAAAAAATAATCAACATATGTTTACTGAGAGCCTACTTTTTTTTTTTTTTTTTAATATCTCATTGAAGGCCGGGTGCGGTGGCTCATGCCTGTAATCCCAGCACTTTGTGAGGCCGATGCAGGTGGATCACGAGGTCAGGAGCTCGAGACCAGCCTGACCAACATGGTGAAACCCTGTCTCTAGTAAAAATACAAAAATTAGCCAGGCGTGGTGGCGGGTGCCTGTAACCCCAGATACTCAGGAGGCTGAGGCAGGAAAATGGCTTGAACCTGGCAGGCAGAGGTTGCAGTGAACCGAGATTGCACCACTGCACTCCAGCCTCGGCGACACAGCGGGACTCCATCTCAAAAAAAAAAAAAAAAAATATATATATATATACACACACACACACACACACACACACACTATATATATATATATATTTGACATCTGTGCAACTTCTTAGGTGTTGGGGACCCAGCAGAGAGCAAAACAGACAAGGTCCCTGCCTTCATGGGAGAAACATGATACACAGATCCAAAGAGAAATGATAACAACTGCTATTAAGAAAAGTAAAGCAGCTATTTTGGTGGGGGGCGGGGGTGTGGGGTGCCAGGATGCCTCTCTGAGGAGGTGGCATTGGAACAGAGACTGACAAGGGGAAGTGAGTCATGCAGGTATCTGGAAGAAAGGTGGTCCAGGCAGAGGAAACTGCCAGTGCAAAGGCCTCAAGGTGGGAGCACGCTTTGTGTGTTCCAGAAAGGGCAGCCAGGCCAGAGGGGTCAGGAAGGAGTGAGGGCAACCCTGGCTCTTACCACTGGTCAGTTCTGGGTAGTGGAATATGGATTTTTTAATAAAATGCTCTATTTTTTAAATTTCTAAAACAAAACAAAACAAAACAACGAAACAAAGATAATGTAGGGTTAAAAAGGTTACTGCTGGGATGCTGGGTGCAGTGGGGCCTGTAATCCCAGCACTTTGGGGGGCCTAGGTGGGTGGATCGCTTGAGCTCAGGAGTTTGAGACCGGCCTGGGCAACACAGCGAAACCCCTTCTCGACTATGAAAAATAATAAAATAAAAATAAATAAAATAAAGTGTAACCACAAGACAACTTAAAAAAAAAAAAATAAGGCTGGGCATGGTGGCTCATGCCTATAATCCCAGCACTTTGGGAGGCTGCTGAAGCAGGCGGATCACTTTTGAGCTCGGGAGTTCAAGACCAGCCTGGACAACACAGGGAAACCCTGGCTCCTACAAAAATCACAAAAATTAGCCGGGTGTGGTGACATGCACCTGTAGTCCCAGCTACTCAGGTGGCTGAGGCAGGAGAATCGCTTGAGCCCAGGAGGCGGAGGTTGCAGTGAGCCAAGATCGCATCATCGCACTCCAGCCTGGGCGACGGGAGTGAAACTCTGTCTAAAAAAAAAAAAAAAGGGCAGGGCGCGGTGGCTCATGCCTGTAATCTCAGCACCTTGGGAGGCCGAGGTGGGCGGATCACCTGAGGTCGGGAGTTTGGGACCAGCCTGGCCAACATGGCGAAACCCCACCTCTGCTAAAAATAATGCAAAAAATTAGCCAGGCATGGTGGTGGGCACCTGTAATCCCAGCTACTCAGGAGGCTGAGGCAGGAGAATCACTTGAACTCCGGAGAGGCGGAGGTTGCAGTGAGCCAAGATCACGCCATTTCACTCCAGCCTGAGCAACAGATCAAAACTCTATCTCAAAAAAAAAAAAAAAAAAATGCTGGGCATGGTGGCTAACACCTGTAATCCTAGCACTTTGGAAGGCAGAAGTGGGAGCATCATTTGAGCGTAGGAATTCAAGGACAGCCTGGGCAACATGGCAAAAACCCGTCTCTACAAAAAATACATTAGCCAGGCATGGTGGTATGTGCCTGTGGTCCCACCTACTCAGGAGGCTGAGGTGGGAAGATCACTTGAGACCAGGAGGTTGAGGCTGCAGCAAGCTGTGATTGTGCCACTGCACTCCAACCTGGGTGGCAGAGTGAGACCTTGTCTCAAAATAAAATAAAATAAAATAAAATAAAAAACTTACTGCTGCATGTAAAATACAGCAGCGTGGTTTGTGGTAGGATAAGAATTTCCTGTCAGGAAAAGACCCTGCATAAAGGGCAAACTCTGCACCCCTCTACCTGGGCAGTCATTCCCACAGGTCAGGCAAGACCTGTTTTGTGCCAATAAAGGCAGGGATTTGGAGTCAAGCCTAGCCCTGCTGTGCCCCACTGCACACATCCGGTGTACCCACCCCGCACCCCACTCCACACAACTTCAGGACAAGAGGGGCACTTGGTCTAATCCAGAGATGGCAAAGGCCAGGTGATTGTGCTGAGGCTGGCCCCTGCCCACCCAGGGCACACCGGGCTGCGCCATCCTGCACCTTTTCCTGCAGAGCCCAGGCTCAGAGTCTTTCTCAACACAGAGCCCCAGGCAGCCACCGCCAAGTGGAGCTGCATACAGCGTGAACCCAGCCTGCCTCCCCTGAAATCCGACTCCTCATGTTACAGGTGAGGATGCTAAAGCCCAGAGAGGGGTAGGCACTGGCCCAAGGTCACACAGGAAGGGGGCTAGAATGGGGATTCCTGAGTCTTAGCTGGTCCCGCTTGCTGGGTTTAGAAACCAAGGGTCTTCTCCAGAAGGTCTGGGACTGATTCTGGGGTTGAGTTCTGGGAAGAGGCCACTCAGAACAGGGAGGTTTTAGTGAAGCAACGGGAGGAGGAGGCCTGGAGGTTCTCTTGGCTTCCTTCCCCAAATTGCCTGTGGCCCTCTTTGAGTACTGGGAGAGAGGGGGAGCTGCACCCCCAGGCCCTCCTCTTCTTTGGAAGGAGATGGGGACAAGAGCTGGTGTTTCTCGGTCCAGTACCCGCAGCCCACAGCATGGTATGGCCAGCTCAGCCTAAGACGTGGCCCCAGGCAAGGGGGGAGGACAGGTGGGAGGGCCAGATGAAGCAGGCAGTTGTAGGGCTGTGGCTAACACTAAACGCTGCTTCCTGTTCGTGATTTTAGGACATGAGTCATCAAGGGGCTGGCCCGGCACATTCAGGGCGCTGAGATAAGCAGGACAGAGGGACTAGAAAAGGTTACTTGCCCTGGCTGTGGGCCAGCCTTGGTAGGGAAGGAGTAGGGTTCCCGCTGTCCAAGCAACTCTGCAAGACAGATTCCCACTGGGACCCTGAGGCCAGGTCAGAAGGAGCTGGCTTTGTGGCTGGCTCTGAAAGCTCACTCCAAAAAGAATATTGCATGGAGACCTCCCCATGGTGGAAACAGCCCCTCCTAGCACAACCACAGCTCAGCCTTCCAAACCGCCCTGAGCCACACACAGCACCTGCTGCACCTCAACCCTCTGTATGATTTCTCAGCAGGTGCCCCTCAGTCACCGAGCGGTCCATTAAAAAGCCAGATCATCAGGCCCTCAACAGACATGGATGTGGGGCCCAGAACTCTGCATGTTTCACAAGCCTTCCAGATGATTCTTATGCTGGTTAAAGCTGGAAAGCCACTCCTCCAAAAGATCCACTAGAATGCCCGGTACACAGTAGGTGTTCAATAACTGACAGACCGGCTGTCCTTGCACACGTGGCCTGCCCGTGGCCCTGCCTTCTTCCACCCTCGCTTGCAGGAGTCCAGTCATCCATCTACTGGGGTGGGAGATGGCAGGGGACCTCTGAGGGCTGTAGACTGAGCTGGGAAGTGAGGAGAGGCTCCAGGGGGCCCCCGGCCAAGAGTTCAGATTCTGCGCATGCAGCCCCTGAGTTGGGGACCTGAGGACCACAGTCCCATCTCTGTTCGAAATCTGTGTTGTCAACAAGGAGCAAACGAAGACTTCTCTGCACTGTGGGACTGGGAGTCTACCAGGTGCATGACTTGGGAATCTGGGTTGGGTACGTAGGGCCTGGGAGTGATTGGGCTGGACTGGGTTCCTGAGCCTTGACCCGGACATCCATGTACCCATTCATTCATTCGTTCACTCAAGTCTTCATTCCTTCATCACCTCCTGCATGCCCTTTGTCCTGTATTTGGTCCTTATTCACTTCAACTTTATCAAGCCCCTTCTGTTAGGTATCTCCTGGGCCAGAACATACAGGAGTTGCACAAGAAGGGACTCAATTAAGGGAAATAGAGGGGACCAAGAGCAAGTCCCCCTACCCTCGGGTATCATACGGTCCAGCAGTGTGAGAGCTGCATGCTGAGAAGAGCCCCTTGCCTATGGAGAAGCCACCAAACCAGGTTTGAACCCACTGTACCCTGTACTCGCTGGATAAGCATACCATAAAGCTTGCCCCCCACCCGGTGCAAGACAAAGTGTGTAAGTCATCTTTCCATAACCGCTAGTATCACAATTACTAAGAGAGGAGAGGGCCATGTAAGCGACTAATACCGGAGTGAGTGTTATGCTAACAGTCTGTAGACATACCATGTTATCCTGCCCAGCTTGGTGGGGTGTGGTCAAGGGCGGTTTCACAAAGAGCGGGAGTGGGGCTGTGACTGGAAGGACAAGTAGGTGATCACCAAACAAACACAGAGGAAAAGGCACCCCAGGCAGAGGAACCTGCATGGACAAAGGCGTGGAGGTGGGAACTCAGGGTTGCCCCGGATGCCCAGGGAGTTAGCGTGTGGAGCTGGGGTTCGTGGTGGGGCTCTTCCTGGTGGGCCAGCTGGGCCAGGACATGAAGGCCTCCAGCATCTTGTGGACGAGGCTGAAATCAGTTCTAAAGGCCATGGGGAGCCATGGGCTAGGTTACTTCTCAACCTTGGCGTTCTGGATGTTTTGGGAGGGATGATTCTCTGTGATGAGGCTGTCCTGAGGGTTGTGGGATGTTCGGCAGAATCCTGGCCTCTACCTACAAGATGCCAGCAGCACCTTTCCCTGCCCCCTGCAGCTGTGACCACCCAAAATGTCTCCAGACATTGCCAAATGTACTGGGGTGGGAGAGGGGGTAAAATGACCTCTGGGTTGAGAAGCCCTGGGCTAGGAGAGTGGCATGAGTGGATTATGCTTTGCAGGGCTGGGTCTGACCACTCCATGGAGAGGCAGATTCGGGGACAGAGCCTGAAGGCCAGAGCCTCATTGGGAAGCCCCGAGCACCATAGGTGGGAGATAGAGCCAGGGCTGGGCTGTGGGGCAGAAGGAGAGAGTCCAGGCCCTCCACACTGCCTCTGCTATCACTGAGTTTTACCGGATTCCCCAGTGGCAGGTACAATATGGTGAGTGTCAAGATCAATCCCCCCGCAGGAAGAGAAAGTCCCGGACCACGTATGCAGGTCATGTGGAGAGACAAACTGACTCAGCCAGAACTGGCCATCGTCACCTCCAGCCGAAACAAGATGTGGGGTTGGAGAAGCCAAGAGAGAAGATTTTGGGGAAGGAGTCGCCATGGTGCTGAGTGCCCCCTGCTGCCCTTTGGAGAGGAGAGGGCACTTCCTCTTATCCTGCGCCAAGCAGGAGGGGATGCAAGGGACCCAGCTGGGAGCTTCATATCCTAGGAGTTTAAGGACATAACACAGATGGGAGATTCTTGTTTATTTTGTCCACTGCTGAGTCCCCAACGCTCCAGGGCTGGCACACAGCAGGTGCTTAATAAAGGAGCCTGTGGCTGGAGGGGCCTGAGCTGGCATTGCTGGAGGGAGCCTGGGTACACGGAGAGTGAGCTGGGCTGCTATAGGTGCGCAGCGAAGGGCAAGGCAACCATGGACCCCCGCGAGGAGGCCAGTCTGGCCATCTCCATCCCACAGTGCTTCCTAGTAGGGGAGGCGGCCTCAGCAGGAGAAGCCAGGAGGACACCACCCTGTAGGAGCCGAAGGGGAGGTGGTGA